>NC_080174.1:100483492-101083492 GCF_950295315.1 Erinaceus europaeus
TCCAACTACAAGGACATCAATAAGAACAATAATAACTACAACAATAAAATAACAAGGGCAACAAAAGGGAAAATAAATATTTAAAAAATTTAAAAATATTTTTATTATCTTTATTTATTGCATAGTAACAGCAGAAATCAAAAGGGAAAGGGGAAGTAAAGAGGGAGAAGAGAGAGAGAGAGACCTCCAGCACTGCTTCACCATTCACAAATCTTTTCCTCTGCAGGTGTGGTGGGGACTCAAATCCAAAATAAATTTTAAGAATCTAACTCAACTCATTTTGTGTTGATGGTGTTAGGGTTTAGAGACAGACTTAAGTTTGAATAAAATCTAGAGACAGGATGTAAAGTTCAAAATCTCAGAGCCAGAAAAAGAAATAGGGCTTTGCCCAGACCCATCCCTGCTACCTGCACGATGAGACTGCGTGAGAGGAGGACAAAGCAGTAGGAATATAATGTCCCTTTGGAATATATATCCCTTGGAATATAATATCCCTTTGGAATATATATCCCTTTGGAATATAACATTTTAAAAATAGGCCTACTAGCTATCTTCAAAACAGAGACCCCAAATCTTCATCTGCAATATTCCAGCCTTTAGGTTCATGATGGGTCAACAATTTGTTTGGCTTTATATGTCAACTCTTTTTTTAGCCACCAGGTTTCAGATGCTACCAAGATGCCTACTGGACTTCCCTGGACAGAAGACTCCACCAATGTGTCCTGGAGCCCCACTTCTCCAGAACTCTGCCCCACTAGGGAAAGAGAAAGACAGACTGAGAATATGGATCCACCTGTAAACACCCATGTTCAGCATGGAAGCAGTTACAGAAGCCAGACCTTCTACCTCTGCACATCATAATGTCCCTGAGTCCATACTCCCAGAGGGTTAAAGAATAGGAAAGCCATTGGGAGGGGATGGGATACTGAGTTCTGGTGGTGGGAATTATACCCCTCTTATCCTATGGCCTTGTCAATATTTCCATTTTATAAATAAACCTTTAAAAAAGAATAGCATATATAGATAGTTGTATGCAAAAAAATCAGTGGAAGCTTCTTTAAAAGCAAAAAAATAGGGGCAGGTGGTGGTGCACCTGGTTAAATGCATACATCATAGTGCACAAGGACCTGGGTTCAAGCCCCTGGCCCCCTACCTGCAGGGGGAAAACTTCACAAGTGATGAAATATAGCTACAGGTGTCTCTATCTCTTTCCCTTTCTATATGTTCCTCCCTTATCAATTTCTCTTTCTATCTAATCAATCAGTCAATCCAGACATAGATAATTAAAAAAAAAAGAGGCATCACATGCAGAGAAACTCCCCTCTCCCTCTAAGCTGAGGGGAGACATTTGCAGAGTTTCTTCTGCCCTAAACAAAGTGCTGGGTGAAGATTTTGCCTCTTATTTTGTATTTCCTCTCACCTATAAAGGAATGCAAATGGGAGGGTGGGGTAGGTGGGGGTGCACTGGGTTTAGTGCACATAGTATAAAAGCACAAAGACCCATGCAAGGATCTTGGTTGGAGGCCCTGGCTCCTCACCTGCAGAGGGACACTTCACAAGCAGAGAAACAGGTCTCTATCCCTCTCTATATACCCCCTCCCCTCTCAGTTTCTCTCTGTCTTAGCCAAAATAAATAAGTAAATGAATCAATAAATATATGGCTGCCAGCACCAGTGGATTCATAGTGCTGGCCCTGAAACCTGGTGATAAGCCCAAAAGCAAGAAAGAAAGAAAGAAAGGAAAAATAAACAAAGAAAGAAAAGCCAAGAGAAAAAAGGGGGGAGTCAGGCAGTGGTATACTTGGTTAAACACACAACAATGCACAGGGACATGGATTCAAGCCCCTGATCCTCACTGCAGGAGGAAAGCTTCAAAAGTGACTAAGCAGGGCTGCAAGTGTCTCTGTCTCTCTCTCCCTCTCTCTCCCCCTTCCATCACATCTCAAGTTATGGCTGTCTCTATCCAATAAATAAAGATAGTTTAAAAACAAAAGAAAATTAAAGAAAGGAAAAAGTTAAGCTACTAAAAACAGGCTTTCCAGAAGCAGTTTGTTTCCACTCATGTGCTCTGTAACAGGGGACCTCAAAAAAGAGCTTTCTTATTTCAAATGCCAATTTGATGTAGACTTCTGTCATGTAAATTAATTTTTCTATTATTATATTTATTTATTTAATGGATAGAAACAGCCATAAATTCAGAGGGAAGGTAGGTGATAGGGAGAGAGACAGAGACCTGCAACACGGCTTCACCACTCAAAAAGTTTTCCCCTTGCAGATGGGGGCCAAGGGCTTGAACTTGGATCCTTGTGCACTGTAACATGTGTGCTCAACCAGGTGTACCACAATCAGGACCCCAGGACTATTTAAAATAGTATCTTGCCAAAAAGCAGTTAGCAGTCACACTCCAACGAGACTGTTCTAGCATCAGGAAACACTTGTAAACACCCCAGCCCCCCCCCCCACACACACACATGCACAGACAGGCTCCAGGGGGCAGAGGAAGCCAGTCTGACCTGGGAGTGAAGTGGGCAGGGCATACATGTGGCCCTGGATCCTTCCACCTCAGTGGGCCCCCTCCCCTCCTCTTTCAACCTTCTCAGTTCAGATGACAGATTTACAAGCAAGATAAAAGGACCAAGCCAAGAAGGAAAGGAAGATAATAGAATATTAACAGGGGTTGGGCTGTAGCACAGTGGGTTAAGCACAGGTGGTGCAAAGCACAAGGATCAGCCTAAGGATACAGGCTAGAGCCCCCAAATTTTAATTCCTTAATAAACCAGCCCCCCGAATTCCTTAATAAACCAGGCCCCCAAATTTGATTCCTTAATAAACCAGGCCCCAAAATTTGATTCCTTAATAAATCAAAGATACAGTAAGCACATTCAGTAATATTACCTTAATATCATGGACTTCATATCCTACCCTGTGGTCAGTGACACTATTCTGGGTGAAACTGTAGGTCTGGATTCTTTCTGACTAGGTTCTTGTTCCAACCTGTGCAGAGATAGAAAGGAATTCACATTTTAATATAATTACTATTTTTACTACAATGGAAAAGGCACCGCAAATTCTTTTCTAAGGATTTCTATTTCTGAACGTCAGGCACATACAATTGACAAAGAGCAAGAGTGGAAGGAATTTAATTGTTTAAGACTCTTGTTATCTCAGGTTTACTTATGGAGTAAGAGTGTTTCTTTTTCTCTTTTTTTTTCTACCTGAACTACAAATCCACTGCTCCTGCAGGCCATCACCCCTCCCCCCGCCTTTTGTTGTTCTTTTTGTTTATCATTGTTGCTGGATAGGACAGAGAAATTGAGGGTGGGGGGGGGAGACAATGAGTGGGAGAGAAAGACAGACACCTGCAGACCTGCTTCACCACTTGTGAAGTGACATCCCTGCAGGTGGGGAGCTCAAACTGGGATCCCAACCCCTATCCTTGAGCTTTGTGCCATGTGCGCTTAACCTGCTCGCTGCACTACCACCCAGCACCCAATAGTGCTTCTTCAGTAGTTCCAATTCCAATCAAAGCCAAATTATCAGTGGTACTGGGAGGAAGAGGTAGAGTGGATAAAGTATAGGATTCTCAGGCATGAGGTCCCAAGTTCAATCCCTGGTGCCACATATACCAGAGTAACGTGCAGATCCTCCCTGCTCCTCTCTCTCTCTCATTAATGAATAAATAAGATCTTTAGAACAAAACAAAAGAAAAATATCTCTGAAGATGGGTAGGTTGCACCATGGAAGAACTTAGAGCTTCTAAATTTTAGGTCCTGAGTCCAATCCCAAGCACTGCATATGCTAGAGTGCTGCTTCTGTGCCCCTCTACCACCTTTTGTAATTCATGAAATTAAAATAAATAAAAAACTATATTTTACCCTCATCAGTCCGTTCTCCAGCAAGTTTACTAATGTGTTAACTCAAATTTTTTCCTCAAGCTATTTCTATTCAGGATTTGTATCATAACTGTCTAAAGAGAAAATTGGTTTAAAGGTCATTTTTATGAAATTTTTATGGAAATTAAGATACTTTCAAGTTTTAAAATGAAACATATTATTACAAAAATTTATTACAAATCCCTATGGGTTCAGAAATAAATATCTCTGCCAAAACCATACTGCAAAGTGCAAGGACCAGTGGAAGGATCCTGGTTCTGGCCCCAGCTCCCCGGACCTGCAGGAAAGGTACTTCACAAGCAGTGAAGCAGGTCTGCAGGTATCTGTCTTTCTCTCCCCCTCTGTCTTCCCCTGCTATCTCCATTTCTCTCTGTCCTATCCAACAACAACAACATCAATAACTACAACAATGTTAAACAAGGGCAACTAAAAAGGGAAAATTCATTTAAAAACACCATACTACTGATAGAGTCTAAGGTCGAGGGTCAGGAAAGGGTTTTCCCCCCACTTCATTTTTCTCTATTTCCTAGATTTTGAATTACATATGTATGTAGTTTTATTCAAATGTATAAGTTCTACTAAAGTGTATGTATCATTTAAATAAGCAAAGTATGTATACTCTTGTTCTCTTTAGATTGTATAAATCTTTTGCCTCTTAAGTGAGCAAAGTATCATAATATTTTAAATTATAAATAGTAAAGGCTGCCGGGAGTCGGGCTGTAGCGCAGCAGGTTAAGCACAGGTGGCGCAAAGCACAAGGACCGGCATAAGGATCCCGGTTCGAACCCCGCCTCCCCACCTGCAGGGGAGTCTCTTCACAGGCGGTGAAGCAGATCTCCAGGTGTCTATCTCTCCTCCTCTCTCCATTTCTCTCTGTCCTATCCAACAACGACAACAACAATAATAACTACAACAATAAAACAACAATGGCAACAAAAGGGAATAAATAAAATAAATATAAAAAAAATAAAAATAAATGCTGCCACTGTCTGGGAGATTGTGCAGTGGATAAAGCTTTGGGGTTCTTAGGTGTGAGGTCTCAAGATTGATCTCCGGCATCAGATGTGTCAGAGTGATGCTGCGGTTCTCCTTCTTCCTCTCCCCTATCTCTCTCATTAATAAATAAATCTTTACAAACAAAAGTAAAACCCATGTTTTTGAGTTATTTGCAGTAAACCTTGTAGCATTTTAGGAAAAGTGGGCTGCATAACAGTAAGCATTATAATAACTGTCACAAGTCACTTTGATTTAGATATCTTAGTTTTCCCTACTTTTGGCCTTTCCACTTTCCCTACGCTTGTTTTAGCCTGCCGTAGTGTAAGTGACAGTGCAAATAATTTATTTATCCCTTGCCTGCGATGGTCTCAGATTGCAGAGGAGCATCAGTAGGTAGACTTGAAGATAGGAATTTGCATTTAAAAACCACTACTTCTTAGCAAACCCCTTCTGGCACACACAGAGAGAGCCTAAACATTCAAGTTATTTCTTATTCACAGCGGAGCATATTTTCTATATGTCCTGAGATTTTTACTTGGTCAAGAATAATGAAAAAACATTTTTAATATAAAGAAACCTTTTAAAAAAGTTTTTTTTCTTTTTGCTTCGTAAGAAAGAAAGAAATGGAGATGGAAAGGGGAGATAGAGTGGCAAAAGAAAGTGAGACACATTAAGATACTGTTTCACTGCTTGTGAAGCTTCCACCTGCAAGTGGGGATCAGGGGCTTGAACCTTGGTCCTCTCACACTATAACATGTGCACTCACAAGTGACCTTTACAAAAAGATGAATATATTGATGTATTTTAGTACGCCAGAGTTTCATACTTACACCAGAGTTTCATACTTACATAATTCTACTGTTGTCAACAGTTGTTTTCTCCTTTTAAATTTAAAAATGAAAAAATGGGGTCCAGGAGGTGGCGTAACCAGTGGAGTGCACATGTTACAATGCACAAGGACTAAGGTTCAAGCCCAAGATACAACCAGCTGAGGAGAAGCTTCACAAGTGGTGAGGTAGCACTGCAGGTGTCTCTCTTTGTCTCCCCTTCTAGATCTTCTGTTCCCTCTCAATTTCTATCCAGGAAATAATAAATGAATAAAATATACAGGGGGCCAGCAGTGGTGCATCTGGTTAAGCACACAAATTACAGTGCATAAGGAACCAGGTTCAAGCCCTTGGTCCTAAGCTGCAGGGGGTAGGGGAAGCTTCACAAGTGGTAAAGCAAGGCTGTAGGTGGTTCTCTGTCTCTCTCCTGTTCTATCTCCCCCTCCCCTCCCTATTTCTCTGTCTCTGTCCGATAATAACTAAATATATTAATATATATAAATGAAAATTGACTTTAAAATTTTTTAAAAATGAAATAGAAAAAGTGGGATAAAGAGCATGTGAGAAACATCACAGTACCTGCCATCATGCCTGGTGCTCCCATGTTGTGTTAGGGCTCAACAACAGGTCTGCAAGCATGGTGATGTGATGTGCACTCTACTGGGGGGCAAGCTCTGGACCCCTTCGTTTATTTATTTTTATGGATAGAGCACCACTCAGAACTTCTGTATGCTGGGGATCAATCTTGGGGCCTTATGCATGTGCAGTATGCAATTTACCAATAAGCTACCTCTCAGTTCAATGCTTATGATTTTGAGATAGAGACCTAAGCATAGATCTACCATTCACTGAACTTGGCTTGCTGTGTCTGTGTTGCTGTTCAGTGGTGCCAGGAATCAATCCGAGGGACTCCCATATGTAAGGCATGTGCAGAATGACTCTTCGAACAGTTGTTAAGTTATTCTACTAAATAAATCTTATCCGCAGTGTCCTGACAGGTGGTGCAGTGAATAAGACATTGGACTCTCAAGCATGAAGTTCTGAGTTTAATCTCTGGCATTCCATAGGTCACAGTGATGCTCTAGTTCTTCCCTCACACCTTCTCATTAATAAATAAATCATTTTTTTCCTTTCCATTTTGTTGCCCTTGTTGTTTTATCATTATTATGGTTATTATTATTGTTATTGATGTCATTGTGGATAGGACAGACAGAAATCGAGAGAGGAGGGGAAGATAGAGGGTGAGAGAAAGATAAGACATCTGCAAACCTGATTCACCACTTATGAAGAGACAACCTGCAGGTGGGGAGCCACGAACTCAACCCTGGTTCCTTGCACCAATCCTTGTGATTTGCACCACCTGCACTCAACCTCCTGCACTACCACCTGACCCCCACCTTTCTTTTTTTCTTTTATTTAAATGTACATATATACCTGCATTCTTCTGGTATTTTGCTGTCGACACGTCTTTCTCTATAATCTTCTGGTAAAGCCTATCTCGAAGCACATGCAGAGCGATTTCTTTGTTTTTTTTTTTTATCTGGGAGCGTCCTTGCTGGCATTCAACTACAAGCCCTGGAAAATTACCAAGACCAAAGACAGATGGGAGTTCCCACAAGGCAAACAAAACAGAACCAAGATATTTACGACAAGCAAACATGAATCAGGAAATTACTACAAAAGGTTAAGAACATTTTAGATTTAACAGGCTTTAGAAATGATACCTAAGGGAGCCAGAAGGTAGCACAGTGGGCTAAGCCCACATGGCACAAAGAGCAAGGACTGTTTAAGATCCTAATTCAAGCCCCCTGCTCCCCACCTGCAGTGGAGTCACTTCACAGGTAGTAAAGCAGGTCTGCAGGTGTCTCTCTGTCTCTATTCCTCTCTATCTCCCCCTTCTCTCTCAATTTCTCTTTGTCGCTATCCAATAACAACAAAAAAAAGAAAGAAAAGAAATGATACATAGATTGCTATATGGAAAACTGGAAATTGTTCTGCAAATACAAACTATTGTATTTAATGTGGAATGTAAAACATTAATTCCCCAATAAAGAAATTAAAAAGAAAAAGAGAGAAAGAAAGGAAGAAATGATACCTAGCTTAAGATGTAATAACTGTTGACTCACCTGTAAAGAAGGAAGCTTCACAGTCGGTTAAGCAATGCTGTTGGTGTCTTTCTCTCTACCTCCCCCTACGATCTCAGTTTCTCTGTCTTTATTCAATAAACAAGTAAAGTAAAATAAATCTTGAAAAAATACTTGTAAATGGTTGCTCTGATACTGATATCTTGAGGTGTTTCCTATATGAAGGCTGAATGTAGCAACACCTATTGATGAGGATGATTCTTTCTCCAAGTTCTGCCTCCCAATCCCACCCCAGCACATTCATTTACTTTCAAAGATCAACATACAGCAGGGTATTGTGACCCAAATGTAGATACACACGTTGTCTGTCTCAAGGAGAACTAAGTCAGCTTGACCCACTTCAATCATCAATACAGAGATGTTGAAAATAACATGTTTATAGAGAGAGACCAATGCAAAGAAGCTACCCAGTGTCTTAAAAAAATTATAGTGACTGTTCTTTCCTTTGCCTTGGTTCTAAATTTGTTGAATTTGGATTTTAAGTGGGCCTGGCCTACTGTTGAGTCCAGTTACCCACCTAAATATAGGCGCAGGTTGTCTGTTTCTTAAAAAGAAAACATAGCATAGCATGTGGCTGGGGGTCTGATCCTCCACACTGCAAGTGAAATCACAGGCAGGCAATGGGCGGGACTCCTTGCATAGAGGAGCAGTGCTTTGCATGTCTCCCTCTCTTAAAGGATACAGAATGGAGACTGGCAGGGAGGCCTCTCAGCTGTCCCATGCAGGTGCAAGGTTCTGGGTGGGATTGATCCCCAGGCACAATATTTGAGAAAAAATTTTAAAAAGACTTTGTATTATTTAAAATATGTACAGTTAAGAGAACAATATTACCATGATTTTATTCAAAAAAGCCAATCTGCAGTCCTGGAGGCTGGCAGAGTGGTTGGAGTTTTGGACTCAAGCATGAGGTCCTGAATTCTACCTCCAGCATCACATGTTCCAGACTGATGCTATAGTGTTTTTCCTCTCTCTCTCTCTCTCTCTCCTCCCTTTCTCCCTCACTGATTAATAAATCTTTTAAAAGAGCTTCAGCATATGTAGAACCAGAGTTCAGACAGACCTGGGATCCCACACATACAAATCCAGATCTCCTGCCACTGAACCGCCTCCCAGGTTGCATTAACTGGCTCTTTAAAATATTATAATTATTTATATGTGTGTACATATATTTTATAATCCTTTTTTTGAAAAAATATGGTATGCCTCATGAATCTGTGTGTAATCCTTGAGCAGGGGCCATGCTAATCTTCTATGTATCATGCCAATTTTAGTATATGTACTATGGAAGCTAGGACTATATTATAATCTTATTTAAAAAGTGTTAAGAGATGGAGACAGTTGGAGTCAGGCAGTGGCACAGCGGGTTAAGAGCACATGGCGCAAAGCTCATGGACCAGAGGAAAGATCGCGGTTCTAGCCCCTGGCTCCCCACCTGCCCGGGAGTCCCTTCACAGGTGGTGAAGCAGGTCTGCAGGTGTCTGTCTTTCTCTCCCACTCTATGTCTTCCCCTCTTCTCTCCATTTCTCTCTGTCCTATCCAACAACAACGACATTAATCAGCACACAATGTTAAGCAACAAGGGCAACAAAATGGAAAAATAAATAAAAATTAAAAAGAGTGGAAAAGAATAGACAAGAAAAAAAAAAGAAAGGGAGACAATGAGACCTTGGTGACAACAACAACAACAAAAATAAAATAACCTATTTATACTTTAGAATTGCAGAATGGCTAGGGCAATGGCTCTGTACGAATTAAGTCCTGAATTCAATCCCCAGATTTGCATGTGCCATATTCATGCTCTGCTTCTCTTTTTTGTATTAATAAATAACATTTTTCCTTTTTTTAATTTCATTTTTTTAATTTCATTTTTTTAAAAAAAACCGCGGTTCCTACCCAGCTCCAAGATCGGCTGCTGCCTGGCTCTGTGGGGCTCCTAGTGCAGCTCCCACCTGCCAGCATCCTGGCTGCCCCATTGTGTGACTAGGCAGACTGCAGTCTCCCCAGGACTGTCCCCACAGACACAAGAACCCCAGGCGACCCCTGCCCACCCCCCACCACACACGGAGCCCTGCCAGGCCCAGGCCACCAGGACGAGGGGGGTTGGGGGTGGGTGTTGGCAGTGCCCTCCAGGACCAGCAGGTTGCAAAGTGCCAGACCTTCAGCCCAGACCCAATCCACAGCCCGGGCCCAGGGCTCAACAAGGGTTGGAGCCAGCTGGCTTGGGGCACCCCTCTGAAATGCATGTCTCTTCTGAGAGAGACAAAGGCAGAGAAAACACTCCAGTTCTATTAGTGCGAGGAGACCCCCAACCTGGACCCGCACCCCGTGCCCCAGCCTCCTTCACCCTAATTTGGGAGCTTGGCTCGCCATGTTTCCCCAGACCAAACTCGAAGTTCAGGATTCCAAACAGCCGTACCCCGAGGACCTCGTCGTGGGCCACACCGAGAGGAAGGACAGCGGGTGCACATTTCGGGTGGGCGGACACATGGAAAGTTTTCTGGACCTGGCTGCCCCTGAAGCCAGGTCGGTGGGTTCCGGGGTCCCCTCCTGCCAGGGCGTTTGGGGTGTGCGGGAGGCGCACTGCCCGGACTCCAGCTGCACTGGCGGGTCCTCACCCTCGGGGCACTTGGTGCCACCAGCACTGACACGCTGGGTGAAGCCCAGGGACCTAGGACCCCTCTCCCAGGAGGAAGGAAAGGGAAGGCCGGCTGCCCAGACTCTCCGGCGGGGTCCCTACGCTCACGCTCACGGAAGCCAAAAGCAGCACGATCTGTGGGCGCACAGCCACCCTTCCAGGGTGTCCCTGCCAGGGGTGCGGGGTCTGGGGGCTCGCGGACACCTCCTCTGGGTGCGCCCCTGCCGGGGGTGCGCATGGCTCCATCTCGGGGAGCGCCCTGCTCAAGGCCGCTGGGTGCTGGAGGTTTGGGGGGGTGCGCAGCCACCTCTAAGGGGTGCGCCTGTCCCGGGGTACTGGGTCCGGGGGTGCTGGCCCCTCTGCGGCTGTACCCCGACTTTGCCCCTCACCCCACCCAGCACCTTCCCAGGTGGGCACAACAACCCAGCCTTCAAGGGCACAGGAACCAGGGGCCACTTACTTGGAATTGGAGGAATCTCACTAGATAGGCTCCAGCACTATGGACCTGGCACTGGCTGCTGTCTGGCACAGCACCTTGGGGAGTCCCCAGCAGTATTTCCACACAGGGACTCCGCACAGTTCTTGCTGGGCGCTCTGGGCGCAGGGCCCAGGCCCCAGCACTGGGGCCTATGGGTGCTACACAACGCGGCATGGCTCAATGCTGCCTGGGGGTGATGCGATGCTATGCTACTCAATGTGACAGGGGGCGACAGGGTCTCAGGGCGCGGGCCTCAGGGCTCCATGGTGCTGCTGTGGATGCAGCTGGGACAAAGGGAAGAAGAGAAGAATGGAAGACAGGGTGAGAGAAAGATAGACACCTGCAGACCTGCTTCACTGCCTATCTTTCTCTCCCCCTCTGTCTTCCCCTCCTCTCTCCATTTTTCTCTGTCCTATCCAACTACAAGGACATCAATAACAACAATAATAACTACAACAATAAAACAACAAGGGTAACAAAAGGGAAATAAATATTTTAAAAATTAAAAAATAAAAATATTTTTATTATCTTTGTTTATTGGATAGTAACAGAAGAAATCAAAAAGGAAATGGGAAGTAAAGAGGGAGAAGAGAGAGAAAGAGAGAGAGAGAGAGAAACCTGCAGCACTGCTTCACCATTCACAAATCTTTTCCTCTGCAGGTGTGGTGGGGACTCAAATCCAAAATAAATTTTAAGAATCTAACTCAACTCATTTTGTGTTGATGGTGTTAGGGTTTAGAGACAGACTTAAGTTTGAATAAAATCTAGAGACAGGATGTAAAGTTCAAAATCTCAGAGCCAGAAAAAGAAATAGGGCTTTGCCCAGACCCATCCCTGCTACCTGCATGATGAGACTGCGTGAGAGGAGGACAAAGCAGTAGGAATATAATGTCCCTTTGGAATATATATCCCTTGGAATATAATATCCCTTTGGAATATATATCCCTTTGGAATACAACTAAAATAGGCCTACCAAGGAGGTGACTATAACTTAATTTGGGTTAAAAATAGAGTAGAAAAAAAGGAAAAAATTTTTTTTCTTTTAAATTATTATTCCCAAAGCGAACCTCCTCCCCCTCACCCCCCCCATTACCAATCCCGGGGGACCACCTCCTAGCAGGCTCCTCTGCTGAGCTTCTTTCTTTACCAAGATTCCTGTCCCACCAGGGAGTACCATTCATTCTAAGTCTATTCCCTTCTGAAACCTCTGGCCTTTTTTCTTTCTAAGTAGCCACCCCTCCCCCACATAGATAATTAAATAATAAAAAATAAACAAATAAAAAACTCTTTCCTTTAACTGCTCTTTTATTACTGTTCTATTTCTTGTCTTTTTCTTTTCTCTATCTCTCTCTCTTTTTTTTTGTGGCTTCCAAAGCCACAGGCCCCATCCCCTACATCACCAAACAGTGTGCTTTCACTGAATTCACTGATACACGTTTGGGAATTATTTTTGGGATGAAATCTGACTCAGAGTGGACTCTCACTATGAGTATCTCTGATCAACTTCCCTTCCTCCTTTAGCTACCACTAGAATATACAGTGGATAATAGATTTGTATAATTGTCTATCCCAGCTATCCTTGTCTAGTCCTGAGGTTTTTTTATTATTATTTTTCTTCTTCTTTCTTAACAATCAGCTACCTCTGCTCACGAGGTTTGAGGCAATCTGGGACAGGGTGTTTTTTTTACCCTGCTCTATTTTATTATTAATATTATGTAAAGGCATATATCTCCCCCCCCTTTAGGTTGATCAGAATTAACTCTTAGGGTATCTTTCATTGCTAGGGTAGTGGGCATCTTATCTATTGTGGGAGGAACTTGTCTCATTACTCCTACCTCCTCTACAGACTCTCGCCTTCCTTCTCCTAGCTAATTAAAAAAATCAAATTAAAAATAAAGTAATCAAAAAAACTTTCCTTTCACTGCTCTTTAATTACAGCTCTTTTTTATCTTTTATCTTTTCTCTCTCTTGTTTCTTTTTTTATCTTGTCATACACTTCTTCCTTCCTTCTTCTTTGCCTTTATGAATTTGTGAATTATTTCGGGGAAGAAATCTGACTCAGAGTGGACTCTCTATGTGTCTATCTCTGCTCTAGTTCCCTTTCCCCTCTTGTTACCCCTAGAATATACAGTGGATAGTAGATTTGCATAACTGTCTATTCTTGTTATCCCCTTTTTTTTACTCTTTCTTCTTCACTGGGATTTGGTTACTATTTTTTCACAGACTGGAGATATTGTTTGGCTAACTGGTAGTGATTAAACTGCTTCAATACTTGCTACAGTTGCTATTGTAATTCCTGAGGTTGGTGAGTGCAATTGTCATAAAGGTATTTAGTACAGTGTTAATTGTACTGAAGACACAACAAAAGAGGAATAACAGAGCATAAAAAAAGAAACACATTAAAAATGGGTAGATCAAAAACAAATAAAACTGCTACTCCAATGAATGAAGACAAGAGCCCAAAAGAAACTACAAATCAGCCAGAAGTAACCATAGATAAGAAAAGGATACAAGCAATAATAAACTTATTAATGACATAAATGAAAACAACTTTGGAGGAAAGGAATGGCACTATTCGGAAAACAAGTTGAGACCCCCAAGGAAAATACTGATTATCTTGAGGCAATTAGAGAACTGAAACCTCAAATAGCTCTAATGAAGAAAAAAGCTGAGGCAAGGGAAAGCAGACTAACAGAAGCAGAAAACAGAATTAGTCAGACAGAGGATAAGTTAGAGAAAACTAAGAAAGAGGTGAAAGAGCTCAAAAAGAGACTGAGAGACACTGGAAACAACAACAGAGACATATGGGATGATCTCAAAAGAAGTAACATTCGTTTAATTGGCCTGCCAGAGGAAGAAAGAGAGGAAGGGGAAGCAAACATTCTAGAGGAAATAATAGAAGAAAACTTCCCAGACCTGAATAACAGAAAGGACATCGAGATTCAAGAGGTCCAGAGAGTTCCAAACAGATACAACCCAGACCTGAAGACACTAAGACACATCATAGTCACTATGAGAATAAGTAAGGATAAACAAAGGATCCTAAAGGCTGCAAGAGAGAAACAAAAAGTCACATACAGGGGAAATGCCATAAGATTATCTGCAGACTTCTCCAATCAAACTCTAAAAGCCAGAAGAGAATGGCAAGATATCTATCGAGCCCTGAATGAAAAAGGGGTTCAACCAAGGATAATATATCCTGCTAGACTTTCATTCAAACTAGATGGAGGGATCAAAACCTTCTTAGACAAACAACAGTTAAAGGAGGCAACCATCACCAAGCCGGCCCTGAAAGAGGTTCTAAAAGACCTCTTATAAACAAGAACATCACTATAAATACTTGCAATATATCAGAGCAAACAAAAATTTTTATTTGAACAATGGCACTACAATACATTAAATCCATAATATCAATAAATGTCAATGGTTTAAACTCACCCATCAAAAGGCACAGAGTGGGGGGATGGATCAGAAAGCATAACCCAACCATATGCTGCTTGCAAGAATCACATCTGTCACAACAAGATAAACACAGACTTAAAGTGAAAGGATGGAAAACTATCATACAGGCTAACGGACTACAAAAAAGGGCAGGAACAGCCATTCTCATCTCAGACACGATAGATTTTAGGTTAAAAAAAGTAACAAAAGATAGGCAAGGACATTACATAATGATTAGAGGATCAATCAGCCAAGAAGACATAACAATTATTAACATCTATGTACCCAGTGAGGGGCCATCTAAATATGTCAAGTGCTTACTGAAAGAATTTCAATAATACATCAATAATAATACCGTAATAGTGGGAGACTTCAATACCCCACTCTCACACTTAGACAGATCAACAAAGCAGAGAACCAACAAAGATACAAGAGAATTGAATGAAGAGATAGACAGACTAGACCTCTTGGACATTTTCAGAGTCCTTCACCCCAAAAAACTGGCATACACCTTCTTTTCAAATCCACATAATACATACTCAAGGATAGATAACATATTAGGCCACAAAGACAGGATCAATAAATTCAAGAGCATCAAAATCATGCCACGTATCTTTCAGACCACAGTGGAGTAAAACTAACATTTAACAACAAACAGAAGATTATTAAAAGTCACAGAAGTTGGAAACTAAACAACATTCTCCTTAAAACTTTCAGGAAACAGTTAGTACCCATACTTCTTAAGCTTTTCCATAAGATTGAAGAAACAGGTATAGTCCCTTCCACCTTCTATGAAGCCAACATCACCCTGATACCAAAAGCTGATAGGGACAGAACAAAAAAGGAAAACTACAGACCAATATCTCTGATGAACATAGATGCCAAAATATTAAACAAGATCTTTGCTAAGATTTGCTAATGAGCTGAACTTGGATGGGAAAGGATGGGAAATTGAAAACCATAGTAAATATTAAAAAGAAATGTTTCTGAGTGGAGCCAGACATGTTCATTCCTACTAGAACCTGGTTTAAAAATGACAAGCTGAGAGCGGACCCCAGAGAGCCCTGCACCGCCTCCTAGTTGCCATCACACCCTGGGAGGAGCTGCAGCTGCAGCAGCTGGCCCCAGTCACCATCATGGCAACCATGAGCAGAGTGGCCTAGACCCAGCAGCCGCAGGCCGCCCCCGCCCTCAGCACCACCGACACCAAGCCTGGTGCCACGGGTAGTGGCACAGGGAGCGGCTGCCCAGGCAGCCTCATATCGGTGGCGCCTGCTGGCAGGGACAAGAAGATCAAGGCAATGAAGGTTATGGGAACAGTAAAATGGTCAATGTAAGGAGCAGATATGGTTTCAACAACAGGAATGAGCTGAAGTCCTTAAGTGCTTGCTTTTTGCCCCTTGACTAGATAACCAGAACTATCTGCATTATCTATGCAGCAAGGGGGTTTTTATTATTTTTACCTAAAGATGTCTCTTTTTGGTAATGTCAAACATGTTTTTTTTTTTTTTTAAAAAGGCCTGGTTTTTCTCAATACACCTTTAAAGGTTTTTAAATTGTTTCATATCTGGTCAAGTTGAGATTTTTAAGAACCTCATTTTGAATTTGTAATAAAAGTTTACAACTTGATTTTTTTCAAAAAAAAAGGCAACAAGCTGCAAGCATCTGTTAATAAAGGTCTTAAATAAAAAAAAAAAAAAATGACAAGCCATCTTCTGTTTCCCAAGGAGAAGACTGCAAAAGAGACCTTGGTTTTACATTTTTACTAAATTTGCCATATAAACATTTAATTATATATGGTTGAATTAATTTAAAAATCTACTTTAATCTTAAATATGCTAAGTATGGAAACTAAAAATCATGTATTAATAATCACACTATGAATCCCAAAGTATGTGTTTTCACATTTATTGAAAATATTTTATTAAAGATGTCCAGAGGGGAGTCAGCACCATAGCAGTCTAGCAAAAACCAAACAATGCATATATAACATTCCTGACTTCCATTGATGCTACAAAACAATAGCAATTAAAAAGTTATAGCACTGTAACAAAACCAATTTATAGACCAACAAAACAAAATTGAAATTCCATAAATAAACCCCTATGTGTGTACTAATAAAGGACTAAAACCTTTTCAGTGGGGGGAAAGAAGGCCTCTTCAATAGCTGATACTGGGTAGTCAATTGCAGAAAAATGAATCTGCACCAGCCTTTAACACCATATGCCAAATTAACTCAAAATGGACCAAAGACCTTGTTGTTAGAACTGAGACTAAAAAATATAGAGAAGAAAACATTGGTGAAACACATCCACAATTTAACATCAGGCTCTATATGGAGACTCATCACACTATGGGTAAGCAAAACTAAAATAAGGTTAAATTACTGGGACTATATCAAATTTAACAGCTTCTACACATTAAAAGAAAACTTCACACACAAATACACACACACACACACACACACACACAAAGGTAACCTGGAAATTGGGAGAAGATACCTGGATGTCACAAAACTGACAAGAGACTGATCACAAATGACAATAAATCAATCATATGACTCAACAATAACAACAAAACAATTAAACCCATTATTAAATCACTAATAAAAATAGGAAAAAAAACAAGCAATGTTCCTCCCTCACCAGGTGTATAGAGAACATGTTTTCTTTAGTATTTTTGTTAAGCTAGCTAAGCTAAACTCTTTTCTAAATATACTACAGTATGAATGTGGAGCTTCAGAAAGTTACTAAGAAGGTAGCTAGCAGATAGTGTGCTTCTGTGTTTTTATAGATTTTTTTCTCTTGCTTTCTTTAAATTAGTGATTTAATAATGATTAAGAAGATTGTGGGATAAGAGGAGTACAATCCCATACAATTCCAGTCACCAGAGTTCCCTATACACTCCCCTCCACTGGAAGGTTCCCTAATCCTTATCCCTCTGGGAGAATGGACAAAAGATTTCTTCTTTTTGCCTCCAGGCTTATAGCTGGGGCTTGGTGCCTGCACTACAGTCCACTGCTCCTGGAGGTCATTATTTCCCATTCTTTTGTCCTAGTTGTTACTGCTGTGGTTATTGTTGCCATTGCTATTGCTGTTGGATAGGACAGAGAGAAACAGAGAGGACAGGAAGACAGAGACTGAAAAGGAGAGCAACACCTACAGTCCTGCTTCACCACTTGTGAAGTGACCCCCCCACAGGTGGGGATCCAGGGGTTCCAACCAGGATCCTTAGGCCAGTCTTTGCGCCTTGTACTGTGTACACATAATCCACTGCACTACCGCCAGGCCCTGAATTTGCTTTATATTTATATAAATCTTATATATATATACATATATGTATAACACTTGTTAATTATTTACAAGATGCCTTCAAATTCTTCTATTAAATTTTTATTTATTCATTTATCCTTTTGTTGCCCTTGTTGTTTCAAGTTCTTAATAATAACTGACCCTATTATTAATATTCTCAAATGTGTACAAAGAGAGGAAAGGCTACGTAACTAAGAAAGACTACTAACCTCAGTCCAGAAACATTTTTTTCATTCTGGGACTATATCACTTCACATCTAGACCATCCCCAAACAGCAGTGTTGTTTCCTCTGATGTCTGCACATTGGCTTCCATATAGTGTCTACAAGGATATGTACACTGAATTGTTACTGTTTACCTGTTTGCTACAGATTTAAAGATTCTTTTAACTTCTTTTTTAAAAATATTTATTCCCTTTTGTTGCCCTTGTTTTATTGTTGTAGTTACCATTGTTGTTGTTATTGTTGCCCTTGTTGGATAGGACAGAGAAATAGAGAGAGGAGGGAAAGACAGAGAGGGGAGAGAAAGATAGACACCTGCAGACCTATTTCACAGCCCGTGAAGCAACTCCACTGTAGGTGGGGAGTTGGGGGCTCAAACCGGGATCCTTAGGCCAGTCCTTGTGCTTTGTGCCATGTGTGCTAAACCCACTGGGCTACCGCCCAACTCCAAGATATTTTAAATGTGCTTTTTAAAAATATATATGTTTTTTATTTTCCCTTTTTTGCCCTGGTTCATTTTTATTGTTGCAGTTATTACTGTAATTATTGATGTCGTCATTGTTAAAAAGGACAGAGAGAAATGGACAGAGGAGGGGAAGACAGCGGGGGTGGGGATAAAGATAGACACCTGCAGACCTGCTGCACCATCTGTGAAGGACTCCCCTGCAGGAGGGGAACCTGGGGCTCGAACAGGGATCCTTAGGCCGGTCCTTGTGCTTAGTGCCACCTGCGTTTAACCTGCTGCACTACCGCCCAGCTCCTCCAGATTCTTTTAACTTTTTTCTCTCAACATCATTGTTTATTTATTTATTTATTTTTTACGTTCTGTGTTTTGTTTTCCTCACCAGGGTTATTTCAGGGTATTGGTGCCTGCACAAGGAATCTATCATATTTTACATATTAATTTGCTTTTGTTACAAAAGGCTTGGTTATAAAATCCTGCGCCTGGTAGCGCCTCGATTAGCAACCACCCCTAAGAAAGCCTGGCGCGCTAGCTGGCACTTGGAGAGCAGGGCATCAGCCACCCCCTGTTGGCGCACACCTTCCCCCCACCCCAGCAGCTGCAGCCGAGGCCACCCTACACCAGTGACCCCACACCTGCAATGTGCTGCCACCGCCACCACCACCGCCACCGCCACCGCCACCACCACCGCGGCTGCCCCTCCGGTGCCAGAACCCGAGTCCCAGTCAGCATGTAGCCCTCTTGCTGGTCAGCCCCTCCATGGGTCTCCCGGCTACTGGGCTCAAAGGGCCGAGGAGGGACCGTCGCACCTCCGCGGCACCCCACTAGGCGCCCTCCGTGTGTTAGGGTCCGGTAATCCACAGAAATTACCAAGAGACCAGAGCGATGTAAAATCAACAGAGTCTTTATTAGCTGGCGCCAGGGACGAACACCCTGAGCCACCACGCAGTGGTGGTCAGAAATGCTTGACCCCCTCTATAGTTTCTATTGAGATTATATAGGGTTTAGGGCAGGGGGGCTACGTGACAAGCATCGTGTTAGTTCAGTTAAAAAAAAGTGTTCCCAAGCCATAGCAGGAGGAAGCAGGTGGGTAGGGGTTGCGACTTTTGGTTATCTTCCCTTCTGCCTGGTCAGCAGGATGTTGCAGGTTGGGGAGTTGCCTTTCTTAAGCAGGACATGCTGCGGTGGGTAGGAAGCTAAGTCATCAAGCAGACACTGTGCTGTGCTCCTACTCATTTGTGAACCTTCAGATCCTACCAGTATGGCACACATCTGACTGACTGATCCAATGAGCCTTAGAATACAGGTGGCTTTACACTACTGAGAAAATATTAATAAGCCTATGAATACCTATTTGGCACATACCAGTCACCAGAGTTTTGATGTACCTTTCTAAGTCAGAATCTACAGAAAGTCTAAGAGTTGAGTGAAATCAACTTCAGTGTCAGCAAGAGCAGCTCTGCCAATTACATGAACACAATCTGTAATTAGCTAGTGGTCACATTTCTTCAGTGTCTGATTGGTTAAAAACATATCTCGTGCTGCAATTTCAACTGTTAATTTGAATGATAGTGATAATAGCTGTATCACAAGATTAAAGTCAGGACCACCTTACTGACTGGACAGTGGCAATCATAATGAAAACCATACTTTAATATTAGTTAAAGAGTAAAGGCCAGGCCAGGCGGTGCTTCACCAGGTTAAGCGCACATAGTACAAAGTGCAAGGACCTGCACAAGATTCCCAGTTCAAGCCCCTGGCTCCCCTCCTGCAGGGGGGGGGGTCACTGCACTTCACAATCAGCTAGTCTGCAGGTGTCTATCTTTCTCTCTTCCTCTCTATCTCCCCCTGCTCTCTCAATTTCTCTCTGTCCTGTCTAATAACAGAAAAAATGCCTGCAGGAGCAGTGGATCCATGGTGCAGGCACTGAGCCCCAGCACCAACACTGGAGGCAAAAAAAAAGTAAGAGACAAACGAAACATAAATGCAAATAGTATATAAATACACGTATTAATCATCTCCAGGGATGAGTTTTAAATTGAAAATGTATTTTAAGATGAGACATTGTATATTCCTAAAATTACCACTCATTGTAAAAACAGCATGTAAGCATACCCATATACTTGCAAGGAAGACCTTAAAACTAGAAAATAGAGAGCTAGGTGGTAGCAGTGCAGTGGGTTAAGCACACATGGTATGAAACGCAAGGACCTGCGTAAGGACCCCAGTTCAAGCCCCCAGCTCCCCACTTATAGGGGAGTTGCTTCACAGTCAGGGAAGTAGGTCTTCAGGTATCTGTCTTTCTCTCCCCCTATCTTCCCCTCCTTTCTTGATTTCTCTCTGTCCTGTGCAGCAGCAACAACAATAGCAATGGCAACAATAAAAATACCAACAACAAGGGCATCAACAAAGGCAGCAAAAATGGGGGAAATGGTTTCCAGAAGCAGTGGATTCATAGCGCAGGCACCGAGCCCCAGCAATAACCCTGGATATATATATCCACATATATTCAAGGTGGGAGAAATAGACAATTTTAGGATGCAGGAAAGATTTGGGAGCAATCCAAAGATGTCATCGTGGGCAGAGAAAGAAATCTTGTTGTGTAAGCTCTCTAGAAAGAGTATCTCATTCATACGGGCACAAGGAAGCCTCTCAAAACCAGACTCACAGTAACACCTGAGGCAGCATTCCTTTATTAATTATCTGAGTGCTGAAGACAAGGCAGTTCAAGTCAGAAAGCAGCAGATACATAGACTCCGGTTTCCTAAATAACCTGTAGGTGAAATCACTGGGGCTCCCGGGGGTGGGGGGTGTTTAGAAGAGCTGAGTTCTATGGACTGCAAAGACTAGAGACAAAAGTGGTAAATAACCTGAGGTCAAACTCATGCAGTTGAATGAGAAGATAACTGTATCTGTACTGTTGGTAAAATGTCTTCTCTCTGGGGTCGGGTGGTGGTGCAGTGGGTTAAGCACAGGTGGCGCAAAGTGCAAGGACCAGCATAAAGATCCCAGTTCGAGCCCCTGGCTCCCCATCTGCAGGGGAGTCCCCCTTTCTGTCTTCCCCTCCTCTCTCCATTTCTCTCTTTCCTGTCCAACAATGAACAACATCAACAATGGTAATAATAATAACCACAATGAGGCTACAACAACAAGGACAACAAAAAAGTGGGAAAAAAATGGCCTCCAGGAGTGGTGGATTCATGGTGCAGGCACCAAACCCAGCAATAACTCTGGAGGAGGGGGAAAAATGTCTTCTCTTTAAAAGAAAGGCAAGGAAACTAGACTCTGATATTGATATTTTTTAAATTGTCAAACAATAAAAAAAAAAAGTGCTAAGTGCCCTCCAGCGGCAGCTCCTCTCTTAGCACTGGGGGAAAAATTTTCCTAAACTGAACAACTTTAGTCTTGGCCAACAGCCAAATAGCCAACAGCCCCAAATTCCACAATTATTTTGATTTTTCATAAGGTGATAAATTCACATACATCTTATAGCTATCTATGGATTTTTGTGCATGTGTGTATGTAACTTATAAGGCAGAAGATAACCCAACCCAACAGCCCCAAACTCCACAATTATTTTGATTTTTCTTATGGTAGAAAATTTACATACATCTTACAGGTAACTGTGGGTTTTTGTGCATGTCTGTATGTAACTTATAAGGCATAAGATACTTCATTTTGAATCTGAGCTATCTCGGGCAAATAATGAGAATGAAGGGTACTATAAATCAAACAAAGTAAGACTACAACTACATCTCAATTATTTTTTAGGTCAAATGATATTTTTCATTTAAAATAATTAAGATCACCTAAGGAAATTTCTATAGCTTCATTATTCTTATCCTTAACACATGTAAAATAAAATCAGAAATGGATCACTTTTTTTCATTTAATTACTATTTTTAAAAATCTTGAATAGGGGAGAGGGCAGAATGGTTATAAAAAAGACTGATATTTTGAGGATTCAAGGTCTAAGTTTCATGTCCTTATCACCTTCATAAGCCAGACCTGAGCAGTTTTTCTCTCTTCATATCTTTCTCTTCATATCTCCACTTATTTATTAAAATAAATTTAATAAATAAGTAAAATCACACTACCAAATCCCCAACTTCAAAAAGACCAGAAACAGCAGTTATTGGTGAGGGTATGAAAAAAAAGGATCCCTTATGCAGAGATATGTAAACTGGTCCAGGCTCTAGATAAAGCAAATGGGAAGTTCCTCAAAGTATTAAAAATGAACGGCAGGGTGATGGCACAGCCAGTTGAGAGCACACATTACAGTGCACAAGGACACAGGTTCAAGCTCCTGGCCCCCACCTGCAGGGGGCAAGCTTCACAGGTGGTGAAACATGGCTGAGGGTGTCTCTCTGTCTCTGTCTCCCTCTCTACATCCCCCTCCTCTCTCAATTTCTCTCTGTCTCTATGCAGTAATAAAGATTATAAAAAACTTTTAAAAATAAAAATAAATTGTACTTGGTCCTGGATAACATATTCATTTTGATGATGCTAATTCTTCCTATTATTTTTCTACTTCCTTGAATAGTGACTCATAATTTTAAGTATACAAATCTTTCACTTCCTTTGTTAGGTTTATTCCTACACATTCTATTGTTCTTACTGCTATAGTAAAAGGGATTGATTTCTTCTTCTGTTAATTTAGTGTTTCCATAGAGGTATGCCACTGACTTTTATATGTTAATTTTGTAGCCTGACATTTTACTATATTACTTGACAATTTCCAAGAACTTACTGCTGGATTCTTTAGGTTTTTCTATGAATACTATCATACTATCTGCAAATGGTGAGTGTGTGACTTCTCTTCCACCATACTAACTGTGGGTTTGTCATAGGTTGGTTTTATTATGTTTTCACCTCAATATTTCCAAAAAAATCTTACTATCACAATAGAAGAAAACTGAGAGGATTTATCCACACTGAGAGGTGACAGTCCTTTCAGAACATGACACACCTGGACACAGCACTTCAAACAGCTTAGTCCACTATAATGCCGAGGTGTCTAGGGGTAGACCTCCGCCCAGGAAGATCCCACCTAGAAGTAGCCTTTGGCAAAACCTTCTGTTCTGTCTCTAAGCAACCTCTATAGGAAAGCTCAGAGGGATATTTTATTTATTTATTTACTTATTTATTTATTCCTTTGTTGCCCTAGATGTTTTTTTTTTTTAATATTTTATTTTATTTATTTATTCTCTTTTGTTGCCCTTGTTGTTTTTTATTGTTGTAGTTATTATTGTTGTTGTCGTTGTTGGATAGGACAGAGAGAAATGGAGAGAGGAGGGGAAGACAGAGAGGAGGAGAGAAAGAGAGACACCTGCAGACCTGCTTCACCGCCTGTGAAGCGACTCTCCTGCAGGTGGGGAGCCGGGGTTCGAACCAGGATCCTTATGCCGGTCCTTGTGCTTTGCGCCACCTGCGCTTAACCCTCTGTGCTACAGCCCGACTCCCCCTAGATGTTTTTTTTTTTTTAATAGTTATTGTTGTAGCCATTGCTGGATAGAAATGGAGATAGGAGGGGAAGACAGAGAGGAGGAGAGAGAAAGAGACACCTGCAAACCTGCTTCACTGCCTGTGAAGCTACTCCCCTGCAGGTGGGAAGCCCAGGGCTTGAACCAGGATCCTTACACTGGTATTTGTGCCTTGCGCCACCTGAGCTAAACCCTCTGTGCTACTGCCCAACTTCCAGGGGGATATTTTTAACAAGTGATCCACACTTACTTTGTCTTAGTAGTAGCATTACTGATAAAGAAGTGACATAATAAAACACTCCACATGTTCAAGTTACTTTATAACACCAGCTAGATGGATAGACAGTTATTAAGTAAAGAAGTAAGATTTTGTAGATAAAATAACTTTCAGACAAAGAAAGGGGTTGTTGGGAGTCGGCCAGTAGCGTAGCGGGTTAAGCGCACTTGGCGCAAAGCGCAAGGACCTGTGTAAGGATCCTGGCTTGAGCCCCCAGCTCCCCACCTGCAGAGGAATAGCTTCACAAGCGGTGAAGCAGGTCTGCAAGTGTCTATCTTTCTCTCCTTCTCTCTCCATTTCTCTCTTTCCTATCCAACAACAACAACATCAATAATAACTACAACAATAAAACAACAAGGGCAACAAAAGGGAATAATAAAAATAAATATTAAAAAAAGAAACAAACAAAAAAAGAAAGGGGTTGTTACTATACTACAATGTGGCACTAATATGTAAAGAGGTTAATGCATGTGAAATACATTAAACCTGAACACACACAAAGGGCAGGTTTGAGTAGGTTTGGTGGAGAAAGCAGCACAAACTTTCTAGTTCTCTAGCTGTTTCCAGGAGTAAGAACACATTAAGATGCTGATGCAGATACCTAGTTTCACCATACTGCCTTTTTAACCCATGAAGACTGAACCCAATGCCATTAAGCTTATAGGGAAATTCTCACAAGTCAATTTCTAGCTTAGGCATGCAATTTAATAAATATCTGATTTTTCATGTACTGTCATAAATAAGGGAGCTTAAAACAGAGGAATATGACAATTTAGCACTTTTGATGGGTATAATTATTCCTACAAACAGATAAACTCAATTTCTAATTAATAATTGTATTTTTAATTCATTTAAGAAAAGAGGATCAGTGCATTAATCTGATTCATATGGTGTTAGAATCTAATTTAGAATCTCATACTCACAAGTCCTGTACTCTACCACTGCACAACACCCAGCCCACAAAACAAAATTGGACTCTTTTTAAAGTTGACTAGAGTGTTTCAGGATCCCTGAAGTGGATCAAGTCAATGTACCTGTTCTCTTAGAATATGAGCCTAAGGGAACTGGGCAGTGGCACAGCAGGTTAAGCACACATGGCGCAAAGCACAAGAACCAGTGTAAGGATCCTGGGAGTCGCTTCAAAAGAGGTGAAGCAGGTCTGCAGATGTCTATCTTTTCTCACCCCCTCTGTCTTCTGCTTCTGTCGCCATTTCACTCTGTCCTATCCAACAACAAACGGCATCAATAAGGACAACAATAAAACAAAAAGGGCAACAAAAGGGAACAAATAAATATTTATTTAAAATATAAAATAAAAAGAAGAATATGAGCCTAAAAGACCAGCAGAGAGCACGCTGTGTATCAGGGTAGTCAGTTGGCAATCCTTAGTGCTTGCGTGGTGCTAGTATTTCCTGACACCACTCCCTATTCCTCTGCACCAAAAATGCCATTGTGATTACTAAATGATTAGACTTCACATCTTCTTATTTCTACTCTATGCAATTTAGATCAGAGTTAAATTATATGCACTGAAGACTGTTTTATTTTATTTTTATTTTACCATAACACTGCTCAACTGTGGCTTATGGTGGTATGGCAGATTGAACCTGGAACTTCAGTGCCTTTTTGCCATTTTTCACAGGTGTGTGCCTTTGGATTTTGATGGAGAGTCAGCTTTAAATATGGTCCTGGAGGAGAACTAATTTACCTAAATCTATTTACAAAGAAAGTAGTCAAATAGCGAGTCAGGTGGTAGCACAACGGATTAAGCACAGGTGGCGCAAAGCTCAAAGACCAGTGTAAGGATCCCGGTTCAAGCCCCTGGCTCCCCACCTGCAGGGGAGTCGCTTGACAGGAGGTGAAGCAGGTCTGCAGGTGTCTATCTTTCTCTCTGCCTCTCTGTCTTCCCCTCCTCTCTCCATTTCCCTCTGTCCTATCCAACAAAGATGGCATCAATAACAACAATTACAATAACAAAAACAAGGGCAACAAAAAGGGAATAATAAATAAATATTAAAAATAAAGATAATAAAAAAGAAAGTAGTCAAAGCATTACTTGAATAATTGGGCTCAGGAATTTCCTAATTAACAAAAGGTTGAAAAGAACCCCTGGGCAACAGCTTACCCTCTGGCCTTGAATTGTAGCTATTTCTTCATTAATCATAAGAAAAATAATCACCTACACTAGAAGAAATAAATACCTCTATCTTTTCACAGAATCTTCAGGCTTTTGGAAGTAAAAGACATGATCATTTTCTCCTGAAAATTTCATTCTAGACTTGCTACTGGATTTGCTAATGAGCTGAACTTGGATGGGAAACGATGGGAAATTGAAAGCCATAGTAAATATTAAAAAGAAATATTTCAGAGTGGAGCCAGACATGTTCATTCCTACTAGAACCTGGCTTATAAATGACAAGTCATCTTCTGTTGCCCAAGGAGAAGACTGCAAAAGAGACCTTGGTTTTACATTTTTACTAAATTTGCCATATAATTTAATTATATAGAGATGAGTTGTTTTAAAAATCTACTTTAATATTTATTAAATATGCTAATTATAGAAACTAACAATCATGTATTAATAATCACACTATGAATCCCAAGGTATGCGTTTTCACATTTATTGAAAATATTTTATTAAAGATGTCCAGAGGGGAGTCAGCACCATAGCAGTCTAGCAAAAACCAAACAATGCATACATAACATTCCTGACTTCCATTGATGCTACAAAGCAATAGTAATTAATGTTACATACTGTACTGGAAAAAAACAATTTATAGACCAACAAAACAAAATTTAAATTTCATAAATAAACCCATGTGTACATAATAAAGGACTAAAACCTTTTCAGTGGGGGGTGGGAGGGAAAAAGACCTCTTCAATAGCTGATGCTGGGTAGTCAATGAAAAATGAAACTGCACCAGCCCCTTAACACCATATGCCAAATAACTCAAGATGGATCAAAGATCTGGTTATTGGAACTGAGACTAAAAATTATAGAGAAGAAAACATTGGTGAAACACGTCCACAATTTAACATCAGGCTCTATTTGGAGACTCATCACACTATGGGTAAACAAAACTAAAACAAGGTTAAATTACTGGGACTACATCAAATTTAACAGCTTCTTCACATTAAAAGAAAAGTTCATACACACACACACAGACACACACAAAGGTAACCTGGAAACTGGGAGAAGATACCTGGATGTCACAAAACTGACAAGAGACTGATCACAAATGACAATAAATAAATCATATGACTCAACAATAACAACAATTAAACCCATTATTAAATCACTAATAAAAATAGGAAAAAAAAAACCAAGCCATGTTCCTCCAGCAACAAGTGTATAAAGAACATGCTTTCTTTAGTATTTGTGTTAAGCTAGCTAGAATAAACTCTTTTCTAAATATACTACAGAATGGATGTAAAGCTTCAGAAAGTTACTAAGAAGGTAGCTAGCAGATAGTGTGCTTCTGTGTTTTTATAGATTTTTTAATCTTTTTTTTAAAATTAGTGATTTAATAATGATTAACAAGATTGTGGGATAATAGAAGCACAATCCCATACAATTCCAGTCACCAGAGTTCCTTATACCCTCCCCTCCACTGGAAGGTTCCCTAATCTTTATCCTTCTGGGAGAATGGACCAAAGATTTCTTTTTTTTTTTCCTCCAGGGTTACAGCTGTGGCTTGGTGCCTGCACTACAGTCCACTGCTCCTGGAGGTCATTATTTTCCATTCTTTTGTCCTAGTTGTTACTGCTGTGGTTATTGTTGCCATTGCTATTTTTGTTGGATAGGACAGAGAGAAATACAGAGAGGATGGGAAGACAGAGGTGGGGAGAGAAAAACAGACACCTTCAGACTTGCCACAAGTGTTAAGTGGCCACCCTACAGTTGAGAGCTGGGGGCTCGAACTGGGATCCTTACTCCAATCCTGGAGCATTGCACCAAGTGCACTTAACGCGCTGTGCTACCGCCCAACCACTGGAGCAAAGATTTTTATGGGGTGCAGAAGGAGGAGTTCTGAATTCTGTAATTGCTTCTCCACTGGACATGGGCATTGCCCGTTGGGTCCATACCCCCAACCTGTTTCTGTCTTTCCCAAGTGAGGCAGCAGGGCTCTGGGGAGGTAAAAGCCATATCTTTTTTTAGTCTTCTATTATTTCACATGAAAAATGTTTATTTTTTTTTTTACCTCTGGGGTTATTGCTGGGGCTCAGTGCCTGCACTATAATCCACTGCTCCTGGAGGTTATTTTCCCTTTTGTTGCTTATCATTGTTGTTATTAACAATGTTGTTATTGTTGTTGGATAGGACAGAGAAAACTGAGAGAGGACAGGAAGACAGAGATGGGGAAAGAGAGAGAGACACCTACAGTCCATCTTTACCACTTCTGACATGACCCCCCCCCCTGCAGGTCAGGAGCTAGGGGTTCCGATCAGGATCCTTAGGCCAGGCTTTGAGCCTTGTACCATGTACACTTAATCCACTGCACTACCGCCAGGCCCCCAATTATATATATATATATATATATATATATATATATATATATATTTATATATTTATATATATTACTTGTTAATTTTTTAAAGAATGCCTTCAAATTATTTTTTATTTATTTATCCTTTTGTTGCCCTTGTTTCAAATTATTAATAATAGCTGACTCTATCTTTTCAAATAGTCTCTGAGTAGAGAATGTTTCTCCATTTTCCACCTGAGGAAGTTGGATACTGAAATTGGGGCAGCTTGGAACATTCCTACTCATGACCTCAGAATGTGAACTCAGGTCTATAGGGATGCAGAGGTCACATAGGCTCCAAAGCTTAATATGGTCACCAGATCAGATCAAATTTATGTGGTTTACAGTCAACAATATTTATACACCTATCCCATACTTGGGAGCTACTCTCTTCGCTGATCCAGCTTTCTGGTCCTTTCTCCAGCCATGATATCATCTCCACAGACAATAACTTAGATCCACCTGCATATTAGATGTTAGGCTCAGGAAAACAAAGTAGTATAGTCATAGGCTCTTTGGAATACACCTAAAATAGAACTATAACTAACTCTAAAATGGATACCCCCCAACTCTTCATATGAACTTTTACAGCATTTAGGATAATGATTAGTCAACTTTTGTTTGTTTGTTTTATATGTTAAATCTTTTTTCAGACAACAGGTTCCAGATGCTAACATGATGCCAACTGGACTTCCGTGGGCAGAAAACCCCACACCAATGTGTCTTTGAGCTCTGCTTCCCCAAAACCCCGCCCCACTAGGGAAAGAGAGACAGGCTGGTAGTATGGATCAACCTACAAACACCCATGTTCAGTGGGGAAGTAATTACAGAAGCCAAACATTCCACCTTCTGTACCCTATAATGACCCTGGGTCCATACTCCCAGAGGGAGAAAGAAGAGGAAAGCTATCAGGGGAGGGGGTGGGATATGGCATTCTGGTGGCAGGGGTTGTGGGGAATTGTACCCATCATATATATGGTTTTTGTCAGGGTTTCCTTTTTATAAATAAAAATTTTAATTACTGTCTCTGAAACGTGGAGGTGGAAATGAACATAAAAGGAAAGGGAATTTTCCATCATTTTCTGAAGCTTTCTCTAGATCTGATTTATCTGAGGCAACTCCCATTTTAAACACAGTGTTTTCAATGGAGTTTCTGGTAATATTCCCAATGGATGTGACCAGTGGTGTTAGAGGGAACTCCTAGAGATCTTGCCCCACATCATCTATGGGGGAATCCTATGATCCTCTGGATAGGACCCTAGGTGATAAGAGTGGCTTGACACTGGCTAAAGAGACCATCATTGAGTGAGCCAGTCTCCTGCCCTTATCCAGCTTTTGGAGTCCCTTCTATATCAGACAAGCTTAGACTTTCTCCCAGTTTTTAAAGTGTTGAGTGGCTTTTCAAACCAGTATTAGGTTTGTGAAATACAGGTTAAAATCCTCTGGAGAACCTCAGGAGGTCTCTATTCTGTGAAAAGGAACACATCAGGTTTCCCAGTTCCATGAAACAGTCAAAGATTCACATACATCACACACACACACACACACACACACACACACACACACACACACACACACCCCTTATTCTTCCTGGGCCCTAAGGGTCTTTTATCTCCCACCCATGAGTGTGGCATGTGAGGAGGCAACAGAACAGAATGAAGTGGCATATGCACTTTGGACCACACTAACACACTCTCCCACATGGTCTTCCAATCTGGTTAGATAAGGACAAACTCAGTCAGACGGGTTGACATAGTTAGATTGGTGTCAGGATTGAAAAGGATGACAGGTATTTGGGGTACAAGGGCCTGCTTTTCTTCACTGAGCACAGTATTTTGTATTAAACTTTCATCCTTTTAATGCATACATATAGTTTTCTTTCCCTTTTCTTTTACTTTTCACACTGGCTTTATCCAATGGTTAATGCTATTTTCCAACTTCTTACAATGAACAAAGCTGAAGAGAACATCTGTTCAGCTAATTTCCTATAAATTCATGATAATTTTCTTAGGATATGTTCCCAGAAATGAAACTGCTGGAAGCAGAAAGAATGGTGGTGGTGTTCTTGCTGCCACTGGAATATGGTACCTACACTACTTCCCCATTACAGGCTGACATTTCTTTAGAGACCAAGAGACATAGAAAAAGAATAGAGAGACACAGAGAAGGAGAGATGTCTGCAACACTGCTTCACAGCCCATGACGGTCCCTGAAGGGAGACACCAAGGACATGAACTTGGGTCCTTGTGCTTGGTAGCGTGTGCTACCAATTCTGCCAGTTGAGCCACCACCAGGCCCTGGAATAGTAGTGCTTTTTAAATGTGTGCTATGACCCTTAGTACAATATCATTATAGAAACAAGGAAATATAAACAAATAGATAAATTGAAGACTAAGAAATAATGTTCAGACTTCAAAGAGCAATGTAACTTGCCTTACAAAAAACTAAAATCTTGGCCTAATGATGGTTGATGACATAAACAGCATAGTATAGACTTGGGAATATGTAGTTATCATGATGAAAGACTGAAAAGACAACATAAACAGTTTGTGAAAAATTCTAAATTGCTGGGGGGCAGATAACATAGCAGGTTAAGCACACATGGTACAAAGCGCAAGAACAGGCATAAGGATCCAGGTTCGAGCCTCCAGCTCCCCACCTGCACGGGATCACTTCACAAGCGGTGAAGCAGGTCTGCAGGTGCCTATTCTTCTCTCCCTCTCTCTGTCTTTTCTTCCTCTCTCTCGTGATTACTCTCTGTCCTATATAACAACAATGACAGCAATAACAGTAAACAATAAGGGCAACGAAAGGAAAAAAACAGCCTCCAGGATCAATGGATTTGCAGCGCAACACCGCGCACCAGCAATAAGCCTGGAGGCAAAAAAAAATCTAAATTGCCTATAGTATAGATTTCAGTGCTACGTTTTTAATAGAACCAGAAAACAAATGTTGGAAAACTTGTCAAAATACTACAAAAGATTGAAGTTATTTTTAAAGAGTCAAAGTTATCCTATTACAAGCAAATAAAAAGTATTCATACCCACTAACATGCTCATGAGGTCCTCTAGCTCCGTCTGTCTCTCTCACACAATTTATAGAAGAAATGTGAAAACATGCCAGTAGGACACTTTCTAGTAGTGGACAATGGAGTTAGTTGGTTGTGGATTTATTTATTCATTCAAAAACTATGTGGACACTGGGAGACTGCCAAACTTGCCCATTCACTGAATCTCAACCCCTAAAGACAGTGCCATACTCTAGCTGGGCAGCCTGGAGAACAAATCTTCCACAGAATGTTCCCTGAGACAGGCAGAGACCCAGGGCCACACAGATATATTGACTTTTGGCAGTTAAGACCTGAGACACAGGCACAGCAGAAGTAGCTATTCAGTGAGGTCATAAAGAACAAATGAGAAGAAAACAAGGAAAAGGCTAAATAAATTAATTCATTAAATTAAAAATCAGGGAATCTTGTCCTTGTGTAGGTGAATCAGAAACTGGTACAGAGTAACAGGACCCAAGAGCAGAGTACTGGGCCCACAGGAAGTGGCAGTGTTCACAAGACAAGGTCAGACAGATCTGGAGAATCTGTAATGTGTCCCACAGTCTCACTCACTCATCCACAGAATAGTATGACCTCTTCAGTCAGATCTTAGCTAAATAAGACCAGGCACTGGTATTTTTTGTTTTGTTTAATTTATTTATTTTCCCTTTTGTTGCTCTTGTTGTTTAACGTTGTTGTGGTTATTGATGTCGTTGTTGTTGGATAGGATAGAGAGAAATGGAGAGGAGGGGAAGACAGAGAGGTGAGAGAAAGACAGACACCTGCAGACCTGCTTCAACACTTGTGAAGTGACTCCCCTGCAGGTGGAGAGCTGGGGGTTCTAACAGGGATCCTTACGCATGTCCTTGTGCTTTGTGCCACATGCACTTAACCCACTGCGCCACCGCCCAACTCCCCAGGCACTGTTTTTTAAGAGCTGTCTCTCCAGAAGAAAGGTGGCAGGGGCAGGGGGTCTGGGGGGATGGGGAGATTTTGATGGTGAGATGCTATTCCATAGAAGGTGAAGAGTGTTACTTGGCCCACCCTGTGGATCAGAAAGTGGTACTGATACCACATCTAAGTTCTCATTGGGACACTCACCTTGCTTCCCAAGCGTTGGGCGGGGGGACAGAAAAGTAGCTTGGATTTGGAGACAAAAGCTTAAGACTTCACCCACATGGTTTCACATTCAGAACAGCAGCCATAATTCTCTGGGAAAATAGCTCAACAACAGACCATGCTAAATGTCCAACAACAGACAGGTGGTTAAGAAATTTAGCGTCTAGGGGTAGGCAGTGGTGCATCCAATTAAACACACATATTACCATGTTAAAGACCTGGATTTAAGCCCCTGTTCGGAGAGGGGGGGGAGAGAGAGAGGAGGGGAGGGGAGGTGGTGGGAGGGGAGAAGAGAAGAGAAGAGAAGAGAAGAGAAGGAGGAGGAGGAAGAAGAATGGAATAGAAGAGAAAGGTAATTGTGGTCTATATTCATAATGGAATACTATTCAGTTATTTAAAATGATGTAACAATCTCTTTTGCCCCATCTTGAATGGAACTTGAAGAAATCATGTTAAGTGAGATCAATCAAAAGGAGAAGAATGAACACTATATGATCTCACTTATAAGTGGAACTTAAGAAAGATGAAACACAGGGAGTTGGGCGGTAGCACAGTGGGTTAAGTGCATGTAGCACAAAGCGCAAAGACTGGTGTAAGGATCCCTGTTTGAGCCCCCAGCTCCCCACCTGCAGGGGAGTCGCTTCACAGGCAGTGAAGCAGGTCTGCAGGTGTCTGTCTTTCTCTCCCACCTCTCTGTCTTCCCCTCCTTTCTCCATTTCTCTCTGCCCTATACAACAACAACAGTAGTAACTACAACAATAAAAAAGAGCAACAAAAGGGAATAAATAAAAAAAAAATTTAAAGAAAGAAAGATAAAACACTGGGTGAAAACCAGACTAGATGTTCTCCACTGCAGAAAGCCCACGGAAGGGAGTTGAGTGGCTATCAGGGACCCAATGCACAGTGGTGGGGCAAAATTGATGGTGGGAATGGTGTGTAGATACCTATCATGGAAGGATGAACAAGTAACCCATGTAAGAACTGTCCTGTAAATCATTATTTTCTGGGTGGATGGTAATATGAAGATGGCCTGGTCACAACCTATGCAAGATGGCTGCAAATGGGTCCCAATGAACCAGCTTCATTGAGCATGACAGTGAGCACTATGCTAAATGCTTTATTTTTAAAATATGGAGACTGGGCAGTGGTGCACCCAGTTGAGCACACATGTTGTAGTGGCACTGGTGTTCAAGTCCCAAGTCCCCATCTGCAGGAGGAATGCTTCATGTGCAGTGACACAGTACTGCAAGTGTTTCCTCTTTCTCTTTGGCTGTCTCCTCACCCTCCTCTCAATTTCTCTCTGTCCTATCAAATAAAAAGGGGGGAAATTTCATTGTGTATGTATGTACTTATTTAGGAGAAAGAGAGAATCAGTAACAACTCTAGCATGTACATACCAGGGATTGAACTTGGGACTCTCACACACACAGGCTCTGTGTTCTACCTGCTGAGTCACCTCTGGAGCTTCTCTAAATGCTGTATGCTGTACAGCCACAGTTTCACTTCATCCTTGTGACAATCCTATCAAATCAGCATTGATTCTGTCCCCTTTTGAGTATTAGGATCAAAACTCAATGATACCACTTGAACTGTCACCCCAGGGGGGCTCCAATTCATCCTCATGCAGGAGAGCAGGACAACTTTTCATGACGGATAAGGGGATAATGACATCTTGGCTGGCTTAACATATATACTTACAGGTTCTGGTGGATTAGTTCAGTACTTTTTTCTTTTGTGCAGAGTATAGTACATCATTTTAAAGGTAATGCCTACCTAAACTTACAAAGTTACTGTTAAAATATTTTCTATGATTTTAAGGAAAGTCTTGTTGCAAATGTTCCTTTTTAGCAATGACTCATTAAAAGTTTTCTTTTTTGTTATTCTATGACTACACCAGATGAGAATATCAGCTGAAGACTGAAAATCTTGCTCTTCAGTAGTTTTCATGTAATTATTATTATTATTTTAGAAAAACTCATACTTTACTGTGGTTGCCATGGACAGACAACCAGATTCTTGCCTGAATTCACAGTAAAGTGGCCATGTTGCTCTGTGTACAGACAGTCACCACCTAAGCTGTTGGCACCAAGCAACAATTCTAGGCCCCACTTCCTTTCAGCCTTCCTCCCAAGAATTCCCTCTGCTCAAAAGGCAAGTTTCTGTCTCAGCTCAAAAATAAATAAATAAATGTCATGTTATCTTATCCCTGGATACCAAAATTCTCAAACAGGAATGGTTCCCATTAGACAAAGCAGAACCCATTTTGAAAATAGCAAGACTCTCAGAAAGGCAAATATAATAGTCCAAGGAAATTTACATGCAAATGTCTATGGAGGTCCAATCACAAGGGCAAGAGTGCAGGACAACTTCTTCTAGCAGGAAAGAGAGTTTAAGAATAAAACCTGGAGGCATCCATCATGGAAAAATGACTGGGAATAATTCAGGAGACGCACATTTTCTCAAGAGTGAGCCCTATAATATTCTCTCTGAGAAATGACAGATCAGCCCAAGAGGACTGTCACTCCAAGGGACTGAATGTGAGGACCAGGAGCTGCTGACTGAGAAGCATCTCCACAGCATAGGGGCAGAAAGTAATGGCTGAAAAAGCAGAGCAGTGGTTACTGAACTCCAGCTGCCATGGACAGCTCAGTCCATTCCTTGTCACTACTGTTCAGGCTAGAAGGCAGGGTAAGTGCTCCTATCTGTGTCTGGCACACCACAGGACAGCGCTGAGACTTGGCGTTTCAAAGGAGAGCCCTGACACCACACACACACACACACACACACACACACACACACACACACACACACACACACACACACAAACCATCTTATACACTAAGGAGCCCAGACAAAGAAAATGTCAGTCTTCCGGGAATGGACTGTTTGATGAAAACAGCATTAAGTAAAACTATGGTGGATGAAGAATAACTTTTCTTTTTAATGGGCAGATGTAGAAAGAGTGAGAGAGACCAGAACACTGAGGCTTTCTTCAATGCTATGGGGGCCCAGGCTCAAACTTGGGTCACACAGGTGGCAAAGCTCTGCATTATCCAAGTAAGCAACTTTGTCAGTCCTTACAAGTGATTTAACTGCACGAGAACACTCTGCTTGCTGACTTCCTGTTTATTTATTTGTTTTAATGTAGTACCAGAAATGAGCTCTGAGCCTTGTACATATGCAACATCAATTTATGGCTTCATGCGTGGCAGATAACACTACTGAGAGACCTCTTTGGCCCTTTTTCTTTCTTCACTATCTGGGGGACAGGAGAGGAGTATCACATCATCATTCTACCTCATCAGGGGAGCTACCACAGTGCTATCCATGGTACTCCCATGTGGTGCCAAGACTAAAACTCATGGTAAGGTATATGTGCTGCCCACTGACTCATCTTGTCCTTACGACTGACTTCCTGAACACAACTCTTCATAACCAATGTACTGGCAGTGCTGACACAGGACTCCCTTCTGCCCAGGGCACAAAGGCATAGTTATTTTTATTGTGTCCAGTGAAAGACCAGGGCATATCTATTATGTGTGTCAATAAAATATATTTAATTAACACTCCTTTAAAATCTGTAGTCAAAGTGCCTATTATTCAATAACTTGGGCAACTGAGAAACTATGACTTCCATGTTTTCTTAAATCAATATTATATACTTACTTTTTTGCCACCAGTGTCTGCAACAATCAACCATTCCAAGTAGACTATTTTCTCTTTTTTTTCATACAGAAGATGGAATATAGAAACGGGTAGAGAGAGAGAGAGAGAGACAGAAATAGAGAGGGGGGAGAGAGGGTGGAGAAACACCACAGCACTACTTTACCACTCATGGAGTTTCCCCTCTGCATGGTGCTCCTATGAATCCTTAGCATGGCAAAGTGTGTGCTCTACTAAGTGAGCTATCTCCTAGTCGTCACCTCAATATGTTGTTTTAAATAACAAAAGCATCAAGGCATCTCTTTACCCTATGTGCATTTCATGAAAGATACTCTGTTAAGAGCAATAACAGATCCTCTAACAATTAAAAAAAAGCCCCATTATTATCCTTTACTTTCAAAATGGTCAGGTTCTAGGTACATGAAATACAATGTATTTAAATTCTGCAAAGCACTTTTTTTTATAGGATAGGACAGAGTGAATTTTTTTCTTTTTTTAATATTTATTTTTCCTTTTTGTCGCCCTTGTTGATTTTTATTATTGTTGTTATTGATGTCATCATTGTTAGATAGGACAGACAAAAATGGAGAGAGAAGGGGAAGACAGAGAGGGGGAAGAGAAAAAGAGACACCTGCAGACCTGCTTCACCACTTGTGAAGTGACTCCTCTCCAGGTGGGGAGCCAGGGGCTCGAACCGGCATTCTTATGCCAGTCCTTGCACTTTGCGCCACATGTGCTTAACACGCTGCGCTACCACCCAACGCCCTTTTTTATCTTTATTGATTTATTTATTGGATAGATACAGCCAGAAATCAAGAGGGAAGAGGGTGATAGAGAGGGAGAGAGACAGAGAGATACCTGCAGCCCTGCTTCAACACTTGTGAAGCTTTCCCCCTGCAGGTGGGGACCTGGCTCAAACCTGGGTCCTTGCACATTGTAACATGTGCACTCAACTAGGTGTGCCACCATCTGGTCCCAGGACAGAGTGAAATTGAGAGAGGAAGGGAAGATAGGGGAATAGAAAGAGATGACTGCAGACCTGGTTCACTACCTGTGAAGCAACTCCCTTGTAGGTAGGGAGCTGGGGCTTGAGCTGGGATACTTTCACAGGTCCTTGCACTTCGTACTATGTATGCTCAACCTGAAGCACTACTGCCAGCCCCCCAAAGGACTTTTTCTATTGAGTATTATTATTAATTGCTATTATTTATTTTGTAACTTATACCATTTTAAAAAACCTAACTACAGAGAGTTACAGGTTATATATGTCAAAGGGGAGAAATACCAAAGTAATCCGAATTCTATAGAAGGGTTTTACATGTTAAATTTCATTTCCACCACAAGTAACCTATAACATTCAGAAATACTGGAAAGTAGAATACATGTTTATTTTTGTCTCAAACAGTACCACTTAGGATAATTATACTATAAGTGCAAAGTTCTTTCGAAGAAGGAGGAATAAATGATTAAGAGTTTGAAACAATGACTTAGAATGCTGAACTGAGAACCTTTATTTCATCTGCTTGGTTACTGGACATAGTACTCATTTTGCTCACTCAAGTTACCACTTAGTCTCAAGTGCAATACACAAGTTTGACATGACAAGTGACATCAATGACATCTGTGGCTTATATGAACTCTTAACCAAGAACAGAGAAACATGGAGGAAAGAGTTAATAAAGGGAACTGAGTGATTTGCATGTATAAAGTCCAGTTCCTTTGAACAACTTTTACTGAGAAGAACCCTCAGGTCTGCTGAACTACTGACAGAGGATAAATTGACTCTAAATGTTGGTGGAGAAGATAGTGTCTTTGGTGCGTGTAGTTCCTGTTCCTGTCCCTGCAGGCCTGCAAGGCCCTACCTCTCAGTCCAAATGTACCCACGTACACCATACACCCTGAATCCCACTAGCCATAATGCCAGATGTGGGGTACAAAATAATTCTCATTTGTTCTCTTGCAGGCAATGAAAAAGTCACCCCATCTAAAGGAAATGGTGCACACTCTACAATTACTATTAGAGCCAAAATCTCTGAGTCTCAGCTGCCTGCACAAGACAATTTGGCTACTGGAAAATTCTGATTAATGGTATTTTTTGAAAAACTAGAGTAACAACTTGACCTGCCAAAAATTAGCATGTTTTTATCATTTTACCTTTTTTTTTTTTTTGCCTTGGTTACCTATTACCTTTCTTTCACCAGGGAAATAAAGCAGGTAAACTGAAAATTCTGCTGTAATGCAACTCAACCTCAAATCTAAATGTGTCACTCCCAGGGGTGAAAGTGGAGCTAAAAGGGGGTCTGTTGCTAACTGGGCTTTGGAATCTCTGAATGTGCCACAGGGACACTCTCTGATTATGCTGAGAAGAGTCTTCAAGTCTTAGGAGACTAAAGCCCCTGAGTGTCAATCAGAAGCACAGGCCTCCCGGCCCCCAAACTGATGACTGGGTGAGAACAGAGACATCCCCCCGTTGGCAACCCCTTCCACCCCCAGTTCAGTGGCAGGTGAGGTGGCCTCCCCAGCACACTCCAGCCAAAGGTGATGGAGAGGCTACAGCACTTCAATCTCCCTAAAGCAGCCCAGGCAGAATCGATCAACACTGAAGACGGTTCTGCTGGCAATGGCCATATTGTTAATCCATACAATATTGCCACCACTGATAAATCATGGATTCTGAATCCCAAGACCTTCACCGAGAGCGAAAGGCTGATGGAGTCCCTCATCCAGGACTAGCCCAGAGCTTCCTGGGGTGGTGCAGGCAGGTCCCCTCTGCTTGCCACCTCGCCAGAGCTTGCCACCCCCTCCCCACCTCTTGCAACTCTTCTCTCCTTTAGGCTCCCCAAGTCTAATTAGTCCCAACACCCCGGTCGCATCGCGGGGGTGGGTGGTGGGGGTGGGGCGAGGCGGTAGGCAGCGGCCCCCCTACACACACACCCCAGCCAGCCCACCTGGCCGCACCCGCCGCACCCTGGCCATGGCGCGCAGGGCTGTGCTCATCACATCATTATTTCTCCCGCAAGAGAGGGAAGGGGCACAAGCAGCGACAGCCTCTGCCAGGGGAGGCTTGGTTACAAAATCCTGCGCTGGGTAGCGCCTCGCTTAGCAACCACCCCTAAAAAGGCCCAGGCAACTCTCTTGCACTTGGAAAGGGGGGCATCGGCCACCTCCTGCCGGCGCACGCCTTCCCCCCACCCCTGTCGCTGCAGCCCAGGCCACCCCGCACCAGCGACCCCACACCTCTCCTTTCCCGCGGGTCCCAGAGAGCGTCACCACACGGAACTGACCAAGGAGGTTGGGGGGGGTGCAATGTGCCGCCTGCCCCACCACCACCAAGGCGGCTGCCCCTTCTAAGCCAGAACCCGAGTCCCAGTCAGCATGTAGCCCTCTCGCCAGTCAGCCCCTCCATGGGTCTCCCGCCTACTGGGCTTACAAGGCCAAGGAGGGACAGTCGCACCTCCGTGGCGTCCCACTCGGCGCCCACCGTGCACCCCAGAGCCCAGGACCCAGGGACCCCGCCACGGTGCAGGACGCACACGCTGGCTCCGGGCACTCAGTGCCGCCGGGGCGCGGGGCCACGCTGCCAAATCGCGGTCCCACGCACAGGTGCGGGGGGACCTCGCTCTGGCTCAGGAGCAGCGACCTACGCGCTCCCGCCCCCACACAGTCTCGCGCAGGGTCCCCCGCCCACACCCGCGCGCTCCGCGGGGACCCTACCCCGCCACCCGCCACCCCCCTCCTCCGCGCCGACCTGACCGGCCCCGCAGTCGCACCTTCCTCAGCGTGCACATCCTCGAGTGCTCCAGGCTCAGCAGGTGCCGGGCCACATGGCTAGCGGGCCCCTAGGCAGGCTTCGTAGTCCTGTTGCCTCCGAGACTCCAGGCTCCCTTGGTCAGTCAGTCAGGGTTCCTGTTGGTCCAGCGCTCAAGCCCGGTTTCCTTCTGTGCCAGCGGCTGGCGCCTGCGCACTCAGCGCCCAGGGAGGCACCTGCACACTGGGGGGCGGCCAGTGCGCGCTCCACCAGAGGGGCCAGCCCCCTGCATGCCTAGGGGGACTCTCAGCCCGTGGTGCCTCGCACCGCACGCCCCAGCCCAGGTCCCTGGCCCACCCTTCTTCACCCCACCCCCCGAGTCCCTCCAAACAGACAACTGTTGCGCAGGGACCCGCGGGTCAAGCGGGGACATGGGGACCTCGGAGGGCCCGGGCGCATGTCCCAAGGAGGCTGCGGCCTCCACCGCGGTGCACTCCAGCCCAGCCCCGGGCGCTGCAAAGTTCCCTGCAGGACCGTGCAGCCCCGCGCCGGAAGGCCCGCTAGGGACCCAAAGCTCCAGCGCGCGGAGCTCCTGTGCACACAGAAGTCTTCACAGAGGCTGCTCTGCTCAGTGCACCAGAGGGAGAGAGGTAGTAAGGGAGGGAGGGAAGGCATGAGAGTGAGAGTGTGTATGCACACTGGGAGAGTACAGTGATCAAATTGAAGTTGGTGACCCATAGTTGAACTCAACATCTGGAAGTATCTCTTTGATTCCTGAAAAATGACTTGTTTCTAAGTGGTCCCAATGATTCTACCAGGACTTTGAAATGGTTTCTCTTTATGGGCAAATAATAGAAGGTGCAAGAAAAGGAAACTTAGGAAAAGACATTTAAGATTACTTCTAGTTAGTAAAATCATCAACTGCATTCTTGCTCTAAGTCCTTTTTGCTAGGGTGTACACTGAGTCTATTTCACTAGGTGTGCACACTGTCTCAGAAGGTGTGCACTGACCCCTTCTCACTAGGTTACACAGTGTCATCATATTAGGCATGCATATATGGTGTCAGCTTGATAGGTGTGCACAGTGTCATCTCAACATGTATGCACAGGAGTCTAACGACCTTCATCACCACTGCAGGCAGCACCATGGACAATGCATGGCACTTGCCATTCTGATCATCTATAGATTCTTGAAAGAAAGGAGCAAACCTCACAAATGGACATCAGAAATATAATTGACAGGGGAAATAATTCATCCATTACAGTCTAGCCCTTACCATGCCTGAGGACCTGTAGCAAATCTTCAATACACCCCAGTTATTATTGCATATATCATGTCCACAATTCAATCTGAATTGAATCTCCCTAAGTGGCTTGTGGGGGCTTCTGCATGGAGAATTGGCTCTAGGATCTGTGGGATTCATCTAGAATTCTCAAAGGCAGATGTGCAACTTATTCTCAGCTGAGGACACCAACATGACTTGAAAAAGAGCAACCATTTCTAACACTTTTTTTTCTTCTATGACAACCACTTCAGAACCTCATTTAACCTAGAAATAAAGCAGCAAGAAATCCTACTCACTGCCCTGCTTCCCGTGTAAGAGCTGAAAAAGTAGTAGTAGTCTCAGAGAAGCAGTGCACCCTTTAGGCAAAATCCAACAAATCCTCAGATCAGGAACTTTAACATTTGTACGCAGCAGATGAACACAGATACAGCAGAAGAAGGAGTCTGTGGCCAGGGGACAGGTCAGCACTGACCTAGACATCTACAAAAGTTAAAAAAAATTGTGTCAACAGAGAGTAGCACCACCGAGAAGCTGCAGCTGAGGGCATATTTCCACCTTCAGTTCTACTCCTCTGCTTCTATGGAGCCTTCTGGAGGGCACACCTTCCACAGAGATGCTGAGTGAAAGCCCACAGTGGGCCCATCAGTGCAAATGCATTCCGTTTTAAGAGTGGAGGAGATTAAGTCCACCCAGAGTGTAAAGAGAAAGGGCACAGCTATTGACTAATCTTCAAAAAGGGCACACAAGATAAAGCCATTCTCATTACTTCCTAGACATGTTCTATGCCCTCAATTTAAAACATGGGCATTTCAACAGGCCAATAAAAATAAAATACCATGATGTGGAGTGTGGTTCAAAAAGAGGAGAGATATAGACAGGCATGCAGATAGAGAGACACAGAAAGAGGAAGGAAACCTGGAGAAATATGAAAGTCTTCTATAAATTTCCAAAAAAGATGATGCTAAGCAACTGCTCTCAACCCCTGTCCCCTAAACCTGTAGCCTGGAAGGCACTGTCCAGTACAGCTTTGGGGGTGTTAGGGGGCTATGCTCACAGAGGAATGAGTGCACTTTCCATGTAAACATGTTGAGCTCCTCTCATGAGCTGAACAAGAAAAAGGAAGAGACACATACCACAGAGCTGGTGGTCAGGCCTTCAAGTGAGCTGACCTTCTGTGGAAGGTTTCTGAATGTCAGAGCCTGGGCAGCAACACTCCCAGGAAGCTCTTCTGCCTGAATAGCAGCAGTGCTTTGTCCCAAAGCCCATAAAAACTCAGGGGCTCCCCTGCCTATGGGGAGCTCTCCAGGGGCAGACATGAGCGAGGTACAGAGGTACATTTTATATCCCTGCTTCCAGCAGCAGCCTTCAGTTGTGCCGCACATCTTGTGCCGTCATTACCCATCAATGGACATCAAATATGCACCTGTCACATCCAACAAAGCTGATGCTTCAAGTTTCCCATCAATTCCACTCTTTAGAGACTGGGTCTAATGATCATTCTTTTCTTCAGAAATGACATGTTCCCTAGGGAAGCCACTTTCAAAAGATGTCAGTTAATGTGTATTTATTTGAATGTCACCTGCATCATAAAGCAAACCCTCCACACTGGATAGAAGGTTTCTGGAATAACAGAATACCTGCCCTCTTGAGGATACGTCCCTACAAGACCTGAGTGAGGCGCATGGTAGGCAGAAGGCTCAGGATCACATCCATCCCTGTGAGAGAGTTGGTGGGCTCTCTTCCTGTTCCTGTGGCTCACTCATTTCCAAAGGGCCAGGGCTTGGGGGTGACCCTTGTGTATCCCTCAGTAAAGGACCTCTCTTCCTATCTGGTCCTCAGCTGAGCAATATCTCAGCATCTCTCATTTTTGAAGCTCATATGTGTTCAACCAGATGACCCTCAGGGCTCTTTCAAGTCCTGTATTCTGTGTCCCTGTGATTTCCAGATCAGGTCACAGGTGTTTGGGTTATGAGGGATCAGATGTTCAGACCCTCCTGTACTCCAGTGATCATTCAAGGGGAGTCAAGATCATGTTCATGTTTTCCACTCTCATATATTCTACCATCCTTTGCATACCAGATAAGCACTATTGCTGTGCCTGACCCCTCCATATCTCTCTCTCTCTCTCTTTCTGTGTCTGTCTCTCTATCTCTCCACTAGATACACACAGTGCAGTATTCACAGTTGAGGGCTGTCTCAGGCTATAGGGTGGTGGTGACTTTTCATGTTAACTAGTTCAGTCTGTCCTTAGTACATTCATCTGCTACATCACTTCTCTCAGAGGATGTTGAAGTGCAGTAACTAGTTGTGATTAGATCTTTTCCCTAAGAAAGCATGAGATGTGTCTGTTAAAACCTCCTCTGAGAGGAGCAGATAAGGAGTGCCTTCACCCAGAGGTGAGACCACCCTGTAGACAAAGAGAAGGGACCAACATCTAAATGTGGCACTTTGTCATGTTGACACATATTATGTTTAGTTCTCAGTATGTGTCAGTGCTGTCTGGGTGCTGAGAAAATGCACAGAATCCTGCTGTCAGAAACATGAGCCCATGGGGCTAGGAAGCGTTAGACGTGAGTTTTATATAGTGTCTGAGATTGTGAGGGTAGTAACTAGAAAGATAAACAATTCCTTCTGCTCACATTAGTCCAGCAAGTTTTCCTGAGAGGGGAGGGGCATTTTCAAGTGTGGGTAAAAGGGTGAACAGATAGGGAAGAAGGCAGTGTGTGGACACAAGGACAGAAGAGGGCCTTCAAATCTGAAGACATGTGTAATGGGTAGTTTCGTGTCATTTGCATAGCCCATGGGGCTTTCAGATGAGAGACCCCTCTGTGTCCTCTGTGTGTCAGAGGCTAAGGAAGCTCTGAGCCTTATACTCATCCCACAGAGGCCATGACAGTGATACCTGGACCAAGCAAAGGGCACCTGTCCTATGAAAATAAAATCTGTATATTCAGGACTTCTGAAGTTAGCCTGTGATAAAGCAATGAAACAGCCATTGTCAGAAAGCAAGATACAGACATCCTGGTGACCATGGTGACTAGGTTATTATTGGCAGGGGCTATGATGGGCTGGGGACTGCTTCCATGGGGAGCTGGACTCTGGGCTTATGTGATGGGACATGAGGTCATCACGGCTACATGGCTGCATGTGAGTGCTCTGACCCCCACATGCAGCCCTACCACCAGCAACAAAGAATTCCAGGACTTTAAGGGAATCATCATCCTTCAAATCAAAGTGCCGTGGTTGGCATTAAAGCTGCAGAGCACAAGGAATCTCAATGAATCTGCAGGAGCCTGGAAAAACCACGGGGCTTGGAGCTTGAGGACTTGGCTCCGTGTCTGAGTTTTGCTACTTATTTTGTGACTCTTGACATTTACTTAAATTCTCTGAGTTTCCATTTCACCTTTAAAATTGAGATCACAGTAATGGCAGCATCACAAGAAGGTGGGGTGATGTGCTTGGGAGATGCATGTAGAACACTTTATGCAGTAAGGAAGATGCTCTGTGACATCTTGAGAGCCAGGATGGAATTGAACGTGTGATGGAACCAGGCACCTCCACTTTACCTGCTTGGATGCTTCCTTTCTGAGCTCAGATTATTCATCTGCAGCATGAAGAGGCAAGGCCTTATATTTTATTATCTATGCAGTATGAACTGTACATGCAGCCTGCACTCCTGTGTGAACCATATACATATATGCACGGTGTGGTGCAGACTACTAGTGCATCACACACATTTGCTACACCTCATACAGCACACAGTGCACTGTGAGTACATTTACTGCACTGTGCAGTGTCCAGCACATGTAAAGCACATATTGTGATGTAATGCACATAAGTATATAAGACACAAGGGCCAAGTATAGCGCACTGGGTTAAGCACACATGGCACGAAACACAAGGACAGGCCTAAGGATCCCAGTTTGAGCCCCTGGCTCCACATCTGCGTGGGTGTCGCTTCACAGATGGTAAAGGAGATCTGCAGGTGTCTATCTTTCTCTCCCCTTCTCTGTCTTCCCCTTCTCTCTCCATTTCTCTCGGTCCTATTAAACAACAACAATATCAATGGCAACAATAACAACAACAATAAAGGCAACAAATGGGGAAATTGGCCTCTAGGAGCAGTGGTGGATTCGTGGTGCAGGCACTGAGCCCCAGCAATAACCCTGGAGGTATATATATATATGATGACACACAGGGCTTGACAGGAATCTTCTAAGCAGGAGTTTGCAGGAATTGCATAGTAGTACCCAAACTTTCTTTATTTTTTCTTTTTGTCTCCAGGGTTATCTCTGGGGCTTGGTGCCTGTACTACAAATCCACTGCTCCTGGAGGCCATTTCCCCCTCTTTTTTGTTGTTGTTATTTTTAACCTGCTGTGCTACTGTCCATCCCTCAGATCCAGCCTTTGTGTATCAGAAATAGAGATGAGCAGACATCTGATTTCAAACAGCCCCAACAAAGAAAGGTCCTACATGCACGTGTGGCACTGACCATACAGCTGTGTCTTAACTCCCTCCCAATTTGCAGACCCATGGAGGGGCTGACCAGCAAGAGGGCTACATGCTGACTGGGACTCGGGTTCCTGAGCCTGAGGGGCAACCACCATGGTGGTGGTGGGGCAGGCGACACATTGCACCCCCACCCCCAACCTCCTTGGTCAATTCCGTGTGGTGACGCTCTCTGGGACCCGCGGGAAAGGAGAGGTGTGGGGTCGCTGGTGTGGGGTGGCCTCAACTGCTGTGACTGGGGTGGGGGGAAGGCGTGCGCTGGCAGGGGGTGGCCAATGCCCTGCTTTCCAAGTTTGAGCAAATGCGCGGGCTTTTTTAGGGGAGGTTGCTAAGTGAGGTGCTATCTGGACAAGGATTTTGTAACCAAGCCTCCCCTGGCAGCAGCTGTTGTTGCTCGCGCCCCTTCCCTCTCTTGCGGGAGAAATAATGATGTGATGAGCACAGCCCTGTGCGCCTTGGCCAGGGGGTGGCGGGTGCGGCCAGGTGGGTTGGCTGGGGTGTGTGTGTATTGGGGCCGCTGCCCACCACCTCACCCCACCCCCACCACCCATCCCTGCGATGCGCCCCGGGTGTTGGTACGAATTAGACTTGGGGAGCCTAAAGGAGAGAAGAGTTGCAAGAGGTGGGGAGGGGGTGGCGAGCTTGGGCGAGGTGGCTAGCAGAGAGGACCTGCCTGCACTGGCCCAGGAAACTCTGGGCTCCTCCTGGCTGGGGGACCCCACAAGCCTGTCGCTCTCGGTGAACGTCTTGGGATTTATCAGCGGTGGCACTCTTGTATGGATTCAAATATGGCCATTGCCAGCAGAACCGTCTTCAGTGTTGATTGATTCTGCAGGGGCTTTGTTAGGGAGATTGAAGCACTGTTGCCTCTCCATCACCTTTGGCTGGAGTGCAGGGGGGGGGCACCTCACCTGCCACTGAACTGGGGTGGAAGGGGTTGCTGGCTGGGGACTTCTCTGTTCTCACCCAGTCATCAATTTGTGGGCGGGTAGGCCTGTGCTTCTGATTGACACTCAGGGACTTTAGTGTCCTAAGACTTGAAGACTTTAGTCTCCTAAGACTTGAAGACTTCTCAGCAAGGAGACAATTGGAGAGTGTCCCTGTGGCACATTCAGAGATTCCAAAGCCCAGTTAGCAACAGACCCCCTTTTAGCTCCACTTTCACCCCTGGGAGTGACTCATTTAGATTTGAGGTTGAGTTGCATTACAGCACAATTTTCAGTTTACCTGCTTTATTTCTCTGGTGAAAGAAGGTGATAGTTAACCAAGGCAAAAAAAAAAAAAAAGGTAAAATGATAAAAAACATGCTAATATTTGGCAGGTCAAGTTGTTACTCTGGGTTTTCAAAAAATGTCATTAACCAGAATTTTCCAGTAGCCAAATTGCCTTGTGCAGGCAGCTGTGACTCAGAGATTTTGGCTCTAATAGTCGTTGTAGAGTGTGCACCATTTCCTTTAGATGGGATGACTTTTTCATTGCCTGCAAGAGAACAAATGAGAATTATTTTGTACCCCACATCTGGCATTATGGCTAGTGGGATTCAGGGTGTATGGTGTACGTGGGTACATTTGGACTGAGAGGTAGGGCCTTGCAGGCCTGCAGGGACAGGAACAGGAACTACACGCACCAAAGACACACTCTTCTTCACCAACATTTAGAGTCGATTTATCCTCTGTCAGTAGTTCAGCAGACCTGAGGGTTCTTCTCAGTAAAAGTTGTTCAAGGGAACTGCACTTTATACATGCAAATCACTCAGTTTCCTTTAGTAACTCTTTCCTCCATGTTTCTCTGTTCTTGGTTAAGAGTTCATATAAGCCACAGATGTCATCTATGTCACTTGTCATGCCAAACTTGTGTATTGCACTTGAGACTAAAAGGTAACTTGAGTGAGCAAAATGAGTACTATGTCCAGTAACCAAGCAGATGAAATAAAGGTTCTCAGTTCAGCATTCTAAGTCATTGATTCAAACTCTTAATCATTTATTCCTCCTTCTTTGCAAGAACTTTGTACTTATAGTATAATTATCCTAAGTGGTACTGTTTGAGACAAAAATAAACATGTATTCTACTTTCCAGTATTTCTGAATGTTATAGGTTACTTGTGGTGGAAATGAAATTTAACATGTAAAACCCTTCTATAGAATTCAGATTACTTTGGTATTTCTCCCCTTTGACATATATATCCTGTATCTCTCTGTTGTTAGGTTTTTTAAAATGGTATAAGTAACAAAATAAATAATAGCAATTAATAATATTACTCAATAGAAAAAGTCCTTTGGGGGGCCAGCAGTAGTGCTTCCGGTTAAGCATACATAGTACGAAGTGCAAGGACCTGTAAAAGTATCCCAGTTCAAGCCCCAGCTCCCTACCTACAGAGGAGTTGCTTCACAGGTAGTGAACCAGGTCTGCAGTCATCTCTTTCTCTTCCCCTATCTTCCCTTCCTCTCTCAATTTCACTCTGTCCTGGGACCAGATGGTGGCACACCTGGTTGAGTGCACATGTCACAATGTGCAAGGACCCAGGTTCGAGCCCGGTCCCCACCTGCAGGGGTAAAGCTTCACAAGTGGTGAAGCAGGGCTGCAAGTATCTCTCTGTTTCGCTCCCTCTCTATCACCCTCTTCCCTCTTGATTTCTGGCTGTATCTACCCAATAAATAAATCAATAAAGATAAAAAAGGGAGTTGGGTGGTAGCGCAGCGTGTTAAGCACATGTGGCGCAAAGTGCAAGGACTGGCATAAGAATCCCAGTTCGAGCCCCTGGCTCCCCACCTGGAGAGGAGTCACTTCACAAGTGGTGAAGCAGGTCTGCAGGTGTCTCTTTTTCTCTTCCCCCTCTCTGTCTTCCCCTTCTCTCTCCATTTCTGTCTGTCCTATCTTAACAACGATGACATCAATAACAACAATAATAAAAACCAACAATGGCGACAAAGGGAAAAATAAATAAATAATAAAAAAATTCACTCTGTCCTATCCTATAAAAAAGTGCTTTGCAGAATTTAAATACATTGTATTCCAGGTACCTAGAACCTGACCCGTATTGAAAGTAAAGGATTATAATGGGGCTTTTCTTTTTATTGTTAGAGGATCTGTTATTGCTCTTAACAGAGTATCTTTCATGAAATGCACATAGGGTGCAGAGATGCCTTAATGCTTTTGTTATTTAAAACAACATATTGAGGTGATGACTAGGAGATAGCTCACTTAGTAGAGCACAAACTTTGCCATGCTAAGTATTCATAGGAGCACCATGCAGAGGGGAAACTCCATGAGTGGTAAAGTAGTGTTGTGGTGTTTCTCCTCCCTCTCTCCCCCTCTCTCTTCCTCCTTCCCCCTCCTCTCTCTCTCCCCCTTTCTATATTCCATCCTCTGTATGAAAAAAAGAGATAATAGTCTACTTGGAGTGGTTGATTGTTGTAGACACTGGTGGCAAAAAAGTAAGTATATAATATTGATTTAAGAAAACATGGAAGTCATAGTTTCTCAGTTGCCCAAGTTATTGAATAATAGGCACTTTGACTACAGATTTTAAAGGAGTGTTAATTAAGTATATTATATTGACACACAGAATAGATATGCCCTGGTCTTTCACTGGACACAATAAAAATAACTATGCCTTTGTGTCCTGGGCAGAAGGGAGTCCTGTGTCAGCACTGCCAGTACATTGGTTATAAAGAGTTGTGTTCAGGAAGTCAGTCGTAAGGACAAGATGAGTCAGTGGGCAGCACATATAACTTACCATGAGTTTGAGTCTGGGCACCACATGGGAGTCCCATGGATAGCACTGTGGTAGCTCCCCTGATGAGGCAGAATGATGATGTGATACTCCTCTTCTCTCCTGTCCCCCAGATAGTGAAGAAAGAAAAAGGGCCAAAGAGGTCTCTCAGTAGTGTTATCTGCCACACATGAACCCATAAATTGATGTTGCATATGTACAAGGCTCAGAGCTCATTTCTGGCACTACATTAAAACAAATGAATAAGCAGGAAGTCAGCAAGCAGAGTGTTCTTGTGCAGTTAAATCACTTGTAAGGACTGACAAAGTTGCTCACTTGGATAATGCAGAGCTTTGCCACATGTGTGACCCAAGTTTGAGCCCGGGCCCCCATAGCATTAAAGAAAGCCTCAGTTCTCTGGTCTCTCTCACTCTTTCTACTTCCGCCCATTAAAAAGAAAAGTCATTCCAGCCTTTCCTTAAAATCATAGAAAATATGGTAATAGTAACTTTGTAAGTTTAGGTAGGCATTACCTTTAAAATGATGTACTATACTCTGCACAGAAGAAAAAAAGTACTGAACTAATCCACCAGAACCTGTAAGTATATATGTTAAGCCAACCAAGATGTCATTATCCCCTTGTCTGTCATGAAAAGTTGTCCTGCTCTCCTGCATGAGGATGAATTGGAGCCCCCCTGGGGTGACAGTTCAAGTGGTATCACTGAGTTCTGATCCTAATACTCAATAGGGGACAGAATCTATGCTGATTTGATAGGATTGTCACAAGGATGAAGTGAAACTGTGGCTGTACCGCATGCAGCATTTAGAGAAGCTCCGGAGGTGACTCAGCAGGTAGAACACAGATAGGACAGAGAGAAATGGAGAAAGGAGGGGAAGACAGAGAGGAGGAGAGAAAGATAGACACCTGCAGACCTGCTTCACCGTCTGTGAAGCGACTCCCCTGCAGGTGGGGAGCCGGGGGCTCGAACCGGGATCCTTATGCCGGTTCCTGCACTTTGTGCCACATGCGCTTAACCTACTGTGCCACCGCCCGACCACCTTGTCATTTTTTAATTTGACCTTTATTAACAGATACTTGCAGCTTGTTGAATTTTTTTTAAATCAAGTTGTAAACTTTTATTACAAATTAAAAATGAGGTTCTTAAAAATCTCAACTTGACCAGATATGAAATAATTTAAAAACCTTTAAAGGTTTACTGAGAAAAACCAGGCCTTTTAAAAAAACACACACACACACACACGTTTGCCATTACCAAAAAGAGACATCTTTAGGTAAAAATAATAAAAACCCCATGCTGCATAGATAATGCAGATAGTCTGGTTATCTGCTCAAGGGGCAAAAAGCAAGCACTTAAGGTCTTCAGCTCATTCCTGTTGTTGAAACCATGTCCGTTCCTTACATTGAACCATTTTACTGTTACCATAACCTTCGTTGCCTTGACCTTCTTGTCCCTGCCAGCAGGCGCCACCGATGTGAGGCTGCCTGGTCAGCCGCTCCCTGTGCCACTGCCATTGTACCAGGCTTGGTGTCGGTGGAGCTGAGGGCAGGGGCAGCTGGCAGCTTCTGGGTCTCGGCCACCCTGCTCATGGTTGTGGTGATGGCGACTGGGGCCAGCTGCTGCAGCTGCAGCTTCTCCCAGGGTGTGATGGTAACTAGGTGGCGGTGGCGGTGGCGGTGGGGCTGCTCAGGGCTCTCTGCGGTCAGCTCTCAGCTTGTCATTTTTAAGCCAGGTTGTAGTAGGAATGAACATGTCTGGCTCCACTCAGAAACATTTCTTTTTAATATTTACTATGGCTTTCAATTTCCCATCCTTTCCCATCCAAGTTCAGCTCATTAGTAAATCCTGTAACAAGTCTAGAATGAAATTTTCAAGAGAAAATGATCTTGTCTCCTACTTCAAAAAGCCTAAAGATTCAGTGGAAAGACAGAGGTATTTATTCCTTCTAGCGTAGGTGATTGTCTTATGATTAATAAAGAAGTAGCTACAATTCAAGGGCCAGAGGGTAAGCTATTGCCCAGGGGTTCTGTTCAACATTTTGTTAATTAGGAAATTCCTGAGCCCAATTAGTCAAGTAATGATTTGAATATTTTCTTTGTAAATAGATTTAGGTAAATTAGTTCTCCTCCAGGACCATATTTAAAGCTGAATCACCATCAAAATCCAAAGGCACACATCTGTGAAAAATGGCAAAAAAGGCTCCCAAGTTCTAGGTTTAATCCACCATACCACCATAAGCCAGAGTTGAGCAGTGCTCTGGTAAAAAAAAAATAATAATCTAAATAAAAAATAAATCTACCATCCTCAAAGTATGTCTTTGGGGGAAAATAATTTCATGGGAGGAGAAGAATGGAGATTCCTTTTGAGAGATAAGAACAACTTTTTGGGAAAATTTGACCAGTGAGGGAAGCAGAATTTTATGTGTAGACATGTTTATTTTTTCACCATGTCTCTTCTGGCTAACATCCTAGCTGGCCTTCTGTTACCCCTTCACAATGTCCTCGGTGTTAACTATTTAAAGATGGCATCAAAGAACACATGGTGAGTTCCTCACCATATCTTAATCTCATATGTGAAGGTGGTGTGCATATTACTAATTGCCACTTATTTTTCTCTAATCCGTCTTTCTAATGTCTACTTAAACAGTATCTGAAGAACTCAAATGGGTAGAGGATAATATTACCTGTTTGGACACCAGAGAACATTCATATTTAATCTTTTTTTCCCCTTCTTTCTCTCACTCATTCATTGGCCCATGTACTCCCAATGTGCAGGTGTTTAAAATCCCTGAAAATCATGCTTTCTCTTCATTTTTTTTGCTGAGTTTATGTGTGAAGAAATATATTATTTTAAATGTCTGTTTTCTTTTTTATAAATTTTATTTTTGAAAGAGATGCAGAGACACACACAGAGAGAAACCCATATTTAATTTTAAATGTCTTTCTTTCAGAAATGTTTCTTTTTAATATTCTATTTACTTATCTATTACCTGGGTAGAGACAGAAATTGAGAGGGAAGCAGGAGATGGTGAGATTAGAGAAAGGACAATTAGGAAAGTGCCCTTCATTTTCCAAGGATGCCAGTTTTGACCTGTGAACTTCTGACCTGCATGTGGTGTGCAGGTGCCAGTGTCAGCAGAATGAGTGACTATTCCATGAACTATTGTCCCCACATTTGGCTTCTGTCTGGGAAGTGCTGGCTAAGGAGTAAAAGGCTAGTAGCTGAGGAACTAGTGTGGGAGAGGCTTCACCTTGAACTTTTCTGTGAAGTGTGCTGATGACAGTAACAGCCATCCAGAAATCAGAAGTGCACCATCTCTAGTCTCTGCTACTGTCTCCTCCTGTGCTGACTTCAGACTCAGCCATGTACTTGCTCTGGCCCCTGGGACATTGACAGGTGGGAATCAGTAGAGTCCTCAGTGCCTGTCTGGCTGTGGGGAGCCCTACTTCCAGCACTGAGGAAGCTAGGTGCCACCCTGTGGAGGCCTGGGGAACAGGCAAGACACACATAGTAGCTCCAGTGGAGCTGTTAGCTGCCTGCAGACACACGTGACCTCAGCTGATGCAGAGCTGCCCTGAGGAGCCCACCAAGGGCTGATCAGACCCCGAGCAAAGAGAGGGGTCATCTAAGGCACAGAGTCAAGAAGTGATATTTATTATAGTAATAAGCAAGAAAGTACAGTAAAAGACTATATAAATACATATATACCATGAAAAGAATAATAAGTGAGAAATTTCTGTGAAAAGACCAGGGTGTAAGGGATCAAGGAAAATGACCCAAATGAAATGAGCTGGATATGGAATGTTGACATTTTCCATTGTGACCCCACTAGACAAAAAGTTTAAAAGAAGTGTCTTAGTCAGATGGCATCATGTCTTCCACCAGGAGTTTTACACATAGATGGCAGGACTGAGGAATAATTCAAAATTCTGCAAAGTATTAGAATATAATTGTTCTCAATTGTATATCATACTAATAGGAAAAAGAAAGGGTCAGTTCTCAGAAGGGGAAGGCTGGCTGTAGGCATCCCAGCAGACACCCAGGTGGCGTCACTGATTGCAGACCTGCCAGGGGAGCCCCCAGCAAGGTGCTGAGAGGAGCCCTGAGCTCCTTAGCAGCTGAGCAGGGTGTAGATAGACAGGGTGCTGCCTGGACCCCGCTCAGAGAGGTCTGAGATGGTGCATCACTGCGCCTTTCTGTAGGTGTCACTCTCCCATCTTGGAATTAGGAGGCTGTCTTATTGTCATGCCTGAAATGAAAAACAGAGAGCTGTCTTAGTTAAGTCACATTCTCAGATAGTAGCTTCCTCTTGATTCCTGAAGAAATGTATTAGCCCAGGAGAAAATTTCTCCAAGGAGATAAATGCATGAAGGGGCTGAGTGATGCCCACCTGGTGAGCACACATGCCACAGTGAGCAAGGACCTGGGCTCTTGCGCCTGTGTTCACATGCAGAAAAGGAAAGCTTCAGGAGCTGGAAAGCAGAGCTGTAGGTATATCTCCTTCTCTGTCTCTCCCTCCCATTTTAATTACTGTCTCTAGCCATTAGGTAAATTTAATTATTATCAAAAGCATTAAATATATTAAAACCTAGTCAGCACATAGTAGAAACCTTTCCTCTCAAATCAATACAGCAAATGTCTGCCGCCCCCACCCAGACTGTGCTGCCAGAAGAATGAAGTCTTGCCATTGTTGGGATGTGATTCTCTTGACTTGTTTCACTCAAGCAGAACACTGTGCGTCTCATACAGACTAGAATTGCTAGAATAATCTCACATGGCCTAGGCTCACCCAGACTCATGGTGTAGATGAGCGGTGTCCAGGAGCCTGGTCACCTTTGTACCACTGGCATCAGTCAGGAAGAAGGCGCCTACCTCTAACAGGAACAGGGGACCAGGATGGAGGGCCTTACTCCTCCCTCTCCTCTTCATTAATCTCTGTATGGTTGTGGGTGCACAGCACGGCTATGAGGCAGGAGAACTAAGTGCGGGTGGCCTCCTCCTTCTGGTGGACCAGATGGACACAGTCCCTGATATCCTCCACTGCCAGGTTCACGGGGATGATGGGGTTGCCCAGGGCATAGTTGTAGAGTGACACCTTGTGGGTGGCCCTGTCCCCAAAGCCCATCAGATAGTCAACCCTGAGCTCAGAGGCGGTGAGGTCCAGCAGAGGCAGCCATGAGAAGGCCCCGTGCAGACGGGTGGACACGGAGCTCTGCCAGATTCTTTCCACATCATGGAGGGTGGTGACAGTGTCACTGCTCTGGCCCACAGCCACCAAGATGCCCTTCTGGTGGACTCTGCCAACAGAGCTGCCCAGGGTCCAGATAGAGTCACCTCCAGCACAGATACCTGTGAATATAGCAGTGGGTTTAGCAATGAACAAAGGAGGCAACCCAGAGAGCAGAGCAGAGGCAGTGAGAGGATGAAGGACTCGGAGAACCAAGGGGCCGAGGGTCCACTACCTCACTGACACCATTGCAGATGGACTGATGGGGAGAGCAAACACAGTCTAAAATCTTGGAAATGATTCCTGCATATCAGCCAGAAAATGTTTAATGAGGACTTGAGACAGGAGACCAGGAGTCCCTAATTTTTACTGAATTTGCAGGTGTGGAACTGGAGTTGGCTTTTTAATTGAGAACTTAAGAGGTTTCTGTAAAGTTGACACTGGAAGTTATCATGCTGGGTCATTGTTAATTCTGGTGTATATTCTGGTCCCATTTCCCCAGGGAGTTTGGTTTTCAGTGTCCTGAGCTTGTTTTCAGGAGGGGATAGATGGCCAGAGAGGTGGCACTTGCAGCAAAGGGTGCAGTTCCCCTCTCCCCTGCTGACCTGACCTGGGGACCTGGTCAGGCTTGAGGAGGAGCTGACCTGGGGTGTCCTCTAGTAGCTGCTCCAAAAGGAAGGATTCCTGGCGGCTGGAAGCTGAGCTGGAGTCTTCCTGTTCCTGTGACAGGTCCTCAGTCACTTGCGGTGGTACCATTCCATTTTCATGGAGATAGTCACAGTCTGTGAGGAGAGAAATCCAAGCATAGGTTCAGGCTGAGGTGCCGTGATGAGCCCATCATGACCACATAGTGTGCCCACAGCTTAACAAGGGAGCTGTGTTTTTCTTGGAGACGTGCATGGTTTCTGGGGGCTACTGGATTCCTGCCAACCTGCATCCCCCCATGGGATTGGTTTTCAGGGTCATGAGCTTATTTCAGGAAGGAAGATCTGACCTGGTAGGAGGCATTTACAGGAACCCAGGGGGTCCCCTCTCCCCTGATGGTCTCCACATGCCAGGCTGGGGGAGTCATCCGCTGCTAGTGGAAGCTCCTCAGTGGCCAGAATTTAGCCCACTTCATCCTCCTGCAGATGTTTGCCATCTAGATGGAGAGAAACCTCAGTCTAGGTCCAGGCTGACCATGAAGAGACTCACCTCATGTAGAATATGACACACGGGCCTTCTCCTGGACCTTCTGTGCTAAGAAGGCTGTTTCTCTGTGTCTCTGTGTCTCTCTGACCCTGAATCTGACAGGAGACCCTGCCCTAACATGTGCCCAAGAACAATGTTGACAAAATAAAGAGGAAGATGCTCTTATACATTCCTGTGCCTGGAATGCCACGAATTCCTCATGAGGAAGAGCTCTACAGAGTAGCCCAATCTGCCACAGAGAAAGAATTAGAGAAGCAAGGACTGTCCCTAGAGCCTGTTACAGAGCAGTGAGTTGGTCAGTGTCTATTGAATGCACGGAGGCCTGCTGCCTGTGCTTTTCCCTGTCAGAAGGTATTGAAGCGAAGTTGGAAACCATTTACTCTGAGTCTTTGCAGTTAATGTCTCACTCCAATCAGCCTCTTCTCAGATTGCCCTGACACTCACCTGCAGGTGACTCTGTGGTTTCTTCCATTCTGAAACTCACAGGTCCCTGATCATCTTCCTCAGAGTCCTGGGAGAGAAAGAATTCAGGGTTACAATAAACCTTGGGAGTGAGCTCTGGAAGAACACATTTCCCAGCAACTCTGTTTCTCCAGAGAGAGAGAGAGAGAGAGAGAGAGAGCCCTGTGTCCAGCACCAAAGCTACTTGAACCCTGGGGGTGACTGTGGTTTAGAGTCGACACTAGAGTTTAGTGATTCCTTGGGTTTTCAGTGCATGTTCTGAAGTGTGTTGACAAGGATATGTGGTTTTCTTCCTGCTTGCTCTCTAGTCTCAGGATATACACACAGGTAACTCCCAGTTGAGTAATTTGTTTTTTAATATTTTATTTTATTTATTTATTCCCTTTTGTTGCCTTTGTTGTTTTATTGTTGTAGTTATTATTGTTGTTGTCGTTGTTGTTGGATAGGACAGAGAGAAACGGAGAGAGGAGGGGAAGACAGGGGGAGAGAAAGATAGACACCTGCAGACCTGCTTCACCGCCTGTGAAGCGACTCCCCTGCAGGTGGGGAGCCGGGGTTCGAACCGGGATCCTTGTGCCGGTCCTTGTGCTTTGCGCCACCTGCGCTTAACCCGCTGCGCTATAGCCCGACTCCCCCCAGTTGAGTAATTTGTAATTTGAAGTGCCAACTATCTTGGGAGTCGGGCCTTAGTGCCGCAGGTTAAGCACACTTGGCACTAATCACAAGGACTGGTGTAAGGATCCCGACTCGATTCTCGGGCTCCCACCTGTAGAGGAGCCACTTCACAAGCAGTGAAGCAGGTCTGCAGGTGTCTATCTTTCTTTCCCCCTCTCTGTCTTCCCCTCCTCTCTCCATTTCTCTCTGTCCTATCCAATTACGATGACAACAACAATCATAACTACAGACATATAACAAGAACAACAAATGGAATAAATAAATATTTAAAAAAATTAAACTTTAAAAAATATGTCAGCTATCTAATCAAATTATTGGAAAGAAGAAACCCACATTTCCCCCAACGTGATGAGAAGCATTGCCTGGTATATGAAGAAGCAGGAAAGTGTCATCAATGCTGCAGAGTGAAGGCCAACCCTGACATGATGCAGATGCTCAAATTATGCAAAAGAAAAAAGAAAAAAAAACCTTCTACTCCACCTATTGACATGATATAAACAGAAATATGTTCATGATGGATAAAAATTAGCGAAGAAATTGAAGTAATTTGGGGAGGTAATATGGCGACGGCCTGAGAAGTCGCTAACAGCGAGTGCTCTGATAGCATCGTCGGCAAAGGTAGGATTTTCTGCCTTTAGCAGGCCAGTCAATAAGGGGGGGGGCACCAAAGAAGTTATTACAGTTTAATTTGGGTTAACAATTAGAGCAAAGGTGACACGGACTAGCGGGGCTCCAGAATTCCCAGGCGGCGCCAGGCAAGGCGAGTGCGCCGGGCATTGTCCTCCGCCCACCCGGGAAGGCGGCTCCTCCGCCGGTTGCAGAGCGCGGCGGGCAGAGGACCCGGAGAGAGCACTTTAGCTCGGGGGCTGCCTCTTGGGAGTTGCCAGGGTCCACCGCGACCCTGAGGGTGGATCCAAAGACTTCTTGAGTATAGCTCTCATTGGATCAAAGGACTTGGAGCTAGTTTTCATTTTTGAGAAATCCTTTAAAAAAGTCTGGAGGGCGGGGTCTCCCGGAAAATGGCGCCCGGAGAAGCAGAAGCGGCTAGCCTTTGAGCTCCGGACACATCTCGTGTAAACAATAGGATTTTCTGCCTTTAGCAGGCCATCCAATAAGGGGCCATAACGGTCATACCAAGGATGTTTCTATAACTTAATTTGGGTTAAGAATTAGAGTAGGGGAAAAAATTCTTTTTTCTTCCTTTTAATTTTCAAGCATACATCCTTCCCGCCGCCCCCCCTCCCCCCATAAGCAGTGCCTGGGACCAGCTACTAGCAGGATACCCCATACCACCAAACAGGGTCTTTTTTTTTTTTTTTTTTTTTTTTTTCCTTTTTCCTTTTTTTTTTTTTTTTTGTTAATTCACTGATACACATTTGGGAAGTTCCTCGCACTGCTCTTTAATTACAACTCTTCTTCCTATCTTCTCCCTTTTCTCTCTCTTATCTCTCTCAATCTCTCTCTTTTTTTTTTTTTTAATCTTGTCATACACTTCTTTCTTCTTTGCCTTTCTGAATTTGTGAATTACTTTGGGGAAGAAATCTGACCCAGAGTGGACTCTCTATGTGTGTATCTCTGCTCTAGTTCCCTTTACACTCTTGTTACCCTTAGAATATACACTGGATAGTAGATTTGCATAACTGTCTATTCTTGCTATCCTCTCTTCCTTTTCTCTTTCTTCACTGGGATTTGGTTACTATTTTTTCACGGACTGGAGAAATTGTTTGGCTAACTGGTAACGATTAAACTCCTTCAATACTTACTTCAGTTGCTACGGTTATTCCGGAGGTTGGTGAGTGCAATTGTCATAAAGGTATTTAGTACAGTGTTACTTGTGCTCAAAACACAACAACTGAGGAACAACAGAACATTAAAAAAAAAAAAGAGAGAAACACATAAATTAAAAAAAATGGGTAGATTAAAAACAAATAAAACTGCTACCCCAATGAATGAAGACAAGAGCCCAGAAGAAACCACAAATCAGTCAGAAGTAACCATAGATAAGAAAAGTATGCAAGCAATAATAAACTTATTAATCACAGAAATGAAAACAACATTGGAGGAAAGAAATGGCAGTATTAGGGAAACAACAGTTGAGACCCCCAAGGAAAATACTGATTATCTTGAGACAATTAGAGAACTGAAAGCTGAAATAGCTGTAATGAAGAAAGAAGCTGAGGCAAGGGAAAGCAGACTAACAGAAGCAGAAAACAGAATTAGTCAGACAGAGGATGAGTTAGAGAAAACTAAGAAAGAGGTGAAAGAGCTTAAAAAGAGATTGAGAGACACTGAAAACAACAACAGAGACATATGGGATGATCTCAAAAGAAGTAACATTCGTATAATTGGCCTGCCAGAGGAAGAAAGAGAGGAAGGGGAAGCAAACATCCTAGAGGAAATAATACAAGAAAATTTCCCAGACCTGAATAACAGAAAGGATATCAAGGTGCAAGAGGCCCAGAGAGTACCAAACAGAATCAACCCAGACCTGAAAACACCAAGACACATCATAGTCACAATGAGAAGAAGTAAGGATAAAGAAAGGATCCTAAAGGCTGCAAGAGAGAAACAAAAAGTCACATACAGGGGAAAACCCATAAGACTTTCTGCAGATTTTTCAACTCAAACTCTAAAAGCCAGAAGGGAGTGGCAAGATATCTATCGAGCCCTGAATGAAAAAGGGTTTCAACCAAGGATTATATATCCTGCTAGACTTTCATTCAAGCTAGATGGAGGGATCAAAACCTTCTTAGACAAACAACAGTTAAAGGAGGCAACTATCACCAAGCCGGCCCTGAAAGAGGTATTAAAAGACCTCTTATAAACAAGAACATCACTATAATACTTGTAATATATCAGAGCAAACAAATTGTTTTTTAGAACAATGGCACTACAATACATTAAATCCATAATATCAATAAATGTCAATGGCTTAAACTCACCCATCAAAAGGCACAGGGTGGGGGGATGGATCAGAAAACATAACCCAACCATATGCTGCTTGCAAGAATCACATCTGTCACAACAAGATAAACACAGACTTAAAGTGAAAGGATGGAAAACTATCATACAGGCTAACGGTCCACAAAAAAGGGCAGGAACAGCCATTCTCATCTCAGACACGATAGATTTTAAATTAAATAAAGTAATAAAAGATAGGCAAGGACATTACATAATGATAAGAGGATCAATCAGCCAAGAAGACTTAACAATTATTAACATCTATGCACCCAACGAGGGACCATCTAAATACATTAAACACCTATTGAAAGAATTTCAAAAATACATCAATAGTAATACAATAATAGTGGGAGACTTCAATACCCCACTCTCACACTTAGACAGATCAACAAAGAAGAGAACCAATAAAGATATAAGAGAATTGAATGAAGAGACTGACAGACTAGACCTCTTGGACATTTTCAGACTCCTCCACCCCAAAAAACTGGAATACACCTTCTTTTCAAATCCACACAACACATACTCAAGGATAGACCACATGCTAGGCCACAAAGACAGCATCAATAAATTCAAGAGCATTGAAATCATCCCAAGTATCTTCTCAGACCACAGTGGAGTAAAACTAACTTTTAACAACAAACGGAAAATTATTAAAAGACATAGAATTTGGAAACTAAACAACATGCTCCTTAAGAACCACTGGGTCAGACACTCACTCAAACAGGAAATTCAAATGTTCCTGGAAACTAATGAAAATGAAGACACAACCTATCAAAATATTTGGGACACAGCTAAAGCAGTACTGAGAGGGAAACTTATAGCTATACAATCACATATTAAACACCAAGAAGAAGCCCAAATGAACGAACTTACTACACACCTCAAGGACTTAGAGGAAGAGGAACAAAGGAACCCTAAAGCAACCAGAAGGACAGAAATCACTAAAGTTAGAGCAGAAATAAACAACATCGAAAATAAAAGAACCATACAAAAGATCAATGAAGCCAAATGTTGGTTCTTTGAAAGATTAAACAAAATTGACAAACCCCTATCCAGACTCACCAAACAAAAAAGAGAGAAGACTCAAATTAATAGAATTGTCAACGATACAGGAGATATCACAACTGACACCACAGAAATCCAGAGAATTCTGCGAAACTTCTATAAAGAACTATATGCCACCAAGCTAGAGAATCTGGAAGAAATGGAACAATTCCTAGAAACCTATGCACTTCCAAAACTGAACCAAGAAGAACTACAAAATCTAAATGCACCAATCACAGACAAAGAAATTGAAACCGTTATTAAGAATCTCCCCAACAACAAAAGTCCTGGACCAGATGGCTTCACAAACGAATTCTACAAAACTTTCAGGAAACAGTTAATACCCATACTTCTTAAGCTATTCCATAAGATTGAAGAAACAGGAATACTCCCTTCCACCTTTTATGAAGCCAACATCACCCTGATACCAAAAGCTGATAGGGACAGAACAAAAAAGGAAAACTACAGACCAATATCTCTGATGAACATAGATGCCAAAATATTAAACAAGATCTTGGCCAACCGGATACAGCAACACATCAAAAAGATTGTTCATCATGACCAAGTGGGATTCATCCCAGGAATGCAAGGCTGGTTCAACATCCGTAAATCAATCAATGTCATTCATCACATCAATAAAAGCAAAGCCAAAAACCACATGATTATCTCAATAGATGCAGAGAAAGCCTTTGACAAAATCCAACACCCATTCATGCTCAAAACTCTACAAAAATGGGAATAGATGGGAAATTCCTCAAGATAGTGGAGTCTATATATAGCAAACCTACAGCCAACATCATACTCAATGGAGAGAAGCTGAAAGCATTCCCCCTCAGATCAGGGACTAGACAGGGCTGCCCACTGTCACCGTTACTCTTCAACATAGTATTGGAAGTTCTTGCCATAGCAATCAGGCAAGAGAAAGAAATCAAAGGGATACAGATTGGAAGGGAAGAAGTCAAGCTCTCACTATTTGCAGATGATATGATAGTATACATAGAAAGACCTAAAGAATCCAGTAGAAAATTACTGGAAGTTGTTAGGCAATATAGCAAGGTATCAGGCTACAAAATCAATGTACAAAAATCAGTGGCATTTCTTTATGCAAACACTAAATCTGAAGAAGAAGACATCCAGAAATCACTCCCATTCACTGTTTCAGCAAAATCAATCAAATACCTAGGAATAAAGTTGACCAAAGAAGTGAAAGACTTGTATGCTGAAAACTATGAGTCGCTACTCAAGGAGATAGAAACTGATACCAAGAAATGGAAAGATATCCCATGCTCATGGATTGGAAGAATAAATATCATCAAAATGAACATTCTCCCCAGAGCCATATACAAATTTAATGCAATACCCATCAAAGTTCCACCAAGCTTCTTTAAGAGAATAGAACAAACACTACAATCATTTATCTGGAACCTGAAAACACCTAGAATTGCCAAAACCATCTTGAGGAAAAGAAACAGAAATGGAGGCATCACACTCCCAGACCTTAAACTATATTATAAGGCCATCATCATCAAAACAGCATGGTACTGGAACAAAAATAGGCACACAGACCAGTGGAACAGAATTGAAAGCCCAGAAGTAAATCCCAACACCTATGGGCATCTAATCTTTGATAAGGGGGCCCAAAGGATTAAATGGAAGAAGGAGGCTCTCTTCAATAAATGGTGCTGGGAAAACTGGGTTGAAACATGCAGAAGAATGAAATTGAACCACTTTATCTCACCAGAAACAAAAATCAACTCCAAATGGATCAAAGACCTAGATGTCAGACCAGAAACAATCAAATACTTAGAGGAAAACATTGGTAAAACACTTTCCCATCTACACCTCAAGGATATCTTTGATGAATCAAACCCAATTGCAAGGAAGACCAAAGCAGAAACAAACCAATGGGACTACATCAAATTGAAAAGCTTCTGCACATCCAAAGAAACTATTAAACAAACAGAGAGACCCCTCACAGAATGGGAGAAGATCTTCACATGCCAGACATCAGACAAGAAACTAATCACCAAAATATATAAAGAGCTCAGCAAACTTAGCCGCAAAAAAGCAAATGACCCCATCCAAAAATGGGCAGAGGAAATGAACAAAACACTCACCACAGAGGAGATCCAAAAGGCTAACAAACATATGAAAAACTGCTCTAGGTCACTGATTGTCAGAGAAATGCAAATTAAGACAACACTAAGATACCACCTCACTCCTGTAAGAATGGCATACATCAAAAAGGACAGCAGCAACAAATGCTGGAGAGGATGTGGGGACAGAGGAACCCTTTTACATTGCTGGTGGGAATGTAAATTGGTACAGCCTCTGTGGAGAGCAGTCTGGAAAACCCTCAGAAGGCTAGACATGGACCTTCCATATGACCCAATAATTCCTCTCCTGGGGTTATACCCCAAGGACTCCATAACACCCAACCAAAAAGAGGTGTGTACTCCTATGTTCATAGCAGCACAATTCATAATAGCTAAAACCTGGAAGCAACCCAGGTGCCCAACAACAGATGAATGGCTGAGAAAGCTGTGGTATATATACACAATGGAATACTATGCAGCTATCAAGAACAATGAACTCACCTTCTCTGACCCATCTTGGACAGAGCTAGAAGGAATTATGTTAAGTGGACTAAGTCAGAAAGTTAAAGATGAGTATGGGATGATCCCACTCATCAACAGAAGCTGACTTAGAAGATTTGAAAGGGAAACTAAAAGCAGGACCTGATCAAATTGTAAGTAGGGCACCAAAGTAAAAACCCAGTGGTGAGGGGTAGACATGTAGCTTCCTGGGCCAGTGGGGGGTGGGAATGGGCGGGAGGGATGGGTCACGGTCCTTTGGTGATGGGAATGGTGTTTATGTACACTCCTAGCAAAATGTAGACATATAAATCAGTAGTTAATTAATATGAGAGGGGGAAATCAATTGTATGTCTCAAAAGTTCTCAAAAGACAAACTGAATCTTTTTAATAGATAGGCTACGTATTTGATATGCGGACTCTCTCAAAAGCCTAGACCAAGTAGATTAGAAGCTTCCAATAGCACAGCTATATACAAGATACTGGGTACTGTACAGCAAACCATAACAAAGGGACTTTTCAAAGTTAACCCAATTAACAAATAATGTGTGGGTAATATTAACTATTGATTGTCTTTTTGAACCCTAAGACAGCAGGAACCTCACATCTTCACTATAGAGCCCCTACTTCCCCCAGTCCTGGCACCCTTGGATAGGGCTCACTTTCCCGTATGCTTCTCCCAATCCATACCAAATAATATTGCATCCGCCGATCACAGCCTAACCAACGCAACGATTGCCATCTCAACATGCTTCACCTCAGAGTGTATCCAGAGACTTCACGTGTGGAATGACAACCCTTCAGCTTCATTACTTGGGTGAGACCTTTCCTTTTATAGTACACTCTAATTTCATCTCAGGTAGTTCACTTTCTAACAAAGTCCCATAACCTAGACATACACCAGTTTCTGTGAGAGAGAGCGTATGTGCACACGTATCCATAAACTACTGCAAAATATATACCTGAAAGCAGGATTACACTAGAGTTTGCAGTGAGTACCTCCCCAACACTTCCTCTCCACTATTCCAATCTTGGGATCCATGTTTGCTCAACAAATTGATTGGCTTTGTATGTTAACTCTCTTTTCAATCACCAGGTTCCAGATGCCACCAGGATGCTGGCTAGGCTTCCCTGGATTGAGGACCCCACCAATGTGTCCTGGAGCTCAGCTTCCCCAGAGACACACCTGACTAGGGAAAGAGAGAGGCAGACTGGGAGTATGGACCGACCAGTCAACACCCATGTTCAGCAGGGAAGCAATTACAGAAGCCAGACCTTCTACCTTCTGCAACCCTCAACGACCCTGGGTCCATGCTCCCAGAGGGCTAGAGAATGGGAAGGCTATCATGGGAGAGGGTGGGTTATGGGGATTGGGTGGTGGGAATTGTGTGGAGTTGTACCCCTCCTACCTTATGCCTTTGTTCACTAATCCTTTCTTAAATTAAAAATTTAAATAAAAAAAAAAAAAGAAATTGAAGTAATTTAAAACCAATCATTTAGTAGCTTAAAAAATATCACATATATTCAGTCCTTATTTAGTCCCACCAGCATTATTACTGGAGCTTTGGCAGGCACCACTGCCAGTGGCCATTTTTTCCTTTCTATTTTATTTGATAGGACAGAGAGAAATTGAGAGAGGAGGGTGACAGAGAGGGAGAAGAGACAGAGAGAGACACCTGCATGACTGCTTCCAGGCTTGTGATGTCTCCCCTCTGGGTCACTGTAGATGAGGACTTGTGTGTTCAACCCGCTGTGTTAACCGTCCAGCTGGAAAGGCATATACTTTATTTAATTTAATTTAATTTAATTTATTTATTAGAGACATCCAGAAACAGGTATGGGGTAAAAGAGGGTAGGGGAGAGAGGGGGGAAAAGAGAGAGAGAGAACTGCAGCTCTGCTTCACCAATCACAAAGCTTTTTCCCTGCAGGTGGGGAAGAGGGCTGGTACCCAGGTCCTTACACATTATAATCTGTGAACTCAAAAAGGTGTGTGGAAGGCATATTCTTGACACACTAAGTTGCTAGTGGAGACAAGAGTGGAGGAGGAATTGGTTTTATAATAGATCATTAAATCATTCCACCATAAAGGCGATAGAGAATTGAACAAAGAGCATACAGTGCCCAAGGAACCTGCAAGCATTATCAAAGGGTCTAATATATCTGTAAGCAGATCTCATGAGAACAATACAGAAAACAGGGAAGAAGAATTACCTGAGCTCATAATGACTAAGGATCCTAACACAGTGAGAGAAGTCAATCGACACATTTGAGACAGATACTCAAAGTTTCTATGCTCAAGTTCACATGACTCATTTCTCTGTATTCCATAAATGTGTGAAGCCACCTACTAGCTTTCACCTTTTCACTTCACTAAGCTTAGTCACGTTCAGTCCCCCTCCCCCAAATGGAAGTGTCAAATTATCTCAATGTTTGTGAGAACTATGGAGTTATTTGTTATGGGAGACACAGAGCTTTGGAGTGGGGTGAGCATGGAAATCTACCCCTATATTTATGTGAGCTTATTAACTATTATTCAGTCACTAGTGAAAATGTAGGCAAGAGAATGTTTTTGGAGGGCCAGGCAGTGGCACACCTGGTTCAGCACATGTAATATTAAACACAAGGACCAGCGCAAGGATTCGGGTTCAAGGCACTGACTCCCTAGTTGTAGGTGGATTGCTTCACTAGCAACAAAGAAGGTCTGCGGTTGTCTCTCTCCTCCCCACTCTCAATTTCTGTCTGTCCTATCCAGTAAAATGGAGGAAAAAAATACGGATTCCAGGAGCAGTAGATTTTTAGTGCTGGTACTTAGTCCCAGCTATAACCTTGGAGACTAAAAAAATATCTTTGTTCTTCATTATAAATATCTTGGATACAGCACTGCAATTCTAGAAATCAAATGATACACAAAGAACTATATTGCCACCAGGGCTTGGTGGCTGCATCATGACTCCACTGCTCCTGGCTGCCATCGTCGTCTTCTTTTTTCATTTTATTTTATAGAGAGGAAACAAGGGGGAGAAAGGGGCAGAGGACTAGACAGACACCTGCAGTACTGCTTCACCACTCAGGAAGCTCCCCTGCTGCAAGTAGGACCCAGGGACTTGAACCCAGGTCCTCTTGCATGGTGACATGTGCACTCTGCCAGGTGCACCACTGTCTTCCCCCACACCCTTTCTTGCTTTTTTCCAGTTGAATAAAGAAAACTGGGGTCATTATTTTCTCTTCACTTAAAAGTATCACCCTGTCCAAGGGTAAATAATCTACTGGAAACGACACAGAACACTCTGTATATGCAAAAAATCCATGCGAATAGAAAAGCTGTCTCTTGAAAACAGTTCAGTACAAGAGACATCAAGGATTGACAGAAGAAGCCTTCTGGAAAAAGATCGTGACATTTCAGGTGCCATGTTCTCTCCATGTTTAAGTCAAATTAATTATTGTTGCATATAGTCCCAGCATCCTTTTCTGTGTCTGCAGGAAATACACTTTCCTGTCTGGTACATTCTGGATTCTTACCTCATCTCTAGATCTATTTCTGTCCAAGGCAGGAGCTTGGAATGGACATGTACGTTCTAGTCTTAGAAACACTTACACTGATGTCGTCCTCCGCATACTCCAGCATGGCGTCCACATAGTCCATGTTCTCACTGTAAATGTTGCTAATCAAGTCCACAGTGACCCAAAACAGAAGAATAGCTGTTAGCTTGTTTTCTAATCAACTTATGTTTTGGCTGATTACTTCAGTATTTTCCGCTACTTTTTCAAGATATCAACTTTTTAAAGATATATGCAAGATCTAATGAGAGAAACAGTATGCAAATGTATTTTTGGAGAATGGACAGATACCAGAAAAAGAAAAAAAAGCTATGTTGTCAGGTCACTGAGACCAGGGCTGCAGATCCCGTCCTCACAGCTTTCCTGCCTGGAGTCCAGGCCAGAACCTCACTGGCCTATAGGGCTGGCAGATGCATTTGCTTTGCCAACCACCCCACAGAGAAACCTGCCCTTAAGACATGGCAGTTTAATACATGGTCCGGGGTGATGTTAGCTCCCATCACAGCATGGAGAGAAGGCAGACAAGAGGGAGAAGCACTGACTGCTAGGACTCTGCATTCTGAGAACTTGAAGATTTGAAGTACCATGGCCTGGATAAAGTATTGGAATCTCAAGCATGAGGTCCTGAGTTCAATCCCTAGAAGCACATGTACCAGACTGATACCTGGTTCTTTCTCTCTCTCTCCTCCTTTCTCATTGATAAAATAAACAGAATATTCTTAAGAAATCATTTGAAATATGTGAACTAATGACATACCTACAAAGCTCCTTATACCATTGCTCCATCCTCTCAGCTGATCTGAAATCCAAGAGGAGAAAGAAAGTTAGAATGCATAAAATTCACACAAACATATTGTGATTGCTGGCCAGTGTAAACATCGACGTGGTGGTTATTGGTGGGACTGTGTGAGTCTGGAGGCCTGTCCTGTTACTGGGTGGTGAGGGCCCTGCTCTTTGACAGACAGCTTGCTGGGTTGGAAAGAAAAAATTCTAGATGGAGGATAAATTGTGTTGGGGCTTGGGCAGTTATACTGGTGGTTAACTGCACATGTTACCATGCACAAGGACATGGGTTCAAGCCCCTGGTCGCCACCTTCAGAGGGCTTATCAGTTGTATGTGTTTGCCTGAATCTGATCCATTGGGGACAGTTGACAGCACACAGATGTTTTTGAGGGGGTCAGCACACGTTTGGCTAATAGACCCCCAGATGGAGCTGTGCTCCCCCTTGAGAGTCATGAGGTGAGAGGGCCGGGCTGCAGTCTTACTTAAAAGAGACAACGAAGCTGCGGTCAGCCCAGCCGAAGACCAGCGATGGGAGGATTCTTGAGACTTTCTTGGGTTTCTTCATGTTGGGTGCCACCCAAATGTCCAGCAGGGGCACCCAATACTTGATTCTGAAGTGACCCTTGAACCTGGAGAGGGAACAGAGCACAGTGCAGTTAGCTTGCATCTCCAGCATTCTGGGAGCAGCTGGGTTTCTCCTGGGGAGATGGTGGGTGTGTTTCTGTGGCTCCTTGCCCACTGAGCTGAGCCTTGAGAGCACAGCAGAGGGAGGGCTGGGGCCTGTGTGCTGTGTGCTGACTGGAGCCCGGCCCAGGATGTCCCTGAACACTCCTTACCAGTGGGAGAAAAACAGCCATTTTCCTGAACATTGTAGAACAATTAGATATCCCTCCTATATTTATGAGCTTGCTAAGAGAACCTTGCACTCATTTAGCATCTTTCCATGTAGTGTCTTCTTTGTTAATCATAATGATCCATGATCATATTTCCCTTATTAATTGTATGAAAATTGTAATTAACTTATTAGGTAATTATTGTCACCCTGAAAGTGCTTGAGGATACTAATGAAATAAATCATGCATTATAAGTTCAGTTAAATATATTTTCTATGAGACTGAAAGAGTTAAGATGTATTTTCCATGTCACTTTGTTTTAATTGCCACTGGGGTTATCACAGTGGCTGCCTGATGAATCCACTGTTGTTACTGATCATTCCCCTGTTTCTGTGTGTTTGTTTTTGAGAGGACCGAGAGAAATTGAGAGGGTGGGAGACTGAGTTGAAGAGAGGAATGAATCTGCTGCCCTGCTAACTGCTTATGAAGCTTCCCCTGCAGATGAGGAGTGGGGATTGAACCTAGAACCTTGGGCATGGTAATAAGTATGCACACTGAACCAGGTGTGCCACCAGCCAGCCACCCAGTCTCATGTTCTAAGGGCTTTGCATACCTTTCCATAAGTTAGAGGGAAAATATTTACCTCAAAGAAAGGGTGCACATGTTTACAATGAGTCAATAAGTGCAGCAAGCAAGTAGAACAAAAAATAAAGACACCATAAAGTATTTAATCAAATAGTTTATACTTAGACCTAGATACCTCTTCACCCACTTCCTATTTCACATCCTTGATCACACTAAGGCTAAACTTGTCAGACAAAGTAAGGACAACAAAAGCTGAATAAGGGCAAGAGACCAGCAGACTTCAGTGATGGCTCTCTTGGTCACCACCAGGCCACCCCATCATTTGGGGCCCAAGTCAGGGAATCCTGGGATTCCCACATAGACACGATGGGCCTAGATCTCTGACAGAGACCTGTCTGCACTGTCACTGGTCATCTCCATCAGGAGCAACACCATAAACCTCTTGTGGGCCTCTACAGGACCTTGCCCTCAATGTGGAACAGCAATGGTATGGACTGCCCCACTCTCTGAAGGGAGGTTGACTCAACATACTCTGCACTGGAGGAAGACTGGTCCTGAAATGAGTGCAGCCTAGAAATGTAAAGGAATCATGTGAGATAAGCCAAAAGGGGAAGGATGAGTAGAGATGATCTCACTTGTAGGCAGAACATAAGGTTCAACAACAGAAAGGAGAAACACGTAACAGAACGTGGACTGGTTTGGTGTATTGAGCCAAAGGAAAGGACTCTAGGGAGGGAGGGCAGGGAGAGGGCTAGGTTGGGGGTGGGGGACAGGGGGTGATTGTGGAGTCCTGGAGCATGATGGGAAAGGACCTAAGTCAGTGAAGAGAGTGTTTTGCAGATACCTGTCAAGGTGTAATGTCAAGATTACCTTTGTGTCAAGAACTGTACTAAACCATAAACCTACAATAATATTAGTTTAAAAGATAAAAAGTTGTTATTTCAAACTTGCTTTATTAGTGTTTTATTTATAATATTTCACTTAAAGTCTGGCCAAATGTAAAAAGCTGCCTAAATGCTGTGCCCATCATAAAGCCAGGTAGAGGCTCATGTGCCATGAAAAGGACCTTGTGCACAAGCAAAGGGAACTGCATAGTGGGAGCTGTCACTGGGTGTCTCTCCTCTCTGTTCCATTCCCCATATCCTTCTCTTGTCTCTCAGGTACTTTCAAAAGAAATTTGAAGAGGACTTTGCTCAACAGTGTTGACGACTGACTGAATTCATTGCCTCGTGTCACACAAAATAAATTCAGTTAATGAATTACTCATTCCCTCATTCCCAGGTCCCCGTCACCAGGTGCAGGCTGTGAATAGAAACACTTTGCAGAAATTCAGTGTGAGTGTCTGTGAGTCCTGGGAAGCATGTCTGGCTGTGGCTTGTCCTGTCTCCCTTGTGCCCAGTTGGAAGAGCAGGCCAGTGGTGGGTCCTCCAGGCTGGGTCCCCGCTGGCCTCTGACTCTGCATCCCTCCTTCAGCTTCTCCACCCTGGCTGCCCTTCCCCAGAACTCGGGGCCCTGCCCAGTCTCCCTGCTTCCCCTCTGCTGCCTTCCCAGTGCTGGACAGAAACCTTGCAGAAAAGCCACCTCTTCTGTCCTCAGGGCAGCAGAGAAGCAGCAGCTGTGGGGTAAGGAGCAGGGGGAGCAGGTACGCACTTCATGTTGGAGATGAGCAGCACGTTGGAATATAAGATCATTTGTCTTTTCTGCCACTTCCGCCCCTTCTGGAATTTGGCAGGGCCAAAGAGCAGGATGCGGCCACAAGGCATCAGTGGGACACTCTCCTGTTGCGGGCCACTCTCCTCCACAGAAGTCCTGCAATGCAGCAGACCCACAGGGCAGCCTGTCAGCCAGCATTCTGGACACAGGGGCTCATGCTGATGCCAGCACTCACAGCATTACAGAGGAGTCTTAGTCCCCTAGAAGGACTCAGCACCCCCACTCAGGAGTCCTGAGCTACACAGAGCTCCTGTGAGAGTTGAGGTCACTGAGGGCCAGTGGAGATGGAGGGCAGCTTGAAGTCCTGGACACAGGGACTGTCACGTTAGTGGCAGGGGACAAAGAAACAGCGGAGTCACTGGACCTGGGAGAAAGGAGACACTAAGAGGGAGTGAGGGGGAGTGAGGGTTGGTGTCCTGGTGCTTGGTGCTGGGGAAGGAGCTGAGTGAGGGGTGAAAGTGTTCTGCAGATCCCGCTCTTGGGGAGATGAGAAATCTTACCTGTGTCAACAATCCGCACTGTAGTGAATTAACACTGGCCCCCAATATAAGAATAAAAAATAAAAGTGATAGGATGAGAAATGTTTCAAAGACCCAGCTCAGGGCCAAGGCCTAAAGGCAGCACAGTGTCTAGAGTGTTGTGGGAAAATCATCAACCCCAAGTATCATCTGCAGTTTTTGCTTCTGTTACTCTGCTGATCTCTCTACCCATTTATCTCCCCCTTTTCTTTCCTCTTTGCTTCTTTTCTCTTGTCTTCTCTGTCTCTCTTCCTCTGTCATAAAAATAATTTTAAACAGATACATGTGGGACCTATAGAGGTCAGATTGCATGGTCTCCAAGAGTGTGAAGAGGTCATTCCATTGTGGTCTCACATTAGCATACACACTTAGATAACAGGATTATTGAAAACTGACTCTAATCTTTAAGTCAGTCTTCACTTTGGGGTTGAGGGGGGCAGGAATCCCACAATCAGCAAATAATAAATCAAACATCCAAATGTTTCTCAACTCAAGGAAGTACTAAGGTATTCCTGGCTGTGCCCTGAGTGAGCCCACAGGACTCTGATCCTAACAGGTCAAGTCTGCTATCTGGCATCAGCAGGAGGGAATCTCATGAGCACAAGTAACTGTTCATGAGACCAGGGCTGAAGCTGAGGATTCTGTCAGTGGGCATCACACAGAGCACATCCTGGGACTGCCCTCCTCCTGCTCTGCCGGTCACACAGGGCATGTGAACAGACTCTACCTGAAGCAGGACAGACAGCCCAGACACCCTGAAAGCCACGAAGACTTTCTGGTAGACTCAGACATCCTCTATTCTTCACTCCTTGACACTAAAGAGAGAGCTGGACACAGAACTGCTTGCACTGTCAGCTCAGTCTTCAAGACTGAAGATTCCACTGTAGCCAAGGCCCCTGGGCTGTGATGTCATCGGTCAAAGGTCAGTGTCATAATTGACCAGCTGACAGCATGACTGACTCCCTGAAGCATGTTACACCACCACTCTTCATTATTAAAATAGTTTTCTTTTGAGATGACTGTAGACTTTCAGGCTTTTACTAGAAATAATAGAAATGTCACAAGCCTTGCCCCATTTCACACAGTAGTTATATCATTATATAATTCTAAACAGTAAATATCACAGCAAGATATTCACATGGGTGCTGTCACAGACACACTATTTCCAGGAGCATAAGTAGTTGTGGAGTTGGATAGGGGCCCCGAATATTGAAAGCAGCTTTTGACGTGAAGCCAGTTGTTTCGCATATGAATATTTCCAGCTGTGCCCACCTTGTGATAACTCTGAAAAGGTGAGACGAGATAGTATTGGGGTCGCAGACTCTCCCCTTGCTTGGAAGGGTGTTGGCCTAGGCTTAAGCTTCCTAATAAAGGATCTTACTATTGCATGCGATTCTGGTCTTTTTTGTGTGAGATCCGGACTCGAACTTCTGGGTACATGATTAGAATGTGTGTGTGTGTGTGTGTGTGTGTGTGTGTATACAAAAAGGAAATGTTATCTCCATAAACTCATTTTTAAAATAAACAATCCAATAGAAAATGAGTTGTAGTTACTCTTCTTTTTTAGTTTTATTTATTTTTTTGAAATATCTTTAATGGTGAATTAATGTTTTACATTGGATAGTAAATATAATATTTTGTACATGCATAACATTTCCCACTATTCCATATAACAATACAACCCCCACTAGGTCCTCTGTTACCCTTTTTTAAACCTGTATTCTCCCTTCCACCCACCCCAGTCTTTTACTTTGGTGCTATATGCCAATTCCAGTTCAGGTTCAAGTTGTACATATTCTATGATGTCCTTCAACTCTAGTATAAAGATACACATCCGAGTAACCACTAGAGGACTTGATGTAGCTTAGAATAGATAGATGCCTTAGCTTTTTGCTATATTTTTCTGTTTTTTATTATTAGGTCTTTCATTTTCTTTTTAATTTGCTATTAATTTTGTTACAAGATTGTGATCACAGTGCACAGTTCCGCACCACCAGAGTACTGTATCCTCTCTCTCCCAAAGACAACCACCAGAGTTCTCACAAGTCTCACAGTTTGCTTGCTTCTGTTTTGTTTGAATTTTTCTTGACAAGTTTGTAAATCAAATCTCCAGATTCCACATATGAGTGAAACCATCTGGTGGTTGTGTTTCATATCTTCACTTATTTTGGTAAGTATGATCACTTCAGTTCCATCCATTTTGTCTTTTTTGATTGCAGAGTAGTATTTCATGGAACATCTATCCCATGAGTCCTTATTCAGTCAAGTCATCTCATGATGGGAATCTAGGTGGCGTCCACTCTTTTTCATTTTCTTTTTAATAATCATTTTATTATAGTTCACTGGACAGGGACAGAGAAAGTGAGAGTGAATGAGCAGATGGAGAGATAGAGAAGGAGAAGGAGAGACACCTGCTGCACTGCTTCAACTGCTTGTGAAGCTCTTCCTCTTCAGGGGGACCAGTGTCTTGAACCCAGCAGCTTGTAACTAGTGCTCTGAGTCATGTGCGCCCCACTCTGCTCCACCCCTCCATCACTTCTTGTCTTAAACAGCCCTGGTAAGATGTACTCCATCTGATCACAGACAAGAAACATACAGATTAACATCAGAGAGAGAGTCACTGGTCAGAACAATCAGGGTGCTGAGCCCCAGACAGGTGTGTTTGTGTTTGTGTCTGTGTCTGCTTGTGTGGGGAAGAGATGGGGAGAAGCCTGTTCTCACTGCCATGCTGCATGATCTGAGTGCTTGACCAGTCTGAGGGGTTCCTCAGACTCCTCTTTCTTTCTTACCTTTTCCTTAGTATCTCATAAGCTATTTGAAAGAAAATATGATGTGATGTTTGAACAGTGCTTTCCTCACTCAACTCATGAAATATGAGACACTTCAGAACTGTTCATCAGCTCATAAAGCCTTCTCTCTCTCTCTCTCTCTCTCTCTCTCTCTCACACACACACACACACACACACACACACACAAACAAGTATGGACCCGGGACTTGAAGGGAGCTGCACTGTGGTGGTAACACGTGCACCCTTCCAGCTGAGCCACCAACTGGGGCCTGGTCTTTGCACGGATTCCTCTGTTTGCACAAATCAAGGGCAATTTGTGCACTGTGGTGGGTGACTGCCCAGGTGTGAGACACACACAGACAGACACACAGACACACACAGCAGGCTGGCAGCAGGCAGGCCTCGTCCCTTGTGTCCTTCCCAGTGGAAGCGGCCTCACTCTCAGGCCTGCAGTGAGAGTTCTGTTTCTCCTTCCCTGTACCTTCTATCTCACACTCTCTCAGCCTATTTCTCTCTGTCTCTGTCATAAAAAGATAATGAGTAAAAAACAATGAAAGGAAAGCTGGCCGCTGGGAGCATTAAATGTATCACACAGACAGCAACCCCCATAGAAAACCCATGCGGCAAAAAGGAAGAAATAAATGCATTTAAAATTTTATAAAATCAGACTTCATATGACAATTAAATGTGTTATATTGAAGAGGTATCAATACAACTAAATATTAGGATGAACTCTGTGTAGGAAATTGTTGCTTCCACCAACTAGGTTTTTAGCCTGTGGATACAAAGGTTCTCAAGGAAGTACCACTCTTTCTTTCTTTCTTTCTCTCTCTCTCTTTCTTCCATAATATCTCTATGTTTATCATGGCTAGGGCTTCACTCCTCCAAGGCTGTTTTTTTTTTCTCTCTCTCTCAGATAAGGACAGAGCGAGGGGGAAGCTCTCAGCACTGCCATCTTCTACAGTGTGGTGAGACCCAGACCTGAGCCCAGGTGATGCACAGGGCAAAGCAGGCAACTGACTGGCTCGGCCATCTTGCTGTTCCTGAAGGGTCTTTCTTACCTCTATTCTAGCTTTTACCTCATTTTATAACACTTCAACATACTAACTACCAGACAGTTCTCATCTTTCGTACTTACTTTTAAAATTTATTTTTAATTTTTTATTAGAGAGTTAATATTCATTCACAAAACTGTAAGGTAATAGGGGTACAGTTCCACACAGTTCTCACCACGAGAATTCAGTGTCCTGCCTCCTCCATTTCACCTGGGTGATGTTGGGAGTGTTTGTCACCATGAATCTTGTTTTTATAGCTTCAATGAGAGGGAAGCTAATGTGCAAAACACCAGAGGAAACTATGCAAAGTTTCACTTATCTGAGAGAAAAGTTCTCCCAAGATCGCCAATATAGGCTGATTCTATAACTAATCTATCTGTATGTGTGTGTGTATATATATATATATATATATATATATATATATATATATATATCCCTGTCCCCAATTTTTATAGTGGTCCTGCATTTACCCCCTTTCTAGTTCACCCCCTGGCATCTATTACTACTTCCAGGAGTCTTTCCCCCCCTTCTCTCTCAGATAAGTAAAACTGTGCAAAGCTTCCTTTGGTGTTTTCCAAATTCACTTCCCTTTCATTGATGCTATAAAAACAAGCTTCCTGGTGACAAAAAGTTTGGATCCTGGTGGAATAGTGGTACAGAGCCCTCTGGTTCACTTCTGCTCCCATAAATCCCTCTGGGAGTCTGGACCAAAGATCATTATGGGGCGCAGAAGATGGGAGTTCTGGCATCTGTAATTGCTTCTCCACTGGACATAGATATTGGCAGGTTGATCCATACCCCTAGTCTGTATTTATCTTTCCCTGGTGGGGCAGGGTTTTGGAGAGCTGTATTCTGGGTCATGTTGGTGAGGTTGTCTGCCCAGGAAAGTCAGGAGGGTAATACAGTAGCACCTGGAACTTGGTGACTGAAAGTCAGAAAGATGGGAAGCAGGACAAAACATTTAATGAATAAGAACCCTCAAGTACGTGCAAGGCCTTCTTAGGCCCTTCCACTAGAATTCCAGGCTTGTGAGTCTAATCGGGAAGGACTATGAAGGACTCTTGTCTGAGGCATGTAATTGCCCCTTACTTAGGGGGACATGTACACCTGTGCCCAGCATCCTAGGCCCCAGCCTATGTCTACTCTGTAACTTTGTTCGAAAACGTGCTGTGGAAATGGAACTAGGTGGTCTCATGTGTGAGGAAAGATCTCACCATAAGAGGAGATGGGAGGTTGACATCTCAGACTTGGTGTCTGTGGAGAGAATCCATGGTAACAAGTCAGCAGCAGTGTGTAGTGGCCTGGTGGCTCAGGTAGTGTTGATTTAGCTGAGCTTGTTTTTCTTTGAAATCCCAGTGATTGGAATTTACTCTAACATACTTGACCTCACTATGCTTTCTTCTGTTTAAGGCTGTCTGATAATAACAGAATCTTAGATACTGTCAGGGCCAATCGGTTTTGATCTATCTGGCTAAGGTTATAGGTAAGTTAGGTACTTGTACACACACACAAACATTCATCAAATAGTCTTTAAAGATTATAAACAGATGTTGTAAATATAGTGGTCAGTGGTGTAGATATGTCTCTCCAAACCTTGTAATTGTCTAAATATCTGTTTAAACTGTGTACAGTCTGGAGATTTCTTTATTGGGCAAATTCACTAAGAGAAGAAAACAGCCAGAAAAACTTGAAAGTCTCCAGAGTTTTCTGGGTCAGGAGTCAATGAATTTCAACTGCTATCCTTCTAGGCTTCCATTGATGGTCAGTTACTCCCTGGGGATCCTCTTGCCGGTCCACTCTCCTTGTTGGGGATATTCTGCCTGATTCAGCAGCTGTTAGCTTTCATTAGTAGAACACATCTGCTAGTTTTCCCCCTGGGGCCCCATAGATGTCAGTAGGTCTTGCTGAGATCAAGCATGTGCACCAAAGACACAGTAAGTAGACCAGGGGCTGCTGATGCATTGGTAGCTTTCAGTTTGCCAATGCTCTAACCCTTTGTGACCTAAAGTTTTGTTCTAAAAAAATCCATCCTTATTTGTGAAATGGATGACATGTTTTAATAAGATGACTTTTACACACACACACACACACACATAAACACACACACACACACACAAATATGTATGTAAATTTTCCATGGTAAGAAAAACCTAAATAATTGTGGAATTTGGGGCTATTGGATTGGGTTATCTTATGCCTTATAGGTTACATACACATATGCAAAAAAAATCCATAGACCTATAAGATATACCTTACGGAAAACCATAATAATTGTGGAATTTGGGGTTGTTGGCTGTTTGGCTATTGGCCAAGAGTAAGGTTGTTCAGTTTAAGACTTTTTTCTCCCCAGTGCTAAGAGAGGAGCTGCCGCTGGAGGGCAGTGTTAGACAATTAAAAAAAAAATCAATGCTTAGTATCCTTGCCTTTCTTTCAGAGAGAAGACATTTTAAATCCAACAGTACAGATACAGTTATCTTCTCATTCAACTGCATGAGTTTGACCTCTGAGGTTATTTCACTGTTTTGTTTGTCTCTAGTCTTTGCAGTCCATAGAACTCAGCTCTTATACCCCCCCCATGAGCCCCAGTGATTTCACCTACAGGTTATTTAGGAAACCTGAATCTCTGTATCTGCTGCTTTCTGACTTGAACTGCCTTGTCTTCAGCACTCAGATAATTAATAAAGGAATGCTGCCTCAGGTGTTACTGTGAGTCTGGTTTTGACAGGCTTCCTTGTGCCCGTATGAATGAGATACACTCTTTCTAGAGAGCTTACACAACAAGATTTCTTTCACCACCCACAAGGACATCTTTGGATTGCTCCAAATCTTTCATCTTTCCTGCATCCTAAAGTTGTCTATTTCATCCTAAAGTTGTGTATTTCAATAACCCTGGAGATTATATATATATATATAATATATATAATATATAATATATATATAATATATATATATTATATATATATATATATATCGGGTTATTGCTGGCGCTCGGTACGTGCATTGCGAATCCACTGCTTCTGAAGACCATTCCCCACATTTTTGCTGCCTTTGTTGATGCTGTTGTTGTTGTTATTTTTATTGTTGCCATTGCTGTTGTTGTTGCTGCTGGACAGGACAGAGAAGTCGAGAGAGAAGGGGAAGACAGAGAGGGGGAGAGAAAGTATGACACCTACAGACCTGCTTCACTGCCTGTGAAGCGACTCCCCTAGAGGTGGGGAGCCAGGGGCTCGAACTTTTTTTTATCCTTATGCAGGTCCTTGTGTTTCATGCCATGTGCGCTTAACCCACTGCACTGCTACTGCCTAGCCCCCTATTTTCTAGTTTTAAGGTCTTCCTTGCAAGGATATGGGTATGCTTACATGGTATTTTTTATAATGAGTGCTCAATTTAAAAATATAAAATGTCTGAATTTAAAATGAATTTTCAATTTAAAACTCATCCCTGGAGATCAATAATAATTGTATTTATATACTATTTGCACTTGTATTTCATTTTGCTCTTACTCTTTTTTTTCCTCCATTGTTGTTTCTGGGGCTCAGTGCCTGCACCATGAATCTACTGCTACTGTGGGCATTTTTTTCTATTTTCTTAGGCAGGGCAGAGAGAAATTGAGAGAGGAGGGGGAGATAGAGAGTATGAGAGAAAGATAGATACCTGCAGACCTGCTTTGCTGCTTGTGAAGCAACCCCTCTGCAGGAGGGGAGCCAGTGGCTTGAACTGGGATCCTAGCGCAGGTCCTTGCACTTTGAACTATGTGTGATTAACCTGGTGAACCACCACCTGGCCTGGCCTTTCGTCTTTAACTAAAATTAAAGTATGGTTTTTGTTATGATTGCCACTGTCCAATCAGTAAGGTGGTCCTGACTTTAATCTTGTGATACAGCTATTATCACTATCATTCCAATTTACAGTTGAATTTGCAGCTAGAGATATGTTTTTAACTAATCAGACACTGAAGAAATGTGACCACTAGCTAATTACAGATTGTGTTCATGTAATTGGCAGAGCTGCTCTTGCTGACACTGAAGTTGATTGCACTCACCTCTTAGACTTTCTGTATATTCTGACTTAGAAAGGTACATCAATACTCTGGTGACTGGTATGTGCCAAATAGGTATTCATAGGCTTATTAATATTTTCTCTGTAGTGTAAAGCCACCTGTATTCTAAGGCTCATTGGATCAGTCAGTCAGATGTGTACCATACTGGTAGGACCTGAAGGTTCACAAATGAGTAGGAGCACAGCACAGCATGTGCTTGATGACTTAGCTTCCTACCCACCGCAGCATGTCCTGTCCTGGAGTGAATGGTGCTCTGGCCTGTCCCTTATACAAAATTACAACTTAATACTGTTTGACTCACAGTTTGGTTAGTTTTTTAAATCAGTGATTCTATTCAGTGTCAGTGAGGCTGGGGAAGTGACATTCTTACCAGCATTGCTGAGTTGGTTGCAAATTGATGCACACTTTCAGGAGAAAATGTTCTCAAATGATTGTTAAACTAAAAAATCACATGGGCTTGGGAGCCGGACAGAGGCACCCCTGATTGAGCACAGACATGACATGTGCAAGGACCCCTGGCCAGGACTCCAGTCTCCACCTGTAGGAAAAAGCTTTACAAGTGGTAAAGCAGGGCAGGAGATCTCTATCTATCTATCTATCTATCTATCTATCTATCTATCTATCTATCTCTAACTCTATATCTCCTGTTATCTCTCAATATCTCTTTCCATATTGATTTTTCTGGCCCTTTTAAACAAAGAAGTAACTTATTAATAAAGAGTTGTAAAAAAAAAAAGAAAATACATAGACTCTTTGAATAAGAATATACGTTAAAAAACTTGTCCCAAGGAAATCACTGGGCCTTTGCTCCAAAATTCAATACACAAATCCTGGTACTTCAGAGAAAAATAGACGAATAAGAAACTGGTTTAAAAAATGTTAAGTTCTGTGGACTGGGAGGTGGTGCAGTGGATAAGGCATTGGTTTCTCAAGCATGAGGTCCTAAGTTCAATCCCTGGCAGCACATGTACAAGAGTGATGTCTGGTTCTCGCTCTCCTATAATTTCTCATTACTCAATAGATAAAAGCTGAAAGAAAAATTGTTAAGTTCCAGGAAGATAACTCATAAGCAGAGCACAGAACATAGATGCATAAAATTCCCAGGTCTGGTGTGTGTGTGTGTGTGTGTGTGTGTGTGTTTGTGTGTGTGTGTGTGTGTTAGAAATAAGTGTATCTGGGGCTGGGTGGTAGCACACCTGTTTGAGCACACATTTTACAATGCTGAAGGACCCAGGTTGAGGTCCCTAACCCCCAGCTGCAGGGGGAAAGCTTTGCAAAAGGTAAAGCAGTGCTGCAGGTGTGTCTCTGTCTCTCTGTCTCTCTTCCTCTCTAACTTCCCTTTCCTCTCAATGTCCGGATGTCTCTGTCCAATAAATAAAGATAATAAATTATATATATATATATATCTTTTTAAAAAAAACTGTGTGCCACAAAGGAAAGTCACAAATGGGATGGGTGTATGGATAAACATGCCAACTCCCATGTTAAGAGGAGAAGCAGTTACGGAAGGCAGAATTCTTTTTTTTAATTTATTTCATTTATTTATTCCCTTTTGTTGCCCTTGTTGTTTTATTGTTGTAGTTATTATTGTTGTTGTCGTTGTTGGATAGGACAGAGAGAAATGGAGAGATCAGGGGAAGACAGAGAGGAGGAGAGAAAGATAGACACTTGCAGACCTGCTTCACCGCCTGTGAAGCGACTCCCCTGCAGGTTGGGAGCCGGGGTTCGAACCGGGACCCTTATGCCGGTCCTTGTGCTTTGCGCCACCTGCCCTTAACCCACTGCGCTACAGCCTGATTGCCAGAAGGCAGAATTCTTACCTTCTGCACCCCAAAAGGAATTCTGGTCCATACTCCCAGAGGGAGGAGAAATGTTATGGTAAGGTGACTTAAAGATGACTATTTACAGAAGGAATAAGTCAACTCATATCTTTAACCTTGGGAGAACCACATCAGTTCCCAGTGAAGGGGCAGAGAAAGAATGGAATTGTACTTCTGTTGTCTCGTAATTTTGTAAATCAATATTAAGCCACTAATAAAAACCTTTCAAAAATTGAATAGTCTGTGGGCAGGCAGTGGCACTCCCTATTGAGTGCACATATTGACATGTGCAAGGACCTAGGTTCAAGCCCTTGGCCTCCATCTGCAGGGAAGAAGCTTCATGAGCAGTGAAGCCAGGATGCAGGCATGTCTCTGTGTCTCTCCTTCTTTCTCCCCAACCCCTGCCAGTTTCTTTCTGTCCTGTCAAATATGAAGGAAACAAAAACCAAAAAAAAAAGGGAAGGAAAAATGAATGGTCACTAGGGTCAGTGGATTCATTGTGGAAGCACCAAGCCCCAAATGATAACCCTGGTGGAAAAAGAAAATCTGAAAATGGTAGAATTTTGTATTCAATTATCAAAATAATGTAGTAGCATAATTTTTAAGTTTGGAAATAGATTAAAGATGCCATCTTAAGCAACAAAAGCAAATTAATATATAAAGTATTATGGATTCCTTGTGCAGGCACCAATCCCCAGCAATAACCCTGGTGATGAAAAAAACAAACAATAACAACAACAAAACTAAAAAAAAATGATGTTGAGATAAAGAAGTTAAAAGAATCTTTAAATCTAAAGCAAACAGGTAAACAGTAACAAGTCAGCCCACATATCTTTGTAGACACTATATAGAAGGCAGTGTGCAGACATCAGATAAAACAACAGTGCTGTTGGGGGATGCTCTAGACGTGAATTGCAGTAGAAAATGAAAAAGAAAATTGTTTCTAGAATGTGATTAGTAGTCTCTTTAGTTACATAGCCTTTCCTCTCATTGTACACATTCTAGTGTTAATGAATCTAGTTTCCTTGATACTTGATTAAAACCAAGGGCGAAGGACAGTGATAATGAGGAACAATAAATAACTTCCAAAAAGCCCCCAGGGTTGACTCACTCACCAGCTGGGCGGCCAGTCTCAGTGAAGATTCATGTGACCACCATACTTACCTCTGGACCTGTATGGAGACTTTCCATGAAGTCTTGGAAGAGTGTCTGTCATACTCATGCTTAATGTACCCAAGTGTGGATTAACTAGGGGGCAGGTGACCCTTTCAAATCACATGTAGGAACAACTCCAAATTCAGTTAAACTCTGTCCTCTTGCTTGTCTCCTAGACATCCACGTAGCAACCCCTGGTCTCTTCCCTGGCTGGCAAGTTTTTCCACCCGCCTGTTGCTGCTTCTGCTGTTCAGACCTCTTTTAATGTGGATGTCCATGTTCACTACAGGCTGTGTTGCAGAATAGACTCAGTACTCTGTTTTTTTTTTTTTTTAATTTAAGTTTCAGGTGATCTTCAAGGGTTTAATTCAACAGCTTCTTCTTTGGGACACCATCTTTGAAGTTTCTGAGTTTTCCTTGTGCTTTGTTCTGATAAAATAGGCCTTGAAGATTGACTGCTCAGTCTCCTTACATGTTCCTGCTGTGCACTGTTTCCTCCTGGTGGAGGCCTTGGTGCTGTTGCCTGACCTCTTCAAAAGTCCTTTTCATCAGCTCAACTCCCACAACTTCCTGCACCTCCTTGTTTGAATGGGAACATTCCTCGTCCCCATCTCAGGAAGTTTTGCTGCTCCAAGAGTTTTTGTTTCCTCTTCCTCTCCTTTTGTTTGGCAGGGTGGGGAGGACCTCAGGCTTCTAGCATGTCTCCTCACTCTGGCTGATGTTGCCCATTCATATAGTGATAGACTGAAACACCACTGCTGGGGCCAGATGGTGGCACATATGTTACAATGTGCAAGGACCCAGGATCACCACCAGGTCCCATCTGCAGGGGTGGGGGAGAAGCTTCATCAGTGGTGAAGCAGGGCTGCAGGTGTCTCTCTGTCTCTCTCCCTCTGTATCTCCCCCTTTCAATTTCTGGCTATTCCTATCCAACAAATAAAGATGAAAGAAAGGAAGAATGAGGGACCTGGGTGGTGGTGCAGCAGGTTAAGCGCACAAGGGACGAAGCGCAAGGACTGGCATAAGGCTCCAGGTTCCAGCACCTTGTTCCTCACCTGCAGGGGGTTCGCTTGACAGGTGGTGAATTAGGTCTACAGGTGTCTTTCTTTCTCTTCGATCTCTGTCTTCCCCTCTTCTCTGGATATTTCTCTGACTTTACCAATATTGACAATAGCAATAACAATAGAGAGAAAGGGAAGAGAGAGGTACAGAGAGGGAGAGAGGGAGAAAGGAAGCAAGGAATAAAGAGAGAGAAAGAAAGAAAGAAAGAAAGAAAGAAAGACCACTCTCTGAAACTTGCTCTGGTTTTGTGGTCCCTCACTATGGTACTAGAACTTGAATGTGGACCACATGCATGGCAAGGTTCTTTTGATTTTTAAAAATTTTTTAAATTAATTAATTAATTTTGTTGCCCTTGTTGTTTTGTTGTTGTTGTTGATATCGTTGTTGGATAGGACGGAGAGAAATGGAGAGAGGAGGGGAAGACAGAGAGAGGGAGAGAAAGACAGACACCTGCAGACCTGCTTCACTGCCTGTGAAGTGACTCCCCTGCAAGTGGAGAGCTGGGGGCTCGAACCGGGTTCCTTCTGCTGGTCCTTGTGCTTAGCGCCACCTACACTTAACCCGCTGCGCTACCACCCAACTCCCTGTGTTTTTAAATTTTATGATTAGATTGTAAAATTCCACTGTATAGTGCCATCTGACACCCACCACGAGTCCTGAATCCCAACCACTCCACTACCCAAAGATGACCACTAGAGTTCTCACTAGAGTTTTACACTTTGCTTGATTCTGTTTTGTTTTTTCAAGTTGATATGTTTCAGTTATCTATATTCCACATGAGTGAAACCATCTTAGAGTTGTCTTTAATGCCTTTATTTATATCTATAAACAAAATCATCTCCAGTTCTATCCATTTTGTCCTGACAGACACAATATCATCTTTTTGATTGCCGAGTATTATTCCATTGAATATATATCCCCTAACTTCTTTAGCCAGTCTTCTGATGATGTGCATTTAGGCTGCTTCCACTCTTTGACTATTGTGAATAATGCAGCTATGAACATAAAAGTGTCTATGTCCCTTCACATTAGTGTTTGAGTGTACTTTGGATACATGCCTGTATGGAGTTATAGGATTTATATATATTGCATGGAATATTACTGTGCATTCAAAAATATGATTACATACAAAACTTTTAGACAATTTGTTCAATTTTCTTGAAATATGCCACTGAGTCTTGATAGGGGTTGCATTGTAATTGTAGATTACTTTTGGTAGAAAGACCATTTAATATTGTTTATTCTTCCAATACAGGGTCAAGGAATGTTCTTTAATTCTTGTGTGTCTTTCTCTATTTCTTTTAACAGTGCCCAATAGTTTTCCTTTATGTGTTTGTGTGGTTTATTTTTTTAACCTCCTTTGTGAGACCATCCCAAGGTATTTTATTTTTTGGTTTTGATTGTAAATGTAATTGAGTCTTTTATTTTACTCTCTTCTAACATTTTTGTATACAGAAATGCCACAGACTTATGAGTATTGACTTTATATCCTGTTACTTTATGAAATTTATAAAATACTTCAGTAGTTTTTCCATAGAGCCTTGAGGTTCTCCAGATATGTTATCAGTCAGTAGCAAATAGTGCTAGTTTAATTTTTCTTTCTAATTTGCATATATTTGATATCTCTTTCTTGTCTGCTTGCAGTTGTGAGGACCTCAGTGACTATAGTGAATAACAGTGGAGGTAGTGGACATCCTTGTTTGGTTTTCCCCATTGAGAATGATGTTAGCAGTGGGTTTGTCGTAATGGTGTTACTAGGTTGAGTAAATGTCCTTCTTTTCTCAATTTCATGAGTGTCTTTATTATAAATGGCTAATGGATCATGTCAAATTATTTTTCACCATTAGTTGATATGACAGTGTGATTTTTTTCTTTTCCTTCTCTTCTCTCTCTCTTTCTGGTATGATAGATTTTATTGATTGGCTTTCAGATATTGTTCCATTCCTGTTTCTCAGGGTTTAATCCCATTTGTACTTGGTGAATTATTTTCTTTTTTTTTATTTAACAAAGGATTAATGAACAAAAACATAAGGTAGGAGGGGTACAACTCCACACAATTCCCACCACCCAATCTCCATAACCCACCCCCACCCATGATAGCTTTCCCATTCTCTAGCCCTCTGGGAGCATGGACCCAGGGTCGTTGAGGGTTGCAGAAGGTAGAAGGTCTGGCTTCTGTAATTGCTTCCCCGCTGAACATGGGCATTGACTGGTCGGTCCATACTCCCAGTCTGCCTCTCCTTTCCCTAGTAAGGGGTGTCTATGGGGAAGCTGAGCTCCAGGACACATTGGTGGGGTCTTCAATCCAGGGAAGCCTGGCCAGCATCCTGGTGGCATCTGGAACCTGGTGATTGAAAAGAGAGTTAACATACGAAGCCAAACAATTTGTTGAGCAATCATGGATCCCAAGCTTGGAATAGTGGAGAGGAAGTGTTAGGGAGGTACTCACTGCAAACTCTAGTGTACTTCTGCTTTCAGGTATATATTTTGCAGTAGTTTATGGATATGTGTGCACATAAGCTCTCTCTCACAGAAACTGGTGTATATCTAGGTTATGGGACTTTGTTAGAAAGTGAACTACCTGAGATGAAATTAGGGTGTACTATAAAAGAAAAGGTCTCACCTGAGTAATGAAGCTGAAGGGTTGTCCAGAAACAAAAATCAACTCCAAATGGATCAAAGACCTAGATGTCAGACCAGAAACAATCAAATACTTAGAGGAAAACATTGGTAAAACACTTTCCCACCTACACCTCAAGGACATCTTTGATGAATCAAACCCAATTGCAAGGAAGACTAAAGCAGAAACAAAGCAATGGGACTACATCAAATTGAAAAGCTTCTGCACATCCAAAGAAACTGTTAAACAAACAGAGAGACCCCTCACAGAATGGGAGAAGATCTTCACATGCCAGACATCAGACAAGAAACTAATCACCAAAATATATAAAGAGCTCAGCAAACTTAGCACCAAAAAAGCAAATGACCCCATCCAAGAATTATTTTCTTAACATGTTAGACTCATTTTTTCAGTATTTTTTAAAAACAAATTGATTGTAATTTCTTTATTATTATTATTTTAATGTATTTATTTATAAAATGGAAACACTGTTACAAACATTTGTATGTTTATGAAATGGAGGAAATGATTCTCTAAGGAGAATAAAAAGAACTGCACCAGAAAAGGCAAAAACACTGAGTAAAACATCAAATTCATGCATTTCCTTTTAAGTTGCACATCACCTGTTCATACTTAGTTGAAGCTTTTCTCCCTTGGTCGAGATCAACTGCAGCTGCCATAAGTAAACATGTTTTCTGTGAGATCATAACTACTTGGTCAGAAGGTCAAAACTGGTACATCTATGAGAAATGGCCAGAATACTAATAAATAGTAATAACACTTCCAGATGAACACAAAGAATAAGAATGAATTAGATAATTCAGCTAAAAAAGCATCTCACTAAGAATTATATAGACTATAGCATTGATTATTGGTTTCAATTTTATATTGTTTTATCACTGATTTTAGCACCTCCATAGAAATAAAAACACTTTATTTACCTGAAAAAAATACAAATTGATTGAAAAACCTAAATGATTTCTTTCTCCCCATCATGTCAGTGCTTTAAAACATAACGTTAAACAGTAGATCTTTGAGGGCTTTTAACTATTTGTCTCTCATGTAGATTGTTGCTTCTTCTCTTCCTCACTTAATTCAAGTGCATGGTTTTTGTTAATTTTTGGTAATCTCTTTAAAAGTATGGGGTGTGTTATCTCCTTCCTGCCAGATCTCTTCCCTACATTCTGCACAAATCAGGGATTTAACTATCTCCTTGTGACAGACAGTTCATGTAAAAATCCCTGCAAATATGTGCAGAGATATGATGAGTTAATGAGTTAATGAGATGTCTTTGAGCCCGACATTCCCATGATCATTCTTAGTGCTTAATTTTAATAAATATAAATAGTCATTTCTGTATTATCATCTAACTCTTCAACTAAGTTTTCTAAAAAGAAATGTCACCCGCTAGTAGATCTAAAATTAAATTTCAGATTGATTATAAAAGTCAGTAGTAATTCAAGAGGTAGATTATGGGGGAAGATCCTGAAGATGATATCATGGCTAGAAAAAGGACCAGAAAGCTCAATCAGGGAAGAGAGTAGCTCCCAAATATGGGAAAGGTGTATAAATATTGTTGACTGTAAGCCCCATAAATTTGATCTGATTCAATGCCCATATTCAGCTTAGGAGCCTATGTGACCTCTGCATCCCTGAGTTCACATTCTATGGTCATGAGTAGGAATGTTCCAAGCTGCCCCAACTTCAGTATCCAACTTCCTCAGGTGGAACATAGAGTATGTTGTCCAGCCTCCCTTAGGAGGATGAAAATTCTTAACTCAGAGACTATTTGAAAAGATAGAGTCAGCTGTTATGAAGAATTTGAAACAACAAGGGCAGCAAAAGGGAAAATAAATAAATAAAACTAAAAAAAGAATTTGAAAGCATCTTGTAAAAAAACTTAACAAGTATATTATAAAATAAAAAAAATGAGGGCCTGGCAGTAGTGCAGTGGTTTAAGCACACAGGGTGCAAATCTCAAAGACTGGCCTAAGAGTCCCAATAGGAGACCCTTGCTCCCCACCTGCAGGGGGATCACTTCACAAGAGGTAAAGCAGGATTGTAGGTGTCTCTCTCTCTTTCCCTGTCTCTGTCTTCCTGTCCTCTTTCAAATTCTCTCTGTCCTATCCAACAACAATGACAACAGTGTTAATAACAACAATGATAAGCAACAAAATGGAAAATAGCCTCCAGGAGCAGTGGATTATAGTGCAGGCACTGAGCCCCAGCAATGACCCCAGAGGTTTAAAAAAAATCAACATTTTTCATGTGAAATCATAGGAGACTGAAGAAAAGATATGGCTCTTACCTCCACAGAGCCCTGCTGCCTCACTAGGGAAAGACAGAAACAGGTTGGGGGTATGGACCCACCTGTCAATGCCCATGTCCAGTGGAGAAGCAATTACAGAAGTCACAACTCTACTTTCTGCACCCCATAAAATCTTTGGTCCAGGGGCTGGGTGTTAGGGCAGCAGGTTAAGCACACATGGCACAAAGCTCCAGGATTGGAGTAAGGATCCCAATTTGAGCTCCCAGTTCCCCAACTGCAGGGTGGGCACTTCATAAGTGGTGAAGCAGGTATCTGTCTTTCTCTCCCCACCTCTGTCGTCCCATCCTCTCTGGATTTCTCTCTGTCCTATCCAACAACAATAGGAATGGCAATAATAACAACAGCAATAACAACAAGGACAAATATTGGAAAATAATGACCTCCAAGAGCAGTGGACAGCACCAAGCCCCAGCTGTAATCCTGGAGGCAAAAAAAAAAGAAATCTTTGGTCTATTCTCGCAGAGGGATAAAGATTAGGGAACCTTCCAGTGGAGGGGAGGGTATAGGGAACTCTGGTCACTGGAATTGTATGTGATTGTACTTCTCTTATCCCACAATCTTGTTAATCATTATTAAATCACTAATTAAAAAAAAAACAAGATAAAAAAAATCTGTAAAATCAAAGAAACACACTATCTGCTAGGTGCCTTCTTAGTAACTTTCTGAAGCTCCACATCCATTCTGTAGTATATTTAGGAAAGAGTTTAGTCTAGCTAGCTTAAAACAAATACTAAAGAAAACATGTTCTCTGTACACTTGTTGAGGGAGGAACATTGATTGTTTTTTTCTATTTTTATTAGTGATTTAATAATGAGTCTGCTGTTGTTATTGTTGAGTCAATGATTTATTTATTATCATTTGTTATCCGTCTCTTGTCAGTTATGTGACATCCAGGTATCTTCTGCCAAATTCTGTGTTACCTTTGTGTGTGTGTGTGTGTGTGTGTGTGTGTGTGTGTGTGTGTGTGTTTATTTTAGAAGAAGCTGTTAAGTTTGTAGAAGCTGTTAAATTTGTTGTAGTCCCAGTAATTTAACCTTGTTTTAGTTTTGCTTACTCATAGCAATGAGTCTCCAAATAGAGCCTGATGTTAAACTGTGGATGTTTTCCACCGATGTTTTCTTTATATTTTTTATTCTCAGTTCCAATAACCAGATCTTTGACCCATTTTGAGTTAATTTGGCATATGTTATTAAGGGGAGGTGAAGTTTCAGTTTTCTGCAATTGACTACCCAGCCTCAGCTATTGAAGAGTCCTTCTTTCCACTCACTGAAAAGGTTTTAGTCCTTTATAATGTATGCACATGTGGGTTTATTTTCCCTTTTTGCCCTTGCTTTTTATTGTTGTAGTTATTGTTGTTGTTGTTATTGATGTCATCATTGTTAGATAGGACAGAGAGAAATGGAGAGAGGAGGGGAAGACAGAGGGAGAGAGAAAGATAGACACCTGCAGACCTGCTTCACCACCTGTGAAGTGATCCCCCCTGCAGCCTCTCTCCATTTCTCTCTGTCCTATCCAATGACAACGATGATATCAACAACAGAAACTACAACAATAAAAATAATAATAATAATAATCCCAGGCATTAGTAAGCTCTAAAAGACATGAGCCTATCATTCAGAAATGTGAAATTTGGTATGTATGGAACAGGCTTCCAAAAATTCTGACATCGTAAGGAAAGAGATGCTTGCAACACGCATGTACAAGACAGACTGAGAACACAACCAAATTTACCCTGAAGTTCATAAAATTTAAGCAGAGTCACACATGACCTCGGCTGATTCCAGAACTGCCCAGGTGAGGCTTCAGCAAGGGACTTATGTGAGCCTTGAACAAAAAATAGAGGTCATATAAGTACAGAATTATAGGGTGAATTTTATTATATCAATAAACAGAAAAATACAACAAATGACTATATACCAATATATGACATTATTAATGGGATAATGGGGCCTGTTAAGGGCCAGAGCAGTGCATTGTGGTGCATTGTGGGTGGCCCTGTCCCCACAGCCCATCAGAAACTCAGTGTTAGGCTCCGGGGCAGTCTGGGTCAATACAGGTGGTCGTGTCGGAGCCCTGTGCCGATGAATGAACATGGAGCACTGCCTAGTGCTCTCCATGTTATGGAAGATAGTGTCCTCACTCCTCTGCTCCACAGCCACTGACATACTCTTGTTCTTGTCTCTGTCAACAGAGCTGTCCAGGGTCCAGGTAGAGTCACCCCCAGTGAAGAGACCTGTGAACAAAGCAGTGGGTTTAGCAATGGACAAAGGAGGAGCCCCAGGGAGCAGAGCAGAGGCAGTGAGAGGATGAAGGGCTTGGAGAACCAAGTGGCCGAGGGTCCACTTCCTCACTGAAACCATGGTAGAGGGAGAGATGGGAGAGCAAACCCAGTCTTAAGTCGAGGAGACGATTCCTGCATATCAGCAGGGAAATGTTTAATGAGAAGTTGAGGTATGTGACCTTATGCTTTACTGAATTTAATATTTGTAACTGGAATCCAGATAAATTAAATATGGAGTCTCAGCAGAGAGAACGCCTTGAGGAAGAATGCCACATCTCCTTACTCTCACTCTACACCCAGAAAGTCCTCTGAGGCTGACCACAGGCAGCAGCAGAGAACCAGAGTCCTGTGTCACCCTGTCAGGCTTGGTCCTTCTGTGCTGGACATTATTTGGAGGAAGAGCTCATGATCCCTCAGTGACCAAACAAGAGAGATGCTCTATCTGTGGGGGCTGAGTGGGATGAATAAACAGGCTAGCTTATTAAATTGATCTGTCTTCGGGAGTTGGGCGGTAGCACAGTGGGTTAAACACACATGTTGCAAAACACAAGAACCAGTTTGAGCCCCCAGATCCCAACCTGCAGGGGAGTTGCTTCACAGTTGGTGAAGCAGGTCTGCAGGTGTCTTTCTTTCTCTCCCCCTCTCTGTCTTCCTGTCCTCCTTCCATTGCTCTCTGTACTATTCAACAACAACAACAACATATATAATAACTACAACAATAAAACAAGGACAACAAAAGAAAATAAATAAATATTAAAATTTTTTTCAATGTTGTGTCTTCAGTGTTTAGGCAAGATTTGTTTTATCAATACCTCAGGGTTGATGGGGTATGAATACAACCTTGAAAGTGTAAGTCAGTACTTCTGGATTAGAATTATCATAATAAAAATATCTTAACCCATTCTATTCTGATCCAAATAAATACCAACTAGCACTTTTCTTTAAGGCACAAAGATTGGTGGGAGAGTTTTAGCATTATATTGGGGAAAGGGGAGGGACTGGATAGAAGGACCATTTTAAAGACACCTGATAACACATAGACTTTCAGTCTAGTGTCATGCTGATCTGGGCCTGAAGACAACTTGGGAAATGAGATTGCTTTGGGGGTGGAATTGAGAGTTTCACTGTAACAGGAATCCCAAGGCTTCTCCAATACAAGCTCAGAATAGAGTCCAGTCCATTCCTGCAACTCTGAGTTGCTCCACCTCTACCAGAGTCAGTGGAGACGCGCATGGTTTCTGGGGGCTTGTAGATCCCTGCCAATGCTGCCCTCACTCCCATGGGATTGGTTTTCAGTGTCATGAACTTGTTTCAGGAAGGAAGATCTGACCTAGATCAAGGCATACACAGGCACCCAGGGGGTCCCCTCTCCCCTGCTGTTCTTCACATGCGAGGCTGGGGGACTCCTGTGCTTCCTGTGGAAGCTCCTCAGTGGCCTGCATTTGGCCCACTTCATGCTCCTGCAGATGTTTGCCACCTAGATGGAGAGAAACCTCAGTCTAGGTCCAGGCTGACCATGAAGATACTCACCTCACTCTAAGTGTGACACAGGGGCCTTCTCCTGGACCTTCTGTGCAAAGAAAGAGATGTCTCTGTGTCACTGTGTTTCTGTGTCTCTGTGTCCCTGAATCTGACAGGAGATCTTGCCCTCACTTGTGCCCAAGAAAAGAGTTGACAAGATAAACAGGAAGATGCTCTTATTCATTCCTGTGCCTGGAATGCCATGAATTCCTCATGAGGAAGAGCTCTACAGAGCAGCCCAATCTGCCACAGAGAAAGAAGTAGAGAAGCAAGGACTGTCCCTAGAGCCTGTTACAGAGCAGTGAGTTGGTCACTGTCTACTGAATGCATGGAGGCCTGTTGCCTGCGCTTTTCCCTGTCAGAAGGTATTGAAGCAAAGCTGGAAACCATTTACTCTGAATCTTTACAGTTAATGTCTCACTCCAGTCAGCCTCTTCTCAGATTGCCCTGACACTCACCTGCAGGTGGCTTTCTGGTTACTTCCAGCCTGGAATTCGCATCCTGGAAGAGAAGGAAGGCAGGGTCACAACAAGCCTTTGCAGTGAGCAGTGGAAGAACACATTTCCCAGCAGCTCTGTTTCCCCAGAGAGAGAGTCCTGTGTCCAGGATCAAAGCTACTTGACCCTTGGGGGTGACTGTGGTTGAGTCGACACTGTAGATTTGAGTGAATCCTTGGGTTTTCAGTGCATGTTCAGAAGTGTGTTGACAAGGATATGTGGATTTCTTCTTGCTTGCTCTCTAGTCTCAGGATATACACACAGGTAACTCCCAGTTGAGTGAGTAATTTATAATTTAAAATGTCAAATATATCAACTATCTACTCAAATGCTTTGAAAAAAAGCAGCTCCCCCCACCCCCCTTGAAGGGAAGCATTGCCTGGTGTATGAAGAAGCAGGAAAATGTCATCAATGCTGCAGAGTGAAGGCCAACCCTGACATGATGCAGCTGTTCAAATTATGCAAAAAAATTAAAAGAAATAATGAAAAGAAAGCGGACTAGGAGGTGGTGCAGCTGGTTAGGCACACACCTTACCAAGTCAAGAACCTAGGGCTGAACCCTCACTCCCTACCTGTAGTGGGGAGGCTTCCTTAGAGGTGAAGCAGGTCTGCAGGTTCTATCTCTCTTGAGTGGGGAGAAGTGGGTTATGGTGCACAAGGTTAAGCGTACATAGTACAGACTGCAAGAACCTACATAAGGATCCTGGTTCAGTTCGAGCCCCCGCTCCTGATCTGCATGGGGATCACTTCACAAGTGGTGAAGCAGGTCTGCAGTGTCTCTTTCTCTCTCCTCTATCTTCCCCTCCCCTCTCAATTTCTCTTTGTCCTATCAAAAAAAAAAAAAAAGGAAAAGTCAAAAAATATCCTTAAAAGCACTGGATCTGTAGTGCAGCAATGAGCCCCAGCAATAACCCTGGAGGGAGGGAGAGAGATAGAGAGAGAGGGAGGAAACAAAAGGAAAGGAAAAAAGGAAAAGAAAGGAAAGTAAAGGAAAAGAAAATTGAGGTCAGTATTTTCTCTTCACTTGAAGAGCCATCCTTGAATTGGGTTTGGTGTACTGCACCAAAGTAAAGGACTAGGGCGAATGGTTGTTCCAATCCTGATGCATGATGGGGGAGGAGGAGCTGGGCTGGGAGTGAAGTGTTTTGCAGAAAACTGATATACATATGTGCCAACAACTATTTACTGTTTACTGTAAACCATTAATCTCCCCATGAATAAAAAGTAAAAAAAAAAATCCTGGCCAGGGATAAATTATCTACAGGAAACAATGCAAACCACGTTGTACATGCAAGAGTTAATTGGGAAAACAATCCAAGGTAATAGAAAAACTGTCTTGTGAAAATTATTTGGTGCAAGAGACATCAAGGATTGATATTAGGGCAATATGAAAAAAATGTTAACTTTTCAGATGCAATCTTCTTTCCAAGTTTAAGTCATGTGACCACTAAGGACTGTTGCATATAGTCCCAGCTTCCTTTTCTGTGTATACACAGACCTGTGTGTCTGTAGAAAGATACACTTTTCTATCTGGTACATTCTGGATTCTTCCCTCATCTCTAGACCTCTTTCTGTCCAAGGCAGAAGCTTGGAGTGTAAGTTCTAGTCTTAGAAACACTTACAATGATGTCTTCCACCTGCTTTCGGAGGGTGTTCTGGAAGTCCAAAATCTCATTCTGAATGTTCCTAATCAAGTCCACAGTGACCCAGAACAGAAGAATATCTGTTAGATTATGTGCAAGTCAACTCACGTTTTGACTAGTCACTTCAGTATTTTGCACGCCTTTTTCAAGATATCAACATACTCAGCAAGATCTAATGAAGAGATATACAAATGTATTTCTGGAAAATGAGACCAAATCCTAGAAAACATATATTGTCAGGTCTCTGAGAGCAGGGCTCCAGATCCTGTCTTCACAGCTTTCCTGCCTGGCGTCCAGGCCAGAACCTCCCTGGGATGTAGGGCTGGCAGATGCATTTGCTTTGAGAACCACCCCTCATAGAAACCTGCCCTTAAGTCTGGGCAGGTGAATACATGGTCCAGGGTGATGTTAGCTCCCATCACAGAGTGGAGAGAAGGGAGACAAGAGGGAGAAGCATTGACTGCTAGGACTCTGCATTCTGAGAACTTGAAGATTTGAAATACCATGGCCTGGGAGGTAACACAAAGGAAAAAGGATGCAAGCATGAGATCCTAGTTTAATTCCTGGAAGCACATGTAAGAGTGATGTCTGGTTCTTACTCTCTCTCCTCCTATCTTTCTCATTAATAAATTAATGTCTTATAAAAAAAGATTTGAAATACCTCAACTAAGGACCTACCTATGAAGCTCACTGTACCATTGCTCCATTTTGTCGACTGAACTGAAATCCAAGAGAAGGGCAGAAAAGAAGTTAAAATGCACAAAATTCACACAAACATATTGTGAGTATTTCCCCCACCAATAAAAAGTAAAAAATAAAGAAATAAAATAAAATAAAGTTATCCCTTCCAGGGGGAAATTATCTACAGGAAACAACAACAACAACAAAATCAACATGTAAACATCAACATCAGGTTGTTATTGGTGGGACTGTGTGAGTCAGGAGGCCTGTCCTGCTCACTGGGTGGTGAGAGGCTCAGCTCTCTGACAGATAGTTTGCTGTGTGTTGGCAAGGAAATCTTCTAGCTGGAGGAGAAATTGGGTTGAGGCTCAGGTGGTGGTGCCAGTGGTTAATTGCACATGTTACCATGCACAAGGACCCAGGTTCAAACCCCTGGTCCCCACCTGCAGAGGGCTTAGAAGCTGCATGTGTTTGCTTGAATCACAACCATTGGGGGACAGTCGAGAGCATACAGCTATCCTTGTAGGGGTCAGAGCACATGTGGCAAATAGACCCCTGATGGAGCTGTGCCCCCCTGTCCAGGTGAATAATATGGAGACAGGGCCGGGATGCTTACTGAAAAGAGTCTTACTGAAAAGTCTTACTGAAAAGAGACCACGAAGCTGCGGTCATCCCAGCCCAAGACCAGCGATGTGCAGACTCTCGCTCCATTCCTTGAGTTGTGTGCCACCCACATGTCCAGCAGGGGCACCCAGTACTTGATTCTGCAGTCACTCTTGAACCTGGAGAGGGAACAGAGCACAGAGCAGTTAGCTGGCATCTCCAGCATTCTGGGAGCAGCTGGGTTTCTCCTGGGGAGATGGTGAGTGTGTTTCTGTGGCTCCTTCCCCTCTGAGCTGAGCCTTGAGAGCACAGCAGAGGGAGGGCTGGGGCCTGAGAGCTGTGTGCTGACTGGAGCCGGGCCCAGGATGTCCCTGAACACTCCTTACCAGTGGGAGGAAAGCAGCCATTTTCCTGAACATTGCAGAACAATTAGATACCCCCCCATATTTATGAGCTCGCTTTTTATTAGAACCTTTCACTCAGCATCTTTCCTGTTGTTTACTTGTTAGCCATAATGGTCCATGATCATATTTCCCTTATTAATTGTATGGAAATTGCAATTAATATATTAGTTCATTATTGTCATCCTGAAAGTGCTTGAGGATACTAATAAAATAAATCATGCATTACAGTGTTAGTTAAGAATATTTTCTGGATGTCTACCCCTCACCACAGAGTTTTTACTTTGGTGCCCTACTTACAATTTGGTCAGGTCCTGCTTTTAGTTTCCCTTTCAGATCTTCTTACTCAACTTCTGTTGATGAGTGGGATCATACCCCTCCTACCCTATGTTTTTGTTAACTTATCCTTTCTTTAAATAAAAAAAACAATTTTTAAAGAATATTTTCTGGGCTGGGCGGTAGTGCGCAAGGACCCGGGTTCAAGCCCCGACCCCACCTGCAGAGGGAAAGCTTCGCAAGTAGTGAAGCAGGGCTGTAGGTGACTCTCTGTTTTTCTCCTCCCTATCATCCTCTTCCTTCTCGATTTCTGGCTGTCTCTATCCAATAAGTAAATAAAGGTAATTTTTTTTAAAGTTTAAAAGAATATTTTCTATGAGTCCCAAACAATTAAGTTGAATTTTCCATATCTGTTATTTTTAATTGCCACTGAGGTTATCACTGTGGCTTGGTGGCTACATGATGAATCCACTGTTTTTGTGGGTCATTTTCCTGGTTTTTGTTTGTTTGTTTTAATATATACTTATTTATGTATTTATTCCCTTTTCTTGTCCTTGTTTTTTAATTGTTGTGGTTATTATTGTTGTTGTTGATGATGATATTGTTGTTGGATAGGACAGAGTGAAATGGAGAGAGGAGGGGAAGATAGAGGGAAGAGAAAGATAGATACCTGCAGACCTGCTTCACCGCTTGTGAAGCGACTCTCCTGCAGGTGGAGAGCCAGGGGCTTGAACCAGGATCCTAATGTTGGTCCTTGCACTTTGTGCCACCTGTGCTTAACCCGCTGTGCTACTGCCTGACTCCCTGTTTTGTTTTATTTTAAATGACTGAGATAAGATGACTGAGTGGAAGACAGGAATGAAACCTGCAGCCTTGCTAACTGCTTATGAATCTTTCCCTCTGCAGATGGGGAGTGGGGATTGAACCTGGGTCTTAGGCCATGGATGCTCAACCAGGTGTGCCACCACCACCCAGCCACCCAGTCTCAGTTTCTAAGGGTTTTTCATGCCTTTAAAGCTTAAGTTATTGAAAATTTGCTTTCATGAATTTGTATTCATAATTATCCCACTTAGAGTCTGGCAAAACATGAAAATCTGCTTTAGTACTGTGCCCACCTAAACCAGGCAGAGGCTCATGTACCATGAGAAGGACCATGGACAGGAGCAAAGGGAACTGCACGATGGGAGCTGTGACTGGGTGTCTCTCCTCTCTGTTCCCTTCCCAATCTCCTCTTTGTCTCTCAGGTACTTAAAAATAAATTTGAGGGTGGTGGGTAGATACTATAATGGTTATGCAAAGATACTCTCATGCCTGAGGCTCCAAAGTGCCAGGTTCACCCCCACATCCCATCAGCCAGAGCTGAGCAGTGCTCTTTTAAAAAAAAAAAATGAGGAGGACTTTGCTCAACAGTGTTTTCCACTCACTGAATTCACTGCCTCTTGTCACAAGAGAATAAATTCAGTCAGTGAATGAATCATTCATTCCCTCAGTCCCAGGTCCCTGTCTCCATGTGCAGGCTGTGAATGCAAACACTTTGCAGAAATTCAGTGTGAGTGTCTGTGAGTCCTTGGAAGCAGGGACTGGCTGTGCCTTGTCCTGCCTCCCTCGGGCAGAGCTGGAAGGGCAGACACCTGAAGGAAGAGCAGGCCAGGGGAGGGTCCTCCAGGCTGGTCCCCCTGGGCTCTGTCTCTGCATCTCTCCTTTAGCCTCTCCACCCTGGCTGCCCTTCCCCAGGACACTGGCCCTGCCCAGTCTCCCTGCTTCCCCTCAGACACCCACCCAGTGCTGGACAGAAACCTCGCAGAACAGCCACCTCTTCTGTCCTTAGGGCAGCAGAGAAGAGGCAGCTGCGGGGTCAGGAGCAGGGGGAGCAGGTACGTACTTTGTGTTGGAGATGAGCAGCACGTTGGAATATAAGATCAGCTGCCTTTTCTGCCACCTCTGCCTCTTCAGGAATTTGCCAGGGCCACTGAGCAGGGTGCGGCCATGAGGCAACACTGGGATGTTCCTCTCTTTTAGGCCGCTCTCCTCCACAGAAGACCTGAAACACAGCAGACCCCCAGGGCAGCTTGTCAATGGGCAAGTGGGACACAGGGACTCGTGCTAATGTCAACACTCACAAGCATTACAGAGGAGTCTCGGTCCCCCAGAAGGACTCAGCACCCTGATTCAGGAGTCCTGAGCTACACAGAGGTCCTGTGAGAGTTGAGGTCACTCAGGGCCAGTGGAGATGGAGGGCAGCTTGAAGGACAGGGCACAGGGTCTGTCACTTTAGTGTCAGGGGACAAGGAAGCAGCAGAGTCTCAGCAGGATCTGGTAGAAAGGAGACACTAAGAGGGAATGAGGGGGAGTGAGGTTATTGGGGTCCTGGTGCTTGATGCTGGGAGAGGAGCTGAGTGGGGAGGAGAGTGTTCTGCAGACACGTCTCACTGGGCGATGAGAAATCTTACCCCGTGTCAACAAACTGCCCCTCCACTAAATGAAGGAACAGTTAGAGGACAAAGGAGAAATGACAAATGTTTCAAACAAGCAACTCAGGTCCATAGCACAGTGTCTAGTTGAACTGAAAATCATGTAGCCCCAAGTGTCATCCCAAGTTTTGCATATGCCAGTGACTCTCTGGCTGTCTCCTTCCCCTCCCTCTTCTCCTTCCTCTTCCTCTTCCTTTCCCCATCTCCTTCACCCCTTCACTTTCTCTTTCTTCTGCTTCTGTCTCTGTCTCTGTCTCTCTCTCACAATAATAAAAAAAATAACGTAAACAGATATATGACCTTATAGAGGTCAAATTGCAGATTACAAGATATCCAAGAGTGTGAAGAGGTCATTTCACTGTGGTCTCAGGTTAACATACACCCTTAGATAACAGGATTCTGGAAAACTGACTCTAATCTTAACTCAGTCATCACTTTGGGCTTGAGGGAGTTAGGAATCCCAAGATCAACAGATAATAAATCAAACATCCAAATGTTTCTCAACTCAAGGAAGTACTAAGCTATTCCTTGGCTGTGCCCTGAGTAAGCCCACAGGACTCTGATCCTAGCAGGTCAAGTCTGCTCTCTGGCATCAGCAGGAGGGAATCTCATGAGCACAAGTAACCGTTCATGAGACCAGGGCTGAAGCTGAGGATTCTGTCCATGGGAATCACACAGAGCACGTCCTGGGACTGCCCTCCTCCTGCTCTGCCGGTCACACAGGGCATGTGAACAGACTCTACCTTAGGCAGGGCAGCCAGCCCAGACACTCTGAAAGCCACGAAGACTTTCTGGTAGACGCAAACATCCTCTACTCTTCACTCGACGCTACAGAGAGAGCTGAACATAGCATTGTGTGCACTGTCAACTCAGTCTCTAAGACTGAAGATTCCACTGTAGCCAAGGCCACTGGTCTGTGATGTCAGAGGACAAAGGTCAGTGTCATAACTGACCAGCTGACAGACTGAGTCCCTGAAGCAATTTGCATCTTCAGCTTTGAGTTTTTTAATTAGTCCTTTGAAATTTTGTTCTGATAACTATAGACTCCCATGCATTTTTTTAAACCAGTACAGTGTTCAGCTCTAGCTTACGGTGGTGTGGGGAATTGAACCTGGGACTTTAGAGCCTCAGGCACAAGAGTCTGTTTGCATAAACATTGTGCTATCTACCCTCCACCCAACTGCCATGCATTTATTAGAAATAATAGAGATGCGACAAGCCTTGCCCCCATTTCAAGCAGTGGTCATATAATCCTAAAGAGTAAGTATCACAGTAGGATATTTACATGGATGCTGTCAGAGACACACTATGTCCAGGAGCAGAAGTGTGTGTGTGTGTGTGTGTGTGTGTGTGTGTGTGTGTGTACAAAGGGAATGTCACTTGGCAAGTGGAATGGCAAAAGAGTTGATATTCTTTGATGACCTTCAACTGTAGTGTAAAAAGTGTACATTCAAGTAACCATTAGAGGACTTGATGTAGCCTAGAATAGATCCCTTCATTTTGTTTTTTTATTTTTATATTTATTTACTTTCCCTTTAGTTGTCCTTGTTGTTGTTATTGATGTTGTTGTTGTTAGATAGGACAGAGAGAAACAGAGAGGAGGGGAAGACAGGGGGAGAGAAAGATAGACACCTGCAGAACTGCTTCACCGCCTGGCCTGTGAAGCAACCCCCCTGCAGGTGGGGAGCCAGAGGCTCGAGTCTGGCTCTTTACGCCTCACAACAACTGCGCTTAACCTGCTGCGCTACCGCCCAACTCCCAGTTTTGTTTTTTTAAAGAATTTCTTAATTCATGAGAAAGATAGGAGGAGACAGAGAAACAACCAGTCATCACAGGGGCTACCAGGATTGAACTCTGGAACTTCACCTCCAAAAGGTTCAGGCAGATTTGCTTTAGCTGCAGTTTTGGGATTCAGCCACCTGAGGGCACTCATCCCCTACACATAGCAGCAAAATAAATAAAAATCACTCAGTGTTCTTCAGTACCTAGAAACCAGATTCTACTAATAGGTCCATTCACATATTTTAATTGTGAATGATCAACTTATGACAGTGCATAATGTTAAATAAGAATCAGAGATAGAAAGTACATGTAGATTGATATTACGGCTCAGCTAGAGGCATTCAGCAATTTTTAATTCTATTGATTTGTTATTGGATAGAGACAGAGAGAAATTGAGAGGAGGAGAGGGAGAGGGAGAGAGACAGAGAGACACCTGCAGACCTGCTTCACCACTTGCAAAACTTTCCTCCTGCAGGTGAGGAACGGAGGCTTGAACCCTGCTCCATCAGAGCCATCACAGCCACCCAGCCCGGAGCCCAGCCCCTCCCTGGGCCATGTGCCCCATGACAGCAGGGCTGCACTGCAGGTCTGTGGACTGAACAAGGGAGAGGATGCTGAGGAACTCTGTTAATAATCAAGACGACCGAAGCCCAGGTGGGTGTAGGAGGAAAGGAGCCTTTTATTCCTGCTTGGGCCAGGGGCTCAGATCTTTCTGATAAGTCTGGCACAGGATGGAGGGGAAGCACTGGCTTATATGGGGCACAGGATGGAGAGCAAAAAGCAGAAGCAGAGGCTGCAGGTTAAGGGGTGGGACTTGGACCCACTGCTCAGGGTATGGTTGCCTTATCTGGTTACTGTCATCTTTCCTGCAGAGCTGTGCCTGGGAAAGTTGAGCCTCCACATAAGAGACCCCACTGAGGGTGTGGGGGTCCTCTAGGAGACAGGAGCTAGTGGGGTTACAGAAGTGCCTTCTCAGTAAAGGTTCAGCCCGGCCTTCACTGGCTCCACCTGTCGTCCCTTGCTCACCCGGGAAGACCAGCCTGCACTACACACCTGCACTGCTTCAGACCTTCTACACTTCCTAATCCTTTATTACAGTCTCAGGTTTGTTGTTGTTGTTGTTGCTGTTTTGCCTTCAGGGTTATCACTGGGGTTTCAATCCATTGTTGTTGTTATTGCTGTCGTTGGATAGGACAGACAGAAATGGAGAGAGGAGGGGAAGACAGAGAGGGGGAGAGAAAGACAGACACCTGCAGACCTGTTTCACCGCCCCTGAAGCGACTCCCCTGCAGGTGGGGAGCTGGGGGCTTGAACCAGGATCTTTGAGCTTGGTGCCAAGTGGGCTTATCCCGCTGCACCACCGCCTGGCCCCCTATATTTTCAGTCTTTCTGTCCTGTATTGCCGCCCACTTACAAATGCATCACAGGCAGATTATAAACACAAAGTACAAGCAGGCCAGGGGCAAAATCTGGGCATTCCCCATTGGTGAGTGAGTCCCACCTCAGCCCCTGCGGCCAACTTCCAAGCCCCAATGGCTCCCAGCAGGTGCTGGACACGTGTGTGCAGCTGAGGACAGACCCATGAATTTCACACACGCCTGGTCTGCAGCTCCTGCTTGGGCCCCTTCCAGGAGACAGCCCCCAGAATGCTCACAGCGAGAGCTCTGCCCCCGCCCTCACCGCAAAGCCCGCGCCTTTGCTGGCAGCTCTGGCAAGAAGCCCCACAACCCCTGCCTGGGCTTCCTGAGGGTGGAGACCGCAGGGCACGTGTCATGGAAGCAGCCATGTGTGCCCTGTGCCTGTGACCTTCAGGAAATGCCGCTGGGCGGCTGCACACTGCTGCACCTGGCTAAGCGCACGTGGAACCACGAGCAAGGACCCAGGTTCAAGCCCCAGACCCACTGCGGGTTGGGGGGGCTCAGCTTCAGTAAATACATAAATACACAAGTGCCGTCAGAGAACACCCTGGAGACTCTGAACTAAAATGTCACTGCTTCCACTGTGTGGGGGGAACTTGCTTAATAAAATCAGGACGCTGAGCGCACATGTTACAGTGTGCAGGGACCCGTGTTCGAGCCCCTGCTCCCCACCTGCAGGGAGAAAGCTTTGCAAGTGATGAAGCAATGTGGCAGGTGTCTGCCTCGCTTCCTCTTTTTTTAAATATTGATTTATTTTTGCCTTTTGTTACCCTTGTTTTTTATTTTGATAGTTATTATTGTTGTTATTGATGTCATCATTGTTGGATAGGACAGAGAGAAATGGAGAGAGGAGGGGAAGACAGAGAGAGGGAGAGAAAGAAAGAGGTTCCTGCACACTGGGGCCGGGTGGTGGCGCACCTGGTTGAGCGCACATGTTACAATGCACAAAGTCCTGGGTTCAAGCCCCCACTCCACACCTGCAGGGGAAAACTTCACAAGTGGTGAAGCAGTGCTCGATTTCTGACTGTCTCTATTCAATAAATAAAGATAATTAAAAAAGTAAAAAGAAAAAGACACCCGCAGACCTGCTCCACCGCCTGTGAAGAGACCTACCTGCCAGTGGGGAGCCAGTGTCTCGAACCAGGGTCCTTATGTCAGTCCTTGCGCTCTGCTGCACGTGCGCTTAACCCGCTGTGCTACTGCCCGACACCCAATATTTTTTTGTAATACTGCAGGGCGCTGGGTGGAGCTGGGCCCTTCTCCTTGTGAGGGTGATGGAGAGCTGCAGCCCTTCCCCCCCCACCTGCCTTCGGCCTGGAGCAGAGTCGCCGCTGCCCTTCGTGTGGTCACACACGTGGCTCTTGCTCACCCTCACCCGCTGACAACCTCTCTCTCCGTCCACAGCCTGCAGTGACCGCACCAGCTGGGCCTGGGACAGAAGTGCGGCCGCAGCCAGGCCGGCGCAGCGCTGGGAGACACAAACCCAGAGAAGAGGCTGCAGAAAGGTAGGCGAACAGGCTTCCTCCCCAGCCCTCACACCCCATCCCCAGACATCGAGTTAGTGGCATCTTTGCAAAGCGGCCAGAACTAGAAACTGTGTCAGCTCTACTGTCATCCAGATCATTGTGGATGATGGGATAATTCCACAGTGGAATAATCTACAGTGATGGAAAGACAAATGTACATGTGCATGGCAAACATTGGATGAATGTCATAACATCCTTTAAGAGAATGAGGATCCCATCAAACATTTCTATTTGCACAAAGTACAAAATAGGCAAAAAGCATCTGAACTGTTGAGCAGGGACCTGAAGGAGACAGGAGGAGCCCTGAGTGCTGCTATGCAGGTGTCTGAGGTGATGCTGGGTTTGGAGGTCAGGTTACCGTATGCAGTTTCCGGGAACTCATTATGACGTGTGCTTTTCTTACTTTTATTATTCTTTGAGGAAATTTTAAATTTTTTTTAAAGGAGGCTTGGTACTCTTCTCTTTTCAGACCCATTAGAATTTTTTTTTTTTTTTTTTTTGCCCATTGTATTGTCAGCATCCTGAATTTCATTGGTTGGTAGCCCAATACTAATTCTTTATAATCATTGCTGCTTGGATGTTAAATAAATTATAATTTATTACATCTGAATTGTAAACTTCTGTTGAGCAGAAACTGTGTCATTTTTTTCTCAGTGTCTTAAGTGAGATTAGATGGTAACAACTGTTAAATCACTGGTACCTTCTCCAACCTCATTTCTCTTTTCTGTACTTTATTGATTTAATAATGATCAACAAGACCTTATTGAAGAGGGGCACAATGCCACACAATTCCCACCACCAGAGTTCCATATCCCATCCCCTCCATTGGAAGCTTCCCTAGTCTTTATCCCTCTGGGAGTATGGACCCAGGATCACTGTGGGGTGCAGAAGGTGGACGTTCTGGCTTCTGTAATTGCTTCTCCGCGAGACATGGGGTTGGCAGGTCGATACACACTCCCAGTTGTACTTTCTTATTTGTTTAATAGAGTGTCCTCTGGCTCTGTACACATTTTCTTTTTTTAAATTTTTTGTAAATTATCTTTATTTATTTACTGGATAGAGACAGAGAGCCATCAAGAGGGAATGAGGAGATAGAGAGGGAGGCAGACAGCTGCAGCCCTGCTTCGCCACTAGGAAACTTTTCCCATGCAGATGAGGACCAGGGCCTTGAGCCTGAGTTCTTGTGCACAGTAGCATGTCCGCTTAAGCAGGTGTGCCACCACCCAGACCCTGTGCACATTTCCTCATTTATAAGGAATTTGGTGTGTGAGTACCGTGTGGGTTTTCTTTTTGTTTTGTTTGTTTGTTTGTTTTGTGTGTTTTTATTTTTTGTAACTCAGAAGTCTAAATTTGTTTGCCTTTGCGATAGCACCTGAGGTTATAAAATATATAAATAAATTGGTTCTTGAGGATTTCAGCTCAGTGGATAAGAGCCAGTAGTCATGATAAAATTTGAGAGTTTCTCTACTGTCATATTGATTTTGAGAGCTCTGCCAAGGTCATCTATCTCTTAGGGCACTATCATGTGAATGGAAAGAATGATAGGCTCTCCTCCACTCAGGACCACATCACTGTGCAGACGATGGGGCTTAAATACAGTTTCTTGTCCTTTATAATGCAAAGGCCCACGAAGCTGCTCCCCCAGTTCTACTGGCAGATGCTGATTGTCTTCCTAGTGCTCACTGACAGATGAGAGAAAGCTGAGACGGCTGTGCTCCATCGCTCCCCTCAGCTAGTCTTTGAGACAGTGGGTCTCATTCCCTGCAAGGCAACGTGTCAGTAACTCCTACACACACACACACACACACACACACACACACACACACACACACACACACACACACACACACAGGTGCCCAAGGAGCATATTTCCACTTGCTCTCAGGAAGATTTTCAGTTTTGCTGGGAAAGGAGTGCTTCAACTTGACTGTCTAGGCAGCAGGCTCTCGAAAGTGCTTGAATGCAAAACACTGTATGTGTGGGTGCCTGCCATGGATTTGCCTCAAAATACGCACAGGATTATTGTGAAATCACTTTTAAATGTTCACTGTGCAACTTAGACATGTGCTTAAAACATTTATAGTGAGGGTGCTGGGCAGTAGTGCAGCAGGTTAAGCGCAAATGGCACAAAGCACAAGGACCAGTGTAAGGATACAGGTTTGAGTCCCCAGCTCCCCACCTAAAGGGGGGTCACTTTGCAAGTGGTGAAGCAGGTGTCTATCTTTCTCACCCCCCATACAAAGCCAAACATACAAAGCCAAACAAATTGTTGAGCAATCATGGACCCAAAGCTTGGAATAGTGGAGAGGAAGTGTTAGGGGATACTCACTGCAAACTCTAGTGTACTTCTGCTTTCAGGTATATATTTTGCAGTAGTTTATGGATACATGTAAACATATGCTTTCTCTCACAGAAACTGGTGTATATCTAGGTTTTGGGACATTGTTGGAAAGTGAACCACCTGAGATGGAATTAGATATACTATGAAAGGAAAGGTCTCACCTGAGTAATGAAGCTGAAGGGTTGTCATTCCACATGTGAAGTCTTTGGACACAGTCTGAAGTGAAGCATCGCTGTGTTGATTAGGTAGTGATTGGCAGATGCAATATTATTTTATACGGATTGGGAGAGGCATACGGGAAAGTGGGCCCTATCCAAGGGTTCCAGGACTGGGGGAAGTAGAGGCTCTATAGTGGAGTTGTGAGGTTCCTGCTGTCTTAGGGTTCAAAAAGACAATCGATAGTTACTGTTATCATCACATTATTTGGTAATTGGCTTAACTTTGAAAAGGCCTTTTATTATGGTTTGCTGTACAGTACGCAGTATCTTGTATATAGCTGTGCTATTGGTTGCTTCTGATCTACTTGGTCTAGGCTTTTGAGAGAGTCCACCTATCAAATATACAGCCTATATATTAAAAAGATTCAGTCTGTGTTTTAAAAAACTTCGAGACATACAATTAATTTTCCCCCTCTCATATTAATTAACTAGTGATTTATATGACTACATTTTACTAGGAGTGTACATAAACACCATTCCCACCACCAAAAGACTGGGACCCATCCCTCCCACCCACTCCCACCCCCCACTGGCCCAGGAAGCTGCATGTCTACCCCTCACCACAGGGTTTTTACTTTGGTGCCCTACTTACAATTGGGGTAGGTCCTGCTTTTAGTTTCCCTTTCAGATCTTCTTCCTCAACTTCTGTTGATGAGTGGGATCATCCCATACTCGTCTTTATCTTTCTGACTTAGCTCACTTAACATAATTCCTTCTAGTTCTGTCCAAGATGGGTCAGAGAAGGTGGGTTCATTGTTCTTGATAGCTGCATAGTATTCCATTGTGTATATATACCACAGCTTTCTCAGCCACTCATCTATTGTTGGGCACCTGGGTTGCTTCCAGGTTTTAGCTATTATGAACTGTGCTGCTATGAACATAGGAGTACACACCTCTTTTTGGTTGGGTGTTATGGAGTCCTTGTGGTATAATCCCAGGAGAGGAATTGCTGGATCATATGGAAGGTCCATGTCTATCCTTGTGAGAGTTTTCCAGACTGCTCTCCATAGAGGCTGTACCAGTTTACATTTCCACCAGCAATGCAAAAAGGTTCCTCTGTCCCAAAAACCTCTCCAGCATTTGTTGCTGCTGTCCTTTATGATGTATGCCATTCTTACAGGAGTGAGGTGATATCTTAGTGTTGTCTTAATTTGCATTTCTCTGACAATAAGTGACCTAGAGCAGTTTTTTATATGTTTGTTAGCCTTTTAGATCTCCTCTGAGATGAATGTTTTGTTCATATCCTCTGCTGTAGTGTATTACACAAATTCTCATGTAATTGCAGCTACATAGTGACAAGGCCATGACTTAGGATTAGTTCAAATGAACCTTCTCTTCTAGAGAGTCCACTAGTTCATTTATTAAAATATTAGTGTCTATTAAAACTGTTTTGGCTTGTCACCAGTGTGTTGTGGATGACTATAGATCAGAAGAGGAGAAGGTGTGCATTTGAAATGAATGACCATGAACATCTTCAATTTATGGTGAGTTGTTGGAGTATTTCACTTGGGATCAGTCCAGATGATTTATGGGCATCTGTCAGTGACTATTTTTGTTCAGAGGATGGTAACATATCTAGTCAGGCTGTTGATGCCAAGGTCTCCTAGATTGTAAGGTAAAGAAGATGGTGAGGTTAGTCATTTCTGAAACTCCAGCAAGTCAATTCATGGTAATACCCCCATGCTTCACTTTTTTTCTTTATACTCAGAATCTCATACAGATACAACTTCAGTTTTGAATAGCTTTTAATCCAGTTAGAGAGACACACAAAGAAAGAGAGGGAGAGGGAGAGGGAGAGGGAGAGAGAGAGAGAGAGAGACTTACCACAGAACCAGAGCTTTCCCTGGGGCCATACTGTTACCATGGGGTATTCAAGCTTGAACCCAGGCTGCAAGTATGGCAAGGTATGTGCCCAATCTGTTGAGCTGTCTTTCTGTCTAACCCAGCTCCCGTTCTTTCAAAACATGTGGAAAGAGGTGTGTAATCCTCAAAAAAATTAAACATATATGTTGTATATGATCCAGTTATCCTCCTTCAGGTTTCTTACCTGAAAAAAATGCATAAACAGTAATTCAAGAGCCACCTACATCTCCATGTTCATTTCAGTACTATTTACAATATGTGAGAACTGAAAACAACCTATTGCCTATAGAGAGGGGAGTGGATAATGAAAATGTAGTCTGCATACACAATATATATTCAGATCAAAGGAAAAGAAGGCCTGCTGTTTGCAGTAGCCTGGATAGACTTTGTAGATATTATGTTTAGGTGGAGAAAGACAAATGCCTCGTGATTTCACTCATTTGTGATAGATAGAGAAAACAAATGGATGAGTTACACCTCTCCATAGTCTTCCCTTATTAGGGATACATAGAGACAGGCTGGGGATATGGATCAACTAGCTAACATCCCTGGCCAGTAGAGAAGTAATCATGGAAGCCAGAGCTCCTTCCTTCTGCACCTCAAAAAGAATTTGGGGTTCATACTTCCAGCAGTGGGGGGATGTGAAGGGAAGATGACTAGAGAACGTTGAACCCCAATTCCATCAGGCCAGGAAATGTTTGTCACCAGGAATCTTTGTTTTTTCCCCATCACTGAAGGGAAAAAATCTGGAAATCACCAGAGGAAGTCAGGCAGTGTTTTGCTTATCTGAGAGGGAAGAAGAAAATGAAAATTTGGAAGTCGTAATGGGTGTAGGTGTGACTTAGAATGGTAATAGTAATGTGTGTAAGTGTGACTTAGAAAGGAAGAGAAGACAAGGTCATATAAGTGAATATAAATGGGCAAAATATATAGAGATAGGTAGGTAGGTAGGTAGGTAGATAGATAGATAGATAGATTGGATGATAGATAATAGTCAGTCCTTCCCTGGGCAGATGACCTCATAAATGTATCCTGTAACCTCATCTCTCCTGAGCCCTAACCCACTAGGGAAAGATAGAAAAGGTTGGGAGCATGGATCAACATGTCAGTGTCCATGTCCAGCAGAGAACAATTACAGAAGCCAGAGTCCATGGCCAGCAGAGAACAATTACAGAAGCCAGACTGTCCACATTCTGTACCCCAAAAAAGAATTTTGGTCCATACTCCCAGATGGAGAGACAATAGGAAAGTTTCCAATAGAGGAGATGGGACACAGAACTCTATTGATGGAAGCTGTATGGAATTATTCTCCTATTACAATTATACCTTTTACAATCTAGTAAATCAATATTAATCACTAAAAAATCCATAAAAATATATAGTCAATCCATATCTGTGACTTTGGGAGAACTATTATAATTTCCACTAGAGGGCTGTGGGGACCCAGAACTCTGGTGGTAGGTAGGAACAGTGTGGAATTTTACCTCTATTATCTTTTAATTTTGTAAATCACTATTAAATCATTGATAAGCATAAAAAAGCAAGTAGATGAGCTAAATAAAACAGCAATATACTTCTAGGCTCTGAAAAACAACTATATGGTAAAAGGAAAGTGTTGGTGAGTGATTGGAGAAGCACACCTTTTTTTTTTTGTCTTTGTGGAAGAGAATACTCCTTGCTGTGGTGTAAATGAAACAGGGAAATTGCAGAAGGCAGAGAGGTAAGAACCTGCTGGCCACCTGTCCCAGAGCCTAGTGCCCTGAGGAACTCAGGCCCTGAAGCTTTTCTGCCAGTTGTGTTATTCCACAGGGCAGGGCGGGGTGGATCTGAGACCCTGGTCATATTCCTTTGCTTTATCCTTCAAGAATGTGTCTGAAAGGAGAAGATCCTTTTCTCTTGAAAAAAGAAACCCATAAGGGCAAATCAGCATTAGTTTTGCTGCATTGGTACCATGGGGCAGCTAGGAGGCTCCCACCTAGTGGTACTGAGAAGAAGACGACCATCTCACACCGAGATTCATTCCACACATCATTTAACCCTAATTTGAATGACCTCCAATGTACACCTAAGTGAACAGCACAACTGCAGTGCATGGAACTCCATGAAATTACCTTTGTCTTTTTGGTACTTTTTTTCTTCCCTCAGAAGTGTGTTATATTTCCCTCATTTGTTATTCCAGTTTCTACATTGTGTTTCTAGAAGAATGGATTCACTGTGAGTCCTGAATTTATTGTGCATTTCAGTTCAGGACACTGATGTATTTACATGAGTTGCAGAAAGAGTCCTGACTCCCATACACAACAATCCTGGTATCTTATTTTTACACTGATAGAATCATAGAGGGTTGAAAGCAAAGCCACACGGCCCCTCACCTTCTAAAAGAATGAAGGCAGCAGAATCCATCTGCTTCTATAGATCCAGCATTCACTGAATGTGTGCAGTGCTCATGTCTCTACTAGAGACATAAATAGAAGGCAACCACAGCACATGAGAGAGTTGTCTGCAGGAGGAAGTAGCTACTGTGAAAAGAGGAAGTGTTCTGGCTGCTGACACGCAGGGCTTGACAGGAATCTCTGAGCAGGAGTTTGCAGGAATTGCATATTAGTACCCAACCTTTCTTTATTTTTCTTTTTGTCTCCAGGGTTATCTCTGGGGCTTGGTGCCTGCACTACAAATCCACTGCTCCTGGAGGCCATTTCCCCCTCTTTTTTGTTGTTGTTGTTATTTTTAACCTGCTGTGCTACTGTCCATCCCTCAGACCCAGCCTTTGTATATCAGAAATAGAGATGAGCAGACATCTGATTTCAAACAGCCCCAACAAAGAAAGGTCCTACGTGCACGTGTGGCCCTGACCATACAGCTGTGTCTTAACTCCCTCCCAATTTGCAGACCCACAAAACATGTCCTATGTCTGTTCATCCCAGAATCTCCTATTTACAGCAGAAACTTGATCCTGGAACAAACAGCTGCACAGACACCACCATACATCAACTGGAAAACCATCAGCATGAGTGTTCATTAGTAGTGAAAAACAACCTCTCAACATCCAGTATTTAAAATTGGAAATGATCTCTTGTCTCCCATTCCCATTCCCCCTAATGGGAAAAAATAATAGTAAAATAATAATAAAGTCAAAATATGTTCTATTTTCAATATTCAGAAACTTTAAAATCCAGTCTGCAAAAAGCAGAAGTTGTGAGCACGAGCATGCTTTCCTCTTGCATCTTTTCCTGATTACTATGCCCTGCTGCTATTTGTGAAATTCCAAGCATATGATATTTTGCACAATTTCTTTTTGAGGAGACAGGGCCTTCTACATGCATGATTTCACCAAACTGGGCTCCTTTTTCTTTCTTTTAAAAAAATATTTATTTATTGGGAGTCCGTGGTAGCGCAGTGGGTTGGGCGCAGGTGGCGCAAAGCACAAGGATTGGCTGAAGGATCCCGGTTCGAGCCCCCGGCTCCCCACCTGCAGGGGAATCGCTTCACAAGCGGTGAAGCAGGTCTTCAGGTGTCTATCTTTCTCTCCTCCTCTTTGTCTTCCCCTCCTCTCTCCATTTCTCTCTGTCCTATCCAACAACAACAACATCAATCATAACTACAACAATAAAACAACTAGGGTAACAAAAGGGAATAAATAATAAATTAAAAATATTTTTAAAAATACATTAATTAATTTATTTATTTTCCCTTTTTTTCCCTTGTTTTATTGTTGTATTTATTACTGTTGTTGTTATTGATGTCATCATTGTTGGACTGGACAGACAGAAATGGAGAGAAGAGGGGAAGACAGAGGAGGAGAGAAAGACAGACACCTGCAGACCTGCTTCACCGTCTGTGAAGCGACTCCCCTGCAAGTGGAGAGCTGAGGGCTCAAACTGGGATCCTTAACGCAGGTCCTTGCACTTGGAGCCACCTGCACTTAACCTGCTGTACCACCACCCAACCCCCTTTTTCTTTCAGATAGAGAAACACAACAGCACCAGGTCTTCCTCTAGTGCTGTAGCATCTCCCAGGCAGTTCCAAGACTCAAACCTGAACTGTGCGCACATAACAAGGCACACGCTTTACCTGGTGAATTATATCCCCAGATCCTTAAACCATTTTTCAAGGTTCATTTTTTATTTATTATACTTGAGAGAGAGTTTCATATGAGATGGGGTGGAGAAACACCAGAGCACCACTTTGGCACATATGCTGCCAGGAGTCAAGCCAGGAATCTTAGGCATGCAGGTCTGGCGCTCTACCAGTTGAGCCAACTGCAGTTCTACTTCACTACTCATGAAGCTTCCTTTCTGCAGGTGGGGACCAGGGGATTGAACCCAGATCTTTGAGCACTGTAATGTATGAACTTAGCCAGGTGGTTGGTAATTGAATGGGGGAAAGGGGTGATTTCTGGACCTTCTTTGAAAGAAACATGTTGTATGATGTGGAATAGCATTTTAGTTTTTCTTGTTAGGTTTTATGATTTAATCGTTTTCTAGATATTTGAACTTGGAAGGTAAATGAGACTTCACAAGTGCAGGGTGGTGCCTCCTCATTTTCCTTCTGTTATGCTGTGTCTCCTCCTTTTTCTTGTTCAGCTCATGAGAGGAGCTCAACATGTTTACATGGAAAGTGCACTCATTCCTCTGTGAGCATAGCCCCCTAACACCCCCAAAGCTGTACTGGACAGTGCCTTCCAGGCTACAGGTTTAGGGGACAGGGGTTGAGAGCAGTTGCTTAGCATCATCTTTTTTGGAAATTTATAGAAGACTTTCATATTTCTCCAGGTTTCCTTCCTCTTTCTGTGTCTCTCTATCTGCATGCCTGTCTATATCTCTCCTCTTTTTGAACCACACTCCACATCATGGTATTTTATTTTTATTGGCCTGTTGAAATGCCCATGTTTTAAATTGAGGGCATAGAACATGTCTAGGAAGTAATGAGAATGGCTTTATCTTGTGTGCCCTTTTTGAAGATTAGTCAATAGCTGTGCCCTTTCTCTTTACACTCTGGGTGGACTTAATCTCCTCCACTCTTAAAACGGAATGCATTTGCACTGATGGGCCCACTGTGGGCTTTCACTCAGCATCTCTGTGGAAGGTGTGCCCTCCAGAAGGCTCCATAGAAGCAGAGGAGTAGAACTGAAGGTGGAAATATGCCCTCAGCTGCAGCTTCTCGGTGGTGCTACTCTCTGTTGACACAATTTTTTTTAACTTTTGTAGATGTCTAGGTCAGTGCTGACCTGTCCCCTGGCCACAGACTCCTTCTTCTGCTGTATCTGTGTTCATCTGCTGCGTACAAATGTTAAAGTTCCTGATCTGAGGATTTGTTGGATTTTGCCTAAAGGGTGCACTGCTTCTCTGAGACTACTACTACTTTTTCAGCTCTTACACGGGAAGCAGGGCAGTGAGTAGGATTTCTTGCTGCTTTATTTCTAGGTTAAATGAGGTTCTGAAGTGGTTGTCATAGAAGAAAAAAAAGTGTTAGAAATGGTTGCTCTTTTTCAAGTCATGTTGGTGTCCTCAGCTGAGAATAAGTTGCACATCTGCCTTTGAGAATTCTAGATGAATCCCACAGATCCTAGAGCCAATTCTCCATGCAGAAGCCCCCACAAGCCACTTAGGGAGATTCAATTCAGATTGAATTGTGGACATGATATATGCAATAATAACTGGGGTGTATTGAAGATTTGCTACAGGTCCTCAGGCATGGTAAGGGCTAGACTGTAATGGATGAATTATTTCCCCTGTCAATTATATTTCTGATGTCCATTTGTGAGGTTTGCTCCTTTCTTTCAAGAATCTATAGATGATCAGAATGGCAAGTGCCATGCATTGTCCATGGTGCTGCCTGCAGTGGTGATGAAGGTCGTTAGACTCCTGTGCATACATGTTGAGATGACACTGTGCACACCTATCAAGCTGACACCATATATGCATGCCTAATATGATGACACTGTGTAACCTAGTGAGAAGGGGTCAGTGCACACCTTCTGAGACAGTGTGCACACCTAGTGAAATAGACTCAGTGTACACCCTAGCAAAAAGGACTTAGAGCAAGAATGCAGTTGATGATTTTACTAACTAGAAGTAATCTTAAATGTCTTTTCCTAAGTTTCCTTTTCTTGCACCTTCTATTATTTGCCCATAAAGAGAAACCATTTCAAAGTCCTGGTAGAATCATTGGGACCACTTAGAAACAAGTCATTTTTCAGGAATCAAAGAGATACTTCCAGATGTTGAGTTCAACTATGGGTCACCAACTTCAATTTGATCACTGTACTCTCCCAGTGTGCATACACACTCTCACTCTCATGCCTTCCCTCCCTCCCTTACTACCTCTCTCCCTCTGGTGCACTGAGCAGAGCAGCCTCTGTGAAGACTTCTGTGTGCACAGGAGCTCCGCGCGCTGGAGCTTTGGGTCCCTAGCGGGCCTTCCGGCGCGGGGCTGCACGGTCCTGCAGGGAACTTTGCAGCGCCCGGGGCTGGGCTGGAGTGCACCGCGGTGGAGGCCGCAGCCTCCTTGGGACATGCGCCCGGGCCCTCCGAGGTCCCCATGTCCCCGCTTGACCCGCGGGTCCCTGCGCAACAGTTGTCTGTTTGGAGGGACTCGGGGGGTGGGGTGAAGAAGGGTGGGCCAGGGACCTGGGCTGGGGCGTGCGGTGCGAGGCACCACGGGCTGAGAGTCCCCCTAGGCATGCAGGGGGCTGGCCCCTCTGGTGGAGCGCGCACTGGCCGCCCCCCAGTGTGCAGGTGCCTCCCTGGGCGCTGAGTGCGCAGGCGCCAGCCGCTGGCACAGAAGGAAACCGGGCTTGAGCGCTGGACCAACAGGAACCCTGACTGACTGACCAAGGGAGCCTGGAGTCTCGGAGGCAACAGGACTACGAAGCCTGCCTAGGGGCCCGCTAGCCATGTGGCCCGGCACCTGCTGAGCCTGGAGCACTCGAGGATGTGCACGCTGAGGAAGGTGCGACTGCGGGGCCGGTCAGGTCGGCGCGGAGGAGGGGGGTGGCGGGTGGCGGGGTAGGGTCCCCGCGGAGCGCGCGGGTGTGGGCGGGGGACCCTGCGCGAGACTGTGTGGGGGCGGGAGCGCGTAGGTCGCTGCTCCTGAGCCAGAGCGAGGTCCCCCCGCACCTGTGCGTGGGACCGCGATTTGGCAGCGTGGCCCCGCGCCCCGGCGGCACTGAGTGCCCGGAGCCAGCGTGTGCGTCCTGCACCGTGGCGGGGTCCCTGGGTCCTGGGCTCTGGGGTGCACGGTGGGCGCCGAGTGGGACGCCACGGAGGTGCGACTGTCCCTCCTTGGCCTTGTAAGCCCAGTAGGCGGGAGACCCATGGAGGGGCTGACTGGCGAGAGGGCTACATGCTGACTGGGACTCGGGTTCTGGCTTAGAAGGGGCAGCCGCCTTGGTGGTGGTGGGGCAGGCGGCACATTGCACCCCCCCCAACCTCCTTGGTCAGTTCCGTGTGGTGACGCTCTCTGGGACCCGCGGGAAAGGAGAGGTGTGGGGTCGCTGGTGCGGGGTGGCCTGGGCTGCAGCGACAGGGGTGGGGGGAAGGCGTGCGCCGGCAGGAGGTGGCCGATGCCCCCCTTTCCAAGTGCAAGAGAGTTGCCTGGGCCTTTTTAGGGGTGGTTGCTAAGCGAGGCGCTACCCAGCGCAGGATTTTGTAACCAAGCCTCCCCTGGCAGAGGCTGTCGCTGCTTGTGCCCCTTCCCTCTCTTGCGGGAGAAATAATGATGTGATGAGCACAGCCCTGCGCGCCATGGCCAGGGTGCGGCGGGTGCGGCCAGGTGGGCTGGCTGGGGTGTGTGTGTAGGGGGGCCGCTGCCTACCGCCTCGCCCCACCCCCACCACCCACCCCCGCGATGCGACCGGGGTGTTGGGACTAATTAGACTTGGGGAGCCTAAAGGAGAGAAGAGTTGCAAGAGGTGGGGAGGGGGTGGCGAGCTCTGGCGAGGTGGCAAGCAGAGGGGACCTGCCTGCACCACCCCAGGAAGCTCTGGGCTAGTCCTGGATGAGGGACTCCATCAGCCTTTCGCTCTCGGTGAAGGTCTTGGGATTCAGAATCCATGATTTATCAGTGGTGGCAATATTGTATGGATTAACAATATGGCCATTGCCAGCAGAACCGTCTTCAGTGTTGATCGATTCTGCCTGGGCTGCTTTAGGGAGATTGAAGTGCTGTAGCCTCTCCATCACCTTTGGCTGGAGTGTGCTGGGGAGGCCACCTCACCTGCCACTGAACTGGGGGTGGAAGGGGTTGCCAACGGGGGGATGTCTCTGTTCTCACCCAGTCATCAGTTTGGGGGCCGGGAGGCCTGTGCTTCTGATTGACACTCAGGGGCTTTAGTCTCCTAAGACTTGAAGACTCTTCTCAGCATAATCAGAGAGTGTCCCTGTGGCACATTCAGAGATTCCAAAGCCCAGTTAGCAACAGACCCCCTTTTAGCTCCACTTTCACCCCTGGGAGTGACACATTTAGATTTGAGGTTGAGTTGCATTACAGCAGAATTTTCAGTTTACCTGCTTTATTTCCCTGGTGAAAGAAAGGTAATAGGTAACCAAGGCAAAAAAAAAAAAAAGGTAAAATGATAAAAACATGCTAATTTTTGGCAGGTCAAGTTGTTACTCTAGTTTTTCAAAAAATACCATTAATCAGAATTTTCCAGTAGCCAAATTGTCTTGTGCAGGCAGCTGAGACTCAGAGATTTTGGCTCTAATAGTAATTGTAGAGTGTGCACCATTTCCTTTAGATGGGGTGACTTTTTCATTGCCTGCAAGAGAACAAATGAGAATTATTTTGTACCCCACATCTGGCATTATGGCTAGTGGGATTCAGGGTGTATGGTGTACGTGGGTACATTTGGACTGAGAGGTAGGGCCTTGCAGGCCTGCAGGGACAGGAACAGGAACTACACGCACCAAAGACACTATCTTCTCCACCAACATTTAGAGTCAATTTATCCTCTGTCAGTAGTTCAGCAGACCTGAGGGTTCTTCTCAGTAAAAGTTGTTCAAAGGAACTGGACTTTATACATGCAAATCACTCAGTTCCCTTTATTAACTCTTTCCTCCATGTTTCTCTGTTCTTGGTTAAGAGTTCATATAAGCCACAGATGTCATTGATGTCACTTGTCATGTCAAACTTGTGTATTGCACTTGAGACTAAGTGGTAACTTGAGTGAGCAAAATGAGTACTATGTCCAGTAACCAAGCAGATGAAATAAAGGTTCTCAGTTCAGCATTCTAAGTCATTGTTTCAAACTCTTAATCATTTATTCCTCCTTCTTCGAAAGAACTTTGCACTTATAGTATAATTATCCTAAGTGGTACTGTTTGAGACAAAAATAAACATGTATTCTACTTTCCAGTATTTCTGAATGTTATAGGTTACTTGTGGTGGAAATGAAATTTAACATGTAAAACCCTTCTATAGAATTCGGATTACTTTGGTATTTCTCCCCTTTGACATATATAACCTGTAACTCTCTGTAGTTAGGTTTTTTAAAATGGTATAAGTTACAAAATAAATAATAGCAATTAATAATAATACTCAATAGAAAAAGTCCTTTGGGGGGCCGGCAGTAGTGCTTCAGGTTGAGCATACATAGTACGAAGTGCAAGGACCTGTGAAAGTATCCCAGTTCAAGCCCCAGCTCCCTACCTACAAGGGAGTTGCTTCACAGGTAGTGAACCAGGTCTGCAGTCATCTCTTTCTATTCCCCTATCTTCCCTTCCTCTCTCAATTTCACTCTGTCCTGGGACCAGATGGTGGCACACCTAGTTGAGTGCACATGTTACAATGTGCAAGGACCCAGGTTTGAGCCAGGTCCCCACCTGCAGGGGGAAAGCTTCACAAGTGTTGAAGCAGGGCTGCAGGTATCTCTCTGTCTCTCTCCCTCTCTATCACCCTCTTCCCTCTTGATTTCTGGCTGTATCTATCCAATAAATAAATCAATAAAGATAAAAAAGGGCGTTGGGTGGTAGCGCAGCGTGTTAAGCACATGTGGCGCAAAGTGCAAGGACTGGCATAAGAATGCCGGTTCGAGCCCCTGGCTCCCCACCTGGAGAGGAGTCACTTCACAAGTGGTGAAGCAGGTCTGCAGGTGTCTCTTTTTCTCTTCCCCCTCTCTGTCTTCCCCTTCTCTCTCCATTTTTGTCTGTCCTATCTAACAATGATGACATCAATAACAACAATAATAAAAATCAACAAGGGCGACAAAAAGGAAAAATAAATATTAAAAAAAGAAAAAAATTCACTCTGTCCTATCCTATAAAAAAAAGTGCTTTGCAGAATTTAAATACATTGTATTTCATGTACCTAGAACCTGACCATTTTGAAAGTAAAGGATAATAATGGGGCTTTTTTTTAATTGTTAGAGGATCTGTTATTGCTCTTAACAGAGTATCTTTCATGAAATGCACATAGGGTAAAGAGATGCCTTGATGCTTTTGTTATTTAAAACAACATATTGAGGTGACGACTAGGAGATAGCTCACTTAGTAGAGCACACACTTTGCCATGCTAAGGATTCATAGGAGCACCATGCAGAGGGGAAACTCCATGAGTGGTAAAGTAGTGCTGTGGTGTTTCTCCACCCTCTCTCCCCCCTCTCTATTTCTGTCTCTCTCTCTCTCTCTCTACCCGTTTCTATATTCCATCTTCTGTATGAAAAAAAAGAGAAAATAGTCTACTTGGAATGGTTGATTGTTGCAGACACTGGTGGCAAAAAAGTAAGTATATAATATTGATTTAAGAAAACATGGAAGTCATAGTTTCTCAGTTGCCCAAGTTATTGAATAATAGGCACTTTGACTACAGATTTTAAAGGAGTGTTAATTAAATATATTTTATTGACACACATAATAGATATGCCCTGGTCTTTCACTGGACACAATAAAAATAACTATGCCTTTGTGCCCTGGGCAGAAGGGAGTCCTGTGTCAGCACTGCCAGTACATTGGTTATGAAGAGTTGTGTTCAGGAAGTCAGTCGTAAGGACAAGATGAGTCAGTGGGCAGCACATATACCTTACCATGAGTTTTAGTCTTGGCACCACATGGGAGTACCATGGATAGCACTGTGGTAGCTCCCCTGATGAGGTAGAATGATGATGTGATACTCCTCTCCTGTCCCCCAGATAGTGAAGAAAGAAAAAGGGCCAAAGAGGTCTCTCAGTAGTGTTATCTGCCACGCATGAAGCCATAAATTGATGTTGCATATGTACAAGGCTCAGAGCTCATTTCTGGTACTACATTAAAACAAATAAATAAACAGGAAGTCAGCAAGCAGAGTGTTCTCGTGCAGTTAAATCACTTGTAAGGACTGACAAAGTTGCTTACTTGGATAATGCAGAGCTTTGCCACCTGTGTGACCCAAGTTTGAGCCTGGGCCCCCATAGCATTGAAGAAAGCCTCAGTGTTCTGGTCTCTCTCACTCTTTCTACATCTGCCCATTAAAAAGAAAAGTTATTCTTCATCCACCATAGTTTTACTTAATGCTGTTTTCATCAAACAGTCCATTCCCGGAAGACTGACATTTTCTTTGTCTGGGCTCCTTAGTGTATAAGATGGTTTGTGTGTGTGTGTGTGTGTGTGTGTGTGTGTGTGTGTGTGTGTGTGTGGTGTCAGGGCTCTCCTTTGAAACGCCAAGTCTCAGCGCTGTCCTGTGGTGTGCCAGACACAGATAGGAGCACTTACCCTGCCTTCTAGCCTGAACAGTAGTGACAAGGAATGGACTGAGCTGTCCATGGCAGCTGGAGTTCAGTAACCACTGCTCTGCTTTTTCAGCCATTACTTTCTGCCCCTATGCTGTGGAGATGCTTCTCAGTCAGCAGCTCCTGGTCCTCACATTCAGTCCCTTGGAGTGACAGTCCTCTTGGGCTGATCTGTCATTTCTCAGAGAGAATATTATAGGGCTCACTCTTGAGAAAATGTGCGTCTCCTGAATTATTCCCAGTCATTTTTCCATGATGGATGCCTCCAGGTTTTATTCTTAAACTCTCTTTCCTGCTAGAAGAAGTTGTCCTGCACTCTTGCCCTTGTGATTGGACCTCCATAGACATTTGCATGTAAATTTCCTTGGACTATTATATTTGCCTTTCTGAGAGTCTTGCTATTTTCAAAATGGGTTCTGCTTTGTCTAATGGGAACCATTCCTGTTTGAGAATTTTGGTATCCAGGGATAAGATAACATGACATTTATTTATTTATTTTTGAGCTGAGACAGAAACTTGCCTTTTGAGCAGAGGGAATTCTTGGGAGGAAGGCTGAAAGGAAGTGGGGCCTAGAATTGTTGCTTGGTGCCAACAGCTTAGGTGGTGACTGTCTGTACACAGAGCAACATGGCCACTTTACTGTGAATTCAGGCAAGAATCTGGTTGTCTGTCCATGGCAACCACAGTAAAGTATGAGTTTTTCTAAAATAATAATAATAATTACATGAAAACTACTGAAGAGCAAGATTTTCAGTCTTCAGCTGATATTCTCATCTGGTGTAGTCATAGAATAACAAAAAAGAAAACTTTTAATGAGTCATTGCTAAAAAGGAACATTTGCAACAAGACTTTCCTTAAAATCATAGAAAATATTTTAACAGTAACTTTGTAAGTTTAGGTAGGCATTACCTTTAAAATGATGTACTATACTCTGCACAAAAGAAAAAAGTACTGAACTAATCCACCAGAACCTGTAAGTATATATGTTAAGCCAGCCAAGATGTCATTATCCCCTTATCCGTCATGAAAAGTTGTCCTGCTCTCCTGCATGAGGATGAATTGGAGCCCCCCTGGGGTGACAGTTCAAGTGGTATCATTGAGTTTTGATCCTAATACTCAAAAGGGGACAGAATCAATGCTGATTTGATAGGATTGTCACAAGGATGAAGTGAAACTGTGGCTGTACAGCATACAGCATTTAGAGAAGCTCCAGAGGTGACTCAGCAGGTAGAACACAGAGCCTGTGTGTGTGAGAGTCCCAAGTTCAATCCCTGGTATGTACATGCTAGAGTTGTTACTGATTCTCTCTTTCTCCTAAATAAGTACATACATACACAATGAAATTTCCCCCCTTTTTATTTGATAGGACAGAGAGAAATTGAGAGGAGGGTGAGGAGACAGCCAAAGAGAAAGAGGAAACACTTGCAGTACTGTGTCACTGCACATGAAGCTTACCTCCTGCAGATGGGGACCTGGGACTTCAACACCAGTTCCAATACAACATGTGTGCTAAACTGGGTGCACCACTGCCCAGTCTCCATATTTTAAAAATAAAGCATTTAGCATAGTGCTCACAGTCACGCTCAATGAAGCTGGTTCATTGGGACCCATTTGCAGCCATCTTGCATAGGTTGTGACCAGGCCATCTTCATATTACCATCCACCCAGAAAATAATGATTTACAGGACAGTTCTTACATGGGTTACTTGTTCATCCTTCCATGATAGGTATCTACACACCATTCCCACCATCAATTTTGCTCCACCACTGTGCATTGGGTCCCTGATAGCCACTCAACTCCCTTCCGTGGGCTTTCTGCAATGGAGAACATCTAGTCTGGTTTTCACCCAGTGTTTTATCTTTCTTTCTTTTTAAAAAATTTTATTTATTCCCTTTTGTTGCTCTTTTTTAATTGTTGTAGTTACTACTGTTGTTGTTGTATAGGGCAGAGAGAAATGGAGAAAGGAGGGGAAGACAGAGAGGTGGGAGAGAAAGACAGACACCTGCAGACCTGCTTCACTGCCTGTGAAGCGACTCCCCTGCATGTGGAGAGCTGGGGGCTCAAACTGGGATCCTTAGACCAGTCCTTGCGCTTTGTGCCACGTGCACTTAACCCACTGTGCTACCGCCCGACTCCCTGTGTTTTATCTTTCTTAAGTTCCACTTATTAGTGAGGTCATATAGTGTTCATTCTTCTCCTTTTGATTGATCTCACTTAACATGATTTCTTCAAGTTCCATTCAAGATGGGGCAAAAGAGATTGTTACATCATTTTAAATAACTGAATAGTATTCCATTATGAATATAGACCACAATTACCTTTCTCTTCTATTCCCTTCTTCTTCCTCCTCCTCCTTCTCTTCTCTTCTCTTCTCTTCTCTTCTCTTCTCTTCTCTTCTCTTCTCTTCTCTTCTCTTCTCCCCTCCCACCACCTCCCCTCCCCTCCTCTCTCTCTCCCCCCCTCTCCGAACAGGGGCTTAAATCCAGGTCTTTAACATGGTAATATGTGTGTTTAATTGGATGCACCACTGCCTACCCCTAGACGCTAAATTTCTTAACCACCTGTCTGTTGTTGGACATTTAGCATGGTCTGTTGTTGAGCTATTTTCCCAGAGAATTATGGCTGCTGTTCTGAATGTGAAACCATGTGGGTGAAGTCTTAAGCTTTTGTCTCCAAATCCAAGCTACTTTTCTGTCCCCCCGCCCAACGCTTGGGAAGCAAGGTGAGTGTCCCAATGAGAACTTAGATGTGGTATCAGTACCACTTTCTGATCCACAGGGTGGGCCAAGTAACACTCTTCACCTTCTATGGAATAGCATCTCACCATCAAAATCTCCCCATCCCCCCAGACCCCCTGCCCCTGCCACCTTTCTTCTGGAGAGACAGCTCTTAAAAAACAGTGCCTGGGGAGTTGGGCGGTGGCGCAGTGGGTTAAGTGCATGTGGCACAAAGCACAAGGACATGCGTAAGGATCCCTGTTAGAACCCCCAGCTCTCCACCTGCAGGGGAGTCACTTCACAAGTGTTGAAGCAGGTCTGCAGGTGTCTGTCTTTCTCTCACCTCTCTGTCTTCCCCTCCTCTCCATTTCTCTCTATCCTATCCAACAACAACGACATCAATAACCACAACAACGTTAAACAACAAGAGCAACAAAAGGGAAAATAAATAAATTAAACAAAACAAAAAATACCAGTGCCTGGTCTTATTTAGCTAAGATCTGACCGAAGAGGTCATACTATTCTGTGGATGAATGAGTGAGACTGTGGGACACATTACAGATTCTCCAGATCTGTCTGACCTTGTCTTGTGAACACTGCCACTTCCTGTGGGCCCAGTACTCTGCTCTTGGGTCCTGTTACTCTGTACCAGTTTCCGATTCACCTACACAAGGACAAGATTCCCTGATTTTTAATTTAATGAATTAATTTATTTAGCCTTTTCCTTGTTTTCTTCTCATTTGTTCTTTATGACCTCACTGAATAGCTACTTCTGCTGTGCCTGTGTCTCAGGTCTTAACTTCCAAAAGTCAATATATCTGTGTGGCCCTGGGTCTCTGCCTGTCTCAGGGAACATTCTGTGGAAGATTTGTTCTCCAGGCTGCCCAGCTAGAGTATGGCACTGTCTTTAGGGGTTGAGATTCAGTGAATGGGCAAGTTTGGCAGTCTCCCAGTGTCCACATAGTTTTTGAATGAATAAATAAATCCACAACCAACTAACTCCATTGTCCACTACTAGAAAGTGTCCTACTGGCATGTTTTCACATTTCTTCTATAAATTGTGTGAGAGAGACAGACGGAGCTAGAGGACCTCATGAGCATGTTAGTGGGTATGAATACTTTTTATTTGCTTGTAATAGGATAACTTTGACTCTTTAAAAATAACTTCAATCTTTTGTAGTATTTTGACAAGTTTTCCAACATTTGTTTTCTGGTTCTATTAAAAACGTAGCACTGAAATCTATACTATAGGCAATTTAGATTTTTTTTTGCCTCCAGGCTTATTGCTGGTGCGCGGTGTTGCACTGCAAATCCATTGATCCTGGAGGCTGTTTTTTTTCCTTTCGTTGCCCTTATTGTTTACTGTTATTGCTGTCATTGTTGTTATATAGGACAGAGAGTAATCACGAGAGAGAGGAAGAAAAGACAGAGAGAGGGAGAGAAGAATAGGCACCTGCAGACCTGCTTCACCGCTTGTGAAGTGATCCCGTGCAGGTGGGGAGCTGGAGGCTCGAACCTGGATCCTTATGCCTGTTCTTGCGCTTTGTACCATGTGTGCTTAACCTGCTATGTTATCTGCCCCCAGCAATTTAGAATTTTTCACAAACTGTTTATGTTGTCTTTTCAGTCTTTCATCATGATAACTACATATTCCCAAGTCTATACTATGCTGTTTATGTCATCAACCATCATTAGGCCAAGATTTTAGTTTTTTGTAAGGCAAGTTACATTGCTCTTTGAAGTCTGAACATTATTTCTTAGTCTTCAATTTATCTATTTGTTTATATTTCCTTGTTTCTATAATGATATTGTACTAAGGGTCATAGCACACATTTAAAAAGCACTACTATTCCAGGGCCTGGTGGTGGCTCAACTGGCAGAATTGGTAGCACACGCTACCAAGCACAAGGACCCAAGTTCATGTCCTTGGTGTCTCCCTTCAGGGACCGTCATGGGCTGTGAAGCAGTGTTGCAGACATCTCTCCTTCTCTGTGTCTCTCTATTCTTTTTCTATGTCTCTTGGTCTCTAAAGAAATGTCAGCCTGTAATGGGGAAGTAGTGTAGGTACCATATTCCAGTGGCAGCAAGAACACCACCACCATTCTTTCTGCTTCCAGCAGTTTCATTTCTGGGAACATATCCTAAGAAAATTATCATGAATTTATAGGAAATTAGCTGAACAGATGTTCTCTTCAGCTTTGTTCATTGTAAGAAGTTGGAAAATAGCATTAACCATTGGATAAAGCCAGTGTGAAAAGTAAAAGAAAAGGGAAAGAAAACTATATGTATGCATTAAAAGGATGAAAGTTTAATACAAAATACTGTGCTCAGTGAAGAAAAGCAGGCCCTTGTACCCCAAATACCTGTCATCCTTTTCAATCCTGACACCAATCTAACTATGTCAACCCGTCTGACTGAGTTTGTCCTTATCTAACCAGATTGGAAGACCACGTGGGAGAGTGTGTTAGTGTGGTCCGAAGTGCATATGCCACTTCATTCTGTTCTGTTGCCTCCTCACATGCCACACTCATGGGTGGGAGATAAAAGACCCTTAGGGCCCAGGAAGAATAAGGGGTGTGTGTGTGTGTGTGTGTGTGTGTGTGTGTGTGTGTGTGTGTGTGTGTGATGTATGTGAATCTTTGACTGTTTCATGGAACTGGGAAACCTGATGTGTTCCTTTTCACAGAATAGAGACCTCCTGAGGTTCTCCAGAGGATTTTAACCTGTATTTCACAAACCTAATACTGGTTTGAAAAGCCACTCAACACTTTAAAAACTGGGAGAAAGTCTAAGCTTGTCTGATATAGAAGGGACTCCAAAAGCTGGATAAGGGCAGGAGACTGGCTCACTCAATGATGGTCTCTTTAGCCAGTGTCAAGCCACTCTTATCACCTAGGGTCCTATCCAGAGGATCATAGGATTCCCCCATAGATGATGTGGGGCAAGATCTCTAGGAGTTCCCTCTAACACCACTGGTCACATCCATTGGGAATATTACCAGAAACTCCATTGAAAACACTGTGTTTAAAATGGGAGTTGCCTCAGATAAATCAGATCTAGAGAAAGCTTCAGAAAATGATGGAAAATTCCCTTTCCTTTTATGTTCATTTCCACCTCCACGTTTCAGAGACAGTAATTAAAATTTTTATTTATAAAAAGGAAACCCTGACAAAAACCATATATATGATGGGTACAATTCCCCACAACCCCTGCCACCAGAATGCCATATCCCAACCCCTCCCCTGATAGCTTTCCTCTTCTTTCTCCCTCTGGGAGTATGGACCCAGGGTCATTATAGGGTACAGAAGGTGGAATGTTTGGCTTCTGTAATTACTTCCCCACTGAACATGGGTGTTTGTAGGTTGATCCATACTACCAGCCTGTCTCTCTTTCCCTAGTGGGGCGGGGTTTTGGGGAAGCAGAGCTCAAAGACACATTGGTGTGGGGTTTTCTGCCCACGGAAGTCCAGTTGGCATCATGTTAGCATCTGGAACCTGTTGTCTGAAAAAAGATTTAACATATAAAACAAACAAACAAAAGTTGACTAATCATTATCCTAAATGCTGTAAAAGTTCATATGAAGAGTTGGGGGGTATCCATTTTAGAGTTAGTTATAGTTCTATTTTAGGTGTATTCCAAAGAGCCTATGACTATACTACTTTGTTTTCCTGAGCCTAACATCTAATATGCAGGTGGATCTAAGTTATTGTCTGTGGAGATGATATCATGGCTGGAGAAAGGACCAGAAAGCTGGATCAGCGAAGAGAGTAGCTCCCAAGTATGGGATAGGTGTATAAATATTGTTGACTGTAAACCACATAAATTTGATCTGATCTGGTGACCATATTAAGCTTTGGAGCCTATGTGACCTCTGCATCCCTATAGACCTGAGTTCACATTCTGAGGTCATGAGTAGGAATGTTCCAAGCTGCCCCAATTTCAGTATCCAACTTCCTCAGGTGGAAAATGGAGAAACATTCTCTACTCAGAGACTATTTGAAAAGATAGAGTCAGCTATTATTAATAATTTGAAACAAGGGCAACAAAAGGATAAATAAATAAAAAATAATTTGAAGGCATTCTTTAAAAAATTAACAAGTAATATATATAATATATATATATATATATATATATATATATATATATATATATATATATATATATAATTGGGGGCCTGGCAGTAGTGCAGTGGATTAAGTGCACATGGTACAAGGCTCAAAGCCTGGCCTAAGGATCCTGATTGGAACCCCTAGCTCCTGACCTGCGGGGGAGGGGGTCACGTCAGAAGTGGTAAAGATGGACTGTAGGTGTCTCTCTCTCTTTCCCCATCTCTGTCTTCCTGTCCTCTCTCAGTTTTCTCTGTCCTATCCAACAACAATAACAACATTGTTAATAACAACAATGATAAGCAACAAAAGGGAAAATAACCTCCAGGAGCAGTGGATTATAGTGCAGGCACTGAGCTCCAGCAATAACCCCAGAGGTAAAAAAAAAAATAAACATTTTTCATGTGAAATAATAGAAGACTAAAAAAAGATATGGCTTTTACCTCCCCAGAGCCCTGCTGCCTCACTTGGGAAAGACAGAAACAGGTTGGGGGTATGGACCCAACGGGCAATGCCCATGTCCAGTGGAGAAGCAATTACAGAATTCAGAACTCCTCCTTCTGCACCCCATAAAATCTTTGCTCCAGTGGTTGGGCGGTAGCACAGCGTGTTAAGTGCACTTGGTGCAAAGCTCCAGGATTGGAGTAAGGATCCCAGTTCGAGCCCCCAGCTCTCAACTGTAGGGTGGCCACTTAACACTTGTGAGGCAGGTCTGCAGGTGTCTGTTTTTCTCTCCCCACCTCTGTCTTCCCATCCTCTCTGTATTTCTCTCTGTCCTATCCAACAAAAATAGCAATGGCAACAATAACCACAGCAGTAACAACTAGGACAAAAGAATGGAAAATAATGACCTCCAGGAGCAGTGGACTGTATTGCAGGCACCAAGCCACAGCTGTAACCCTGGAGGAAAAAAAAAAGAAATCTTTTTCCATTCTCCCAGAAGGATAAAGATTAGGGAACCTTCCAGTGGAGGGGAGGGTATAAGGAACTCTGGTGACTGGAATTGTATGGGATTGTGCTTCTATTATCCCACAATCTTGTTAATCATTATTAAATCACTAATTTAAAAAAAAGATTAAAAAATCTATAAAAACACAGAAGCACACTATCTGCTAGCTACCTTCTTAGTAACTTTCTGAAGCTTTACATCCATTCTGTAGTATATTTAGAAAAGAGTTTATTCTAGCTAGCTTAACACAAGTACTAAAGAAAACATGTTCTTTATACACTTGTTGCTGGAGGAACATGGCTTGGTTTTTTTTTCCTATTTTTATTAGTGATTTAATAATGGGTTTAATTGATGTTATTGTTGAGTCATATGATTTATTTATTGTCATTTGTGATCAGTCTCTTGTCAGTTTTGTGACATCCAGGTATCTTCTCCCAGTTTCAAGGTTACCTTTGTGTGTGTGTGTGTGTGTGTGTGTGTGTGTCTGAACTTTTCTTTTAATGTGAAGAAGCTGTTCAATTTGATGTAGTCCCAGTAATTTAACCTTGTTTTAGTTTTGTTTACCCATAGTGTGATGAGTCTCCAAATAGAGCCTGATGTTAAATTGTGGACGTGTTTCACCAATGTTTTCTTCTCTATAATTTTTAGTCTCAGTTCCAATAACCAGATCTTTGACCCATCTTGAGTTATTTGGCATATGGTGTTAAGGGGCTGGTGCAGTTTCATTTTTCATTGACTACCCAGCATCAGCTATTGAAGAGGTCTTTTTCCCTCCCACCCCCCACTGAAAAGGTTTTAGTCCTTTATGATGTACACACATATGGGTTTATTTATGAAATTTCAATTTTGTTTTGTTGGTCTATAAATTGATTTTGTTCCAGTACAGTATGTAACATTAATTACTATTGCTTTGTAGCATCAATGGAAGTCAGGAATGTTATGTGTGCATTGTTTGGTTTTTGCTAGACTGCTATGGTGCTGACTCCCCTCTGGACATCTTTATTAAATATTTTCAATAAATGTGAAAACGCATACCTTGGGATTCATAGTGTGATTATTAGTACATGATTGCTAGTTTCTATACTTAGCATATTTAATAAATATTAAAGTAGATTTTTAAATTAATTCATCTCTATATAATTAAATTATATGGCAAAGTTAGTAAAAATGTAAAACCAAGGTCTCTTTTGCAGTCTTCTCCTTGGGAAACAGAAGATGGCTTGTCATTTATAAGCCAGGTTCTAGTAGGAATGAACATGTCTGGCTCCACTCTGAAACATTTATTTTTAATATTTACTATGGCTTTCAATTTCCCATCGTTTTCCATCCAAGTTCAGCTCATTAGCAAATCCAGTAGCAAGTCTAGAATGAAATTTTCAAGAGAAAATTATCTTGTCTTTTACTTCCAAATGCCTGAAGATTCAGTGAAAAGACAGATGTATTTATTTCTTCTAGTGTAGGTGATTATTTTTCATATGATTAATGAAGAAATAGCTACAATTCAAGGCCAGAGGGTAAGCTGTTGCCCAGGGGTTCTTTTCAACTTTTTGTTAATTAGTAAATCCCTAAGCCCAATTACTCAAGTAATGCTTTGACTACTTTCTTTTTTTATTATCCTTATTTTTAATATTTATTTATTATTCCCTTTTGTTGCCCTTTTTTATTGTAATTTTTGTTATTGTAAGTTTTGTTATTGTTATTGTAATTTATTGCCTTTTTTGTTATTGTAATTATTGTTGTTATTGATGCTATCGTTGTTGGATAGGACAGAGGGAAGAGGAGGGGAAGACAGAGAGGCAGAGAGAAAGATAGACACCTGCAGACCTGCTTCACCTCCTGTGAAGCGACTCCCCTGCAGGTGGGGAGCCAGGGGCTTGAACTGGGATCCTTACACTGGTCCTTGAGCTTTGTGTCACCTGTGCTTAATCCGTTGTGCTACCACTTGACTCGCTATTTGACTACTTTCTTTGTAAATAGATTTAGGTAAATTAGTTCTCCTCCAGGACCATATTTAAAGCTGACTCTCCATCAAAATCCAAAGGCACACACCTGTGAAAAATGGCAAAAAGGCACTGAAGTTCCAGGTTCAATCTGCCATACCATCGTAAGCCACAGTTGAGCAGTTCTATGGTAAAATAAAAATAAAATAAAACAAAATAAAGAATTTAAATAAAAAATAAATCTACCACCCTCAAAACTATGTCTTTGGGGGAATATAATTTCATGGGAGGAGAATAATGGAGATTCCTCTTTAGAGATAAGGCCAACTTCTTGGGAAAAGTTAACCAGTGAGGAAAGCAGAATTTTATGTGTAGTCATGTCCTTTTATTCACCATGTCTCTTCTTGCTAAGCTTACGAGCTGGCCTTCTGTTACCCCCTCACAATGTCCTCTGTGTTAACTAAGCTATTAAAGATGGCGTCGAAGAACACATGGTGAGTTCCTCACCATATCTGACTCTCATATGTGAAGGTGGTGTGCATGTTATTAATCATCCTTTATTTTTCTCTAATCCGTTTGTCTAATGCCTACTTAAGCAGTATCTGAAGAACTCTGATGGGTAGAAGATAATTTCTTTCTTGTTTGAACACTATAGAACATTCATATTTAGTCTTTTTTCCCTTCCTTTTTGTACTCACTAGGCCAATGTACTCCCAATGTGCAGGTGTCTAAAAATTCCTGAAAAGCATGCTTTCTCTTCATTTTTTGCTGAGTTTATGTGTGAGGAAATTTTATTTATTTGTTTAAATTTCTCAATTTTCTTTTTTTTATTAATATTATTTTTGAAAGAATGGAGAGACACACACAGAGAACCCCATGTTTAATTTTAAATGTCTTCTTTGGGGGAAATGTTTCTTTTTAATATTCTGTTTACTTATCTATTTCCTGGGTAGAGACAGAAATTGAGAGGGAAGCAGGAGATGATGAGATTAGAGAAAGGACAATTAGAAAAGTGCCCTTCATTTTCCCAGGATGCCAGTTTGACCTGTGACCTTCTGACCTGCATGTGGTGCACAGGGGCCAATGTCAGCAGAATGAGTGACTATTCCATGAACTATTGTCCCCACACTTGGCCTCTGTCTGGGAAGTGCTGGCTAAGGAGTAAAAGGCTAGTAGCTGAGGGACTAGTGTGGGAGAGGCTTCACCTTGAGCTTTGCTGTGAAGTGTGCTGATGACAGTAACAGCCTTCCAGAAATCAGAAGTGCACCATCTCTAGTATCTGCTACTGTATTCAGCCATGTACTTGCTCTGGCCCCTGGGACATTGACAGGTGGGACTCAGGGAGAGACCTCAGTGCCTGTCTGGCTGTGGGGAGCCCTTCTTCCAGCACTTCTTCTTCTAGCGTTTGCCTCTTCCAGCACTGAGGAAGCTAGGTGCCACCCTGTGGAGGCCTGGGGAACAGGCAAGACACACATAGTAGCTCCAGTGGAGCTGTTAGCTGCCTGCAGACACACATGACCTCAGCTGATGTAGAGCTGCCCTGAGGAGCCCACCAAGGGCTGATCTGAGCCCCGAGCAAAGAGAGGGGTCATCTAAGGCACAGAGTCAGGAAGTGATCTTTATTATAGCAATAAGCAAGAAAATACAGTAAAAGAATATATAACTACATATATACCATGAAAGGAATAATAAGCAAGAAATTTCTGTGAAAAGACCAGGGAGCAAGGGATTAAGGAAGAAGACTCAAATGAAATAATCTGGATATGGAATGCTGACATTTTCCATTGTGACCCCACTAGACAAGAAGTTTAAAAGTCTTAGTCAAAGGGCTTCAAGTCTTCCACCAGAAAGTTTACACATGGATGGCAGGACTGAGGAACAATGCAAAATCCTGCAAAGTATTAGCATATAATTGTTCTCAATTGTATATCATAAACTAATAGGAAAAAGAAAGGGTCAGTTCTCAGAAGGGGAAGGCTGGTTGTAGGCATTTCAGCAGACACGCAGGAGGCCTCACTGATTGCAGACCTGCCAGGGGAGCCCCCAGCAAGGTGCTGAGAGGAGCCCTGAGCTCCTTAGCAGCTGAGCAGGGTGTAGACAGGGTGCTGCCTGGACCCCGCTCAGAGAGGTCGGAGATGGTCCATCACTGTGCCTTTCTGTAGGTGTCACTCTCCCAGCTTGGAATTAGTAGGCTGTCTTATTGTCATGCCTGAAATGAAACACAGAGAGCTGTCTCAGTCAAGTCACATTCTCAGACACTAGCTTCTTCTTGATTCCTGAAGAAATGAATTATCCCAGGAGAGAATTTTTCCAAGGAGATAAATGCATGAAGGGGCTGAGTATTACCCACCTGGTGAGCACAAATGCCACAGTGAGCAAGGACCTGGGTTCTTGCCCCTGTGCCCACCTACAAAAAGGGAAAGCTTCAGGAGCTGGAAAGCAGATCTGTAGGCATCTTTCCTTCTCTCCCCTCTGTCTCTCCCTCTCATTTTAATTTGTCTCTAGCCATTAGGTAAATTGAATCATTATCAGGAGTGAAATATATTAAAACCTAGTCAGCACATAGTAGAAACCTTTCCTCTCAAATCAATACAGCAAAAATCTGCAGCCTCCATCAAGACTGTGCTGCCAGAAGAATGAAGTCCTGCCATTGTTGGGATGTGATTCTCTTGTCCTGTTTTAAACAACCAGAACACCATGTGTCGCACACAGACTGGTTGCTAGACTAATCTCACATGGCATAGGCTCACCCAGACTCATGGTGTAGATGAGCAGTGTCCAGGAGCCTGGTCGCCTTTGTACAGCTGGCATCAGTGAGGAAGAAGGCGCCTACCTCTAGCAGAACAAGGACCAGGATGGAGGGTCACACTCCTCCCTCTCCTCCTTGTTAATCCCTGTATGGTTGTGGGTGCACAGCACGGCCATGAAGCAGGAGAACTGAGTGCGGGTGGCCTCCTCCTTCTGGTGGACCAGATGGACACAGTCCCTGATATCCTCCACTGCCAGGTTCACGGGGATGATGGGGTTGCCCAGGGCATAGTTGTAGAGTGACACCTTGTGGGTGGCCCTGTCCCCATAGCCCATCAGATAGTCAACCCTGAGCTCAGAGGCGGTGAGGTCCAGCAGAGGCAGCCATGAGAGGGCCCCGTGCAGACGGGTGGACACGGAGCTCTACCAGATGCTTTCCACATATTGCACGGCAGTGACAGTGTCACTCCTCTGTCCCACAGCCACCAAGATGCTCTTCTGGTGGCCTCTGCCAACAGAGCTGACCAGGGTCCAGATAGAGTCACCTCCAGCACAGATACCTGTGAACATAGCAGTGGGTTTAGCAATGGACAAAGGAGGCACCCCAGAGAGCAGAGCAGAGGCAGTGAGAGGATGAAGGACTTGGAGAACCAAGGGGCTGAGGGTCCACTACCTCACTGACACCATTGCAGAGGGACTGATGGGGAGAGCAAACCCAGGCTTAAATCTAGGAGACAATTCCCACATATCAGCAGGAAAATGTTTAATTCGGAGTGGAGACAGGAGACCAGGAGTCCCTAATTTTTACTGAATTTGAAGGTGTGGGACTGGAGTTGCCTTTTTAATTGAGAACTTAAGAACTTAAGAGGTTTCTGTAAACTTGGCACTGGAAGTTATCATGCTGGGTCATTGTTAATTCTGGTGTATATTCTGATCCCATTTCCCCAGGGAGTTTGGTTTTCAGTGTCCTGAGCTTGTTTTCAGGAGGGGATAGATGGCCAGAGAGGTGGCACTTGCAACAAAGGGTGCAGTTCCCCTCTCCCCTGCTGACCTGACCTGGGGAACTGGGCTTGAGGAGGAGCTGACCTGGGGTGTCCTCTAGTAGCTGCTCCAAAAGGAAGGACTCCTGGCAGCTGGAAGCTGAGCTGGAGTCTTCCTGTTCCTGTGACAGGTCCTCAGTCACAGGCGGTGGTGCCATTCCATTTTCATGGTGATAGTCACAGTCTGTGTGGAGAGAAATCCAAGCATAGATTCAGGCTGAGGTGCCATGATGAGCGCATTGTGATCCCAGAATGTGACCACAGCTTAGCAAGGGAGCTGTGTTTTTCTTGGAGAAGTGTATGGTTTCTGGGGGCTACTGGGTTCCTTCCAGTCCTTTGTCCCCCATGGAACTGGTTTTCAGGGTCATGAGTTTGTTTCAGGAAGGAAGATCTGACCTGGTAGGAGACATTTACAGGAACCCAGGGGGTCCCCTCTCCTCAGATGGTCTCCACATGCCAGGCTGGGGGAGTCATCGGCTTCTCGTGGAAGCTCCTCAGTGGCTGGCATTTGGCCCACTTCATGCTCCTGCAGATGTTTGCCATCTAGATGGAGAGAAACCTCAGTCTAGGTCCAGGCTGACCATGACCATGAAGAGACTCACCTCATATAGAATATGACACATGGGCCTTCTCCTGGACCTTCTGTGCTAAGAAGGCTGTGTCTCTGTGTCCCTGAATCTGTCAGGAGACCCTGCCCTCCCATGTGCCCAAGAAAAGAGTTGACAAAATAAAGAGGAAGATGCTCTTATACATTCCTGTGCCTGGAATGCCATGAATTCCTCATGAGGAAGAGCTCTACAGAGCAGCCCAATCTGCCACAGAGAAAGAAGTAGAGAAGCAAGGACTATCCCTAGAGCCTGTTACAGAGCAGTGAGCTGATCACTGTCTACTGAATGCACGGAGGCCTGTTGCCTGCGCTTTTCCCTGTCAGATGGTATTGAAGCGAAGCTGGAAACCATTTATTTACTCTGAGTCTTTGCAGTTAATATCTCACTCCAATAAGCTTCTCAGATTGCTCTGACACTCACCGGAAGGTGGCTCTGTGGTTTCCTCCATCCTGGAACTCACAGGTCCCTGATCATCTTTCTCAGAGTCCTGGAAGAGAAAGAAGTCAGGGTCACAATAATCATTGCAGTGAGCAGTGGTAGAGCACATTTCCCAGCAGCTCTGTTTCCCCAGAGAGAGCCCTGTGTCAGTAGCAAAGCTACTTGACCCCCGGGGGGGGTGGTGGGGTGACTGGTTTAGAGTCTACACTGTAGATTTGAGTGAATCCTTGGGTTTTCAGTGCATTTTCAGAAGTTTATTGACAAGGATATGTAGATTTCTTCCTGCTTGCTCTCAAGTCTCCCTTGCTGCAAGTAGGACCCAGGGACTTGAACTCAGGTCCTCTTGCATGGTGACATGTGCACTCTACCAGGTACACCAGTGTCTCCCCCCACACCCTTTCTTGCTTTTTTCCAGTTGAATAAGGAAAACTGGGGTCAATATTTTCTCTTCACTTAAAAGTTTCACCCTGTCCAGGGGTAAATAATCCACTGAAAACGACACAGACCACTCTGTATACACAACAGTCAATTGGGGAAAAAATCCATGTGAATAGAAAAGCTGTCTCCTGAAAACAGTTCAGTACAAGAGCCATCAAGGATTGACACAAGAAGACTTCTGGAAAAAATTGTGACATTTCAGGTGCCATGGTCTCTCCATGTTTAAGTCAAATTAATTATTGTTGCATATAGTCCCAGCTTCCTTTTCTGTGTATACACAGACCTGTGTGTCTGCAGGAAAATACACTTTCCTGTCTGGTACATTCTGGATTCTTCCCTCAACTGTAGACCTCTTTCTGTCCAAGGCAGGAGCTTGGAATGTACGTTCTAGTCTTAGACACACTTACACTGATGTTGTCCTCTGCATACTCCAGGATGGCATCTTCATAGTCCATGTTCTCACTGTAAATGTTGCTAATCAAGTCCACAGTGACCCAAAACAAAAGAATACCTGTTAGGTTGTTTTCTAATCAACTTAAGTTTTAGCTGGTTACTTCAGTATTTTCCACTACTTTTTCAAGATAATCAACTTTTTAAAGATATATGCAAGATCTAATGAGAGAAACAGTATGCAAATGTATTTTTGGAGAATGGACAGATACCAGAAAAAGAATGAAAGCTATGTTGTCAGGCCTCTGAGACTAGGGCTGCAGATCCTGTCCTCACAGCTTTCCTGCCGGGAGTCCAGGCCAGACCCTCCCTGGCCTGTAGGGCTGGCAGATGCATTTGCTTTGAGAACCACCCAGTGAAGAAAACTGCCCTTAAGTCAGTGAAGTTTAATACATAGTCTTGGGTGATGTTAGCTCCCATCACAGCATGGAAAGAAGGGGGACGAGAGGGAGCGGCACTGACTGCTAGGACTCTGCATTCTGAGAACTTAAAGATTTGAAATACCATGGCCTGGGAAGTGGCACAATGGATAAAGTACTGGGCTCTCAAGCATGAGGTCCTGAGTTCAATCCCCAGAAGCACATGTACCAGAATGATATCTGGTTCTTTCTCTTTCTCTCTCTCTCTCCTCCTTTCCCATTAATAAAATAAAATATTCTTAAGAAATGATTTGAAATATGTAAACTAATGACATACCTACAAAGCTCTTTAAACCATTGCTCCATCCTCTCAACTGATCTGAAATGCAAAGGAAGAGGGGAAATCCAGTTAGAATGCATAAAATTCACACAAACATATTATGAGTGCTGGTCAGTGTAGACATCAATGTCGGTCATTATTGGTGGGACTGTGTGAGTCAGGAGGACTGTCCTGGTCACTGGGTGTGAGGGAGCCCTGCTCTTTGACAGACAGTTTGCTGGGTTGGCAAGGAAGTTATCTAGATGGAGGCTAATTGGGTTGGGGGGTAAGGCAGTTATGCTGGTGGTTACCTGCACATTTTACCAAGCACAAGGACCCAGGTCCAAGCCCCTAGTCCCTATCTGCAGAGGGCTTAGCAGTTGCATGTGTTTGCCTGAATCAGAGCCACTAGGGGACAGTTGAGAGCACACAGATGTTTTTGAGGGGGTCAGAGCACGTTTGGCTAATAGATCCCCAGATGGAGCTGTGTTCCCCCCTGAGAATCATGAGGAGACAGGGCCGGGCTGCAGTCTTACTGAAAAGAGACAACGAATCGGTGTTCAGCCCAGCCCAAGACCAGCGATAGGCGGACTCTTGTGAATTTCTTGGCTTTCTTCAAGTTGCATATAACCCACATGTCCAGCAGGGGCACAGTGTACTTGATTCTGAAGTGACCCTTGAACCTGGAGAGGGAACTGAGCACACTGCAGTTAGCTTGCATCAACAGCATTCTGGGAGCAGCTGGGTTTCTCCTGGGGAGATGGTGGGTGTGTTTCTGTGGCTCCTTCCCCTCTGAGCTGAGCCTTGAGAGCACAGCAGAGGGAGGGCTGGGGCCTGAGAGCTGTGTGCTGACTGAAGCCCGGCCCAGGATGTCCCTGAACACTCCTGACCAGTGGGAGGAAAGCAGCCATTTTCCTGAACATTGTAGAACAATTAGATACCCCCCTATATTTATGAGCTCGCTAAGAGAACCTTTCACTCAGTTAGAATCTTTCCATGTAGTGTCTTCTTTGTTAATCATAATGATCCATGATCATATTTCCCTTATTAATCATATAAAATTGTAATTAACTTATTAGGTAATTATTGTCACCCTGAAAGTGCTTGAGGATACTCATGAAATAAGTCATGCATTATAAGTTCCGTTAAATACATTTTCTATGAGAATGAATGAAGTAAGATGTATTTTCTATGTCACTTTGTTTTAATTGCCACTGGGGTTATCACAGTGGCAGCCTGATGAATCCACTGTTCTTACTGATCATTCCCCTGTTTCTGTGTGTTTGTTTTTGAGAGGACCGAGAGAAATTGAGAGGGTGGGAGACTGAGTTGAAAAGAGGAATGAAATCTTTAGCCCTAGGGTGTTGCAGCATGTTAAGTGCATGTGGCACAAAGTGCAAGGACTGGCATTAAGGATCCTGGTTTGAGGTCCTGGCTCCCCACCTGCAGGGGAGTCACTTCACAGACAGTGAAGGAGTTCTACAGGTGTCTACCTTTCTCTCCCCTTCTCTGTCTTCACCTCCTCTCTCCATTTCTTTGTCTCTTATCCTACAACGACGACAACAATAACTACAACAACAATAAAAAAACAAGGGCAACAAAAGGGAAAATAAATAAATATAAAAAAAAGAAAAAAATCTATAGCCCTCCTAACTGCTTATGAAGCTTCCCCTCTGCAAATGAGGAGTGGAGATTGAACCTGGAACCTTGGGCATGGTAATATGTATGCTCACTGAACCAGGTGTGCCACCAGCCAGCCACCCAATCTTACTTTCTAAGGGCTTTTCATACATTTTTATAAGTTACAGGAAAAATATATAGCTCAAATAAAAAGTGCACACATTTATAATGAGTCAATAAGTGCAGCAAGCAAGTAGAAAGAAAAAAAAAGACACCATAATCTATTTAATCAAATAGTTTATACTTAGACCTAAATACCTCTTCACCCACTTCCTATTTCACTTCCTCAATCACACTAAGGCTAAACTTGTCAGACAAAGTAAGGACAACAAAAGCTGAATAAGGGCAAGAGACCAGCGGACTTCAATGGCTCTTTTGGTCACCACCAGGCCACCCCATCATCTGGGGCCCAAGTGGGGGAATAGTGGGATTCCCACATAGACAAGATGGGCCTTGACCGCTGACAGAGACCTCCCTGCACTATCACTGGTCACCTCCATCAGGAGCAACACCATAAACCCTGGCATTAAGGATCCTGGTTTGAGGTCCTGGCTCCCCACCTGCAGGGGAGTCACTTCACAGACAGTGAAGGAGTTCTACAGGTGTCTACCTTTCTCTCCCCTTCTCTGTCTTCACCTCCTCTCTCCATTTCTTTGTCTCTTATCCTACAACGACGACAACAATAACTACAACAACAATAAAAAAACAAGGGCAACAAAAGGGAAAATAAATAAATATAAAAAAAAGAAAAAAAATCTATAGCCCTCCTAACTGCTTATGAAGCTTCCCCTCTGCAAATGAGGAGTGGAGATTGAACCTTGCCCTCAAAAGGGAACAGCAGTGGTAGAGACTGCCCCACTCTCTGAAGGGAGGCTGGGTCACTGGAGGAAGACTGGTCCTGAAATGAGTGCAGCCTAGAAATGTAAAGGAATCATGTGAGATAATCCAAAAGGGGAAGGATGAGTAGAGATGATCTCACTTGTAGGCAGAACATAAGGTTCAACAACAGAAAGGAGAAACACGTAACAAAACATTGACTCGTTTGGTATATTGAACCAAAGGGAAGGACTCTAGGGAAGGTAAGGGTAGGGAGAGGGCTAGGTTGGGGGTGGGGTGATTGTGGAGTCCTGGAGCATGAAGAGAAAGGACCTAAGTCGATGAAGAGAGTGTTTTCAGACACCTATTAAGGTGCAATGAAAAAATTACCTTTGTGTCAAGAACTGTACCAAACCATAAACCTCAAATAAAATTATTTTAAAAGATAAAAAGTCAAGTTGTTCCCTGAAGACCCCACCAATGTGTCCTGGAGCTCCCCTTCCCCAGAGACCCACCCTAGTAGGGAAAGAGAGAGGCAGACTGGGAATATGGATCAACCAGTCAACGTCCATGTTCAGCAGGGAAGCATTTACAGAAGCCAGACCTTCCACCTTCTGCAACCCACAACAACCCTGGGTCCATGCTCCCAGAGTGATAGAGAATGGGAAAGCTATCAGGGGAGGGGATAGGATATGGAGATTGGGTGGTGGGAATTATGTGGAGTTGTACCCCTCCTCCCCTATGGTTTTGTTAATTTATTCTTTCTTAAATAAAATATAAATTTAAAAAAAAGAATAAAATTTAACCACTCAAAAAAAAATTCAAGTTATTTAAAACTTGCTTTCTTAGAGTTCTATTCATAATATTTCACTTAGAGTTTGCAAAACCTAAACAGCTGCTTATATACTGTGTCCACCATAAAACCGGCAGAGGCTCACAAGTACCGTGAGAAGGACCATGGACATGAGCAAATGGAACTGCATGGTGGGAGCTGTCACTGGGTGTCTCTCCTCTCTATTCCCTTCCCCATCTCCTTCTCTGTCTCTCAGGTACGTTAAAAGAAATTTGAGGGTGGTCTGTAGACACTGTAATGGTTATGCAAAGATACTCTCATGCCTGAAGCTCCAAAGTCCCAGGTTCAATCCCCCACACCACATCAGCCAGAGCAGATCAGTGCTCTGTTTAAAAAAAAATTGAGGAAGACTTTGCTCAACAGTGTAGTCCACTCACTGAATTCATTGCCTCGTGTCACACAGAATAAATTCAGTTAATAAATCACTCATTCCCTCAGTCCCTGGTCCCTGTCACCATGTGCAGTCTGTGAATGCAAACACTTTGCAGAAATTTAGTGTGAGTGTCTGTGAGTTGTAGGAAGCAGGTTCTGGCTGTGGGTTGTCCTGTCTCCCTCGGGTCGAGCTGGAAGGGCAGACACATAAAGGAAGAGCAGGCTGGGGAGGGTCTTCCAGGCTGGGACCCCGCTGGCCTGTGTCTCTGCATCTCTTCTTCAGCCTCTCCACCCTGGGTGCTCTTCCCTAGGACTCAGGCCCTGCCCAGTCTCCCTGCTTCCCCTCTGCTGCCTGCCCAGTGCTGGACAGAAACCTTGCAGAAAAGCCACCTCTTCTGTCCTCAGGGCAGCAGAGAAGAGGCAGCTGTGGAGTCAGGAGGAGGGGGAGCAGGTACGCACTTTGTGTTGGAGATGAGCAGCACGTTGGAATATACGAACATTTGTCTTTTCTGCCACCTCCGACCCTTCTGGAATTTGGCAGGGCCGAAGAGCAGGATGCCTCCACGAGGCACCACTGGGATGTTCTCCTCTTGCGGGCTGCTCTCTTCCACAGAAGACCTGCAACACAGAAGACACAGGGCAGTGTGTCACTGGGCAGGCAGGACACAGGGGCTCATGCTGATACCAGCACTCACAGCATGAGTCTCACAGAAGAGTCTTAGTCCCTCAGAAGGACTCAGCACCCCGATTCAAGAGTCCTGAGCTACACAGAACTCCTATGATATTTGAGGTCACTCAGGGCCAGTGGAGATGGAGGGCAGCTTGAAGGACAGGGCACAGGGGCTGTCACTTTAGTGTCAGGGGACAAGGAAGCAGCAGAGTCTCCGGACCTGGGGAAAAGGAGACTCTAAGAGGGAGTGAGGGGGAATGAGGGTTGGGGTCCTGGTGCTTGGTGCTGGGGAGGGAGCTGAATGGGGGGTGAAAGTGTTCTGCAGACACCTCTCACAGGGAGATGAGAAATCTTACCCTGTGACAACAAACTGCACTGTATTGATTTAACACTGGCCCACAATATAAAAATCAAAATATATAAGGGGATGCTAAGAGGTCAGAGAGAGGATGAGTAATATTTCAAAGAACCAGCTCAGGGCCAAGGCCTAAAGGCAGCACAGTGCCTAGAGTATTGTCAGGAAATCATCAACCCCAAGTATCATGTGTAGTTTTTGCCTCTGTGACTCTGCTTCACTCCCTACCCATTCCTACCCCCCTTTTCTTTCCTCTTCTCTTCTTTTCTTTTCTCTTTTTCTCTCTTCCTCTGTCATAAAAATAACAGACCCATGTGGGATCTATAAAGGTCAGATTGCATTTGCATCCAAGAGTGTGAAGAGGTCATTCAATTGTGGTCTCACATTAACATACACACTTAAGATAACAGAATTATTGAAAACTGACTCTAATCTTTAAGTCAGTCTTCACTTTGGGGCTGAGGGGGGCAGGAATTCCACAATCAGCAAATAATAAATCAAACATCCAAATGTTTTTCAACTCAAGGAAGTACTAAATTCTTCGTGGCTGTGCCCTGAGTAAGCCCACAGGACTCTGATCCTAGCAGTTCAAGTCTGCTCTCTGGCATCAGCAGGAGGGAATCTCATGAGCACAAGTAACCGTTCATGAGACCAGGGCTGAAGGTGAGGATTCTGTCAGTGGGCATCATACAGAGCACGTCCTGGGACTGCCCTCCTCCTGCTCTGCCGGTCACACAGGGCATGTGAACAGACTCTACCTGATGCAGGACAGACAGCCCAGACATGCTGAAAGCCTCGAAGACTTTCTGGTAGACGCAGACATCCTCTAATATTCACTCCTTGATGCTCAAGAGAGAGCTGGACACAGCACTGCTTTCACTGTCAGCTCAGTCACCAAGACTGGAGATTCTGCTGTAGCCAAGGTCACTGGGCTGTGATGTCAGCAGCCAAAGGTCAGCGTCATAATTGACCAGCTGACAGCATGACTGACTCCCTAAGCATGTTGCACCACCCTCTCTTGATTATTAAAATAGTTTTCTATTGAGATGACTATAGACTTCCAGGCTTTTACTGAAAATAATAGAATTGTCAGAAGCCTTGCCCCATTTCACACAGTAGTCATATAATTATATAATTCTAAACAGAGTAAATATCACAGCAAGATATTTACATGGGTGCTTTCAGAGACACACTATTTCCAGGAACATAAGTGAGTGTGTGTGTTTGTGTTTGTGTGTCTCTGCACAACTACAATGTTATCTCCATAAAACCACTTTTAATATAAACAATCCAATAGCAAAGATCTCAATGGTGTTATGTTTGAATGAGCAGGAGTGTTCTCAGACAGTATCCTAGCAGAAGTGACTTTATGGGCCCAGCAGAAGAGCCTTGACACTGCACAGTCCCCTGCTTTTCCTGTGCCAGATCCAGGTTCAACTCAGCCCTTACCAGATAATGGAAATAAGGGTCAGTGCTGTTTTGTTGCCTTTCCCTCTCCCTCTCCCCTCTCCCTCTCCCTCTCCCTCTCCCTCTCCTCCTCCTCCTCCTCCTCCTTCTCTCTCTCTCTCTCTCTCTCTCTCTCTCTCTCCTAGTCTGACATTCAGTGGAACTGGTTAATGGCACCATGAATTGACTGGTCCTGTCAGTCATTTTCCATTTGTTTTTCTCTTCTGTTTTATTAGATTGAGAGAAATTGGAGGGGGAAAGAGAGAAGAGAGAAAGATAGACACCAGCAGACATGTTTCATCAGTAGAAACTGTCCCCAAGCAGTTTGGGAGCTAGGGCTGTGCACTCAGGTTGGGAGCTAGTATGTGCACCCAGCCCTATACACCACCACCCAGCACCTTGTTGTTATTTGTGATCTGTCTCCCTCCTCTACTTAAAGAAAGGCAAACCCAGTACAATGTCACCCCAGACATCACAGCATATGAATGCTCCATTGCACCAAGTACAAGGGATGTCTGCATTCTAAGCAAGGGAACCTGGGAAGCCTGCTCCCACTGACTCAGCACATTCTGTGCCTGGGCACCTGCTTTCCGCAGGGTCTTCCTGCGTGACTGCAGTGATGCCCCCACAGACACAGAGGCTCCATCCTGAGGCCCAGAGGGAGGACCGTGGGCACCATGTGGGCAAAGCTCAAGGTGAGGTTGGCCTGATCCGGACCATTCATCAGCTTGCATCTGCATGTTGACTGTTCTCCCTGTGGGGCATCAACAAGATTGTGGACAGGAAATGGGTGAGCTGCCACCCACTGAGCTGCTGCCCCAGAGACCACAAGACTCCACTTCTGTTGTTAAAATTTGGAGGCTCCAGCTGGCCGGGCTAGCTTCACGGGCGGGTAACAGAGATGACCAGAGACATACGGCTGGGCAGGGAAGCTGTATTTCTTTATTCAGAAACAACGATTTATAAACTAAACCAAGCTAATAACCAAACAGAACTCTGTTGCCTCTTTCCCCCGCGGCAGCGCCAAGCACTCTCGAACTCTGCAACTCTGGAACTATGGAACCCTCTTGGGGTTCCTTGGGGTGGGGACAAGTGGGCCCGTGAAACTAGAAGGACTGAACCAATTTTCTTGGCAGGGGGAGAGCTAGAACAAACCAATGTAAAGCATACAACAATTCCCCCTTTTCTTTTTAACTAAATGACCACAGTATCAAGGGTGTGGGATGAACAGAAACCTATATCATACAGGCATTTTTTTAAAAGAAACTGGCACAAACATGGAGAAACATGTAAGCAAGTAACAAGAACCAGTGTGTTGCCAAGGGAAGGCCTGAGGGGGCCATTTTTTTTGCCTCTGTGGGCAAAACTTTATCAGCTTAAAAAACATTTCTTGCCTCTGGGGGGTGTACATGTATCGATGGGCATTTGTATGGGGGCGGGGAACGGCCTAGAGTCCCAAAGGCAGCTGGCTGCAATTTACTTACTATGAAACAAAACTTGTTATTAGCATATCCACAGCACAATCTAAAATTTCTAATAGAGAAGGAATTTGAGACTTTTACATATCAACAACATCTTTTTAACCTTTTGTTACACCTATTCAAGATGGAGACACACCCTATGTGTGCACAGGAAAGGAAACCTCAGGCATGATAATAATTAGCATAGCCATTGTGTAATCTACCATTTCTAATAGAGAAGGTAATCGAGAGTTTTACATATCAACAAGTCTATTTAAACTTTTGTTATACCCATTCAAGATGGAGACACACCCTAGGTGTGCGTAGGTCTTTAGACCAACTTAGTTAAAATATATTGATTGTTAACTAATTTTTACCTCAGACTTTAAATATAAGTTAATTTTATCTTTATGAGAATTACGTTGAAAACATTTTTCATTTAACTTTGACTAGTAAGAATTTAGCCTTAAAGTTACTGTTTACCAAACTTTAAACATACACATAAACATGGTCATTAATGCACAAGGAGAGAAACCTTTGTTACAAAGACATGTCATTTCAAACACGAATTTAGATATGTACTGTCTTAGTTGTTGGGGGGGTGCATTGTCCAGTGGTGGTCTCTTGGGCAGCTTCACTTCTAGGAATTGCAGGTTGAGATCTCTGTACAAATCTCTGTGTACTCCAGCTTGTCTGTCTTCAGACCAGACCAGCAGCTGGAGATCTCAGTCCAGTTTCGGCAGGGAGTCCGGGCGTCTGGGAGGTCTGGGATCATTCCAGAATTCATAGCACAAGGGCGGGCAGGCCAGCCTTGTAGAAGGCACGGGCCGAGGTGCCCAGGGGTGGCGGCCATGATAGGCTGCCACGGCCCTGCCCCATGGCCCTGCCATGTCTGCTGCCCTGTTCGCAGTGGAAGAACAGCATGGAGGGAGCACATGTCCAGTGCCCTGCACCACACAGTGGAGAGCTGGCTCCTGTGGGCTGACCTCAGGCTCCTGCGTGTTGGCATCAGGCTCCTATATGTTGGCATCAAGCTCTAGTGTGTTGGCATCGGGCTCCTGCATGTTGGTGTTGGCCTCCTGTGGGCTGCAGGGCTGTGGGGCTGCGGGCGCGGTGCGCGAGGTTGTCTGGGCGCAGCCGGCTGGCTGGCTGTTCCACCAGGTGGAAAAGGCAGCTCCTTGCCTCGCCTCTTGCCCGCTGACTCTTCCCGACTCATCTGGCTGTTTTGAGTGTGCCCGAGTGCGTGGAAACCACAGAGTGGTCCAAACATAAATGTTCCAGAAACAGCAAAACAGTCTCGTGAAGAAAGAGCAGAGGCCTTTGGAGATCTCTTCACAAGCAGAAGAGAAGGACATAGTACATAGGTAGCCAAATTGTCTTCACTTATCTGAGAGATGCGCAGGTCAGGTCCACATGGGCACCATTTGTTGTTAAAATTCGGAGGCTCCAGCTGGCTGGGCTAGCTTCAAGGGCGGGTAACAGAGATGACCAGAGACATACGGCTGGGCAGTGAAGCTGTATTTCTTTATTCAGAAACAACGATTTATAAACTAAACCAAGCTAATCACCAAACAGAACTCTGTTGCCTCTTTCCCCCGCGGCAGCACCAAGCACTCTCGAACTCTGCAACTCTGGAACTATGGAACCCTCTCGGGGTTCCTTGGGGCGGGGACAAGCGGGCCCGTGAAACTAGAAGGACTGAACCAATTTTCTTGGCAGGGGGAGAGCTAGAACAAATCAATGTAAAGCATACAACACACTTCTGTCTCCATCATCACAGAGCCCTGCCATCTCTGAGGAGTACCCAGATCAGTGTGTCCTCAGTTGAAGTGAAGCTGGAAACTCTTTACCATTTATGTCTCACTCTAGTCAGCCTCTTCTTAGATTGCCCTGACACTCACCTGCAGGTGGCTCTGTGGTTTCTTCCCTCCTGGAACATACAGGCCCCTGATCATCTTCCTCAGAGTTCTGGGAGAGAAAGAAGTCAGGGTCACAATAAGCCTTTGCAGTGAGCAGTGGTACAACACATTTCCCAGCAGCTCCGTTTCCCCTGAGAGAGATCCCTGTGTCCAGAATCAAAGCTACTTGACCCCTGGGTGTGACTATGGTTCAGAGTCGACACTGTAGATTTGAGTGAATCCTTGTGTTTTCAGTGCATGTTCAGAAGAGTGTTGACAAGCATATATGGATTTCTTCCTGCTTGCTCTCTAGTCTCCAGATATACACACAGGTAACTCCCAGTTGAGTGAGTAATTTGTCATTTAAAATGTTAACTATCTAATCAAATGGTTTGAAAGAAAAAAAAAAAACCCACACTCTCCCCCACTTGAGGAGAAGCATTGCCTGGTGTATGAAGAAGCAGTAAAATGTCATCAGTGCTGTAGATTCAAGGCCTACCCTGACATGATACAGATGCTCAAATTATGTGAAAGAAGAAATTAAAAAAAAGGAAAGTGGGCTAGGAGGTGGTTCAGCTGGTTGGGCACACACCTTACCAAGTACAAGAACCCAGGTTTGAACCCTCACTCCCTACCTGTAGTGGGGAAAACTGACTCTAATCTTTAAGTCAGTCTGCACTTTGGGGTTGAGGGGGGCAGGAATCCCACAATCGACAAATAATAAATCAAACATCCAAATGTTTCTCAACTCAAGGAAGTACTAAGCTATTCGTGGCTGTGCCCTGAGTGAGCCCACAGGACTCTGATCCTAGCAGTTCAAGTCTGCACTCTGGCATCAGCAGGAGGGAATCTCATGAGCACAAGTAACCGTTCATGAGACCAGGGCTGAAGGTGAGGATTCTGTCAGTGGGCATCACACAGAGCACGTCCTGGGATTGCCCTCCTCCTGCTCTGCCGGTCACACAGGGCATGTGAACAGACTCTACCTGAAGCAGGGCAGCCAGCCCAGACACTCTGAAAGCTGCGAAAAAATTCTGGTAGAAGCAGATATCCTCTACTCTTCACTCCTTGATGCTAAAGAGAGAGCTGGACACAGCATTGCTTGCACTGTCAGCTCAGTCTCCAAGACTGGAGATTCCGCAGTAGCCAAGGCCCCAGGGAAGACCAGCATGCACTACACACCTGCACTACCTCAGACCTTCTACACTTCTCAACCCTTCATTATAGTTACACATTTATTTATTTATTTATTTATTTATTTTGCTTTCAGGGTTATTGCTGGGTCTCAGTGCCTGCACCAAAAATCCACTGCTCCTGGATGCCATTTTTTCCCTTTTGTTGCCCTTGTTGTTTATCAGTGTTATTATTGTTGTTGTCATTGCTGTCATCATTGTTGTTGGATAGGACAGAGATAAATCGAGAGAGGAGGGGAACTCATAGAGGGGGAGAGAAAGACAGATACCTGCAGACATGCTTCAGTGACCATGAAGCAACCCCCGTGCACGTGGGGAGCTGGGGGCTCAAACCAGGATCCTTGTGCTTCATGCCATGTGTGCTTATCATGCGTTGCTACTGCCTGCCCCCTATATTTTCAGTCTTTCCGGTATTGTGGCCCACTTACAAATGCATCACAGGCAGATTATAAGCACAAACTACAAGCAGTGCAGGAACTAAAATCTGTGGACATTCCCCATCAGTGACTGCTAGGCTGACCTTGGCCCCTTCCGCCAACTTTGGGGCCCCAGATTGCCCCAAGCAGGTGCTGGACACTTGCATCTGGCTGAGCACAGACCCACGGCTTTTGTACATGCCTGGCTCTCGGGCTCCTGCTCTGGCCCCTTCCCCAAGACTCAGCCCTCAATGGGCGTCCAAGGAGGACTCTACAACCCGCGGCTTTGCCTGCAGGTCTCCAGAGATTCCCCTCTAACCCCCACTTCCTCACTGACAGGAGGCTCCAGGACTGGAGTTATGGGATTTGGGGACCTGAGCATGAGTCCACCAGGAGTCGCAGGGCACCGGGACAACCCATATCCCACGGGAGGATGAGGGGGTGTGCTCCAGGATGGGGTCTGTGACATCAGAACATGGCTGCCCTGATGACATCACTGCATCCCTCCTGGCTTCTGGCAGGTTCTAGGCACCTGGGCTTCCTGAGAGCACAGACCAAAGGGCACCTGGTATGACCATGAAACATTTTCAGTTTATGGTGAGTTGTTGGAGTATTTCACTTGGGATCAGTCCAGATTATTTACAGGCATCTGTCAGTGACTATTTTTGTTCAGAGGATGGTAACATATCTAGTCAGGCTGTTGATGCCAAGATCTCCTATATTGTAAGGGAAAGAAGATGGTGAGGATAGTCATTTCTGAAACTCCAGCAAGTCAATTCGTGGTAATACCCCCATGCTCCACTTTTTTCTTTAGACTCAGAATCTCATACAGATACAAGTTCAGTTTCCAATAGCTCTTAATCCAGTTATAGAGACACACAAAGAAAGAGAGGGAGAGGAAGAGATAGATTGAGAGAGAGAGACTTAGCACAGAACCAGAGCTTTCCCTGGGGCCATACTGTTACCATGGGGTGTTCAAGATTGAACCCAGGCTGCAAGCATGGCAAGGTATGTGCCCAATCTGTTGAGCTGTCTTTCTGTCTAACCCAGCTCCTGTTCTTTCAAAAGATGTGGAAAGATGTGTGTAATCCTCAAAAAAAATTAAAAATATATGTTGTATATGGTCCTGTTATCCTCCTTCAGGTTTCTTACCTGAAAAAATGCATAAACAGTAATTCAAGAGCCACCTACATCTCCATGTTCATTTCAGCACTATTTACAATATGTGAGAACTGAAAACAAACAATTGCCTATAGAGAGGGGAGTGGATAATGAAAATGTAGTCTGCATACACAATATATATTCAGATCAAAGGAAAAGAAGGCCTGCTGTTTGCAGTAGCCTGGATAGACTTTGTAGATATTATGTTTAGGTGGAGAAAGACAAATGCCTCGTGATTTCACTCATTTGTGATAGAGAAAACAAATGGATGAGTTACACCTCTCCATAGTCTTCCCTTATTAGGGATAGATAGAGACAGGCTGGGGATATGGATCAACTAGCTAACATCCCTGGCCAGTAGAGAAGTAATCATGGAAGCCAGAGCTCCTTCCTTCTGCACCTCAAAAAGAATTTGGGGTTCATACTTCCAGCAGTGGGGGGATGTGAAGGGAAGATGACCAGAGAACGTTGAACCCCAATTCCATCAGGCCAGGAAATGTTTGTCACCAGGAATCTTTGTTTTTTCCCCATCACTGAAGGGAAAAAAATCTGAAAATCCCCAGAGGAAGTCAGGCAGTGTTTTGCTTATCTGAGAGGGAAGAAGAAAATGAAAATTTGGAAGTCATAATGGGTGTAGGTGTGACTTAGAAAGGAAGAGAAGACAGGGTCATATAAGTGAATATAAATGGGAAAAATATATAGAGATAGGTAGGTAGATAGATAGATAGATAGATAGATTGGATGATAGATAATAGTCCTTCCCTGGGCAGATGACCTCATAAATGTATCCTGTAACCTCATCTCTCCTGAGCCCTAACCCACTAGGGAAAGATAGAAACAGGTTGGGAGCATGGATCAACATGTCAGTGTCCATGTCCAGCAGAGAAACAATTATAGAAGCCAGAGTCCATGCCCAGCAGAGAAACAATTACAGAAGCCAGACTGTCCACATTCTGCACCCCAAAAAAGAATTTTGGTCCATACTTCCAGATGGAGAAACAATAGGAAAGTTTCCAATAGAGTGGATGGGACACAGAACTCTATTGATGGAAGCTGTATGGAATTATTCTCCTATTACAATTATACCTTTTACAATCTAGTAAATCAATATTAATCACTAAAAAAACCATAAAAATATATAGTCAATCCATATCTGTGACTTCGGGAGAACTATTATAATTTCCACTGGAGGGCTGTGGGGACCCAGAACTCTGGTTGTAGGTAGGAACAGTGAGGAATTTTTACCTCTGTTATCTTTTAATTTTGTAAATCACTATAAAATCATTGATAAGCATAAAAAAGCAAGTAGATGAGCTAAATAAAACAGCAATATACTTCTAGGCTCTGAAAAACAACTATATGGTAAAAGGAAAGTGTTGGTGAGTGATTGGAGAAGCACACCTTTGATTGTTTTTGTCTTTGTGGAAGAGAATACTCCTTGCTGTGGTGTAAATGAAACAGGGAAATTGCAGAAGGGATAGAGATAAGAACCTGCTGGCCACCTGTTCCAGAGCCTAGTGCCTTGAGGAGCTCAGGCCCTGATGCTTTTCTGCCAGTTGTGTTATTCCACAGGGCAGGGCGGGGTGGATCTGAAACCCTGGTCATACTCCTTTGCTTTATCCTTCAAGAATATGTCTCAAAGGAAAAGATCCTTTTCTCTTGAAAAAAGAAACCCATAAGGGCAAATCAGCATTAGTTTTGCTGCATTGGGACCATGGGGCAGCTAGGAGACTCCCACCTAGTGGTACTGAGAAGAAGATGACCATCTCACACCGAAATTCATTCCTCACATCAGTTAACCCTAATTTGAATGACCTCGAATGTACACCTAAGTGAACAGCAAAGTAAAGAACAAACACCTCATCACAGACCCCTGCAAGCGTTAACCTGGCTTTGACCTAGCACGTTATGATTGGGCCTTCCTCAATCGCTATCGAACAGGCCATGGCCGGTGTGCCGCTATGTCCCATCGCTGGGGAGCCAGAGACGATCTGAACTGCCCCTGCGGCTACAGACAGACTATGACCCACATAGTCAACGACTGCCACATCTCCAGATTCAAAGGAGGTCTCGAAACTTTACATGAGGCTCATCCTGACGCTGTTGACTGGCTATGGAAGAAGGGCAAACGCTAGAAGAAGAAGTGAACAGCACAACTGTAGTGCATGGAACTCCATGAAATTACCTTTGTCTTTTTGGTACTTTTTTTCTTCCCTCAGAAGTGTGTTATATTTCCCTCATTTGTTATTCCAGTTTCTACATTTGTGTTTCTAGAAGAATGGATTCACTGTGAGTCCTGACTTTATTGTGCATTTCAGTTCAGGACACTGATGTTTTATATGAGTTGCAAAAAGAGTCCTGATCCCATACACAACAATCCTGGTATCTTATTTTTACACTGATAGAATCAGAGAAGGTTGAAAGCAAAGCCCCATGGCCCCCACCTTCGAAAAGAATGAAGGCAGCAGAATCCATCTGCTTCTATAGATCCAGCATTCACTGAAAGTGTGCAGTGCTCATGTCTCTACTAGAGACATAAATAGAAGGCAACCAAAGCACATGAGAGAGTTGTCTGCAGGAGGAAGTAGCTACTGTGAAAAGAGGAAGTGTTCTGGCTGCTTGGGTTTATGAAGGCTCTTTCAAGAGGAGGCTGGTGGGTGGAAGGGCTTCCAGAAGAAAGTGCCTGGGACATAGCTGTCCCAGGTGGGAGAGGAGCTGCAAGCAGTGTTTTTGAAACATCTCGACAAACACTGGGGGGTGGAGGAGCACTGGTGTCATGCTGAAATGAGTATTTTTCTAATTTCTAAATCAACTTTCCCACTGATTCTCCACCAAATAAAACCTCTCCCAGAACACAGAGGGGCTTCCCTCCAGTCACCACTAGTAGCTTGGGCCTTTTTTTTTCTTTTTTATTTAAGAAAGGATTAATTAACAAAACCATAGGGTAGGAGGGGTACAATTCCTACCACCCAGTCTCCATTTCCCACCCCCTCCCCTGATAGCTTTCCCATTCTCCATCCCTCTAGAAGCATGGACCCAGGGTCATTGTGGGTTGCAGAAGGTAGAAGGTCTGGCTTCTGTAATTGCTTCCCTGCTGAACAATGGCGTTGACTGGTCGGTCCACACTCCCAGTCTGCCTCTTTCCCTACTAGGGTGGGTCTCTGGGGAAGCGGAGCACCAGGACACATTGGTGGGGTCTTCAGTCTAGGGAAATGATTATAGTATGTTTACTTAACATCTTTCAATGGGATACCAAAATAATTATTTTTCTCCTTGTGGTGAGAATACTGAAGATTTACTCTCCCAACAGCTCTGTTATCTTCCATACAACAGTGTTCACTGTGATCACCACAATGGGTCATCAGAATGTCTGATCTCAGACAGGAATCTTTATTTTTTGACCACTTTTCTCCTATTTTCCCTTGCCCTGTCTCTGGTACCAATATTTTTTTATCTATTTTTCTTTCTTTTCCATCACCTCTGGAGCTTTAACACTCTGGGATGACTTTTTCAGATAGAAAGAGCAAGTTGATGGCCACATACTGAAGTTTCCTTTAATTCAGTGGGGCTGAGCTCAAACTTGGGTCTCACACATGATAAACAGCACAATATACAAGTGAGCTACTGCCAAACAAATCTGATCTCTTCTCCTAAGAGTCTGGTGGTGGGTGGTGGTAGTGGGGTGTGTGTGTCTTAGATTCTAAATATAAATCAGATCATGCAATCACATAGAAAGCTGTTTTTATATCTAAAGCTCTGGAAGGAACTGGTATCAGAGCCAGTTTTCATTTTTGTCATCTTCAGAGGACTAGGTTGTTCCATCTGTCTTCTCCACTAAATCCCCTAGGCCCTCTGTGTCACAGTGATCCGTATTCTTGCCACAGTCCTCCAGAAGCACCACTCACCCAATTGCAGAGTCAGGCTTGGGGACTTCGTGCACTCCTCTGCTTCCTCTCTCCCTTTATAACCCAGCCAGAAAAAAAATAATAATACCATGTGTTTTACTTGCAACAATTCTCATTTCCAGTTTCTTTTTAAAAACTAATTTTATAAAATTATATATGTCAACAGCGGTTTAAATCCACACCATGCCTACCACCAGAGTTCTGAATCTTCAGTCTCTTCACTGCAATCCACTATAGTTCCCCTAAGGTTGTAGACATGCGCTAACCATCATCTCTACAACTATCTGTCTCCATTTATACATGATTTCCCCCATTTTCTCCTGATTCAATTCTCTCTTCCTCTCCAAGCCATTCATGACAAAATAACTACCTCCATATGCCCTTCTCCTTTTCCTTATTTCTCTCTGGGTGCTGATGGAGATGGAGATCAGAATCCTCTTATCTTCATCTTACCACTTCTCCCCCACTGGGAGTACAGATCAGGGTTTTTTTTGGGGGTGCAGAAGGTAGGGGTTCTGGCTTCTGTAATTGCTTCTCTGCTGAACACAGTCACTGGCAGGTCGAACAATACTCCCAGCCTGTACCTATCTTTCCATAGTGGACCAGAGCTCTGGAGGTGGGAGCATCCAGGACACATTGGTGAGGTCATCTGCCCAGAGAAGTCAGAATGAAGTCATGGTAGCATCTGTAACTTGGTATCTGGAAGGTGATGTGACCTAAATTGAGACAAACTAGTTATTGAACAGGAACCAAAAAGGTAGGATTAGAGCAGATGAGATTAGGAATTTTAGGGTAGAATAAAGCTAGGAAAACCATTTTAGGCATGTTCTGGGGGCACACAACTACGGTAGTTTTGCTTGAGTTTGATAGCTAGCCTGAAGTTAGAATGAATATTGTCTGAAAGAATGGTGTCAGGTTCCGGATGACATCATGATGTCGACCAGACTTCCCTGGACTGAAGGAAGACCCCACCAATGTGTCCTGGAGCCCGCTTCCCCAGAGACCCACCCTACTAGGGAAAGAGAGAGGCAGACTGGGAGTATGGATCCACTAGTCAATGCCCATGTTCAGCAGGGAAGCAGTTACAGAAGCCAGACCTTCCACCTTCTGCACCCCATAGTGACCCTGAGTCCATATTCCCAGAGGGATAGAGAATGGGAAAGCTATCAGGGGAGGGAATGAGATATGGAGATTGGGTGGTGGGAATTGTGTGGAGTTGTACCCCTCCTATCCTATGATTTTGTTTATGTCTCCCTTTCTTAAATTAAAAAAAAGTAAATAAAAGAAGAAATCCCAGAACAAAAATGGTGTCAGAGTAGAGAAAAGGGCTAAAAAGTTGGATTAGGGCAAATGACGGATAAAATGAACTATCTCCATCCATCTGACCGAGGGCCCATACATATTTGTACTTATACTTTATATTTACATTTATAATTATATTTATAATATACTTATATTTATATTTAGCACCAGAACCTGTGTAACCTCTAAGTCCCTGTTGGTCTGAGCTCACAGCTCATGGTCACAGCTGGGAACATTGCAGGCTGCACTCATTTCAGGACACAGTGTTTTTTGAGTGGCAGGGCAGGATACCCCAGCCTCCCTTCAGAGAGTGGGGCTATCCCTACAGTCACTGCTTTATGGTGAAGACAAGGTCCTAGGAGGGCCGACAAGATGCCCTTCTTGATGGATTTTTTCCAGGGGCTGGGCTCCAGGGCACTGTGGTGGAGGCCGTAGCCCCCGAGGGACATGCGCCCAGGACCCTCTCTGGTCCCCATGTCCCCACTTGCCCCCGTGGGTCCCCGCGCAGCAGTTGTCTGTTTGGAGGGACTGGGGGGTGGGGTGAAGGAGGGTGGGCCAGGGGCCTGGGCTGGGGCACGCGGTGGGAGGCAACAGGGACTGAACGCCCCCCTAGGCGTGCATGGGGCTGGCCCCTCTGGGTGGAGCTCGCACCGGCCGCCCCCCAGTGCGCAGGTGCCTCCCTGGGCGCTGAGTGCGCAGGCGCCAACAGGCTGGCAGGACTGAAACCTGGCTAGAGCCCGGTCAAAGTGCGCTGTGGCAGCAGCAGAGGCAGCGCTGGACCAACAGGAACCCTGACTAACTGACCAACGGAGGCTCGAGTCTCAGAGGCAACAGGACTACTACGCCCGCCTAGGGGCCCGCTAGCCATGTGGCCTGGCACCTGCTGAGCCTGGAGCACTGGAGGATGTCTGAGCTGAGGAAGGTGCGACTGTGGGGCCTGGTTGGTCGGGGCGCAGACGCCGTGGGGGGAGGGGGAGGGGGTGGCGGGGTAGGGTCCCCGCGGAGCGCGCGGGTGTGGGCGGGGGACCCTGCGCGAGACTGCGTGGGGGCGGGGGCACGTAGGTCGCTGCTCCTGAGCCAGAGCGAGGTCCCCCCGCACCTGTGCGTGGGACCCCGAGTTGGCAGTGTGGCCCCGTGCCCCGGCGGCACTGAGTGCCCGGAGCCAGCGCGCGCGTCCTGCACCTTGGCGGGTCCCTGGGTCCCGGGCTCTGGGGTGCAAGGCGGGCGCCAAGTGGGGCGCCGCGGAGGTGTGACGGTCCCTCCTCAGCCCTGTGAGCCCAGTAGCAGGGAGACCCATGGAGGGGCTGACCAGCGAGAAGGCTACATGCTGACTGGGACTCCGGTTCTGGCGCCTGAGGGGCAGCCACCGTGGTGGTGGTGGGGCAGGCGGCACATCGCACCCCCCCACCTCCTTGGTCAATTCCATGTGGTGACGCTCTCTGGGACCAGCGGGAAAGGAGAGGTGTGGGGTCGCTGGTGCGGGTTGGCCTTGGCTGTGGCGACTGGGGTGGAGGGGGAAGGCTTGCGCCAGCAGGGGTGGCCAAAGCCCTGCTCTCCAAGAGCAAGTGAGCCCGCTGGGCTTTTTTAGGGGTGGTTGCTAAGTGAAGACCTACCTGGCACAGGATTTTGTAACCAAGCCTCCCCTGGCAGCTGCTGTCACCTCTCGCGCCCCTTTGCTCTCTTGTGGGAGAAATAATGATGTGATGAGCACAGCCCTGCATGCAGAGGCCAGGGGGCAGCGGGTGCGGCCATGTGGGCTGGCTGGGGTGTGTGTGTAGGGGGGCCGCTGCCCACTGCCTCGCCCTACCCACCCGCGCTGCGCCAGGGGTGTCAGGACGAATTAGACTTGGGAAGCCTAAAGGAGAGAAGAGTTGCAAGAGGTGGGGAGGGGGTGGCGAGCTCTGGCCAGGTGGCAAGCAGAGGGGACCTGCCTGCAGTGGCCCAGGAAACTCTGGGCTCGTCCTGGATGGGGGACCCCACCAGCCTGTCGCTCTCGGTGAAGGTGTTGGGATTCGGAATCCATGATTTATCAGTGGTGGCAATCTTGTATGGATTAACAATACGGCCATTGCCAGCAGAACCGTCTTCAGTGTTGATTGATTCTGCCTGGGCTGCCTTAGGGAGATTGAAGTGCTATAGCCTCTCCATCACCTTTGGCTGGAGTGCTTGGGGGAGGCCACCTCACCTGCCACTGGACTGGGGGTGGGAGGGGTTGCCGGCTGGGGGACTTATCTGTTCTCACCCAGTCATCAATTTGGGGGCAGGGAGGCCTGTGCCTCTGATTGACACTCAGGGACTTTAGTCTCCTAAGTCTTGAAGACTCCTCTCAGCACAATCTGAGAGTGTCCCTGTGGCACATTCAGAGATTCCAAAGCCCAGTTAGCAATAAACCCCCTTTTAGCTCCACTTTCACCCCTGGGAGTGACACGTTTAGATTTGAGGTTGAGTTGCATTACAACACAATTTTCAGTTTACCTGCTTTATTTTCCTGGTGAAAGAAAGGTAATAGGTAACCAAGGCATAAAAAAAGGTAAAATGATAAAAAACATGCTAATTTTTGGCAGGTCAAGTTGTTACTCTGGGTTTTCAAAAAATGTCATTAATCAGAATTTTCCAGTAGCCAAATTGTCTTGTACAGGTGACTCAGATTTTGACTCTAATAATACTTGTAGAGTGTGCACCATTTCCTTTAGATGGGGTGACTTTTTCATTGCCTGCAAGAGAACAAATGAGAATTATTTTGTACTCCACATCTGGCATTATGGCTAGTGGGATTCAGGGTGTATGGTGTACGTGGGTACATTTGGACTGAGAGGTAGGGCCTTGCAGGCCTGCTGGGACAGGAACAGGAACTACACACACCAAAGACACTATCTTCTCCACCAACATTTAGAGTCAATTTATCCTCTGTAGCCGGGAGTCAATTTATCCTCTGAGTCAATTTATCCTCTGAGTCAATTTAGAGTCAATTTATCCTCTGAGCCCAAGAGAACAAATGAGAATTATTTTGTACCCCACATCTGGCATTATGGCTAGTGGGATTCAGGGTGTATGGTGTACGTGGGTACATTTGGACTCTATATATATATATATATATATATAGAGAGAGAGAGAGAGAGGGAGAGAGAGAGAGAGAGTGAGAGCAAGACAGTGATGTAGTCATTTTCTACAATGGATGAGATATGACATTCAGACAATTGATGGCTAAAACTTGGAGAGAAACTGTGCATCAGGAAAGGAATTGTCCAAAGGAGTAAAATCTCCAAATCTTTAGCTATATACAGCTCCAATGGGAGGTAGCGAAAAAGGCTTGAGAAGGAACTCATCCAGGAGACTCTCCACATGGACAGGCACCACAAGATTCATAGTCTGGCAACACACACAGGGCAGCTGCTAGTTCCTTGTGAAAGCCTTAGGGCTAAACCTCTCCCTCTTCATTGTCTTTACATCTGAAAAGAAAAATAGTGTCCACTGGCCAAGGAGAGCTACAATGGTGTCAATATTGAGCAGTAAATCAGAATGTGGCAAGTGTTTTGAACAAAATCTCTTGTGCCACAGTGATTCTGTTGTTCTCTTTCTCTCCCTACCACACACATACACACACAAAAACAAACACAAACACACACTCTCACAGTCACGCACGCACACGTCCACAGAAGCACATGCACAAATGGAGTTATACACATGCGCACTGGACATCTTCTGCAAGACAGAGCCCTGGGCTGAACCCTGCTTCGCACTTCCTGGAAGCACTCCCAGCCTTTTAAGGCCAGCTCTGAGCTCCCATTGGCGGGCTTCCTTCAGAAGGCTGATCTCTGAGTCCCGCCTTCGCAACTTCTCCTCTGTTCTCATTGGCCAGCTTTTGGTTCATGCACCTGAGGGTGATGTTCCTATTCTCTATTTGGCCAGCTGTCTCTATGAATACGCACTGGGCTCTCCCCTCAGGCTCTGAGGGCACGGTCTCTTAGACGCGCCCCTCTGGACTGTCTGCTGTCCTCTGAAGGCCCTGTTTCTGCCAACACGATCCAACAGCTCCTGTCTGGACCCATCCTTAGGACAATGCTGCTTCCGCTAGGCTGGACATGCTCTTGGGGCACACCCCGAAACATTGTCTCGACTCTCGTAGCCCAGTGCCTCAGGACACTTGCCCCATGGTGCCTTAGTCTCACACTGGTGCTGCCCTCTTGTGGACACCTGGCAGAATGCAGCTGAGCAAAGGAATTCACAAGCTCACAGTAGAGTCATCACAGACAAAGAGAGGAACCACTTCCACTTGCAAAGCCAAACAGGGGCATCCCCCCACCCCACAGGAAAGAACAGATGTCTAGGGCACTCTACGTCAATTTCAACCTTGCTGTCTATGGGCCACAAATCCCAGAGTTCTCCTCATTCCACAGAATCACTACACTCAACTATGGGCTTTGCTGCCACCTTGTGGACACACAGCAGAATGCAGCTGAGCTCCCCCATGCCACTCCTCTTTGAGTCTACACAGAAAATTACACACAGCATGGGAATAGTAAAGGAAAGAACCCATCTGAGTACCACCTGGGGAATGCACAACAGTGTCCAGAATATCCAATGTGTCATTCATATTTGAAAAACCACTTGTGCAGTGGAAACTTCCTTTGTCATTGCACAACCAAGTTCCTAATAATCTGCATCAGGAATAAAGTAACAACAGCGGTAATCAGAACTGAAACACACTTATGTACACTTACACACACACACACACACCCTCCCACAGAGACGCACACACTTTTACCTGAAATAACGTGGATTGGGGTTGCTGTTTTGCACTCAAGTAAAAGGTCAAAGTTTCATGGGTGGAGGGGAGAAGTGTTAAGTTTCTGGCATATGAAGGTGAGAAGTGCCTACAGCAGATCAATAGTTATATGGAAAATGACGGGAGCATGGGTTGCAGGTACAGATGGTGGAGATCCAGGGAACTATTTGGAATCCCAGGACCCCATATTGAGGCCCTACTCACCACTTACCCAGCTAGGGAAAAGCTGGGGTAGTGTCAAATCAGAACTGCAGCTGTCTCTCTGTCTCTCTTCCTGCTTGGGCTCTGCTCCCTCAGTTTCTTACTGTTTCCTTCTCCTCAGTAAGAAAGATACAAGTGATGTACAGAAATACAGGTAAAGTGGGAAAAATTACCCCCGTGCCCACTATTACATGTAACTGTTGACAGTAAACCAGTCATCCCCCAAGAAATAACAGAATAAATATTTGTGAGGTTAAAAATATTGTAGGTTAAATAGTGAACATTCTTTAGAGCCATGCAATACTAATCCATTGTGCATTGGATGTCACTGTCAAAAACAGTGCAATAATAGTTGTAGTAGTGTGTAGTATCTGCAAAAGGAAATGTATTGTGTGTCAAAAGTTCCCTTCAATTATAAGAGAAAATCAATCAGGCAGTTGAAATGACCCCTCATGTGATATGGGACTAAATAAATAAATAAATATGCAAATGAATGATGATCTAGGGATCAATCATAATGGGGATGATCTAGGAGGATTTGAAAAAAATAAAAACAAAAACCACAGGAAAACCTGATTACAGCAGAAATATAGAAAATGTCTGCTGAGAAACAGAGGGTTGCTTCAAAACTTCCATGACACTTCAGAGTCCAGGCAAATTAAGAATTCCCAAGAATGAAAAGAAAGGCATACATATTGAAGCTTACATGAGAAAATGGAGGCAAGTCCTGTGCTATGATAATTACAATGTGTATACTGACAGAAAGGCTATTGGAAATGCTCCTGGAAGGCTTATAATTTATAATTGTAGTGAATCCTGCTCCAACTATGTGACCATTTATTTATGAGTAAGGAGGCTGTTATAAATGTGGTAATTCTGCATTAAGATCAAATAAAAAGGTCAACAATTCTAAAAATGACTGATATATATGTATATATGTACATATATGTAAGTGTATCTTTATTATAGACTGAGGGATACTGGCATGGCTATGAGGAGACAGAGTATGGCTTGTGCCAGAGAGACTTACAAAGCTGAAGCTTCAGAAACCTGGGTGAAATCGCCAAAAAAACAGCCAGAGATCAGCAGTGTCCTGGTGATTCCCTTTGTATATCTGGGCCTGTCTGTAAAATAATGTATAACTAAAATATTAATGAGTGCTGACAGAGTGAGTGAGAGCCTGTGAGAGTCAGAGACAGAGAAGGCAAGAAGAGAAATAGAAGAGTGGGAAAGACACCAGAAGTCCAAAACCTCCCACACTGTGTTCATACATGACAGGTTCAAACCTGGGTTGTAGAGATTGTAAGGCAGAAGTCTCAAGTCCACAGAACCCAGACCACCCCAGCCTTCACAATATGTGTGTAGTATTTACCATACAAAATGTATTGTGAGTGTAAACTTCCCTTCAATTATAAGAGAAAAATCTATCAAGCAGAAGAAATGACACCTCATGTAATATAGGACTAAATAAATAAATAAGCAAATAAATGGGGATGATCTAGGAGGATTTGAAAAAAATTAAAAATAAAAACAAAAAGCACAAACAGACCTGATTACAGAAGAAAATAAAAACCATCTGCTGAGAAACAGAGGGCTGCTTCAAAAATTCAGAGACACTTCAGAGTCCAGGGAAATTAAGATTTCAATAGAATGAAAAGAAACTCATATGTACTGAAGCTGACACTAGAGAAAGGAGGCAAGTTCAGTACTATGATAATTACAATAAGGATGCTGATAGAAATGCTATTAGAAATGCTACTGGAAGGTTCTATTATTTATAATTGTATTGAATCCTGCTCCAACTAGGTGGCCAATTATTAATGAAAAAGGAAGCTGTTATAAATGTGTTAATTCTGATAAAGATCAATTACATAGGTCGACAATTCTAAAAATAACACGTATATATATGTATATGTATATATATATATATACATATATCTATGTTTATTATATAGTCTGAGAGATACTGCCATGGATATGAGGAGACAGAATATGGCTTGTGTCAGAGAGACTTACAAAGCTGAGGCTCCAGTAGCCTAGGTGAAATCACCAACACAACAAGCCAGAACTCAGCAGTGCTCTGGCAACTCTCTTTGTATATCTCGGCCTGTCAATAAAATAAGGATATAAGTAAAATATTACTGAGTGCAGACAGAGTGAGTGAGAGCCTGTGAGAGTCAGAGACAGAGAAGGAGAGAAAAGAAATAGATGAGTTGGAAAGTGACCAGAAGTCAAAAACCTCCTACTTTGTGTTCTTTGATGACAGGTTCAAACCTGGCTTGTAAAGATTGTAAGGCAGCAGCTCTCATGCCCACAGACCCCATACAGCCCCATCCTTCACCATATGTGTATAGTATTTTCCCCAGGAAATGTATTGTGCATCAAAAGTTCCCTTCAATTATAAGAGAAAATTTATCAAGCAGAAGAAATGTCCCCTCATGTGATACCTGACAAAATACATAAATATGCAAATAAATGATGATGATCTAGGAGTACTTGAAAAAATAAAAAAAATGAAAACACAAACCACAAGAAGACCTTATTACAGCAGAAACATAGAAACCATCTGTTGAGAAACAGAAGGCTGCTTCAAAAATTCACTAACACTTCAGGATACAGGGAAATTAAGATTTCCAGAAAAAGAAAACAAACACATACGTATTGAGGCTTACACTAGAAAAGGAATGGAAGTTCTGGGCTATGATAATTACAATAAGGATGCTGATAGAAACACGATTAGAAATGCTACTGGAAGGTTCTATTATTTATATTTGTATTGAATGCTGCTCCAACTATATGGCCAATTATTTCTGAAAAACTAGGCTGTTATAAATGTGGTATTTCTGGATAAAGGTCAAATACATATATCAACAATTCTAAAAATGACAGATATATAAATATATACGTATATATATTTATATATGTATGTGTATCTTTAATATAAACTCTGAGTGATACTGGCATGGAAATGAGGAGACAGAATATAGCTTGTGTCAGAAAGACTTACAAACTGAGGCTCCAGGAGCCTAGGTGAAATCGCCATCACAACAAGCCAGAGCTCAGCAGTGCTCTGGGAACACTCTTTGTATACCTGTGCCTGTCATTAAAATACGTATATAAGTAAAATATTAATGAGTGAAGACAGAGTGTGTGAGAGCATGTGAGAGTTAGAGACAGAGAAGGGAAGAAGAGGAATCGATGAGTTGGAAAGAGAACAGAATTCTAAACCCTCCTACATTGTGTTCATTGATGACAGGTTCAAACCTAGCTTGTAGAGATTGTAAGGCAACAGCTCTCATGCCCAAAGACCCCAGACAGCCCCAGCCTTCACCATATGCTGTACTACCATACCTGACAGTAATGTGTGTGTGTGTCTGTCTGTCGGTCAGTGTGTGTCAGTGTGTACTCAGAACTCACCTATAGTAGTCTCAGAGCATGGGTGGCAAGGTAGCCAGCCTCACTTGCAATTTATGTACAGATAACCTAGCTGGTCAGGGAAAGCCATAAAGCCCAGATTCTGGCTCAGCAAGAATGCATATGCAAAGGGACTCTCATGTCTCGCTCTCCTGAGTTCCTGATTCAATCTCATGCCTCACTATAATGCTCACACTGCCAATGGGGGAAACTGGGGCACACCTCAGAATTCAAAGGCAGGACCATGCCCAGTCATGTTTGGCTGCATACTCAGCCTCCAGCCTCCCAGTCCACTTCTCAGGGCAGCAGAATACAATCCCATAAAAAACCCAGAAAGAGTTCCAACATAGATGGGAACTGTGTTTGACCAAACAATAGTGGATGAACCCGGCCCCTTACACCTCCCCTTTGGGTCCGGCTAAGGCAATTGCTCCTGTGTCCTCACAATCCCTGAACATGGTGTCCTGGTGTCCACACATCACACTCAGAGAGATTCTCAGATGTAGGCATCCATGAGTGTCCCATACAAAGTCGCTCTGCTTGCAGGAAGCACAAACTCCCCGGGCCCTTGCTATGGAGAGACAAAAGGAAGATGGATGCCTCCATTGGCATAATTAGGAGTTTCCAGTGGAGATCACAGCCCTGCCCCTCATCTGAGGGCCTGGCTGCTGCTAATAAAGGCAATTGGAAACACCTGTTACAACTTGGGCCCTGAGGACATACTCAGGAATCCCTCCAGGAGCTAGCAGGCTGGCAGACCTTCTGACCCCGGGATAGCTGTGCTCCTAGTTGGGAGGGCCTTCGAGTCAGAGGTGAGAATATTCCCTAGATACAAGAAAGAACTTCAGGTTTCAAAAGGATTTGAAACCCCATGAGGCACTTGGAAAAGTCATTTCACAGCCATCAAAACACCCTCTTTCTGAACCCTGGAAGTTTCCATTTAGCGTGGAAAATCTGGACACTGGTGTGGCCATCAGTACCACAGATCCTTTACATACAATAGAGGGAAAGCACAATGTGTGTGCCAGGGGGATAGAGTTTCACTTCTCTTGACCTGGGGTCTCATAGAATAAAGACAAGGATGCAGTGCAGGAAATTGATGAGGGCTGCATTTAGGCTGAGTGTCAGCCACAGGGCCCTGGAGAATGGGAGTCAAGCACAGAGGGCCTGGACAGCTGCAGCTGGAGATGGATATATGCCTGTTACCTGCAGCAGGAACGCTGTCTCCTCAGTTCCCCTCTGTACTACGCCATATGCAGGAGACTAAGTAATCCAAAGGGCAAAGAAATGAATATTTCAACACCAGGAAAACCGAGTTCACGATGCATGAACTGATGTCCACGAAGGGTCCAGGGAAGAAGGAACACAGAGACAGTCATACAGACAGAATGACAGTGACTGAAAAGGACAGAAATTCTGGCGCTGTGTAGATCAGTGCCAGAGCACTGAAGACAAACCCTCCATGCCCATTTATACTTCTTACAAGTGGCATTGTTATTTCATGTTCGTGAGGAAAGGTTACACTTAGAACATTTAGGTCTTATGCCACTCTGAGAAGCAACACTGGGACTGCAGCCCACTCTCCAAAACTGCCCTTGCCTCTCCAAATTGGAAGTAGTTTAATGATGCTCCAGCCAAATGCAGGCTGGCGTATTTCATCTCCCTGGTCCAGCCTCAGCCTGTCCTGTGTGCAGGGACCTGCACTATGTCTATTTTTTCTTTGATTTACAGTTTTGGAATAGGACTTCTTGGACAAAATAAGCAAGAGGGAAGTAGATGATTTGGCAGCTGTAGTTTGTGCTGCGAGAGATTTGTAGAGTGACAGGAGGTAAACGAATGGCTCTGTGAAATGCCTCTCATGACTGTGGCTCAGAAGGGCCAGGTGTAACCACATTACTACCCGAATCCAGAGCTGTTCATGTGTCTAGCTAAAATATATTTTCAGACATCTACATGTTACATATATATATATATATATATACACATATATATATATATAGAGAGAGAGAGAGAGAGAGAAAGAGCAAGACAGTGATGTAGTCATTTTCTACAATTGATGCGATATGACATTCAGACAATTGATTGCTAAAACCTGGAGTGAAACTGTGCATCAGGAAAAGAATTGTCCAAAGGAGTAAAATCTCCAAATCATTAGCTATATGCAGCTCCAACAGGACCTAGAGAAAAAGGATCCAGAAGGAACTCATTCAGGAGACTCTCCACATGGACAGCCACCACAAGTTTCCTAGTCTGGCAACACACATAGGGCAGCTGCTAGTTCCCATTGCAAGCCGCAGGGCAAAAACCTCTACCTCTTCAGTATCTTTACATCTGAAAAGAAAAAAGTGTCCAAGGGCCAAGGAGAGCTACAATGGTGTCAATATTGAGCGGTAAATCTGAATGTGCCAAGTGTTTTGTACAAAATCACCTGTGCCACAGTGATTCTGTTGTTCTCTCTCTCTCTCCCTCCGTCACACACACACATAAACACACAAAAACACACACTCTCACACTTACACACAAGCACACATCCACAGAGGCACAGGCACAAACAGAGTTATACACATGCACACTGGACAGCTTCTGCAAGGCAGGGCCCTGGGCTGAACCCTGTTTCGCACTTCCTGGAAGCATGCCCAGCCTTTTAATGCCATCTCTGAACTCCCATTGTCTGGCTTACTTCAGAAGGCCCACAGACAGGGCACCAGCCATGCTCTGATAGGCCAGAGGCCTAGGCCACGCCCAGAACCCCTGACAGCAATATCATTGCCCAGTGTGGTAGGACACGCCCAGGAGTGTCATGGTCCCCAGTCAGTGATTGGCCAGAAACCTTGAGCACCGCCCACACGGCCCTGCAGCACTCTCATTGGGCAGCCTCTGGAAGGCCCGCCCACTAGCCACTTCTGCAGGAAAGAGATGAGAATTCAAAAACCTCCTACACTGTGTTCATTGATGACAGGTTCAAAGCTGGCTTGTAGAGATTGTAAGGCAGCAGCTCTCATACCCACAGACCCCAGACATCCCCAGTCTTCACCATATGCTGTACTATCAGACCTGACAGTAATGTGTGTGTGTGGGTGTGTCTGTCTGTGTCTGTGTGTGCTCAGAGCTCACCTATAGTAGTCCCAGAGCATGGGTGGGAAGGGAGGCAGTCTCACCTGCAACTTATGTTCAGAGAATTAGCTGGTGAGGGCAAGCCAGCTATCCCAGATTCTGGCTAAGCAAGAATGCACATGCAAGGGACTCTCATGTCTCCCTCTCCTGAGTTCCCGATTCAATCTCTTGCCTCACTATCATCCAAACACTGCCAATGGGGTAAGCTGGGGCACCCCTCAAAATTCAGGGGCAGGAGCCTGTCCAGTCACGTTTGTCTGCCTACTCAGCCTCCAGACTCTCAGTCCACTGTTCAGGCCACCATATTACAAGCCCAGAAAGAACCCAGAAATAGCTGTTTCAACATAGATGGGAATTGTGTTCGACCAAACAGTAGTGGAAGAACCTGGTCCCTTATACTTACCCTTTGTGTCTGGCTAAGGCAATTGCTCCTGTGGCTTCACATCCCTGATCATGGTGTCCTGGTGACCATACATCACACTCAGAGATTCCCAGATGTAGGCATGCATGAGTGTCCCGTACAAAGTCTCTCTGCTTGCAGGAAGAACAAACTCCCCGGGCCCTTGCTATGGACAGACAAAAGAAAGATGGATGCCTCCATTGGCTGAATTCGGAGCTTCCAGTGGAGATCACAGCCTCGCAACTCACCTGAGGGCATGGCTGCTGCTAATAAAGGCAATTGGAAACACCTGTTACCACTTGGGCCCTGAGGACATACTCAGGAATCCCTCCAGGAGCTAGCAGGCTGGCAGACATCCTGACCTCGTGATAGCTGTGCTCCGAGTTGGGCGGCCCTTCTGGCCAGAGGTGAGAATATTCCCTAGATACAAGAAAGAACTTCAGGTTTCAAAAGGATTTAAAAACCCCATGAGACACTTGGAAAAGACATTTCACAGCCATCAAAACACCCTCTTTCAGAACCCAGGAAGCTTCCGTTTTGCATGGAAAATCTGGACACTGGTGTGGCCATCAGTACCACAGATCCTTTACATTCGGCTTAATAGAGGGAAAGCACAATGTGTGTGCCAGGGGGATAGAGTTTCACTTCTCTTGACCTGGGCTTTCATGGAATAAGGACAAGGACGCTGTGCAGGAAGGTGAGGAGGGTTGCATTTAGGCTGAGTGACAGCCTCAGGGCCCTGGAGAATGGGAGTCAAGCACAGAGGGCCTGGACAGCTGCAGCTGCAGATGGACATATGCCTGGAACCTGCTGCAGCAACGATGTCTCCGCAGTTCCCCTCTGTACTACACCATGTGCAGGAGACTAAATAATCCAAAGGGCAAAGAAAGGAAAATTTCATCACTAGGATGACTGAGTTCACGATGCATGCACTGACTTCCTGTAAGGGCCCAGGCAAGAAGGCATGTAGAGACAGTTAGAGAGACAGAATGAAAGAGACAGAAACGGACTGAAATTCTGGCCCTTTTTTGATCAGTGCTAGCGCAGTGAAGACAAACACAACATGCCCATGCATACTTCTTATAGGTGGCATTGCTATTTTATGTTTTTGAGGAAATGTAACACTTAGAACATCTAGGTCTTAGCCCACTCTGAGAAGCAACACTTGGCCTGCAGCCCACTCTCCAAAACTGCCCTCGCCTATCCAATTAGGAAGTAGTCTTAGTGATGCTCCAGCCAAGAGGCAGGCTGGCGTATTGCATCTCCCTGGTCCAGCCTAGACTGTCCTGTGTGAGGAAACTGCACTATGTCTATTTCTTCTTTATTTATAGTTTTGGGATAGGACTCGGTGGACAAAAAGAGCAAGAGGGAAGTAGATGGTTTGGCAGAGGTAGTTTGTGCTGAGAGAGATTTGTAGAGTGATAAGAGGTATATGAATGGCTCTGTCAGATGTCTCTCATGACTGTGGCTCAGAAGGGCCAGGTGTATCTGCATTACTACCCTAATCCGGAGCTGTGCTGGTCTCTAGCTAAAACAAAATTTCAGATCTCTACATGTTACATATATATATATATATATATATATATATATATATATATATATATATATATATATATGGAGAGAGAGAGAGATACTGATGTACTCATTTTCTACAGTGGATTCGATATGACATTCAACAATTGATTGCTAAAACCTGGAGAGAAACTGTGCATCAGGAAAAGAATTGTCCAAAGGAGAAAAATCTCAAAATCATTAGCTATATGCAGCTCCAAGGGGACATAGCGAATAAGGCTTGAGAAGGAAATCATCAAGGAGACACTCCGCATGGACAGGCACCACAAGTTTCCTAGTCTGGCAACAGACACAATGCATCTGGTAGTTCCCAGTGCAAGCCTCAGGGCAAAAACCTCTCCCTCTTCAGTGTTTTTACATCTGAAAAGAAGAAAAGTGACCAAAGGCCAAAGAGAGATACAATGGCGTCAATATTGATCTGTAAATCAGAATGTTCAAAGTGTTTTGCAAAAAAATAACTTTATTATAAACTGTGAGTGGAGTGATACTGGCATGGAAATGATTAGACAGAATATAGCTTGTGTCAGAAAGACTTACAAACTGAGGCTCCAGTAGCCTAGGTGAAACCACCAACACAACAAGCCAGAGCTCGGCAGTGCTCTGGTCACTCTCTTTGTATATCTGGGCCTGTCATTAAAATGCGTATATAAGTAAAATATTAATGAGTGAAGACAAAGTGTGTGAGAGCATGTGAGAGTTAGAGACAGAGAAGGCGAGAAGAGAAATGATGAGTTGGAAAGAGACCAAAATTCAAAAACCTCCTACACTGTGTTCAATGATGACAGGTTCAAACCTGGCTTGTAGAGATTGTTAGGCAGCAGCTCTCATGCCCACAGACCCCATACAGCCCCAGTCTTCACCACATGCTGTACTACGAGACCAGACAGTAATGTGTGTGTGTGTCTTTCTGTGCTCAGAACTCACCTATAGTTGTCTCAGAGCATGGGTGGCAAGGTACCAGCCTCAACTTCAACTTATCTACAGAGAACCTAGCTTGTTAGGGAAAGCCAGCTAGCCCAGATTCTGGCTCAGCAAGAATGCATATGCAAAGGGACTCTCATGTCTCGCTCTCCTTATTTCCGATTCAATCTCATGCCTCACTATCATCCAAACACTGCCAACGGGTGAAGCTGGGGCACCCCTCAGAATTCAGGGGCAGGACCCTGTCCAGTCAAGTTTGGCTACATACTCAGCCTCCAGGCTCCCAGTCCACTTCTCAGTGGACAGCAGATTACAATCCCAGAATGAACCCAGAAATAGTTCCAACATAGATGGGAACTGTGTTTGACCAAACAATAGTGGATGAACCCAGCCCCTTACACCTCCCCTTTGGGTCCGGCTAAGGCAATTGCTCCTGTGTCCTCACAATCCCTGAACATGGTGTCCAAACATCACAGTCAGAGAGATTCCCAGAAGTAGGCATCCATGAGTTTCCCATACAATGTCGCTCTGCTTGCAGGAAGCACAAACTCCCCGGGCCCTTGCTATGGAGAGACCAAAGGTAAATGGATGCCTCCATTGGCTGAATTAGGAGTTTTCAGTGGATATCACAGCCCCGCCCCTCACCTGAGGGCCTGGATGCTGCTAATACAGGCAATTGGAAACACCTGTTACCACTTGGGACCTGAGGACATACTCAGGAATCCCTCCAAGAGCTAGCAGGCTGGCAGACCTGCAGCAGGATCGCTGTCTCCTCAGGTCCCTAATGTACTACGCCATATGCAGGAGACTGAATAATCCAAAGGGCAAAGAAAGGAAAATTTCAACACCAGGAAGTGCAAGTTCACGATATATGCACTGACTTCTATAAGGGCCCAGTGAAGAAGGCAGGTAGAGACAGTCAGAGAGACAGGATGACAGAGATAGAAAAGGACTGAAATTCTGGCCTTGTGTTGATCAGTGCCAGAGCACTGAAGACAAACACTCCATGCCCATGCATACTTCTTACAAGTGGCATTGTTATTTTATGTTTGAGGAAAGGTTACACTTAGAACATCTGGGTCTTAGCCCACTCTGAGAAGCACTTGGCCTGTAGCCAACTCTCCAAAACTGCCCTCCCCTCTCCAATTTGGAAGTAGTCTTAGTGATGCTCCAGCCAAGATGCAGGCTGGCGTATTGCATCTCCCTGGTCCAGCCTCAGCCTGTCCTGTGTGCAGGGAACTGCACTATGTCTATTTCTTCTTTGATTTACAGTTTTAGGATATGACTCGGTGGACAAAAAGAGCAAGAGGGAAGTATATGATTTGGTAGCGGTAGTTTGTGCTGAGAGAGATTTGAAGAGTGATAAGAGGTATATGAATGGCTCTGTGAGATGTCTCTTCTGACTGTGGCTCAGAAGGGTCAGGTGTATCCGCATTACTACCCTAATCCAGAGCTGTGCAGGTCTCTAACTAAAAAAGATTTTTAGAACTCTACATGTTACATATATATATATATATATATATATATATATATATATATATATATATACACATAGAGAGAGAGAGAGACACTGATGTAGTGATTTTCATCAATGGATTTATATGACATTCAGACAATTGATTGCTAAAACCTAGGGGCAAACTGTGCATTGGGAAAAGAATTGTCCAAAGGAGAAAAATCTCAAAATCATTAGCTATATGCAGCTCCAATGGGACAGAGCGAAAAAGGCTTGAGAAGGAACTCATCAAGGAGACTCTCCACATGGACAGACACCACAAGTTTCCTAGTCTGGCAACAGACACAGTGCATCTGGTAGTTCCCAGTGCAAGCCTCAGGGCAAAAACCTCTCCCTCTTCAGTGTTTTTACATCTGAAGAGAAAAGTGACCAAGGGCCAAAGAGAGCTACAATGGTGTCAATATTGAGCTGTAAATCAGAACGTACCAAGTGTTTGTGTGTCAATATTAAGCTGTAAATCAGAATGTACCTAGTGTTTTGCAAAAAAAAATCACTTTATTATAAGCTCTGAGTGATACTGGCATGGAAATGAGGAGACAGAATATGGCTTGTGTAAGAAAGACTTACAAACTGAGGCTCCAGTAGCCTAGGTGAAATCGCCAACACAACAAGCCAGAGCTCAGCAGTGCTCTGGTAACTCTCTTTGTATATCTGGGCCTGTCAGTAAAATAAGTATATAAGTAAAATATTAATGAGTGAAGACAGAGTGTGTGAGAGCATGTGAGAGTTAGAGACAGAGAAGACGAGAAGAGAAATAGATGAGTTGGAAAGAGACCAGAATTCAAAAACCTCCTACACTGTGTTCATTGATGACAGGTTCAAACCTGGATTGTAGAGATTGTAAGGCAGCAACTCTCATGCCCACAGACCCCAGACAGCCCTAGCCTTCACACTATGTTGTACTACCAGACCTGACAGTAATGTGTGTGTGTGTGTGTGTCTGTCTGTATGTGTGTGTCTGTGTGTGTCTGTGTGTGCTCAAAACTCACCTATAGTAGTCTAGAGCATGGGTGTCAAGGCAGCCAGCCTCACCAGCAACTTATGTACAGAGAACCTAGTTGGTTAGGGAAAGCCATCTAGCCCAGATTCTGGCTAAGCAAGAATGTATATGCAAAGGGACTCTCATGTCTTGCTCTCCTGAGTTCCTGATTCAATCTCATGCCTCACTATCATCCAAAAACTGCCAACGGGGGATGCTGGGGCACAACTCAGAATTCAGGGGCAGGACCCTGTCCAGTCACGTTTGGCTGCATACTCAGCCTCTATGCTCCCAGTCCACTTTTCAGTGGACAGAAGATTACAAGCCCAGAAAGAACCCAGAAAGTGCTGTGTCTCAACATATATGGGAACTGTTTTTGACCAAACAATAGGGGATGAACGCGGCCCCTTACACCTCCCCTTTGGATCCTGCTAAGGCAATTGCTCCTGTGGTATCACAATCCCTGAACACGGTATCCTGGTGTCCACACATCACACTCAGAGAGATTCCCAGAAGTAGGCATCCATGAGTGTCCCATACAAAGTCGCTCTGCTTGCAATAACGTGGATAAGGGTTGCAATTTTGCACTCAAGTAAAAGGTCAAAGTTTCATGGGTGGAGGGGAGAAGTGTTAAGTTTCTGGCATATGAAGGTGAGAAGTGCCTAGAGAAGATCGATAGATACATGGACAACGAAGTGAGCATGGGTTGGAGACACAGCTGTTGGAGATGCCAGGCAACTATGTGGAAGCCCAGCACCCCGTTTTAAGCCCCTGCTCACCACTTACCCAGCTAGGGAAAAGCTGGGCTAGTGTCAAATCAGAACTGCAGCTGTCTCTCTGTCTCTCTTCCTGCTTGGACCCTGCTCTCTCAATTTATGACTGTTTCCTTCTCCTCAATAAGAAAGTTACAAATGATGTACAGAAATACAGGGAAAATGGAAAAAATTACCCCCGTGCCCACTATTACATGTAAGTGTTGACTGTAACACATTCATCCCCCAAGAAAGAACAGAATAAATATTTGTGAGGTTAAAAACATTGTAAGTTAAATAGGGAACATTCTTTAGAGCCATGCAATAGTAATCCATTGTGCACTGGATGTCACTGTCAAAAACAGTACAGTAATAGTTGTAGTAGTGTGTAGTATCTGCAAAAGGAAATGTATTGTGTGTTAAAGTTCTTGTCAATTATAAGAGAAAATCTACGGGGCCGAAAAAATGACTCCTCATGTGATATGGGACTAAATAAATAAATAAATATGCAAATAAATGGGGTTGATCTAGGAGGAATTGAAAAAACTAAAAACAAAAACCACAGGAAGACCTGATTACAGCAGAAATATAGAAAACGTCTGCTGAGAAACAGAGGGCTGCTTCAAAACTTCCCTGACACTTCAGGGTACAGGAAAATTAAGAATTCCCGAGAATGAAAAGAAAGGCATAATTATTGAAGATTACACTATAAAATGGAAGCAAGTTCTGTGCTATGATAATTTCAATGAGGATACTGATAGAAATGCTACTGGAAATGCTCCGGGAAAGTTTATAATTTATAATTGTAGTGATGTGTGAAAGCATGTGAGAGTTAGAGACAGAGAAGGCGAGAAGAGAAATAGATGATTTGGGAAGAGACCAGAAGTCAAAAACCTCCTACACTGTGTTCATTGATGACAGGTTCAAACCTGGCTTGTAGAGATTGTTAGGCAGCAGCTCTCATGCCCACAGGCCCCAGACAGCCCCAGTATTCACCATATGCTGTACTACCAGACCTGACAGTAATGTGTGTGTGTGTGTGTGGCTGTCTGTCTGTCTGTCTGTGTGTGTCTTTGTGTGCTCAGAGCTCACCTGCAGTAGTCTCAGAGCATGGGTGGCAAGATAGCCAGCCTCACCTGCACTTATGTACGGAGAGCCTAGCTGGTCAGGGCAAGCCAGTTAGCCCGAATTCTGGCTAAGCAATAATACATATGCAAAGGGACTCTCATGTCTCCCTCTTCTGAGTTCCCAATTCAATCCCATGCCTCACTATCATCCAAACACTGCCAAAAGGGTAAGCTGGGGCACCCCTCAGAATTCAGGGCCAAGAGCTGTCCAGTCACATTTGGCTGCCTACTCAGCCTCCAGACTCTCAGTCCACTGCTCAGGGCAACAGATTACCTGACCAGAAAGAACCCAGAAATAGCTGTGTTTCAATATAGATGGTAACTGTGTTTGACCTAACAATAGTGGATAAACCCGTCCCCTCACACCTACCCTTTGGGTCCGACTAAGTCAATTGAAACTGTGGCCTCACAATCCCTGATCATGGTGTCCTGGTGTCCACACATGACACACAGAGCGATTCCCAGAAGTAGGCATGCATGAGTGTCCCATACAAAGTCGCTCTGCTTGCAGGAAGCACAAACTCCCCAGGCCCTTGCTATGGAGGGACAAAAGGAAGATGGATGACTCCATTGGTTGAATTAGGAGCTTCCAGTGGAGATCACAGCCCTGTCCCTCACCTGAGGGCCTGGCTGCTGCTAATAAAGGCAATTGGAAACACCTGCTACCACTTGGGGCACTTGAGAAATAGATGAGTTGGAAAGAGACCAGAAATCAATAACCTCCTACACTGTGTTCATGATGACAGGTTCAAACCTGGCTTGTATTGATTGTAAGGCAGCAGATCTCATGCCCACAGACACCAGAAAGCCTTCACCATATGTTGTACTACCATGTCTGACAGTAATGTGTGTGTCTGTCTGTGTGTGTCTGTGTGTGCTCAGGGCTCACCTGTAGTAGTCTCGGAGCATGGGTGTCAAGGTAGCCAGTCTCACCTGCAACTTGTGTACAGAGAATCTAGCTGGTCAGGGCAAGCCAGCTAGCCCAGATTCTGGCTAAGCAAGAATGCCAGAGAACTATGTGGAAGCCCAGGACCCCATTTTGAGCCCCTGGTCACCACCAACCAAGCTAGGGAAAAGCTGAGCTACTGGCAAATCAGAGCTGCAGCTGTCTCTCTTTCTCTCTTCCTGCTTGGGCCCTGCTCTATCAATTTATGGATGTTAATTTCTCCTCAATAAGAAAGTTATAAATGATGTACAGAAACACAGGGAAAGTGGCAAAAATTACCCCCGTGCCCACTATTACATGTAACTGTTGACTGTAAACCATTCCTCCACCAAGAAAGAACAGAATAAATATTTGTGAGGTTAAAAACAGTGTAGGTTAAATAGGGAAAATTCTTTAGAGCCATGCAATACTAATCCATTCTGCATTGGATGTCACAGTCAAAAACAGTGTAGTAGTAGTTGTAGTAGTGTGTAGTATCTGCAAAAGGAAATTTATTGTGTGTCCAAAGTTCCCTTCAATTATAAGAGAAAATCTATCAGGCAGAAGAAATGACCCCTCATGTGATATCGGACTAAATATATAAATAAATATGAAAATATATGGGGATGATCGAGGAGGATTTTAAAAAAATAAAAATAAAAACAAAACCACAGGAAGACCTGATTAGAGCAGAAATATAGAAAACGTCTGCTGATAAAAAGGGCTGCTTCAAAAATTCCCTGACACTTCAGTGTCCAGGCAAATTAAGAATTCTGGAGAATGAAAAGAAACACATATGTCTTGTTTCTTACACTAGAGAAAGGAGGCAAGTTCTGTACTATGATAATTACAATAAGGATGCTGATAGAAAGGCTATTGGAAATGCTCCTGGAAGGTTTATAATTTATAATTGTAGTGAATCCTGCTACAACTATGTTACCAATTATTTGTGAATAAGGAGGCTGTTATAAATGTGGTAATTCTGCATTAAGATCAAATAAAATGCTCAAAAATTCTAAAAATGACTGATATCTATATATATATATGTATATATATAAGTACATATATGTATGTGTTTCTTTATTATAAACTATGAGGTATAATGGCATTGCTATGAGGAGACAGAGTATGTTTTGTGACATAGAGACTTACAAAGCTGAGGCTCCAGAAACCTAGGTGAAATCGCCAACAAAACAAGCTAGAGCACAGCAGTGGCCTGGTGACTCTCTTTGTATATCGGGGCCTGTAAGTAAAATAATATATAAGTAAAATATTAATGAGTGTAGACAGAGTGAGTGAGAGCATGTCAGACTCAGAGACAGAGAAGGCAAGAAGAGAAATAGAAGAGTTGGAAAGACACCAGAAGTCAAAAACCTCCCACACTGTGTTCATTGATGACAGGTTCAAACCTGCCTTGTAGAGATTGTAATGCAGCAGTCTCAAGTCGACAGACACCAGACCACTCCAGCCTTCACCATATGTGTGTAGTATTTATGACAGGAAATGTATTGTGAGTGTAAACTTCCCTTCAATTATAAGAGAAAAATCTATTAAGCAGAAGAAATGACCCCTCATGTAATATACGACTAAATAAATAAATAAATATGTAAATAAATGGGGATGATCTAGGAGGATTTGAAAAGAATGAAAAATAAAAACAAAAAGCACAAGAAGACCTGATTACAGCAGAAAATGGAAACCATCTGCTGAGAAACAGAGGACTGCTTCAAAAATTCCAAGACACTTCAGAGTCCAGGGAAATTAAGATTTCAGGAGAATGAAAAGAAACTCATATGTATTGAAGCTTATGCTAGATAAAGGAGGTGAGTTCTGTACTATGATAATTACAATAAGGATGCTGATAGAAATGCTATTAGAATTGCTACTGGAAGGTTCTATTATTTATAATTGTATTGAGTCCTGCTCCAGCTATGTGGCCAATTATTAATGAAAATGAAGCTGTTATAAATGTGTTAATTCTGATTTAGATCAATTACATAGGTTGATAATTGCAAAAATGGCAGATATATATATATATATATATATATATATATATATATATATGTCTTTATTATAAAGTCTGAGAGATACTGCCATGGATATGAGGAGACAGAATATGGCTTGTGTCAGAGAGAATTACAAAGCTGAGGCTCAAGTAGCCTTGATGAAAACACCAACAAAAAAATCCAGAGCTCAGTAGGGCTCTGGTAAATCTCTTTGTATATATGGGCCTGTCAATAAAATAAGGATATAAGTAAAATATTACTGAGTGCAGACAGAGTCATTGAGAGCCTGTGAGAGTCAGATACAGTGAAGGCTAGAAGGGAAATTGAAGAGTTGGAAATAGACCAGAACTCAAAACCCCCTAGACTGTGTTCATCTATGAAAGGTTCAAACCTGGCTTGTAGAAATTGTAAGGCAGCAGCTCTAATGCCCACAGTCCCAAGACAACCCAAGCCTTCACCATATTTGTGTAGTATTTGCCTCAGGAAATGTATTGTGCGTCAAAAGTTCCCTTTTATCTTTATAAGATAAAATCTATCAAGCAGAAGAAATGACCCTTCATGTGATACCTGACTAAATAAATAAATATGCAAATAAATGGGGATGATCTAGGAGGACTTGAAAAAATAAAAAAATGAAAACAAACACCACAAAAAGACCTGATAACAGCAGAAACATAGAAACCATCTGTTGAGAAACAGAGGGCTGCTTCAAAAATTCCCTAACACTTCAGGGTCCAGGATATTAAGATTTCCGGAAAAAGAAAACAAACACATACAAACACATTGAAGCTTATACTAGAAAAAGGAGGGAAGTTCTGGGCTATGATAATTACAATAAGGATGCTGAGAGAAACACGATTAGAAACTCTACTGGAAAGTTCTATTATTTATATTGCAATTAAATGCTGCGCCATCTATATGGCTAATTATTTCTAAAAACTAGGCTGTTATAAATGTGGTAATTCTGAATTAAGGTCAAATACATAGGTCGACAATTAAAAAAATGACAGATATATAAATATATATGTATATATATGCATGTATATCTTTATTAAAAACTCTGAGTGATACTGGCATAGAAATGAGGAGACAGAATATGGCTTGTTTCAGAAATACTTACAAACAGAGGCTCCTGTAGCCTAGGTGAAATAGCCAACACAACAAGCCAGAGCTCAGCAGTGCTCTGGCAACTCTCTTTGTATATCAGGGCCTGTTAGTAAAATAAGTATATAAGTAAAATATTAATGATTGAAGACAGAGTTTGTGAGAGCATGTGAGTATTAGGGACAGTGAAGGCGAGAAGAGAAATAGATGAGTTGGAAAGAGACCAGAATTCAAAAACCTCCTACACTGTGTTCATTCATGACAGGTTCAAACCTGTCTTGTACAGATTATAAGGCAGCAGCTCTCATGCTCACAGACCCCAGACAACCCAAACCTTCACCATATGTGTGTAGTATTTTCCCAGGAAATGTATTGTGCGTCAAAAGTTCCCTTCAATTATAAGAGAAAATCTATCAAGCAGAAGAAATGACCACTCATGTGATACCTGACTAAATAAATAAATATGAAAATAAATGGGGATGATCTAGGAGGACTTGAAAAAATAAAACAAAAATAAAAACAAAAACCACAAGATGACCTGATTACAGCAGAAACATAGAAACCATCTGCTGAGAAACAGAGGGCTGCTTCAAAAATTCCCTAACACTTCAGGGTCCAGGGAAATGGAGATTTCTGGAAAAAGAAAACAAACACATACTTATTGAAGCTTACACTAGAAAAAGGAGGGAAGTTCTGGGCTAAGATAATTACAATAAGCATGCTGATAGAAACACGATTAGAAGTGCTACTGGAATGTTCTTTTATTTATAATTGTATCGAATTCTGCTCCAACAATATGGCCAATTATTTCTGAAAATCTAGGCTGTTATAAATTTGGTAATTCTGAATTAAGGTCAAATACATAGGTAGACAATTCTAAAAATGAGAGATATATAAATATATATGTATATCTTTATTATAATCTCTGAGTGATACTGGCATGGAATTGAGGCATATATGGCTTGTGTCAGAAAGACTTATAATCTGAGGCTTCAGTAGCCTAGGTGAAATCTCCAACACAACAAGCCATAGCTCAGCAGTGCTCTGGTAAATCTATTTGTATATCTGGTACTGTTAGTAAAATAAGTATATAATTAAAATATTAAAGAGTGAAGACAGAGTGTGTGAGAGCATGTGAGAGTTAGGGACAGAGAAGGTGAGAAGAGAAAAAGATGAGTTGCAAAGAGACCAGAAGTCAAAAACCTCCTACACTGTGTTCATTGATGACAGGGTCAAACCTGGCTTGTAGAGATTGTAAGACAGCAGCTCTCATGCCCACAGACCCCAGACAGCCCCAGCCTTCACCATATGCTGTACTACCAGACCAAACAGTAATGTGTGTGTGTGTGTATGTGTGTTTGTGTGTCTGTGTGTGTCTGTGTGTGCTCAGAGCTCAGCTGTAGTAGTCTCGGAGCATGGGTGTCAAGGTAGCCAGCCTCACCTGCAACTTGTGTACAGAGAACCTAGCTGGTCAGGGCAAGCCAGCTAGCCCTGATTCTGGCTAAGCAAGAATGCCAGAGAACTATGTGGAAGCCCTGGACCCCATTTTGAGCCCCTGATCACCACTTACCCAGCTAGGGAAAAGCTGGGCTAGTGTCAAATCAGAACTGCAGCTGTTTCTCTGTCTCTCTTCCTGCTTGGTCCCTGCTCTCTCAATTTATGACTGTTTCTTTCTCCTCAATAAGAAAGTTACAAATGATGTACAGAAATAAAGGGAAAGTTGCAAAAATTACCCCAGTGCAAACTATTACATGTAACTGTTGACTGTAAACCATTCCTCCCCCAAGAAAGAACAGAATAAATATTTGTGAGGTTAAAAACATTGTAGGTTAAACAGAGAACATTCTTTAGAGCCATGCAATACTAATCCATTGTGCATTGGATGTCACTGTCAATAACAGTGCAGTAGTAGTTGTAGTAGTGTGTAGTATCTGCAAAAGGAAATGTATTGTGTGTCAAAAGTTCCCTTCAACTATAAGAGAAAATCTATCAGGCAGAATAAATGACCCCTCATGTGATTTCGGACTAAATATATACATAATATGCAAATATATGGGGATGATCTAGGAGGATTTGAAAAAATAACAAAATAATAAACACCACAGGAAGACCATAGGTCCACAATTCTAAAAATGACAGATATATATGTATATGGATGTATATCTTTATTATAAAGTCTGAGAGATACTTCATGGATATGAGGAGACAAAATATGGCTTGTGTCAGAGACACTTACAAAGCTGAGACTCCAGTAGCCTAGGTACAATTACCAACAAAACAAGCCAGAGCTCAGCAGTGCTCTCGCAACTCTCTTTGTATATCTGGGCCTGTCAATAAAATAAGGATATAAGTAAAATATTACTGAGTGTAGACAGAGTGAGTGAGAGCCTGTGAGTGTCAGAGACAGAGAAGGCGAGGAAAGAAATAGAGGAGTTGGAAATAGACCAGAAGTCAAAAACTCCCTAGACTGTGTTCATTCATGACAGGTTCTAACCTGGGTTTAGAGATTGTAAGGCAGCAGCTCTAATGTCCACAGACCCCAGACAACCCAAGCATTCACCATATGTGTGTAGTATTTGCCCCAGGAAATGTATTGTGCGTCAAAAGTTCCCTTCAATTATAAAAGAAAATATATCAAACAGAAGAAATGACCCTCATGTGATACCTGACTAAATATATAAATATGCCAGCAATCTCATTGTCCAGTGTGCTTGGACATGCCCAGGAGAGTCCGGGCACCTAGTCAGTGATTGGCCAGCGGCCTTGAGCACCTCCAACACGGCCTTGGAGAACGCACATTGGGCAGCCTCTGGAAGGCCCGACCACCAGCCACATCAGCTCCACTCTGACTGGCCGGTTGTCCCAGGGACACCCCCCAGCCAGCCCGAGAACGTGAGAGTTAGAGAAGGCGAGAAGAGAAATAGATGAGTTGGAAAGAGACCAGAATTCAAAAACCTCCTACACTGTGTTCATTGATGACAGGTTCAAAGCTGGCTTTTAGAGATTGTAAGGCACCAGCTCTCATGCCCACAGACCCCAGGCAGCACCTGTCTTCACCATATGCTGTACTACCAGACCTGACAGTAATGAATGTGTGTGTGTGTGTGTGTGTGTGTGTGTGTGTGTGTGTGTGTGTCTCTCTCTCTGTGTCTGTGTGTGCTCAGAGCTCACCTGTAGTTGTCTCAGAGCATGGGTGTCAAGGTAGTCAGCTTTACCTGCAACTTATGTACATAGAACCTAGCTGGTCTGGGAAAACCACCTAGCCCAGATTCTGGCTAAGCAAGCATGCCAGAGAACTATGTGGAAGCCCAAGACCCCATTTTGAGCCCCTGGTCACCACTTACCCAATTAGGGAAAAGCTGAGCTAGTGGCAAAGCAGAGCTGCAGCTGTCTCTCTGTCTCTCTTCCTGCTTCGGCCCTGCTCCCTCAATTTATGACTGTTTCCTTCTCAATAGGAAAGTTACAAAAATGTACAGAAATACAGGGAATGTGGGAAAAATTACCCCCGTGCAAACTATTACATGTAACTGTTGACTGTAAAACATTCCTCCCCCAAGAAAGAACAGAATAAATATTTGTGAGGTTAAAAACATTGTAGGTTAAATAGGGAACATTCTTTAGAGACATGCAATACTAATCCATTGTGCATTGGATGTCACTGTCAAAAACAGTGCAGTAGTAGCTGTAGTAGTGTGTTGTATCTGCAAAAGGAAATGTATTGTGTGTCCAAAGTTCCCTCAATTATAAGAGAAAATCTATCAGGCAGAAGAAATGACCCCTCTTGTGATATCGGACTAAATATATAAATAAATATGCGAATATATTGGGATGATCTAGGAGGATTTGAAAAAATAAAAAATAATAATCACCACAGGAAGACCATTGGTCGACAATTCTAAAAATGACAGATATATATGTTTATTTATATATGTATATGGATGTATATCTTTATTTTAAAGTCTGATCAGATACTGCCATGGATATGAGGAGACACAATATGGCTTCTGTCAGAGAGACTTACAAAGCTGAGGCTCCAGTAGCCTAGGTAAAATCACCAACAAAACAAGCCAGAGCTCAGCAGTGCTCTGGCAACTCTCTTTGTATATCGGGGCCTGTCAATAAAATAAGGATATAAGTAAAATATTACTGAGTGCAGACAGAATGAGTGATAGCCTGTGAGTGTCAGAGACAGAGAAGGAGAGAAAAGAAATAGAGGAGTTGGAAATAGACCAGAAGTCAAAAACCCCCTAGACTGTGTTCATTCATGACAGGTTCAAACGTGGGTTGTAGAGATTGTAAGACAGCAGCCCTAATGCCCACAGACCCCAGACAACCCAAGCCTTCACCATATTGTATAGTATATGCCCCAGGAAATGCATTGTGCGTCAAGAGTTCCCTTCAAATATAAGAGAAAATATATCAAGCAGAAGAAATGACCCTCATGTGATACTGACTAAATAAATAAATATGCAAATAAATGGGGATGATTTAATAGTCTTCAAAAAATAAAAATAATGAAAACAAAAACCACAAGAAGACCTGATTACAACAGAAACATAGAAATCATCTGCTGAGAAACAGAGGGTTGCTTCAAAAATTCCCTAACACTTCAGGGTCCATGGAAATTAAGATTTCCAGAAAAAGAAAACAAACACATACATATTGAAGTTACATTAGAATAAGGAGGGAAGTTCTGGGCTATGATAATTACAATAATGATGCTGATAGAAACACGATTAGAAATGCTACTGGAAGGTTCTATTATTTATAATTGTATTGAATCCTGCTCCAACTATATGGCCAATTACTTCTGAAAAACTAGGCTGTTATAAATTTGGTAATTCTGAATTAAGGTCAAATACATAGGTAGACAATTCAAAAAATGACAGATGTATAAATATATATGTATATATATATGTATGTATATCTGTATTATAAACTCTAAGTGATACTGGCATGGAAATGAGGAGACTGAATATGGCTTATGTCAGAAAGAATTACAAACTGAGGCTCCAGTAGCCTAGGTAAAATCGCCAACACAACAAGCCAAAGCTCAGCAGTGCTCTGTTAACTCTCTTTGTTATCTGGGACTGTTACTAACAGTTTTGGGATAGGACTCGGTAGACAAAAAGATCAAGAGGGAAGTAGATGATTTGGCAGCTGTAGTTTGTGTTGAGAGAAAATTGTAGAGTGACAAGAGGTAAACGAATGGCTTTGTGAGATGTCTCTCATGACTGTGGCTCAGAAGGACAAGGTGTATCCACATTACTACCCGAATCCAGAGCTGTGGACATCTCTAGGCAAAATATATTTTCAGACATCTACATGTTACATATATATATATATATATATATATATATATATAGAGAGAGAGAGAGAGAGAGAGAGAGAGAGCAAGACACTGATGTAGTATTTTCTACAGTATATGCGATGTGACATTCAGACAATTGATTGTTAAAACCTGGAGAGAAACTGTGCATCAGGAAAAGAATTGTCCAAAGGAGTAAATTATCCAAATCATTAGCTATATGCAGCTCCAATGGGACCTAGCGAAAAACGCTCGAGAAGGAACTCATCCAGGAGACTCTCCACATGGACAGGCACCACAAGTTTCCTAGTCTGGAAACACACACAGGGCAGCTGCTAGTTCCCAGAGCAAGCCTCAGAGCAAAAACCTCTCCCTCTTCAGTGTCTTTACATCTGAAAATAAGAAAAGTGACCAAGGGCCAAGGAGAGCTACAATGGTGTCAATATTGAGCTGTAAATCAGAATGTGCCAAGTGTTTTGCACAAAATCACCTGTGCAACAGTTATTCTGTTGTTCTCTCTCTCTCCCTCCCTCACACACACACACTCAAAAATACACACTCTCACAGTTACACACACGCACACATCCACAGAGGCACAGGCACACGCGGAATTATACACATGCACACTAGACAGTTTCTGCAAGGCAGGGCCTTGGGCGGAACTCTGCTTCGCACTTCCTGGAAGCACACCCAGCCTTTTAAGGCCAGCTCTGAGCTCCCATTGTCGGGCTTACTTCAGAAGGCCCGCAGACAGGGCACCAGCCATGCTCTGATATGCCAGAGGCCTAGGCCACGCCCAGAACCCCTGCCAGCAATATCATTGGCCAGTGTGCTAGGACACGCCCAGGAGTGTCCAACCCCTAGTCAGTGATTGGCCAGCAACCTTGAGCACGGCCCACACGGACCTGCAGCACGCTCATTGGGCAGCCTCTGGAAGGCCCATGCACCAGCCACTTCTGCTGGAAAGAGATGAGAATTCAAAAACCTCCTACACTGTGTTCATTGATGACAGGATCAAAGCTGACATGTAGAGATTGTAAGACAGCAGCTCTCATGCCCAAAGACCCCAGGGAGTCCGAGCCTTCACCATATGCTGTTCTATCCGACCTGACAGTCATGTGTGTGTGTCTGTCTGTCTGTCTTTCTGTGTGTGCTCAGTGCTCACCTATAGTAGTCTCAGGGCATGGCTGGGAAGGTAGCCAGCCTCACCTGCAACTTATATACAGAGAACCTAGCTGGTCAGGGCAAGCCAGCTAGCCCAGATTGTGCCTAAGCAAGAATGCACATGCAAAGGGACACTCATGTATCCCTCTACTGAGTTCCCCATTCAATCTCATGCCTCACTATCATCCAAACACTGCCAAGGGGGTAAGCTGGTGCACCCCTCAGAATTCAGGGACAGGAGCCTTTCCAGTCACGTTTGGCTGCCTACTCAGCCTCAAGACTCTCAGTCCACTGTTCAGGGCAGCAGATTACAACCCCAGAAAGAACCCAGAAATAGCTGTGTTTCAACATAGATGGTAACTGTGTTTGACCAAACAATAGTGGATGAACCCAGCCCCTCACACGTACCCTTTGGGTCCAGCTAAGGCAATTGCTCCTGAGGCCTCACAATCCCTGATCATCGTGTCCTGGTGTCCCCAAATCACACTCAGAGATTCCCAGAAGTAGGCATGCATGAGTGTCCCAATCAAAGTCGCTCTGCTTGCAGGAAGCACAAACTCCCCGGGCCCTTGCTATAGAGAGACAAAAGGAAGATGGATGTCTACATTGGATGAATTCTGAGCTTCCAGTGGAGATCACAGCCCCGCCCCTCACCTGAGGGCCTGGCTGCTGCTAATAAAGGCAATTAGAAACACCTGTTACCACTTGGGGCCTGAGGACATACTCAGGAATCACTCCAGGAGCTAGCAGGCTGGCAGACCTCCTGACCCCGGGATAGCTGTGCATCTAGTTGGGAGGTGAGAATATTCCCTAGATACAAGGACGAACTTTAGGTTTCAAAAGGATTTGAAACCCCAGGATGCACTTGGAGAAGACATTTCACAGCCATCAAAACACCCTCTTTCTGAACCATGGAAGCTTCTGTTTTGCGTGGAAAATCTGGACACTGGTGTGGCCATCAGTACCACAGATCCTTTACATTCGGCCCAATAGACGGAAAGCACTATGTGTGTGCCAGGGTGGTAGAGTTTCACTTCTCTTGACCTGGGCTCTCATGGAATAAGGACAAGGATGCTGTGCGAGAAACTGAGGAGGATGCATTTAGCCTGAGTGTCAGCCTCAGGGCCCTGGAGAATGGGAGTCAAGCACAGAGGGCCTTGACAGCTTCAGCTGCATATGGACATATGCCTGTTACCTGCAGCTGGATCAATGTGTCCTCAGATCCCCACTGTTTACGCTATATGCAGGAGATTAAGTAATCCAGAGGGCAAAGAAAGGAAAATTTCAACACCAGGAAGACTGAGTTCACGATGCATGCACTGAATTCCACGAAGGGGCCAGGGAAGAAGGCACACAGAGACAGTCATACAGACAGAATGACAGTGACTGACAAGGACAGAAATTCTGGCCCTGTTGATCAGTGCCAGAGCACTGAAGACAAACCCTCCATGCCCATGCATACTTCTTACAAGTGGCATTGTTATTTTATGTTTGTGAGGAAAGGTTACACTTAGAACATCTAGGTCTTAGTCCACTCTGAGAAGCAACACTTGGCCTGCAGCCCACTCTCCAAAACTGCCCTTGCCTCTCCAAATTGGAAGTAGTTTTAGTGATGCTCCAGCCACGATGGAGGCTGGCGTATTTCATCTCCCTGGTCCTCAGCCTGTCCTGTGTGCAGAGAACTGCACTATGTCTATTTCATCTTTGATTTACAGATTTGGGATAGGACTCCCAGGACAAAATGACCAAGAGGGAAGTAGATGATTTGGTAGCTGTAGTTTGTGCAGAGAGATTTGTAGTATGACATGAGGTAAACGAATGGCTCTGTGAGATGTCTCTCATGACAGTGGCTCAGAAGGGCCAGGTGTAACCGCATTACTACCCGAATCCAGAGCTGTGCAAGTCTCTAGCTAAAATATATTTTCAGACCTCTACATGTTATATATATATATATAGAGAGAGAGAGATAGCAAGACACTGATGTAGTCATTTTCTACAATGGATGCGATATGACATTCAGACAATCTGAATCTAAATCTGGAGAGAAACTGTGCATCAGGAAAAAAATTGTCCAAAGGAGTAAAATCTCCAAATCATTAGCTATATGCAGCTCCAACGGGACATAGCGAAAAACGCTCGAGAAGGAACTCATCCCGGAGACTCTCCACATGGACAGGCACCACAAGTTTCCTAGTCTGGCAACACACATGGCAGCTGCTAGTTCCCTGTGCAAGCCTCAGGGCAAAAACCTCTCCCTCTTCAGTGTCTTTACATATCAAAATAAGAAAGTGACCAAGTGCCAAGGAGAGCTACAACGGTGTCAATATTGAGCTGTAAATCAGAATGTGCCAAGTGTTTTGCACAAAATTACCTGTGCCACAGTGATTCTGTTGTTCTCTCTCTCATCCTCCCTCACACACAGACACACAAACACACACAAACACACACTCTCACAGTTACACACACGCACACATCCACAGAGGCACAGGCACACACGGAGTTATACACATGCACACTGGACAGCTTCTGCAAGGCAGGGCCCTGGGCTGAACCCTGCTTCGCACTTCCTGGAAGCACGCCCAGCCTTTTAAGGCCAGCTGTGAGCTCCCATTGTCGGGCTTACTTCAGAAGGCCCACAGACAGGGCACCAGCCATGCTCTGATATGCCAGAGGCCTAGGCCATGCCCAGAACACCTGCCAGCAATATCATTGGCCAGTGTGCTAGGACACGCCCAGGAGTGTCAAGGCCCCTAGTCAGTTATTGGCCAGCAACCTTGAGTACCGCCCACATGGCCCTGCAGCACGCTCATTGGGCAGCCTCTGGAAGGCCCGTGCACCAGCCACTTCTGCTGGAAAGAGATGAGAATTCAAAAACCTCCTACACTGTGTTCATTGATGACAGGTTCAAATCTGGCATATAGAGATTGTAAGGCAGCAGCTCTCATGCCCACAGACCCCATACAACCCCAGCCTTCACCAAGTTCTGTGCTATGATAATTACAATGAGGATACTGATAGAAAGGCTATTGGAAACACTCCTAGAAGGTTTATAATTTATAATTGTAGTAAATCCTGCTCCAACTATGTGACCAATTATTTATGAATAAGATGGCTGTTATAAATGTGGTAATTCTGCATTAAGATCAAATAAAAAGGTCAACAATTCTAAAAATGCTAATATATATATGTATATATATGTACATATATCTAAGTGTATCTTTATTATAGACTCTGAGGGATACTGGCATGGCTATGAGGAGACAGAGTACGGCTTGTGCCAGAGAGACTTACAAAGCTGAGGCTCCAGAAACCTAGGTGAAATCGTCAACAAAACAAGCCAGAGCTCAGCAGTGCACTGGTGATTCTCTTGTATATCAGGGCCTGTCAGTAAAATAAGTATATAAGTAAAATATTAATGAGTTCAGAGTGAGTGAGAGCCTGTGAGAGTCAGAGACAGAGAAGGCAAGAAGAGAAATAGAAGAGTGGGAAAGAGACCAGAAGTCAAAAACCTCCCACACTGTGTTCATACATGACAGGTTCAAACCTGGGTTGTAGAGATTGTAAGGCAGCAGTCTCATGTCCACAGACCCCAGAACACACCAGCCTTCACCATATGATGTACTACCAGACCTGACAGTAAACACATTTATAAAAGCTTCCTTTTTCATTAATAATTGTCCACCTAGTTGGAGCAGGATTCAATACAATTACAAATAATAGAACCTTCCAGTAGCATTTCTAATAGCATTTCTATCAGCATCCTTATTGTAACTATCATAGTACAGAACTTGCTCCTTTCTCTAGTGTAAGCTTCATTACATATGAGTTTCTTTACATTCTCCTGAAATCTTAATTTCCCTGTACTCTGAAGTATCTCGGAATTTTTTGAAGCAGCCCTCTGTTTCAGCAGAAGGTTTCCATTTTCTGCTGTAATCAGGTCTTCTTGTTCTTTTTGTTTTTATTTTTCATTTTTTTCAAATACTCCTATATCTTCCCATTTATTTGCATATTTATTTAGTCCTATATTACATTAGGGGTAATTTCTGATAAAGATCAATTACATAGGTCGACAATTCTATAAATGAGATATATATGTATATATATATATATATATATATATGGATATATGTTTATTATAATGTCTGAGATATACTGCCATGGAAATGAGGAGACAGAATATGGCTTGTGTCATAGAGACTGATAAAGCTGTGGCTCCAGTAACCTACGTGATACCACCAAAGAAACAAGCCAGAGCTCAGCACTGCTCTGGTAACTCTCTTTGTATATCTGGGCCTGTCACTAAAATAAGTATATAAGGAAAATATCAATCAGTGAAGATAGAGTGTGTGAGAGCATGTGAGAGTTAGAGACAGAGAAGGCGAGAAGAGAAATAGATGAGTTGGAAAGACCAGAAGTCAAAAACCTCCTACACTGTGTTCATTGATGGCAGGTTCAAACCTGGCTTGTAGAGATTGTAAGGCAGCAGCTCTCATGTGCACAGACCCCATACAACCCCAGCCTTCACCATATGATGTACTACCAGACCTGACAGTAATGTGTGTGTGTGGGTGTCTGTCTGTCTGTCTGTCTGACTGTGTGTGTCTGTGTGTGCTCAGAGCTCACCTATAGTAGTCTCAGAGCATGGGTGACAAGGTAGCCATCCTCACCTGCAACTTATGTACAGAGAACCAAGCTGGTCAACGCAAGCCAGCTAGCTCAGATTCTGGCTAAGCAAGAATACACATGCAAAGGGACTCTCATGTCTCCCTCTCCTGAGTTCCCGATTCATCTCATGCCTCACTATCATCCAAACACTGCCAACGGGGGAAGCTGGGGCACCCCTCAGAATTCAGGGGCATGAGGCTGAGTAGGCAGTCACATTTGGCTGCCTACTCAGCCTCCAGACTCTCAATCCACTGCTCAGGGCAGCGGATTACAAGCCCTGAAATAACCCAGAAAGAGCTGTGTTTCAACATAGATGGGAACTGTGTTTGACCAAACAATAGTGGATGAACCCGGCCCCTCACACCTACCCTTTGGGTCCGGCTAAAGCAATTGCTCCTGTGGCCTCACCATCCATGATCATGGTGTCCTAGTGTCCACAAGTCACACTCAGAGAGATTCCCAGAAGTAGGCATGCATGAGTGTTCCATACAAAGTCGCTCTGCTTGCAGGAAGCACAAACCCGCCGAGCCATTGCTATGGAGAGACAAAAGGAAGATGGATGCCTCCATTGGCAGAATTAGGAGCTTCCAGTTGAGATCATGGCCCCGCCCCTCACCTGAGGGCCTGGCTTCTGCTAATAAAGGCAATTGGAAACACCTGTTACCACTTGGGTCCTGAGGACATACTCAGCAATCCCTCCAGGAGCTAGCAGGCTGGCAGACCTCCTGACCCCGGGATAGCTGTGCTCCTACTTGGGAGGGCCTTCGGGCCAGAGGTGAGAATATTCCCTAGATACAAGAAAGAACTTCAGGTTTCAAAAGGATTTGAAACACCAGGAGGCACTTGGAAAAGACATTTCACAGCCATCAAAACACCCTCTTTCTGAACCCTGTAAACTTTCGTTTTGCATGGAAAATCTGGACACTGGTGTGGCCATCAGTACCACAGATCCTTTACATTCGGCCCAATAGAGGGAAAGCAAAATGTGTGTGCCAGGGTGGTAGAGTGTCACTTCTCTTGACCTGGGCTCTCATGGAATAAGGACAAGGATGCCGTGAAGGAAATTTAGGAGAGCTGTATTTAGTGTGAGCGTCAGCCACAGGGCCCTGGAGAATGGGAGTCAAGCACAGAGGGCCTGGACAGCTGCAGCTGGAGATGGAGATATGCCTGTAACCTGCAGCAGGAATGCTGTCTCCTCAGTTTCATATGCAGGAGACTAAGTAATCCGAAGGGCAAAGAAAGGAAAATTTCAACACCAGGAAGACCGAGTTCACGATGCATGCACTGACTTACACGAAGGGTCCAGGGAAGAAGGCACGTAGAGACAGTCAGAGAGACAGAATGACAGTGACTGAAAAGGACAGAAATTCTGGTCCTGGGTTGATCAGTGCCAGAGCACTGAAGGCAAAGCCTCCATGTCCATGCATACTTCTTACAAGTGGCATTGTTATTTTATGTTTGTGAGGAAAGGTTACACTTAGAACATCTGGGTCTTAGCCCACTCTGAGAGGCAACACTTGGCCTATAGCCCACTCTCCAAAACTGCCTTTGCCTACCAAATTGGAAGTAGTTTTAGTGATGCTCCAGCCAAATGCAGGTTGGCGTATTTCATCTCCCTGTTCCAGCCTCAGCCTGTCCTGTGTGCAGGAAACTGCACTATGTCTCTTTCTTCTTTGATTTACAGTTTTGGGATAGGACTTGGTGGACAAAAAGAGCAAGAGGGAAGTAGATGATTTGGCTGCTGTAGTTAGTGCTGAAATTGATTTGTAGAGTGACATGAGGTAAACGAATGGCTCTGTGAGATGTCTCTCATGACTGTGGCTCAGAAGGGCCAGGTGTATCCGCATTACCACCCAAATCCAGAGCTGTGCAGGTCTCTAGCTAAAATACATTTTAAGACCTCTACATGTTATATATATACATATATATATTTATATATATATATATATATATATATATATATAAAGAGAGAGAGGGAGAGAGAGAGAGGGAGAGAGAGAGAGCAAGACACTGATGTAGTCATTTTTCTACAATGGATGCAATATGACATTCAGACAATTGATTGCTAAAACCTGGAGTGAAACTGTCCATCAGGAAAATAATTGTCCAAAGGAGTAAAATCTCAAAATCATTAGCTATATGCAGCTCCAACGGGACCCTGCAAAAAAGTCTCGAGAAGGAACTCATCCAGGACACTCTCCACATGGACAGGCACCACAAGTTTCCTAGTCTGGCAACACACACAGGGCAACTGCTAGTTCCCAGTGAAAGCCTCAGGGCAAAAGCTCTCCCTCTTCAGTGTCTTTACTTATGAAAATAAGAAAAGTGACCAAGGGCCTAGGAGAGCTACAATGGTGTCAATATTGAGCTGTAAATCAGAATGTGCCAAGTGTCTTGCAAAAAATCACCTGTGCCACAGTGATTCTGTTGTTCTCTCTCTCTCTCCCTCACACACACACACACACACACACAAACACACACTCATAGTTACACACACACACACATCGACAGAGGTACAGGCACACACGGAGTTATACACATGCACACTGGACAGCTTCTGCAAGGTAGGGCCCTGGGCTGAACCCTGCGTCGCTCTTCCTGGAAGCATTCCCAGCCTTTTAAGGCCAGCTCTGAGCAACCATTGTCTGGCTTACTTCAGAAATCCGCAGACAGGGCAACAGCCATGCTCTGATAGGCCAGATGCCTAGGCCATGCAAATAACCCCTGCCAGCAATATCATTGGCCAGTGTGCAGGAGACGCCCAGAAGTGTCAAGGACCCTAGTCAGTGATTGGCCAGCAACCTTGATCACCGCCAACACGGCCCTTAGCACGCTCATTGGGTAGCCTCTGGAAGGCCAACCCACCAACCACTATTGCTGGAAAGAGATGAGAATTCAAAAACCTCCTACACTGTGTTCATGGATGACTGGTTCAAAGCAGGCTTGTAGAGATTGTAAGACAGCAGACCCCAGACAGCTTCAGCCTTCACCATATGCTGTACTACCCGACCTGACAGTAATGTGTGTGTGTGTCTGTCTGTCTATCTGTCTGTCTGTCCGTGTGTGTTCAGCGCTCACCTATAGTAGTCTCAGAGCATGGGTGGGAAGGTAGCCAGCCTGACCTGCAACTTATGTACAGAGAACCTAGTTGGTCAAGGCAAGCTAGCTAGCCCAGATTCTAGCTAAGCAAGAATGCACATGCAATGGGACTCTCATGTCTCACTCTCCTGAGTTCCCGATTCAATCTCATGCCTCACTATCATCCAGACACTGCCAATGGGGTAAGCTGGGGCACCCCTCAGAATACAGAGGTAGGACCCTGTCCAGTCACATTTGGCTGCCTACTCAGCCTCCAGACTCTCAGTCCACTGCTCAGGGCAGCAGATTACAAACCCAGAATGAAACCACAAAGAGCTGTGTCTCAACATAGATGGGAACTGTGTTTGACCAAAAAATAGTGGTTGAACCCAGCCACTTACACCTCCCCCTGGAGAGCAATTGATCCTGTGGCCTCACAATCCCTGATCATGGTGTCCAGGTGTCCAGACATCAAACTCAGAGAGATTCCCAGAAGTAGGCATCCATGAGTGCCCCATACAAAGTCGCTTTGCTTGCAGGAATCACAAACTCCCCGGGCCCTTGCTATGGAGAGACAAAACGAAGATGGAATCCTCCATTGGCTGAATTAGGAGTTTCCAGTGGAGATCAAGCCCCGTCCCTCACCTGAGGGCCTGGCTGCTGCTAATAAAGGCAATTGGAAACACCTGTTACCACTTGGTACCTGAGGACATACTCAGGAATCCATCCAGGAGCTAGCAGGTTGGCAGACATCCAGAAAACCAGAATAGCTGTGCTCCTAGTTGGGAGGGCATTCTGGCCAGAGGTGAGAATATTCCCTAGATACAAGAAAGAACTTCAGGTTTCAAAAGGATTTGAAACCCCATCAGGCACTTGGAAAAGACTTTCACAGCCATCAAAACACCCTCTTTCAGAACCCTGGAAGCTTCCGTTTTGCGTGAAAAATCTGGACACTGGTGTGGCCATCAGTAACACAGATCCTTTACATTCGGCCCAATAGAGGGAAAGCACAATGTGTGTGCCAGGGTGGTAGAGTTACACTTCTCTTGACCTGGACTCTCATGGAATAAGGACAGGAATGTGGTGCAGGAAATTGAGGAGGGCTGCATTTAGGCTGAGTGTCAGCCTCAGGGCCCTGGAGAATGGGAGTCAAGCACAGATGGCCTGGACAGCTTCAGCTAGAGATGGACATATGCCTGTTACCTGCAGCAGGATCGTTTTCTCCTCAGTTCCCCAATGTACTAAGCCATATGGAGGAGACTGAATAATCCAAAGGGCAAAGAAAGGAAAATTTCAACACCAGGAAGTCCGAGTTCACAATGCATGCAGTGACTTCCATACGGCCCAGTGAAGAAGGCATGTAGAGACAGTCAGAGAGACAGGATGAGAGAGAAAGAAAAGGACTGTAATTCTGGCCCTGTGTTGATCAGTGCCAGAGCACTGAAGACAAACCCTCCATGCCCATGCATAATTCTTACAAGTGGCATCTTTATTTTATGTTTGTGAGGAAAGGTTACACTTAGAACATCTAGGTCTTAGCCCACTCTGAGAAGCAACACTTGGCCTGCAGCCCACTCTCCAAAACTGCCCTCGCCTCTCCAATTTGGAACTAGTCTTAGTGATTCTCCAGCCAAGATGCAGGCTGGCATATTGCATCTCCCTCGTCCAGTATCAGTCTGTCCTGTGTGCATGGAACTGCACTATGTCTATTTCTTCATTGATTTACAGTTTTGGGATAGGACTCGGTGGACAAAAAGAGCAAGAGGGAAGTAGATGATTTGCCAGCGGTAGTTTGTGCTGAGAAAAATTTGTAGAGTGATAAGAGGTATATGAATGGCTCTGTGAGATATCTCTCATGAGTGAGGTTCAGAAGGTCCAGGTGTATCCTGATTAATACCCTAATCCTGAGCTGTTCAGGTCTCTAGCTAAAAAGTATTTTCAGATCTCTACATGTTATATATATATATATATATATATATATATATATATATAGAGAGAGAGAGAGAGAGAGAGAGAGAGAGAGAGAGCGAGGCACTGATGTAGTCATTTTCTACAATGGATTCGATATGACATTCAGACAATTGATTGCTAAAACCTGGAGAGAAACTGTGCATCAGGAAAAGAATTGTCCAAAGTAGTAAAACCTCAAAATCATTAGCTATATGCAGCTCCAACGGGACAGAGCGAAAAAGGCTTGATAAGGAACTCATCAAGGAGACTCTCCACATGGACAGGCACCACAAGATTCCTAGTCTGGCAACAGACATAGGGCAGCTGGTAGTTCCCACTGCAAGCCTCAGGGCAAAAACATCTCCCTCTTGGAGATATTGTGGACCACTCCTGTTTTAGAACGGGGCGACCCTACTATGACAGTAAAGATTGGCAATATTCCTTTTAATTTTTTGACTGACACGGGGGCAGAAAAGACGATTTTAAGGCAAGAAGAGGTTCCCCAAGATTGGGAGCTTATCCCTGGACCCAGTTTACATGGAATAGGAGGGATGACCAGAGCATTTTGCAACAGAGACTCGCTCATGTGGGAAGACCCAGAATGATCTACTGGACACTTCAGCCCTTTGGAAGCTAATATTAGCACCAACTTACTGGGCAGGGATATTCTGGAATATCTTGATGTTAGGATATCCACAGACGCCTCTGCAGAGCTTAAAACTCATTCCCGCGATACCAGGTCTATTCAGCACCCCCAACACTAAATGCCACTGTTCGTAGCCAAACACCCTGCTTAAGCTGGATTTCTAATGAGCCTGTCTGGGTGGAACAGTGGCCTTTACCTAGTGATAAGCTAAAAAATTTAAAAGAGCTCATCTGAGAGCTGTTCTCCTTGGGACACATATACCCCATGAGGCACTTGGAAAAGACTTTTCACAGCCATCAAAACACCCTATTTCAGAACCCTAAAAGCTTCCGTTTTGCGTGGAAAATCTGGACACTGGTGTGGCCATCAGTACCACAGATCCTTTACATTCGGCCCAATAGAGGGAAAGCACAATGTGTGTGCCAGGGGGATAGAGTTCCACTTCTCTTGACCTGGGCTCTCATGGAATAAGGATAAGGTTGCAGTGCAGGAAATTGAAGAGGGCTGCATTTAGGCTGAGTGTCAGCCTCAGGGCCCTGGAGAATGGGAGTCAAGCACAGGAGGCCTGGACAGCTTTAGCTGCAGATGGACATATGCCTGTTACCTGCAGCAGGAACGCTGTCTCCTCAGTTCCACTCTGTACTACGCCATATGCATGAGACTAAATAATCCAAAGGGCAAAGACTGGAAAATATCAACAACAGGAAGACCGAATTCATGATGCATGCACTGACTTCCACAAAGGGTCCAGGGAAGAAGGCAAGAAGAGACAGTCAGAGAGACAGAATGACAGTGACTGAAAAGGACAGAAATTCTAGCCCTGGGTTGATAAGTGCCAGAGCACTGAAGACAAACCCTCCATGCCCATGCATACTTCTTACAAGTGGCATTGTTATATTATGTTTGTGAGGAAAGGTTACACTTAGAACATCTAGGTCTTATCCCACTCTGAGACGCAACACTTGGCCTGCAGCCCACTCTCCAAAACTGCCCTCGCCTCTCCAAATTGGAAGTAGTTTTAGTGATGCTCCAGCCAAGATGCAGGCTGGCGTATTGCATCTCCCTGGTCCAGCATCAGCCTGTCCTGTGTGCAGGAAACTGCACTATGTCTCTTTCTTCTTTGATTTACAGTTTTGGGATAGGACTCCTTGGAAAAAATGAGCAAGAAGGAAGTAGATGATTTGGCAGCATTAGTTGGTTCTGAAAGTGATTTGTAGAGTGACAAGAGGTAAACGAATGGCTCTGTGAGATGTCTCTCATGACTGTGGCTCAGAAGGGCCAGGTGTATCCTCATTACTACCAGAATCCAGACCTGTGCAGGTCTGTAGCTAAAATATATTTTCAGACCTATATATGTTACATATATATATATATATATATATATATATATATATATAGAGAGAGAGAGAGAGAGAGAGAGAGAGAGAGAGAGAAAGAAAGAAATAGAGCAAGACAGTGATGTAGAAATTTTCTACAATGGATTCAATATGACATTCACACAATTGATTGCTAAAACCTGGAGAGAAACTGTACATCAGGAAAAGAATTGTCCAAAGGAGTAAAATCTCCAAATCATTAGCTATATGCAGATTCAACGAGACCAATCGAAAAAGGCTCGAGAAGGAACTCACCCAGGAGACTCTCCACATGGACAGGCACCACAAGTTTCCTAGTCTGGCAACACACAAGGGCAGCTGCGAGTTCCCAGTGCAAGAGTCAGGGCAAAAACCTCTCCCTCTTCAGGGTCTCAGAATTCAAAAACCTCCTACACTGTGTTCATTGATGACAGGTTCAAACCTGGCTAGTAGAGATTGTAAGGCAGCAGCTCTCATGCCCACAGACCCCAGACAGCCCCAGCCTTCACCATATGCTGTTCTACCAGACCTGACAATAATGTGTGTGTGTGTGTGTGTCTGTCTGTCTGACTGTGTGTGTCTGTGTGTGCTCAGAGCTCACCTGTAGTAGTCTCAGAGCATGGGTGGCAAAGTAGCCCGCCTCACCTGCAACTTATGTACAGAGAACCTAGCTGGTCAGGGCAAGCCAGCTAGCCCAGATTCTGGCTAAACAAGAATGCATATGCAAATGGACTCTCATGTCTAAATCTCCTGAGTTCCCTATTCAATCCCATGCCTCACTATCTATCATCAGGGGAAGCTGGGGCACCCCTTAGAATTCAGGGGCATGAGCCTGTCCAGTCACATTTGGCTGCCTACTCAGTCTCCAGGCTCTAAGTCCACTACTCACGGCAGCAGATTACAAGTTCAGAAAATACCCAGAAAGAGCTGTGTTTCAACAAAGATGGGAACTGTGTTCGACCAAACAATAATGGTTGAACCCGGTCCCTTACACCTACCCTTTGGGTCCGGCTAAGGCAATTGCTCCTGTTGCCTCACATCCCTGATCATGGTGTCCTGGTGTCCACACATCACACTCATAGAGATTCCCAGAAGTAGGCATGCATGAGTGTCCCATACAAAGTCTCTCTGCTTGCAGGAAGCACAAATTCCCCGGGCCCTTGCTATGGACAGACAAAAGAAAGATGGATGCCTCCATTGGCTGAATTCGGAGCTTCCAGTGGAGATCACAGCCCCACCCCTCACCTGAGGGCCTGGCTGCTGCTAATAAAGGCAATTGGAAACAACTGTTACCACTTGTGCCATGAGGACATACTCAGGAATCACTCCAGGAGCTATCAGGCTGGCAGACCTCCTGACCACAGGATAGCTGTGCTCCTAGTTGGGAGGGCATTCTAGCCAGAGCTGAGAATATTCTCTAGATACAAGAAAGAATTTAAAGTTGCAAAAGGATTTGAAACCCCATGAGGAACTTGAAAAGACTTTACACAGCCATCAAAACACCCTCTTTCTGAACCATGGAAGCTTCCGTTTTTCGTGGAAAATCTGGACACTGGTGTGGCCATCAGTACCACAGATCCTTTACATTCAGCCCAATAGAGGGAAAGCACAATGTGTGTGCCAGGGTGGTAGAGTTTCACTTCTCTTGACCTGGGCTCTCATGGAATGAGGACAAGGATGCAGTGCAGGAAATTGAGGAGAGCTGCATTTAGGCTGAGTGTCAGCCACAGGGCCCTGGAGAATGGGAGACAAGTACAGACGGCCTGGACAGCTGCAGCTGGAGATGGACATATGCCTGTTACCTGCAGCAGGAACGCTGTATCCTAAGTTCCCTTCTTTACTACGCCATATGCACAAGACTAAATAATCCAAAGGGCAAAGAAATGAATATTTCAACACCAGGAAGACCGAGTTCTCGATCCATGCACTGCTTCCAGTAAGGGCCCAGGGAAGAAAGCACGTAGAGACAGTCAGAGAGACAGAATGACAGTGATTTAAATGGACAGATATTCTGGCCCTGTGTTCATAAGTTCCAGAGCACTGAAGATAAACCCTCCATGCCTATGCATACTTTTTACAAGTGGCATTGTTATTTTATGATTGTGAGGAAAGGTTACACTGCTCATGGACGGTTTATAATTTATATTTGTAGTGAATCCTGCTCCAACTATGTGACCAATTATTTATGAATAAGGAGGCTGTTATAAATGTGGTAATTCTTCATTAGGATCATATAAAATTGTCAACAATTCTAAAATGACTGATATATATATATGGATATATATGTACATATATGTAAGTGTTTCCTTATTATAGACTCTGAGGGTTACTGGCATGGCTATGAGGAGACAAAGTATGGCTTGTGCCAGAGAGAATTACAAAGCTGATGCTACAGAATCCTAGGTGAAATCGCCAACAAAACAAGCCAGAGCTCAGCAGTGCCTTGGTGACTCTCTTTGTATATCAGGGCCTGTCAGTAAAATAAGTATATAAGTAAAATATTAATGAGTGCAGACAGAGTGAGTGAGAGCCTGTGAGATTCAGAGACAGAGAAGGCAAGAAGAGAAATAGAAGAGTGGGAAAGAGACCAGAAGTCAAAAACTTCCCACACTGTGTTCATACATGACAGGTTCAAACCTGGGTTGTAGAGATTGTAAGGCAGCAGTCTCATGTCCACAGACGCCAGAACGCCCCAACCTTCACCATATGTGCGTAGTATTTACTACACGAAATATATTTTGAGTGTAAACTTCCCTTTAATTATAAGAGAAAAAACTATCAAGCAGAAGAAATGACCCGTCATGTAATATAGGACTAATAAATAAATATGCAAATAAATGGGGATGATCTAGGAGGATTTGAAAAAAATGAAAAATAAAAACAAAAAGCACAAGAAGACCTGATTACAGCAGAAAATGGACACCATCTGCTGAGAAACAGAGGGCTACTTCAAAAATTCCGAGACACTTCAGAGTCCAGGGAAATTAAGATTTCATTAGAATGAAAAGAAACTCATATGTACTGAAACTGACACTAGAGAAAGGTGGCAAGTTCTGTACTATGATAACTACAATAAGGATGCTGATAGAAATGCTATTAGAAATGCTAATGGAAGTTTCTATTATTTATAATTGTATTGAAACCTGCTCCAACAAGGTGGACAATTATTAATGAAAAAGGAAGCTGTTATAAATATGTTAATTCTGATAAAGATAAATTACATAGGTTGACAATTCTATAAATGATATATATATATATATATATATATGTTTATTATAAAGCCTGAGATATACTGCCATGGAAATGAGGAGACAGAATAAGGCTTGTGTCAGAGAGACTTACCAAGCTGTGGCTCCAGTAGCCTAGGTGATATCACCAACAAAACAAGCCAGAGCTCAGCAGAGCTCTGGTAACTCTCTTTGTATATATGGGCCTGTCAGTAAAATAAGTATTTAAGTAAAATATCAATCAGTGAAGACAGAATGTGTGAGAGCATGTGAGAGTTAGAGACAGAGAAGGTGAAAAGATAAATAGATGAGTTGGAAAGAAACCAGAAGTCAAAAACCTCCTACACTGTGTTCATTGATGGCAGGTTCAAACCTGGCTTGTAGATATTGTAAGGCAGCAGCTCTCATGCCCACAGACACCAGACAGCCCCAGCCTTTACCATATGCTGTACTTACAGACCTGTCAGTAATGTGTGTGTGTCTGTCTGTCTGTCTGTATGTATGTCTGTGTATGTGTGCGCTCAGAGCTCACCTATAGTAGTCTCAGAACATGGGTATCAAGGTAGCCAGACTGACCTGCAACTTATATACAGAGAACCTAACTGCTCAGGGCAAGCCATTTAGCCCAGATTCTGGCTAAGCAACAATGCATATGCAAAGGTACTCTCATGTCTACCTATCCTGAGTTCCTGATACAATCCAATGCCTCACTATCATCTAAAAACTGCCAACGGGTTAACTGTGGCACCCCTCAGAATTCAGGGGAATGAGCCTGTCCAGTCACGTTTGGCTGCCTACTCAGCCTCCAGACTCTCAGTCCACTGCTCAGGGCAGCAGTTTACAAGCCCAGAAAGAGCTGTGTTTCAACATAGATTGGAACTGTGATTGACCAAACAATAGTGGATGAACCCAGCCCATTACACCTACCCTTTGGTTCCGGCTAAAGAAATTGCTCCTGTGGCCTCACAATCCCTGATCATGGTGTCCTGGGGTCCACACATCACACTCAGAGAGATTCCCTGAAGTAGGCATGCATGAGTGTCCCATACAAAGTCCCTCTGCTTGCAGGAAGCCCAAATTCCCCAGGCCCCTGCTATGGAGAAACAAAAGGAAGATGGATGCCTCCATTGGCTGAATTAGGAGCTCCCAGTGGAGATCATGGCCCCGCCCCTCACTTGAGGGCCAGGCTGCTGATAATAAAGGCAATTGGAAACACCTGTTACCACTTGGGCCCTGAGGACATACTCAGGATTCCCTCCAGGAGCTAGCAGGCTGGCAGACCTCCTGACCCTGGGATAGCTTTGCTCCTAATTGGGAGGGCCTTAGGGCCAGAGGTGAGAATATTCCCTAGATATAAGAATGAAATTCAGGTTTCAAAAGGATTTGAAACCCCAGGAGGCACTTGGAAAATACATTTCATAGCCATCAAAACACCCTCTTTCTGAACCCTGGAAGCTTCCGTTTTGCGTGGAAAATCTGGACACTGGTGTGGCCATCAGTACCACAGATCCTTTGCATTTGGCCCAATAGAGGGAAAGCACAATGTGTGTACCAGGGGCCAGAGTTTCACTTCTCTTGACCTGGGCTCTCATGGAATGATGACAAGGATGCAGTGCAGGAAATTGAGGAGGGCTGCATTTAGGCTGAGTGTCAGCCTCAGGGCCCTGGAGAATGGGAGTCAAGCACAGAGGGCCTGGACAGCTGCAGCTGGAGATGGACATATGCCTGTTACCTGGAGTAGGAAGGCTGTCTCCTCAGTTCCCCTCTGTACTACGCCATATGCACGAGACTAATTAATCCACAGGGCAAAGAAAGCAAATTTCAACACTAGGAAGACCGAGTTCATGATGCATGCACTGACTTCCACGCAGGGTCCAGGGAAGAAGGCACACAGAGACAGTCAGAGAGACAGAATGACAGTGACGGAAAAGGACAGAAAATCTGGCCCTGTGTTGATCAGTGCCAGAGCACTGAAGACAAACCCTCCATGCCCATGCATACTTCTTACAAGTGGCATTATTATTTTATGTTTGTGAGGAAAGGTTACACTTAGAACATCTAGGTCTTAGCCCACTCTGAGAAGCAACACTTGGCCTGCAGCCCACTCTCCAAAACTGCCCTTGCCACTCCAAATTGTAAGTAGTTTTAGTGATGCTCCAGCCAAGATGCAGGCTGGCGTATTCATCTCCCTGGTTCCCCCTCAGCCTGTCCTGTGTGCAGGGAACTGCACTATGTATTTTTCTTCTTTGATTTACAGTTTTGGGATAGGACTCGGTGGACAAAAAGAGCAACAGGGAAGTAGATCATTTGGCAGCTGTAGTTTGTGCTGAGAGAGATTTGTAGAGTGACAAGAGGTAAACGAATGGCTCTGTGAGATGTCTCTCATGACTGTGGCTCAGAAGTGCCAGGTGTATCCGCATTACTACCCTAATACAGAGTTGTGCAGGTCTCTAGCTAAAATATATTTTCAGACCTCTACAAGTTACATATATATATATATATATATATATATATATATAGAGAGAGAGAGAGAGAGAGAGAGAGAGAGAGAAAGAGAGAGAGAGAAAAACACTAATGTAGTCATTTTCTACAATGGATTCGATATGGCATTCAGCCAATTGAATTCTAAAACATGGAGAGAGAATGTGCATCAGGAAAAGAATTGTCCAAAGGAGTAAAATCTCCATATCATTAGCTATATGCAGCTCCAACGGGACCTACCAAAAAATGCTCCAGAAGGAACTCATCCAGGAAACTCTCCACATGGACAGACACCACAAGTTTCCTAGTCTGGCAACACACACAGGGCAGCTGCTAGTTCCCAGTGCAAGCCTCGGGGTAAAAACCTCTCGCTCTTCAGTGTCTTTACATCTGAAAATAAGAAAAGTTACCAAGGGCCAAGGAGAGCTACTATGGTGTCAATATTGAGCGGTAAATCAGAATGTGCCAAGTGTTTTTCACAAAATAACCTGTGCCACAGTGATTCTGTTGTTCTCTCTCTCTCCCCCCCACACACACACATAAAGACACACTCTCACAGTCACACACACACATCCACCGAGGCACAGGCACATACAGAGTTATACACATGCGCACTGGACAGCTTCTGCAAGGCAGGGCCCTGGGCTGAACCCTGCTTCGCACTTCCTGGAAGCACACCCAGCCTTTTAAGGCCAGCTCTGAGCTCCCATTGGCGGGCTTCCTTCAGAAGGCTGCTCTCAGAGTCCCGCGCTCGCAACTTCTCCTCTGTTCTCATTTGCCAGCTCTTGGTTCACGCCCCTGAGGGTGATGTTCCTCTTCTCTAATTGGCCAGCTGTCTCTATGAATACACACTGGGCCCTCCCCTCAGGCTCAGTGGGCACCGTCTCTTAGACCCACTCCCTGGAACTGCCTGCCGTCCTCTGTGCCCTGTTTCTGCCAATACAACCCACACAGCTCCTGTCTGGACCCGTCCTTAGGACACTGCCTGCTTGCGCTAGGTTGGCCATGCTCTTGGGGCACACCCAGAAACACTGTCTCCACTATCGTAGCCCATTGCCTCAGGGCACTTACCCCTTGGAGCCTTAGTCCCGCACTGGTGCTGACCTCTTGTGGACACCCAGCAGAATGCAGCTGAGCACAGGGATTCACAAGCTCTACTAGAGTCATCCCAAACAAAGAGAGAAACCCCTTCCACTTTCAAAGCCAAACAGGGGATTCCCCCACCCCACAGGAAAGAACAGATGTCTAGTGCACTCTAAGTCAATTTCAACCTTGCTGTCTATGGGCCACAAATCCCAGAGTTCTCCTCATTCCACAGAATCACTACACTCAACTATGGGCATTGCTGCCACCTTGTGGACACACAGCAGAATGCAGCTCAGCTCCCCCATGCCACTCCTCTGAGTCTACACAGAAAATTACACACAGCATGGAAATAGTAAAGGAAAGAACCCATCTCAGGACCACCTGGGAGAATGCACAACAGTGTCCAGAATATCCAATGTGCCATTCATATTTGAAAAACCACTTGTGCAGTGGAAACTTCCTTTGTCATAGCACAACCCAGTTCCTAAGACCCTGCATCAGGAATAAAGAAAAAACAGCAGTAATAATAACTGAAACACACTTATGTACACACACACACACACACACACACCATCCCACAGAGATGCACACACTTTTCCCTGAAATAACGTGGATTGGGGTTGCTGTTTTGCACTCAAATAAAAGGTCAAAGTTTCAAGGGTGGAGGGGAGAAGTGTTAAGTTTCTGGCATATGAAGGTGAGAAGTGCCTAGAGCAGATCCATAGTTACATGGACAATGAAGGGAGCATGGCTTGGAGGCACAGCTGGTGGATCTGACAGGGAACTATGTGGAAGCCCAAGACCCCGTTTTGAGCTCCTGCTCACCACTTACCCAGCAAGGGAAAAGCTGGGCTAGTGTCAAATCTGAAATGCAGCTGTCTCTCTGTCTCTCTTCCTGCTTGGGCCCTGCTCTCTCAATTTATGACTGTTTCCTTCTACTCAGTAAGAAAGATACAAATGATGTACAGAAATACAGGGAAAGTGGCAAAAATTACCCCAGTGCCCACTATTACATGTAACTGTTGACTGTAAACCATTCATCCCGCAAAAAAGAACAGAATAAATATTTGTGAGGTTAAAAACATTGTAGGTTAAATAGTGAACATTCTTTAGAGCCATGCAATACTAATCCATTAAGCATTGGATGTCACTTTCAAAAACAGTGCAGTAATAGTTGTAGTAGTGTGTAGTATCTGCAGAAGGAAATGTATTGTGTGTCAAAAGTTCCCTGCAATTATAAGAGAAAATCTATCAGGCAGAAGAAATGACCCCTCATGTGATATGGGATTAAATAAATAAATAAATATTCAAATAAATGGGGATGATCTAGGAGGATTTGAAAAAAATAAAAACAAAAACTACTGGAAGACCTGATTACAGCAGAAATATAGAAAACGTGGGCTGAGAAACAGAGGGCTACCTCGAAAATTCCCTGACACTTCAGGGTCCAGGCAAATTAAGAATTCCTGAGAATGAAAAGAAAGGCATACGTATTGAAGCTTACACTAGAAAATAGAGACAAGTTCTGTGCTATGAAAATTACAATAAGGATACTGATAGAAAGGCTATTGGAAATGCTCTTGGAAGGTTTATAATTTATAATTGTAGTGAATCCTACTCCAACTATGTGACCAATTATTTGTGAATAAGGAGGATGTTATAAATGTGATAATTCTGCATTAAGATCAAATAAAAAGGTCAACAATTCTAAAAATGACTGATATATATGTATATATATGTACATATATGTATGTGTATGTGTATATTTATTATAAACTCTGACGGATACTGGCATGTCTATAAGGAGACAGAGTATGGCTTGTGCCAGAGAGACTTACAAAGTTGAGGCTCCAGAAATATAGGTGTAATCGCCAACAAAACAAGCCAGAGCTCAGCAGTGCCCTGTTGACTCTATTTGTATATCAGGGCCTGTCAGTAAAATAAGTATATAAGTAAAATATTAATGAGTTCAGAGTGAGTGAGAGCCTGTGAGAGTCAGAGACAGAGAAGGCAAGAAGAGAAATAGAAGAGTGGGAAAGAGACCAGAAGTCAAAAACCTCCCACACTGTGTTCATACATGACAGGTTGAAACCTGGGTTGTAGAGATTGTAAGGCAGCAGTCTCAAGTCCACAGAACCCAGACCACCCCAGTCTTCACCATATGTGTGTAGTATTTATGACACGAAATGTATTTTGAGTGTTAACTTCCCTTCAATTATAAGAGAAAAATCTATCAAACAGAAGAAATGACCCCTCATGTAATATAGGACTAAATAAACAAATAAATATGCAAATAAACGGGGATGATCTAGGAGGATTTGAAAAAAAATGAAAAATAAAAACAAAAAGCACAAGAATACCTGATTACAGCAGAAAATGGAAACCTTCTGCTGAAACAGAGGGCTGCTTCAAAAATTCTGAGACACTTCAGTGTCCAGGGAAATTAAGATTTCAGGAGAATGAAAAGAAACTCATATGTACTCAAGCTTACACTAGAAAAAGGAGGAAAGTTCTGTACAATGATAGTTACAATAAGGATGCTGATAGAAATGCTATTAGAAATGCTACTGGAAGGTTCTATTATTTATAATTGTATTGAATCCTGCTCCAACAAGGTGGACAATTATTAATGAAAAAGGAAGCTGTTATAAATGTGTTAATTCTGATAAAGATCGATTACATAGTTAGACAATTCTATAAATGAGATACATATATATATATGTATATATATGGATGTATATGTTTATTATAAAGTCTGAGATATACTGCCATGGAAATTAGGAGACAGAATATGCCTTGTGTCAGAGAGACTTACAAAGCTGTGGCTCCAGTAGCCTAGGTGATATCACCAACAAAACAAGCCAGAGAACAGCAGTGCTCTGGTAACTCTCTTTGTATATCTGGGCCTGTCAGTAAAATAAGTATATAAGTAAAATATCAATGAGTGAAGACAGAGTGTGTGAGAACATGTGAGACTTAGAGACAGAGAAGGCAAGAAGAGAAATAGATGAGTTGTAAAGAGACCAGAAGTCAAAAACCTCCTACACTGTGTTCATTGATGACATGTTAAAAGCTGGCTTATAGAGATTGTAAGGCAGTAGCTCTCATGCCCACAGACCCCAGACAGCCCCAGCATTCACCATATGCTGTACTACCAGACCTGACATTAATGTGTGTGTGTGTGTGTGTGTGTCTGTCTGTCTGTCTGTCTGTCTGTGTCTGTGTGTGCTCAGAGCTCACCTATAGTAGTCTCCGAGCTACTATAGGTGAGCTCTACTACTACTAAGGTATCCAGCCTCACCTGCAACTTATGTACAGAGAACCTAGCTGGTCAGGGCTAGCCAGCTAGCCCAGATTCTGGCTAAGCAAGAATGAATATGCAAAGGGACTCTCATGTCTTCCTCTCCTGAGTTCCCTATTCAATCTCATGGCTCACTATCATCCAAACACTGCCAACGGGGTAAGCTGGGGCACCCCTCAGAATTCAGGGGCAGGAGCCTGTCCAGTCACGTTTGGTTGCCTACTCAAACTCCAGAATCTCGGTCCACTGCTCAGGGCAGCAGATTACAAGCCCAGAAAGAACCCAGAAGGAGCTGTGTTTCAACACAGATCGGAACTGTGTTTGACCAAACAATAGTGGATGAACCCGGCCCATTACACCTACCCTTTGTGTTTGGCTAAATCAATTGCTCCTGTGGCCTCACAATCCCTGATCATGGTGTCCTGGGGTCCACACATCACATTCAGAGAGATTCCCAGAAGTAGGCATGCATGGTGTCAGTTGTGATATCTCCTGCATCGTTTACAATTCTATTAATTTGAGTCTTCTCTCTTTTTTGTTTGGTGAGTCTGGCTAGGGGTTTGTCAATTTTGTTTAATCTTTCGTAGAACCAACATTTGGCTTCATTTATCTTTTGTATGGTTCTTTTATTTTTGATGTTTATTTCTGATCTAACTTTAGTGATTTCTGTCCTTCTGGTTGCTTTTAGGGTCCCTTTGTTCCTCTTCCTCTAAGTCCTTGAGGTGTGCAGTAAGGTCGTTCATTTGGGCTTCTTCTTGGTGTTTAATATGTGATTGTATGGCTATAAGTTTCCCTCTCAGTACTGCTTTAGCTGTGCCCCAAATATTTTGATAGGTGTGTCTTCATTTTCATTAGTTTCCAGGAACATTTGAATTTCCTGTTTGAGTGAGTCTCTGACCCAGTGGTTCTTAAGGAGCATGTTGTTTAGTTTCCAAATTCTATGTCTTTTAATAATTTTCCATTTGTTGTTAAATGTTAGTTTTACTCCACTGTGGTCTGAGAAGATACTTGGGATGATTTCAATGCTCTTGAATTTATTGATGCTGTCTTTGTGGCCTAACATGTGGTCTATCCTTAGCAGGCCAGTCAATAAGTGGTGACACCAAAGAGGTGATTATAATTTATTTTGGGTTAAGAATTAGAGTAAAGGTGACACGGACTAGCGGGTCTCCAGATTTCCCAGGCAGCGCCAGGCAAGGTGAGTGCGCCGGGCATTGTCCTCTGCCCAGGAAGGCGGCTCCCCCACCGGTTGCAGAGCACAGCAGGCAGAGGACCCAGAGAGAGCACGTTACCTCGGGGGCTTTCTCTTGGGAGTCTCCAGGGTCCACCGCGACCCTGAGGGTGGATCCGCAGACTTCTTGAGTATAGCTCTCATTGGATCAAAGGACTCGGAGCTAGTTTCCACTTTCGAGAAATCCTTTAAAAAAGTATGGAGGGGGGGTTTTCCTGGAAGCTGCTAGCCTCTGAGCTCCACACGCACTCCCCTGGAGAGAATAGGATTTTCTGCCTTTAGCAGGCCAGTCAATAAGGTGTCCTTAGACACCAAGGAGGCGATTAAAACTTAATTTGGGTTAAGAATTAGAGTAGCGGAAAAAATTCTTTTTTCTTCCTTTTAATTTTCAAGCATACATCCTTCCCGCCGCCCCTCCCCCCCACAAGCAGTCCCTGGGACCAGGTCCTAGCAGGATACCCCATACCACCAAACAGGGTGGTTTTTTTTGGATACGCATTTGGGAAGTTCCTTACACTGCTCTTTAATTACAACTCTTCTTCTTATCTTCTCCCTTTTCTCTCTCTTATCTCTCTCTCTTTTTTTTCTTTCTTTTCTTTTCTTTTTAATCTTGTCATACACTTCTTTCTTCTCTGCCTTTCTGAATTTGTGAATTACTTTGGGGAAGAAATATGACTCAGAGTGGACTCTCTATGTGTGTATCTCTGCTCTAGTTCCCTTTTCCCTCTTGTTACACCTAGAATATACACTGAATATTAGATTTGCATAACTGTCTATTCTTGCTATCCTCTCTTTCTTTTCTCTTTCTTCACTGGGATTTGGTTACTATTTTTTCACGAACTGGAGAAATTGTTTGGCTAACTGGTAACGATTAAACTACTTCAATACTTACTTCAGTTGCTACTGTAATTCCGGAGGTTGGTGAGTGCAATTGTCATAAAGGTATTTAGTACAGTGTTACTTGTACTCAAGACACAACAACTGAGGTACAACAGAGCATAAAAAAAGAGAAACACATAAATAAAAAAATGGGTAGATTAAAAACAAATAAAACTGCTACTCCAATGAATGAAGACAAGAGCCCCAAAGAAACCACAAATCATTCTGAAGTAACCATAGATAAGAAAAGTATGCAAGCAATAATAAACTTATTAATCACAGAAATGAAAACAACATTGGAGGAAAGGAATGGCAGTATTAGGGAAACAACAGTTGAGACCCCCAAGGAAAATACTGATTATCTTGAGGCAATTAGAGAACTGAAAGCTGAAATAGCTGTAATGAAGAAAGAAGCTGAGGCAAGGGAAAGCAGACTAACAGAAGCAGAAAACAGAATTAATCAGACAGAGGATGAGTTAGAGAAAACTAAGAAAGAGGTGAAAGAGCATAAAAAGAGATTGAGAGACACTGAAAACAACAACAGAGACATATGGGATGATCTCAAAAGAAGTAACATTCTTATAATTGGCCTGCTAGAGGAAGAAAGAGAGGAAGGGGAAGCAAACATTCTAGAGGAAATAATACAAGAAAACTTCCCAGACCTGAATAACACAAAGGATATCAAGGTTCAAGAGGCCCAGAGAGTACCAAACAGAATCAACCGAGACCTGAAGACACCAAGATACATCATAGTCACAATGAGAAGAAGTAAGGATAAAGAAAGGATCCTAAAGGCTGCAAGAGAGAAACAAAAAGTCACATACAAGGGAAAACCCATAAGACTATCTGCAGATTTCTCCACTCAAACTCTAAAAGCCAGAAGGGAGTGGCAAGATATCAATCGAACCCTGAATGAAAAAAGGGTTTCAACCAAGGATAATATATCCTGCTAGACTTTCGTTCAAGCTAGATGGAGGGATCAAAACCTTCTTAGACAAACAACAGTTAAAGGAGGCAATCATCACCAAGCCGGCCCTGAAAGAGGTACTAAAAGACCTCTTATAAACAAGAACATCACTATAATACTTGCAATATATTAGAGTAAACTGTTTTTTAGAACAATGGCACCACAATACATTAAATCCATAATATCAATAAATGTCAATGGCTTAAACTCACCCATCAAAAGGAACAGGGTGGGGGATGGATCAGAAAACATAACCCAACCATATGCTGCTTGCAAGAATCCCATCTGTCACAACAAGATAAACACAGACTTAAAGTGAAAGGATGGAATACTATCATACAGGCTAACGGTCCACAAAAAAGGGCAGGAACAGCCATTCTCATCTCAGATACGATAGATTTTAAATTAAATAAAGTAATAAAAGATAGGCAAGGACATTACATAATGATTAGAGGATCAATCAGCCAAGAAGACTTAACAATTATTAACATCTATGCACCCAACGGGGGACCATCTAAATACATTAAGCATCTACTGAAAGAATTTCAAAAATACATCAATAGTAATACAGTAATAGTGGGAGACTTCAATACCCCACTCTCAGGCTTAGACAGATCAACAAAGCAGAGAACCAATAAAGATACAAGAGAATTGAATGAAGAGATTGACATACTAGGCCTCTTGGACATTTTCAGACTCCTCCACTCTAATAGCATTTCTATCAGCATCCTTATTGTAACTATCATAGTACAGAACTTGCCTCCTTTCTCTAGTGTAAGCTTCAGTACTTATGAGTTTCTTTTCATTCTTCTGAAATCTTAATTTTCCTCGACTCTGAAGTGTCTCGGAATTTTTGAAGCAGCCCTCTGTTTCTCAGCAGATGGTTTCCATTTTCTGCTGTAATCAGTTCTTCTTGTGCTTTTTGTTTTTATTTTTAATTTTTTTCAAATTCTCCTAGATCATCCCCATTTATTTTCATATTTATTTATTTATTTAGTCCTATATTACATGAGGGGTCATTTCTTCTGGTTGATAGATTTTTCTTTTATAATTGAAGGGAAGTTTACACTCACAATACATTTCGTGTGGTAAATACTACACACATATGGTGAAGGCTGGGGTGGTCTGGGGTCTGTCGACTTGAGACTGCTGCCTTACAATCTCTACAACCCAGGTTTCAACCTGTAATGTATGAACACAGTGTGGGAGGTTTTTGACTTCTGGTTTCTTTCCCACTCTTCTATTTCTCTTCTTGCCTTCTCTGTCTCTGAATCTCACAGGCTCTCACTCACTCTGTCTGCACTCATTAATATTTTACTTATATACTTATTTTACTGACAGGCCCTGATATAAAAAGAGATTCACCAGGGCACTGCTGACCTCTGGCTTGTTTTGTTGGCAATTTCACCTAGGTTTCTGTAGCATCAGCTTTGTAAGTCTCTCTGGCACAAGCCATACTCTGTCTCCTCATACACATGCCAGTATCCCTCAGAGTTTATAATAAAGATACACATACATATATGTACATATATATACATATATATATATCAGTCAATTTTAGAATTGTTGACATTTTTATTTGATCTTAATGCAGAGTTATCACATTCATAACATCCTCCTTATTCACAAATAATTGGTCACGTAGTTGGAGCAGGATTCACTACAATTATAAATTATAAACCTTCCAGGAGCATTTCCAATAGCCTTTCTATCAGTATCCTTATTGTAATTATCATAACACAGAACTTGCCTCCATATTCTAGTGTTAGCTTCAATATGTATGCCTTTCTTTTCATTCTCAGGAATTCTTAATTTGCCTGGACCCTGAAGTGTCAGGGAATTTTCAAAGCAGCCCTCTGTTTCTCAGCCCATGTTTACTATATTTCTGCTGTAATCAGGTCTTCCTGTAGTTTTTGTTTTTATTTTTTTCAGATCCTCCTAGATCATCCCCATTTATTTGAATATTTATTTATTTATTTAGTCCCATATCACATGAGGGGTCATTTTTTCTGCCTGATAGATTTTCTCTTATAATTGAAGGGAACTTTTGACACACAATACATTTCCTTTTGCAGATACTACACACTACTACAACTATTACTGCACTGTTTTTGAAAGTGACATCCAATGCTTAATGGATTAGTATTGCATGGCTCTAAAGAATGTTCACTATTTAACCTGCAATGTTTTTAACCTCACAAATATTTATTCTGTTATATTTTGGGGATGAATGGTTTACAGTCAACAGTTACATGTAATAGTGGGCACGGGGGTAATTTTTGCCACTTTCCCTGTATTTCTGTACATCATTTGTAACTTTCTTATTGAGGAGAAGGAAATAGTCATAAATTGAGAGAGCAGGGCCCAAGCAGGAAGAGAGACAGAGAGACAGCTGCAGTTCACTTTTGACACTAGCCCAGCTTTTCCCTAGCTGGGTAAGTGGTGAGCAGGGGCTCAAAACGGGGTCCTGGGCTTCCACATAGTTCCCTGTCAGCTCCACCAGCTGTGCCTCCAACCCATGCTCCCTTCATTGTCCATGTACCTATAGATCTGCTCTAGGCACTTCTCACCTTCATTTGCCAGAAACTTAATACTTCTCCCCTCCACCCATGAAATTTTGACCTTTTACTTGAGTGCAAAACAGCAACCCCAATCCACGTTATTTCAGGGAAAAGTGTGTGGGTCTCTGTGGGAGTGTGTGTGTGTGTGTGTGTGTGTACATAAGTGTGTTTCAGTTATGATTACCGCTGTTGTTTCTTTATACCTGATGCAGGGTCTTAGGAACTGGGTTGTGCTATGACAAAGGAAGCTTCCACTGCACAAGTGGTTTTTCAAATATGAATGGCACATTCGATATTCTGGACACTGTTGTGCATTCTCCCAGGTGGTCCTCAGATGGGTTCTTTCCTTTACTATTCCCATACTGTGTGTAATTTTCTGTGTAGACTCAAACTGGAGTGGGATGGGGGAGCTCACCTGCATTATCCTGTGTGTCCACAAGGTGGCAGAAAAGCCCATAGTTGAGTGTAGAGATTCTGTGGAATGAGTATAACTCCATTTGTGCCTGTGCCTCTGTGGATGTGTGTGTGTCTGTGACTGTGAGAGTGTGTCGTGTGTGTGTGTGTGTGTGTGTGTGTGTGTGTGTGTGTGTGTGTGTGTGTGTGTGGTAGGGAGAGAGAGAGAACAACAGAATCACTGTGGCACAGGTGATTTTGTGCAAAACACTTGGCACATTCTGATTTACCGCTCAATATTGACACCATTGTAGCTCTCCTTGGCCCTTGGTCACTTTTTTTCTTTTCAGATGTAAAGACACTGAAGAGGGAGAGGTTTTTGCCCTGAGGCTTGCACACGAAACTAGCAGCTGCCCTGTGTGTGCTGCGAGACTAGGAAACTTGTGGTGTCTGTCCATGTGGAGAGTCTCCTGGATGAGTTCCTTCTGGAGCATTTTTTGCTAGGTCCCGTTGGGGCTGCATATAGCTAATGATTTGGAGATTTACTCCTTTGGACAATTCTTTTCCTGAAGCACAGTCTCTCTCCATGTTTTAGCAATCAATTGTCTGAATGTCATATCGCATCCATTGTAGAAAATGACTACATCAGTGTCTTGCTCTATCTCTCTCTCTCTCTCCATATATATATATATATATATATATATATATATATATATATTATAAATATATATATATATATATGTATCATGTAGAAGTCTGAAAATATGTTTTAGCTAGAGACATGCACAGCTCTGGATTAGGGTAGTAATGAGGATACACCAGGCCCTTCTGAGTCACAGTCATGAGAGAGATCTCACAGAGCCATTCGTTTACCTCTTGTCACTCTACACATCTCTCTCAGCACAAACTACAGCTGCCAAATCATCTACTTCCCTCTTGATCTTTCTGTCCACCGAGTCCTATCCCAAAATGTAAATCAAAGAAGAAATAGACATAGTGCAGTTTCGTGCACCGAGGACAGTCTAGGCTGGACGAGGGAGATGCAATATGCCAGCCTGCATCTTGGCTGGAGCATCACTAAGACTACTTCCAAATTGGAGAGTCGAGGGCAGTTTTGGAGAGTGGGCTGCAGGCCAAGTGTTGCTTCTCAGAGTGGGATAAGAAGGCCCTCCCAACTATGAGCACAGCTATCCCGGGTCAAGAGGTCTGCCAGCCTGCTAGATCCTGGATGGATTCGAGAGTATGTCCTCAGGCCCCAAGTGGTAACAGGTGTTTCCAATTGTCTTTATTAGCAGCAACAAGGCCCTCAGGTGAGGGGCGGGGCTGTGATCTCCACTGGAATCTCCTAATTTAAACAATGGAGGCATCCATCTTCCATTTGTCTCTCCATAGCAAGAGCCCAGGGAGTTTGTGCTTCCTGCAAGCAGAGCGACTTTGTATGGGACACTCATGCATGCCTACTTCTGTGAGTAGTCAGTGCATGCATCGTCAACTCAGTCTTCCTGGTGTTGAAATTTTCCTTTCTTTGCCCTTTGCATTACTTAGTCTCCTGCATATGGTGTAGTACAGAAGGAAACTGAGGAGACAGCGTTCCTGCTGTAGGTAACAGGCATATATCCATCTCCACCTGCAGCTATCCAGGCCCTCTGTGCTTGACTCCCATTCTCCAGGGCCCTGAGGCTGACATTCAGCCTAAATGCAGCCCTCCTCAATTTCCTGCACTGCATCCTTGTCATTATTCCATGAGATCCCATGTCAAGAGAAGTGAAACTCTATCCCCCTGGCACACACATTGTGCTTTCCCTCTATTGGGCCGAATGTAAAGGATCTGTGGTACTGATGGCCACACCATTGTCCAGATTTTCCACACAAAACGGAAGCTTCCAGGGTTCAGAAAGAGGGTGTTTTGATGGCTGTGAAATGTATTTTCCAAGTGCCTCCTGGGGTTTCAAATCCTTTTGAAACCTGAAGTTATTTCTTATATCTAGGGAATTTTCTCACCTATGGCCAGAGAATCCTGCGAAACTTCTATAAAGAACTATATGCCACCAAGCTAGAGAATCTGGAAGAAATGGAACAATTCCTAGAAACCTATGCACTTCCAAAACTGAACCAAGAAGAACTACAAAATCTAAATGCACCAATCACAAAGAAATTGAAATCGTTATTAAGAATCTCCCCAACAACAAAAGTCCTGGACCAGATGGCTTCACAACCGAATTCTACAAAACCTTCAGGAAACAGTTAATGCCCATACTTCTTAAGCTATTCCATAAGACTGAAGAAACAGGAATACTATCTTCCACCTTTTATGAAGCCAACATCACCCTGATACCAAAAGCTGATAGAGACAGAACAAAAAGGAAAACTACAGACCAATATCGCTGATGAACATAGATGCCAAAATATTAAACAAGATCTTGGCCAACTGGATACAGCAACACATCAAAAAGATTGTTCATCATGACCAAGTGGGATTCATCCCAGGAATGCAAGGCTGGTTCAACATCCGTAAGTCAATCAATGTCATTCACCACATCAATAAAAGCAAAGCCAAAAACACATGATTATCTCAATAGATGCAGAGAAAGCCTTTGACAAAATCCAACACCTATTCATGCTCAAAACTCTACAAAAAATGGGAATAGATGGGAAATTCCTCAAGATAGTGGAGTCTATATATAGCAAGCCTACAGCCAACATCATACTCAATGGACAGAAGCTGAAAGCATTCCCCGTTAGATCGGGAATCTAGACAGGGCTGTCCACTGTCACCGTTACTCTTCAACATAGTATTGGAAGTTCTTGCCATAGCAATCAGGCAAGAGAAAGAAATCAAAGGGATACAGATTGGAAGGGAAGAAGTCAAGCTCTCACTATTTGCAGATGATATGATAGTATACACAGAAAGACCTAAAGAATCCAGTAGAAAATTACTGGAAGTTATTAGGCAATATAGCAAGGTGTCAGGCTACAAAATCAATGTACAAAAATAAGTGGCATTTCTTTATGCAAACACTAAATCTGAAGAAGACATCCAGAAATCACTCCCATTTACTGTTTCAGCAAAATCAATCAAATACCTAGGAATAAAGTTGACCAAAGAAGTGAAAGACTTGTATGCTGAAAACTATGAGTCGCTACTCAAGGAAATAGAAACTGATACCAAGAAATGGAAAGATATCCCATGCTCATGGATTGGAAGAATAAATATCATCAAAATGAATATTCTCCCCAGAGCCATATACAAATTTAATGCAATACCCATCATTGTTCCACCAAGCTTCTTTAAGAGAATAGAACAAACACTACAATCATTTATCTGGAACCTGAAAACACCTAGAATTGCCAAAACCATCTTAAGGAAAAGAAACAGAAATGGATGCATCACACTCCCAGACCTGAAACAATATTATAAAGCCAACATCATCAAAACAGCATGGTACTGGAACAAAAATTGGCATACAGACCATTGGAACAGAATTGAAAGCCCAGAAGTAAATCCCAACACCTATGGGCATCTAATCTTTGATAAGGGGGCCCAAAGGATTAAATGGAAAAAGGAGGCTCTCTTCAATAAATGGTGCTGGGAAAACTGGGTTGAAACATGCAGAAGAATGAAATTGAACCACTTTATCTCACCAGAAACAAAAATCAACTCCAAATGGATCAAAGACCTAGATGTCAGACCACAAACAATCAAATACTTAGAGGAAAACATTGGTAAAACACTTTCCCACATACACCTCAAGGACATCTTTGATGAATCAAACCCAATTGCAAGGAAGACTAAAGCAGAAACAAACCAATGGGACTACATCAAATTGAAAAGCTTCTGCACATTCAAAGAAACTATTAAACAAACAGAGAGACCCATCACAGAATGGGAGAAGATCTTCACATGCCAGACATCAGACAAGAAACTAATCACCAAAATATATAAAGAGCTCAGCAAACTTAGCCGAAAAAAAACAAATGACCCCATCCAAAAATGGGCAGAGGAAATGAACAAAATATTCACCACAGAGGAGATCCAAAAGGCTAACAAACATATGAAAAACTGCTCTAGGTCACTGATCGTCAGAGAAATGCAAATTAAGACAACACTAAGATACCACCTCACTCCTGTAAGAATGGCATACATCAAAAGGGACAGCAGCAACAAATGCTGGAGAGGATGTGGGGACAGAGGAACCCTTTTACATTGCTGGTGGGAATGTAAATTGGTACAGCCTCTGTGGAGAGCAGTCTGGAAAACTCTCAGAAGACTAGACATGGACCTTCCATATGACCCAGCAATTCCTCTCCTGGGGTTATACCCCAAGGACTCCATAACACCCAACCAAAAAGAGGTGTGTACTCCTATGTTCATAGCAGCACAATTCATAATAGCTAAATCCTGGAAGCAACCCAGGTGCCCAACAACAGATGAGTGGCTGAGAAAGCTGTGGTATATATACAAAATGGAATACTATGCAGCTATCAAGAACAATGAACCCACCTTCTCTGACCCATCTTGGACAGAGCTAGAAGGAATTATGTTAAGTGAACTAAGTCAGAAAGATAAAGATGAGTATGGGATGATCCTACTCATCAACAGAAGCTGACTAAGAAGATCTGAAAGGGAAACTAAAATCAGGACCTGATCAAATTGTAAGTAGGGCACCAAAGTAAAAACCCAGTGGTGAGGGGTAGACATGCAGATTCCTGGGCCAGTGGGGGGTTGGAGTGGGCGGGGGGATGGGTCACAGTCCTTTGGTGGTGCGAATGGTGTTTATGTACACTCCTAGCAAAATGTAGACATATAAATCAGTAGTTAATTAATATGAGAGGGGGAAATCAATTGTATGTCTCAAAGTTTCTCAAAAGACAAACCGAATCTTTATAATATATAGGCTGGGTATTTGATATGCGGACTCTCTCAAAGCTTAGACCAAGTAGATTAGAAGCATCCAATAGCACAGCTATATACAAGATACTGGGTACTGTACAGCAAACCATAACAAAGGGACTTTTCAAAGTTAACCCAATTAACAAATAAAGTGATGATAATATTAACTATCGATTGTCTTTTTGAACCCTAAGACAGCAGGAACCTCACATATTTACTATAGAGCCCCTATTTCCCCCAGTCCTGGAACCCTTGGATAGGGCCCACTTTACTGTATGCATCTCCCAATCCGAACCAAATAATATTGCATCCGCCGATCACAACCTAACAAAAGCAACGATTGCCACCTCAATATGCTTCACCTCAGACTGTATCCAGAGACTTCACGTGTGGAAGGACAACCCTTCAACTTCATTACTCGGGTGAGACCTTTCCCTTTATAGTACACTCTAATTTCATCCCAGGTAGTTCACTTTCTAACAAAGTCCCATAATCTAGATATACACCAGTTTCTGTGAGAGAGAGCTTATGTGCACACGTATCCATAAACTACTGCAAAATATATACCTGAAAGCAGAAGTACACTAGAGTTTGCAGTGAGTACCTCCCTAACACTTCCTCTCCACTATTCCAAGCTTGGGATCCATGATTGCTCAACAAATTGTTTGGCCTCATATGTTAACTCTCTTTTCAATCACCAGGTTCCAGATGCCACCTGGATGCTGGCTAGGCTTCCCTGGATTGAAGACCCCACCAATGTGTCCTGGAGCTCAACTTCCCCAGAGACACACCTTACTAGGGAAAGAGAGAGGCAGACTGGGAGTATGGACCGACCAGTCAATGCCCATGTTCAGCGGGAAAGCAATTACAGAAGCCAGACCTTCTACCTTCAGCAAACCTCAACGACCCTGGGTCCATGCTCCCAGAGGGCTAGAGAATGGGAAAGCTACCATGGGAGGGGGGATTATGGGGATTGGGTGGTGGGAATTGTGTGGAGTTGTACCCCTTCTACCTTATGTTTTTGTTCACTAATACTTCCTTAAATAAAAAAATTTTAAAAAAGAAAAAAAAGAAATGCTATTAGAAATGCTAATGGAAGGTTCTATTATTTATAATTGTATTAAATCCTGCTCCAACTAGGTGGCCAATTATTAATGAAAAAGGAAGCTGTTATAAATGTGTTAATTCTGATAAAGATCAACATAGGTCGACAATTCTAAAAATGACATATATATGTTTATTATAAAGTCTGAGAGATACTGCCATGGAAATGAGGAGACAGAATAAGGCTTGTGTCAGAGAGACTTACAAAGCTGTGGCTCTAGTAGCCTAGGTGATATCACCAACAAAACAAGCCAGAGATCAGCAGTGCTCTGGTAACTCTCTTTGTATATCTGGGCCTGTCAGTAAAATAAGTATATAAGTAAAATATCAATGAGTGAAGACAGAGTGTATGAGAGCATGTGAGAGTTAGAGACAGAGAAGGCAAGAGGAGAAATAGATGAGTTGGAAAGAGACCAGAAGTCAAAAATCTCCTACACTGTGTTCATTGATGACAGGTTCAAAGCAGGCTTGTAGAGATTGTAAGGCAGCAGCTCTCATGCCCACAGACCCCAGACAGCCCCAGCATTCACCATATGCTGTACTACCAGACCTGACATTAATGTGTGTGTGTGTTTGTGTGTGTGTGTCTGTGTGTCTGTCTGTCTGTCTGTGTCTGTGTCTGTGTGTGCTCAGAGCTCACCTATAGTAGTCTCAGAGCATGGGTGGGAAGGTAGCCAGCCTCACCTGCAAATTATGTACAGAGAACATAGCTGGTCAGGGCAAGCCAGCTAGCCCAGATTCTGGCTAAGCAAGAATGCACATTCAAAGGGACTCTCGTGTCTCCCTATCCTGAGTTCCTGATTAAATCCCATGCCTCACTATCATCCAAACACTGCCAACGGGGTAAGCTGGGGCACCCCTCAAAATTCAGGGGCAGGAGCTTGTCCAGTCACGTTTGGCTGCCTACTCAGCCTCCAGACTCTCAGTCTGCTGCTCAGGGCAGCAGATTACAATCCCCAAAAGAACCCAGAAAGAGCTGTATTTCAACATAGATGGGAACTCTGTTTGACCAAACAATAGTGGATGAACCAGGCAACTTACACCTACCCTTTGGTCCAGCTAAGACAAATACTCCTGTGGCCTCACAATCCATGATCATGGTGTCCTGGTGTCCACACATCACACTCAGAGAGATTCCCATATGTAGGCATTCATAAGTGTCCCATACAAAGTCGCTCTGCTTGCAGGAAGAACAAACTCCCCGGGCCCTTGCTATGGAGAGACAAAAGTAAAATGGATGCCTCCATTGGCTGAATTCGGAGCTTCCAGTGGAGATCACAGCCCCGCCTCTCACGTGAGGGCCTGGCTGATGCTAATAAAGGCAATTGGAAACACCTGTTACCACTTGGGGCCTGAGGACATACTCAGGAATCCCTCAAGGAGCTAGCAGGCTGGCAGACCTCCTGACCCCGGGATAGCTGTGCTCCTAGTTGGGAGGGCCTTCGGGCCAGAGGTGAGAATATTCCCTAGATACAAGAAAGAACTTCAGGTTTCAAAAGCATTTGAAACCCCAGGAGGCATTTGGAAAAGACATTTCACAGCCATCAATACACCGTCTTTCTGAACCCTGGAAGCTTCCGTTTTTCGTGGAAAATCTGGACACTGGTGTGGCCATCAGTACCACAGATCCTTTATATTCGGCCCAATAGAGGGAAAGCACAATGTGTGTGCCAGGGTGGTAGAGTTTCACTTCTCTTGACCTGGGCTCTCATGCATAAGGACAAAGATGTGGTGCAGGAAATAGAGGAGGGCTCCATTTAGGCTGAGTGTCAGCCTCAGGGCCCTGGAGAATGGGAGTCAAGCACAGAGGGCCTGGACAGCTGCAGCTGGAGATGGACATATGCCTGTTACTTGCAGCAGGAAAGTTGTCTCCTCAGTTCCCCTCTTTACTACTCCATATGCATGAGACTAAGTAATCCAAAGGGCAAAGAAAGGAAAATTTCAACACCAGGAACACCGAGTTCACGATGCATGCACTGACTTACACAAAGGTCCAGGGAAGAAGGCACATAGAGAAAGTCAGAGAGACAGAATCACAGTGACTGAAAAGGACAGAAATTCTGGCCCTGTGTTGACCAGTGCCAGAGCACTGAAGACAAAGCCTCCATGCCCATGCATACTTCTTACAAGTGGCTTTGTTATTTTATGTTTGTGAGGAAAGGTTACACTTAGAACATCAGGCCTTAGCCCACTCTCCAAAACTGTCCATGCCTCTCAAAATTGGAAGTAGTTTTAGTGGTGCTCCAACCAATAAGCAGGCTGGCGTATTTCATCTCCCTGTTCCAGCCTCAACCTGTCCTGTGTGCAGGGAACTACACTATGTCTATTTCTTCTTTAATTTACAGTTTTGGGATAGGACTCGGTGGACAAAAAGAGCAAGAGGGAAGTACATGATTTGAGAGCTTTAGTTTGTGCTGAGAGAGATTAGTAGAGTGACAAGAGGTAAACGAATGGCTCTGTGAGATGTCTCTCATGACTGTGGCTCAGAAGGGCCAGGTGTATCCGAATTACTACCAGAATCCAGAGGTGTGCTGGTCTCTAGCTAAAATATATTTTCAGACCTCTACATGTTTATATATATATATATATATATATATATATATATATATATATATATATATATAGAGAGAGAGAGAGAGAGAGAGAGAGAGACAATGATGTAGTCATTTTCTACAATGGATTCAATATGACATTCAAACAATTGATTGCTAAAAACTGGAGAGAAACTGTGCATCAGGAAAATAATTGTCCAAAGGAGTAAAATCTCCAAATCATTAGCTATATGCAGCTCCAACGGTACCGAGAGAAATAGGCTCGAGAAGGAACTCATCCAGGAGACTCTCTACATGGACAGGCACTACAAGTTTCCTAGTCTGGCAACACACACAGGGCAGCTTCTAGTTCCCAGCTCAGGGCAAAAACCTCTCCCTCTTCAGTGCCTTTACATCTGAAAAGAAGAAAATTGACCATGGGCCAAGGAGAGCTACAATGGTGTCAATATTGAGTTGTAAATCAGAATGTGCCAAGTGTTTTGCACAAAATCACCTGTGCCACAGTGATTCTGTTGTTCTGTCTCTCCCTCCTTCACACACACACACACACACACACACACAAACACACACACACACTCTCACAATCACACACACGCACACATCCACAGAGGCACAGGCACAAACGGGGTTATACACATGTGCACTGGACAGCTTCTGCAAGGAGGACCCTGGGCTGAACCCTGCTTCCACTTTCTGGAAGCACGCCCAGCCATTTAAGGCCAGCTCTGAGCTCCCATAGTCGGGCTTCCTTCAAAAGGCCCGCCCACAGGGTGCCAGCCATGCTCTGATAGGCCAGAGGCCTAGGGTACGCCCAGAACCCCTTCCAGAAATCTCAATGGTCAGGTTGCTTGGACACGCCCAGGAGGGTCCGGGCACCTAGTCAGTGATTGGCCAGCGGCCTTGAGCACTGCCAACAAGGACTTGGAGCACGCTCATTGGGCAGCCTCTGGAAGGCCCAACCCACCAGCCACATCAGCTCGACTCTGATTGGCCTGTTGTCCCAGGGACACGCCCCCAGCCAACCAGAGAATGTGAGAGATAGAGAAGGCGAGTAGAGAAATATATGATTTGGCAAGAGACCAGAATTCAAAAACCTCCTACACTGTGTTCATTGATGACAGGTTCAAACCTGGCTTGTAGAGATTGTAAGGCAGCAGCTCTCATGCCCACAGACCCCAGACAGCACAGTCTTCACCATATGCAGGATTACCAGACCTGACAGTAATGTGTATGTGTGTGTGTCTGTCTGTCTGTCTGTGTTTGTGTGTGCTCAGAGCTAATCTGTAATAGTCTCAGAACATGGGTGTCAAGGTAGCCAGCCTCACCTGCAACTTATGTACAGAGAACCTAGCTGGTCAGGGCAAGCCAGCTAGGCCAGATTCTGGCTAATCAAGAATGCCAGAGAACTATGTGGAAGCCCAAGACCCCATTTTGAGCCACTGGTTACCACTTACTCAATTAGGGAAAAGCTGGGCTAGTGGCAAATCAGAGTTGCAGCTGTCCCTCTGTCTCTCTTCCTGCTTGGGCCCTGCTCTCTGAATTTATGACTGTTTCCTTATCCTCAAAAAAAGTTACAAATGATGTACCGAAATATAGGGAAAGTGGGACAAATTACCCCAATAGCCACTATTACATGTAACTACTGACTGTAAACCTTTCATCCACCAAGAAAGAACTGAATAAATATTTGTGAGGTTAAAAACATTGTAGGTTAAATATGGAACATTCTTTAGAGCCATGCAATACTAATCCATTGTGCATTGGATGTCACTATCAAAAACAGTGCAGTAGTAGTTGTAGTAGTGTGTACTATCTGCAAAAGGAATTGTATTGTGTGTCCAAAGTTCTCTTCAATTATAAGAGAAAATCTATCAGGCAGAATAAATGATTCCTCATGTGATATCTGAGTAAATACATAAATAAATATGCAAATATATGGGGATGATCTAGGAGGATTTGAAAAAATAAAAAATAATAAAAACCATAGGAAGACCATAGGTCGACAATTCTAAAAATGACAGATATATATGTATATTTATATATGTATATGGATGTATATCTTTATTATAAAGTCTGAGAGATACTGCCATGGATATGAGGAGACAGAATATGGCTTGTGTCAGAGAGACTTACAAAGCTGAGGCTCCAGTAGCCTAGGTAAAATCACCAACAAAACAAGCCAGAGCTCAGAAGTGCTCTGGCAACTCTCTTTGTATATCTGTGCCTGTCAATAAAATAAGGATATAAGTAAAATATTACTGAGTGCAGACAGAGTGAGTGAGAGCCTGTGAGAGTCAGAGACAGAGAAGGAGAGAAAAGAAATAGAGGAGTTGGAAATAGACCATAAGTCAAAAACTCCCCTAGACTGTGTTCATTCATGACAGGTTCAAACCTGGGTTGATTGTAAGGCAGCAGCTCTAATGCCCACAGACCACAGACAACCAAGCCTTCACCATATGTGTGTAGTATGTGCCCCAGGAAATGCATTGTGTGTCAAGAGTTCCCTTCAATTATAAGAGAAAATCTATCAAGCAGAAGAAATGACCCTCATGTGATACCTGACTAAATAAATAAATATGCAAATAAATGGAGATGATTTAGGAGGACTTGAAAAAATAAAAAATAATGAAAACAATAACCACAAGAAGACCTGATTACAGCAGAAACATAGAAACCATCTGCTGAGAAACAGAGGGCTGCTTCAAAAATTCCCTAAAACTTCAGGGTCCAAGATTTCCGGAAAAAGAAAAACACATACGTATTGAAGCTTACACTAGAAAACGGAGGGAAGTTCTGGGCTATGATAATTACAATAAGGATGGTGATAGAAACACGATTAGAAATGGTACTGGTAGGTTCTATTATTTATGATTGTATTGAATCCTTCTCCTACTATATAGCCAATTATTTCTGAAAAAACTAGGCTGTTATAAATGTGGTAATTCTGAATTAAGGTCTAATACATAGGTCGACAACTCAAAAAAATGACAGATACATAAATATATATGTTTATATATATGTATATCTTTATTATAAACTCTGAGTGATACTGGCATGAAATGAGGAGACAGAATATGGCTTGTGTCAGAAAAACTTACAAACTGAGGCTTCAGTCGCCTAGGTGAAATCGCCAACACAACAAAGCAGAGCTTTGTATGAACATGGCCCCTTGAACCTACCCTTTGGGTCCGGGTAAGGCAATTACTCCTGTGGCCTTACAAAACCTGATCATGGTGTAATGGTGTCCACTCATCAAAATCAGAGAGATTCCCAGAAGTAAGCATGCATGAGTGTCCCATACAAAGTAGCTCTGCTTGTAGGAAGCACAAACTCCCTGGGCCCTTGCTATGGACAGACAAAAGAAAGATGGATGACTCCATTGGCTGAATTTGGAGCTTCGAGGGAAACCACAGACCCGCCCCTCACCTGATAGCCTGGCTGCTGCTAATAAAGGAAATTGGAAACAGCTGTTACCACTTGGTCCCTGAGGACATCCTCAGGAATCCCTCCAGGAGATAGCAGGCTGGCAGACCTCCTGAACCCGGGATAGGTGTGCTCCTAGTTGGGAAGGCCTTCTGGCCAGAGGTGAGAATATTCCCTAGATACAAGAACGACCTTCAGGTTTCAAAAGGATTTGAAACCCCAGGAGGCACTTGGAAAAGACATTGCACAGCCATCAAAACACCCTCTTTCAGAACCCTGGAAGCTTCCGTTTTGCATGGAAAATCTGGACACTGGTGTGGCCATCAGTCCCACAGATCCTTTACATTTGGCCCAATAGAGGGAAAGCACAATGTGTGTGCCAGGATGGTAGAGTTTTACTTACCTTGACCTGGGCTCTCATGGAATAAGGACTAGGATGCTGTGCAGGAAGGTGAGGAGGGTTGAATTTAGGCTGAGTGTCAGCCTCAGAGCCCTGAAGAATGGGAGTCAAGCACAGAGGGCCTGGACAGCTGCAGCTGGAGAAGGACACATGACTGTTACCTGCAGTAGTATCGCTGCCTCCTCAGTTCCCCACAGTATTACGCCATATGCACGAGATTGAATAATCCAAAGGGCAAAAAACCGAAAATTTCAACACCAGGAAGACCGAGTTAATGATGCATCCAGTGACTTCCAGTAAGGGCCCAGTGAAGAAGGCTCATAGATACAGTCAGAGAGACAGAATGTCAGTGACAGAAAAGTACAGAAATTCTGGATCTGTGTTGATCAGTGCCAGAGCACTGAAGACAAATCCTCCATGCCCATCCATACTTCTTACATGTGGCATTGCTATTTTATGTTTGTGAGGAAATGTTACACTTAGAACATCTAGGTCTTACCCCACTCTGAGAAGCAACACTTGGTGTGCAGCCCACTCTCCAAAACTGCCCTCGCCTCTCCAAATGGGAAGTAGTCTTAGTGATGCTCCAGCCAAGATGCAGGCTGGAGTATTGCATCTCTCTTGTCCAGCCTCAGCCTGTCCTGTGTGCAGGGAACTGCACTATATTTCTTCTTTGATTTAGTTTTGGGATAGGACTCGGTGGAGAAAAAAAGCAAGAGTGAAGTAGATCATTGGGCAGCGGTAGTTTGTGCTGAGAGAGATTTGTAGATAAGAGGTATAGGAATGGCTCTGTGATATGTCTCTCATGACTGGCTCAGAAGGGCCAGGTGTATCTGCATTACTACACTAATCCAGCGCTGTGCAGGTCTCTAGCTAAAAATATTTTCAGACCTCTAAATGTGACATATACATATACATATATATATATATATATAGAGAGAGAGAGAGAGAGAGAGAGACTGATGTAGTCATTTTCTACAAAAGATTTAATATGACATTCAAACAATTGATTGCTAAAACCTGGAGAGAAACTGTGCATCAGGAAAAGAATTGTCCAAAGGAGTAAAATCTCAAAATCATTAGCTATATGCAGCTCCAAAGAGACATAGCGAAAAAGGCTTGAGAAGGAACTCATCAAGGAGACTCTCCACATGGACAGGCACCACAAGTTTCCTAGTCTGGCAACAGACACAGTGCATCTGGTAGTTCCCAGTGCAAGCCTCAGGGCAAAAACCTCTCCCTCTTCAGTTTTTTTTTTTTTTTTTTTACATCTGAAAAGAAGAAAAGTGACCAAGGGCCATAGAGACCTACAATGGTGTCAATATTGATATGAAAATCAGAATGTACCAAGTGTTTTGCAAAAAAATCACTTTATTATAAACTCTGTGTGATACTGGCATGGAAATGAGGAGACAGAATATGGCTTGTGTCAGAAAGACTTACAAACTGAGGCTCCAGTAGCCTAGGTGAAATCGCCAACACAACAATCCAGAGCTCAGCAGTGCTCTGGTAACTCTCTTTGTATATCTGGGCCTGTCAGTAAAATAAGTATATAAGTAAAATATTAATGAGTGAAGACAGAGTTTGTGAGAGCATGTGAGAGTTAGAGACAGAGAAGGCGAGAAGAGAAATAGATGAGTTAGAAATAGACCAGAATTCAAAAACCTCCTACACAGTGTTCATTGATGACAGGTTCAAAGCAGGCTTGTAGAGATTGTAAGGCAGCAGCTCTCATGCCCACAGACCCCAGAGAGCCCAGCCTTCACCATATGCTGTACTAGAAGACCTGACAGTAATGTTTGTGTGTGTGTGTGTCTGTCTGTCTGTCAGTGTGTGTCTGTGTGTGCTCAGAACTCACCTATAGTAGTCTCAGAGCATGGGTGGCAAGGTAGCCAGCCTCACCTGCATCTTATGTATAGAGAACGTAGCTGGTTACCAAAAGCCAGCAAGCCCAGATTCTGGCTAAGCAAGAATGCATATGCAAAGTGACTCTCATGTCTTGCTCTCCGAGTTCCCGATTCAATCTCACGCCTCATATCATCCAAACACTGCCATCTGGGGGAGCTCGGGCACCACTCATAATTCAGGGGCAGGACCCTGTAGAGTCACGTTTGGCTGCATACTCAGCCTCCAGGTTCCCAGTCCACTTCTCGGTGGACAGCAGATTAGAAGCCCAAAAAGAACCCAGAAAGAGCTGTGTTTCAACATAGATGGGAACTGTGTTTGACCAAACAATAGTGGATGAACCCGGCCCCTTACACCTCCCCTTTGGGTCCTGCTAAGGCAATTGCTCCTGTGGCCTCACAATCCCTGATCATGGTGTTGTGGTGTCCACACATCACACTCAGAGAGATTCCCAGAAGTAGGCATGCATGAGTGTCCCATACAAAGTCGCTCTGCTTGCAGGAAGCATAAACTCCCCGTCCCCCTGCTATGAAGAGAGAAAACGAAGATGGATGCCTCCATTGGCTGAATTAGGGGCTTCCAGTGGAGATCACAACCCCGCACTTCACCTGAGAGGCTGGCTGCTGCTAATAAAGGCAGTTGGAAACACCTGTTACCACTAGGGACATGAGGACATAATACTCAGGAATCCCTCCAGGAGCTAGCAGGTTGTCAGACCTCCTGAACCCAGGATAGCTGTGCTCCTAGTTGGGAGGGCCTTCTGGCCAGAGGTAAGAATATTCCATAGATAGAAGAAAGAACATCAGGTTTCAAAAGGATTGGAAATCCCATGAGGCACTTGGAAAAAACTTTTCACAGCCAAACAAACACCCTTTTCAGAACTGTGGAAGCTTCCGTTTTGCGTGGAAATCTGGACACTGGTGTGGCCATCGGTACCACAGATCCTTTACATTCGGCCCAATAGAGGGAAAGCACATTGTGTGTGCCAGGGGGTTAGAGTTTCACTTTTCTTGTCCTGGTCTCTCATGGAATAAGGACAAGGATGCGGTGCAGGAAATTGAGGAGGGCTGCATTTAGGCGGAGTGTCAGCCTCAGAGCCCTGGAGAATGGGAGTCAAGCACAGAGGGCCGGGATAGCTTCAGCAGAGATGGACATATGCCTGTTACCTGCAGCAGGATAGCTGTCTCCTCAGTTCCCCAATGTACTACGCCATATGCAGGAGACTGAATAATCCAAAGGGCAAAGAAAGGAAAATTTCAACACCAGGAAGACCGAGTTCATGATGAATGCACTGACTTCCATAAGGGCCCAGGGAAGAAGGCAGGTAGAGATAGTCAAAGACACACAGGATGACAGAGACAGAAAAGGATTGAAATTCTGGCCCTGTGTTGATCAGTGCCAAGCATTGAAGACAAACTCTCCATGCCCATGCATACTTCTTACAAGTGGTATTGTTATTTTATGGTTGTGAGGAAAGGTTACACTTAGAACATCTAGGTTTAGCCCACTCTGAGAAGCAACACTTGGCCTACAGCCCACTCTCCAATACTGCCCTCGCCTCTCCAATTTGGAAGTAGTCTTAGTGATGTTCCAGCCAAGATGCAGGCTGGCGTATTGCATCTCCCATGTCCAGCCTCAGACTGTCCTGTGTGCAGGGAATTGCACTATGTCTATTTCTTCTTTGATTTACAGTTTTGGGATAGGACTCGGTGGACAAAAAGAGCAAGAGGGAAGTAGATGATTTGGTAGCAGTACTTTGTGCTGAGAGATTTGTAGAGTGATAAGAGGTATACAAATGGCTCTGTGAGATGTCTCTCATGACTGTGGCTCAGAGGGTCCAGGTGTATCCACATTACTATCCTAATCCAGAGCTGTACAGGTCTCTAGCTAAAAAATATTTTCAGATCTCTACATGTTACATATATATATATATATATAGAGAGAGAGAGAGAGAGAGAGATAGAGAGGGGGGGGAGAGACACTGATGTAGTCATTTTCTACAATGGATTCGATATGACATTCAGACAATTGATTGCTAAAACATGGAGAGAAACTGTGCATCAGGAAAAGAATTGTCCAAAGGAGTAAAATCTCAAAATCATTAGCTATATGCAGCTCCAACGGAACAGAGCGATAAGGCTCGAGAAGGAACTCATAAAGGAGACTCTCCACATGGACATGCACCACAAGTTTCCTAGTCTGGCAACAGACACAGTGTATCTGGTAGTTCCTAGTGCATGCCTCAGGGCAAAAACCTCTCCCTCTTCAATGTCTTTACATCTGAAAAGAAGAAAAGTGACCAAGGGCCATAGAGACCTACAATGGTGTCAATATTGATATGAAAATCAGAATGTACCAAGTGTTTTGCAAAAAAAAAAAATCACTTTATCATAAACTCTGAGTGATACTGGCATGGAAATGAGGAGACTGAATATGGCTTGTGTCAGAAAGTCTTACAAACTGAGGCTCCAGTAGCCTAGGTGAAATCGCCAACACAACAAGCCAGAGCTCAGCAGTGCTCTGGTAACTCTCTTTGTATATCTGTGCCTGTCATTAAGATACGTATATAAGTAAAATATTAATGAGAGAAGACAGTGTGTGTGAGAGCATGTGAGAGTTAGAGACAGAGAAGGCGAGAAGAGGAATAGATGAGTTGGAAAGAGACTAGAATTCAAAAACCTTCTACACTGTGTTCATTGATGATAGGTTCAAACCTGGACTGTAGAGATTGTAAGGCAGCAGCACTCATGCCCACAGACCACAGACAGCCCCAATCATCACCATATGCTGTACTACCAGACCTGACAGTAATGTGTGTGACTGTAGAGACAGAGAGACATAATGACAGAGACAGAAAAGAACTGAAATTCTGGCCCTGTGTTGATCAGTGCCTGAGCACTGAAGACAAACCCTTCATGCCCATGCATACTTCTTACAAGTGGCTTTGCTATTTTATGTTTCTGAGGAAAGGTATCACTTAGAACATCTAGGTCTTAGCCACTCTGAGAAGCAACACTTGGCCTGCAGCCCAATCTCCAAAACTGCCCCCGCCTCTCTAAATTGGAAGAAGTCCTAGTGATGCTCCAGCCAAGATGCAGGCTGGAGTATTGCATCTCCCTGGTCAGGCCTCAGCCTGTCCTGTGTGCAGGGAACTGCACTATGTCTATTTCTTCTTTGAGTTACAGTTTTGGGATAGGACTCGGTGGACAAAATGAGCAACAGGGAAGTACATGATTTGGCATCGGTAGTTTGTGCTGAGAGTGATTTGTAGAGTGATAAACGAAATGGCTCTGTGAGATGTCTCTCATGACTGTGGCTCAGAAGGGCCAGGTGTATCCACTTTACTACACTGATCCAGAGCTGTGCAGGTCTCTAGCTAAAAAAATATTTTCAGACATATACAAGTTACATATATATATAGAGAGAGATAGATAGAGTGAGAGGCACTGATGTAGTCATTTTCTACAGTGGATACGATATAACATTCAGACAATTGATTAGTAAAACCTGGAGAGAAACTGTGCATCAGGAAAAGAATTGTCCAAAGGAGTAAAATCTCCAATACATTAGCTATACGCAGCTCCAGTGGGACAGATCAAAAAAGGCTTGAGAAGGAACTCATCCAGGAGACTCTCCACATCGACAGACACCACAAGTTTCCTAGTCTGGCAGCACACACAGGGCCGCTGCAAGTTCCCAGTGAAAGCCTCAGGGCAAAAACCTCTCCCTCTTCAGTGTCTCAGAATTCAAAAACCTCCTACACTTTGTTCATTGATGACAGGTTCAAACCTGGCTTTAAGAGATTGTAAGGCAGTAGCTCTCATGCCCACAGACTAAGGACAGCCTCAGCCTTCACCGTATTGGGTACTACCAGACCTGACAATAATGTGTGTGGGTGTCTGTCTGTCTGTCTGACTGTGTGTGTCTGTGTGTGCTCAGAGCTCACCTGTAGTAATCTCAGAGCATGGGTGGCAAGGTAGCCAGCCTCACCTGCAACTTATGTACAGAGAACATAGCTGGTCATGGCAAGCCAGCTAGCCAGGATTCTGGATAAGCAAGAATGCATATGCAAAGGGACTCTCATGTCTTGCTCTCCTGAGTTCCCTATTAAATAACATGCCACACTATCTATCAGCCAAATACTGCCAACAGGGGCAGCTAGCGCACCCCTCAGAATTCAGGGGCATGAGCCTGTCCAGTCACTTTTGGCTGCCTACTCAGCCTCCAGGCTCGCAGTCCACTTCTCAGGGCAGCAGATTACAAGCACAGAAAGTACGCAGAAAGAGCTGTGTTTCAACATAGATGGGAAATGTGTTTGACCAAACAATAGTGGATGAACCCGGTCCCTTACAACTACCCTTTGGGTCCGGCTAAGGCAATTGCTCCTGTGGCCTCACATCCATGATCATGGTGTCCTGGTGTCCACGCATCACACCCAGAGAGATTCCCACAAGTAGGCATGCATGAGTGTCCTATACAATGTCTCTCTGCTTGCAGGAAGCACAAACTCCCTGGCCCTTGCTATGGACAGACAAAAGAAAGATGGATGCATCCATTGGCTGAATTCGGAGCTTCCAGTGGAGATCACAACACCGCACCTCACCTGAGGGCCTGGCTGCGGTTAATAAAGACAATTGGAAACACCTGTTACCACTTGGGCCCTGAGGACATAATACTCAGGAATCCCTCCAGGAGCAAGCAGGATGGCAGACCTGCTGACCCCGGGATAGCTGTGCTCCGAGTTGGGCGGCCCTTCTTGCCAGAGGTAAGAATATTCCCAGGATACAAGAAAGAAATTCAGGTTTCAAAAGGATTTGAAAACCCCATGAGGCACTTGGAAATGTCATTTCACAGCCATCAAAACACCCTCTTTCAGAACCCTGGAGCCTTCCGTTTTGCATGGAAAATCTGGACACTGGTATGGCCATCAGTACCACAGATCCTTTACATTAGGTTTAATAGAGGGAAAGCACAATGTGTGTGCCAGGGGGGTAGAGTTTCCCTTCTCTTCACCTGGGCTCTCATGGAATAAGGACAAGGACTCTGTGCAGGAAGGTGAGGAGGGCTACATTTAGGCTGAATGTCAGCCTCAGGGCACTGGAGAATGGGATTCAAGCACAGAGGGCCTGGACAACTCCAGCTAGTGATGGACATATGCCTGGAACCTGCAGCAACAACACTGTCTCCACAGTTCCCCTCTGTACTACACCATGTGCAGGAGACTAAATAATCCAAAGGGCAAAGAAAGGAAATTTTCAACACCAGGATGAATGAGTTGACGATGCATGCACTGACATCCAGTAAAGGCCCAGGGAACAAGGCACATAGAGACAGTCAGAGAGACAGAATGACAGAGACAGAAAAGGACTGAAATTCTGGCCCTGTGTTGATCAGTGACAGAGCACTGAAGACAAACACTCCATGCCCAAGCATTCTTCTTACAAGTGGCATTGCCTTTTTATGTTTTCGAGGAAAGGTAACACTTAGAACATCTAGGTCTTAGCCACTCTGAGAAGCAACACTTGGCCGGCAGCCCACTGTCCAAAACTTCCCCTGCTTCTCCAAATTGGAAGTAGTCTTAGTGATGCTCCAGCCAAGATGCAGGCTGGCGTATTGAATCTCCCTTGTCCAGCCTCAGCCTGTCCTGTGTGCAGGGAACTACACTATGTATATTTCTTCTTTGATTTACAGTTTTGTGATAAGACTCAGTGGACAAAATGAGCAAGAGGGAAGTAAATGATTTGGCAGCAGTAGTTTTGCTGAAAGAGATTTGTAGAGTGATAAACGATATGGCTCTGTGATTTGTCTCTAATGACTGTGGCTCAGAAGGGCCAGGTGTATCCACTTTACTACACTAATCCAGACCTGTGCAGGTCTCTAGCTAAAAAAATATTTTCAGACCTCTACATATTATATATAGAGAGTGAGAGACAGAGAGAGAGAGAGACACTGATGTAGTCATTTTCTCCAATGGATTCAATGTGACATTCAACAATTGATTGCTAAAACCTGGAGAGAAACTGTACAACAGGAAAAGAATTGTCCAAAGGAGTAAAATCTCCAAATCATTAGCTATATGCAGCTCCATCGGGACTGATCGAAAAACGCTCAGAAGGAACTCACCCAGTAAACTCTCCACATGGACAGGCACTACAAGTTTCCTAGTCTGGCAACACACACAGGGCAGCTTCTAGTTCCCAGTGCAAGCCTCAGGGCAAAACCTCTCCCTCTTCAGTGTCTCAGAATTCAAAAACCTCCTACACTGTGTTCATTGATGACAGGATCAAACCTGGCTTGTAGAGATTGTAAGGCAGCAGCTCTCATGCCCACAGACCACAGACAGCCCCAGTCTTCACCATATGCTGTACTACCAGACCTAACAGTAATGTGTGTGTGTGTGTCTGTTTGTGTGTGTCTGTGTGTGCTCAGAGCTCACCTGTAGTAGTCTCAGAGCATGGGTATCAAGGCTTAGCCAGCCTCACCTGCAACTTATGTACAGAGAACCTAGATGGTCAGGGAAAGCCAGCTAGTCCAGATTCTGCCTAAGAAAGAATGCCAGAGAACTATGTGGAAGCCCAAGACCCCATTTTGAGTCCCTGGTCATCACTTACCCAATTAGGGAAAAGCTGGGCTAGTGGCAAATCAGAGGTTTAGCTGTCTCTCTGTCTCTCTTCCTGCTTTGGCCCTGCTCTCTCAATTTATGACTGTTTCCTTCTCCTCAATAGGAAAGTTACAAATGATGTACAGAAATACAGGGATAGAGGGAAAAATTACCCCCTAAGCCACTATTACATGTAACTGTTGACTGTAAACCATTCATCCCCCAAGAAAGAGCAGAATAAATATTTTTGAGGTTAAAAACATTATAGGTTAATAGGGAACATTCTTTAAGGTCTTTCAATACTAATACATTGTGCATTGGATGTCACTGTCAAAAACAGTGCATTAGTAGTTGTAGTAGTGTGTAGTATCTGCAAAAGGAAATGTATTGTGTGTCAATAGTTCCCTTCAATTATAAGAGAAAATCTATCAGGCAGAAGAAATGACCCCTCATGTGATATCGGACTAAATATATAAATAAATATGCAAATATATGGGGATTATCTAGGAGGATTTGAAAAAATTAAAAAATAATAAAAACCACAGGTATACCATAGGTCGACAATTCAAAAAATGACAGATATTTATGTCTATTTATAAATGTATATGAATGTATATCTTTATTATAAAGTCTGAGAGATACTGCCATGGATATGAGGAGACAGAATATGGCTTCTGTCAGAGACTTACAAAGCTGAGGCTCCAGTAGCCTAGGTGAAATCACCAACAAAACAAGCCAGAGCTCAACAGTGCTCTGGCAACTCTCTTTGTATATCTGGGCCTGTCAATAAAATAAGGATATAAGTAAAATATTACTGAGTGCAGACAGAGTGACTGAGAGCCTGTGAGAGTCAGAGACAGAGAAGGAGAGAAAAGAAATAGAGGAGTTGGAAATAGACCAGAAGTCAAAACCACCTAGACTGTTTTCATTCATGAGAGGTTCAAACCTGGGTTGTAGAGATTGGAAGGAAGCAGCTCTAATGCCCACAGACCCCAGACAACCCAAGCCTTCACTATATGTGTGTAGTATTTGCCCCAGGAAATGCATTGGTTGTCAAGAGTTCCCGACAATTATAAGAGAAAATATATCAAACAGAAGAAATGACCCTCATGTGATACCTGACTGAATAAATAAATATGCAAATAAATGGGGATGATTTAGGAGGACTTGAAAAAATAAAAATAATGAAAATAAAAACCACAAGAAGACCTGATTACAGTAGAAACATAGAAACCATATGCCGAGAAACAGAGGGCTGCTTCAAAAATTCCCTAACACTTCAGTGTCCAAGGAAATTAAGATTTCCTGAAAAAGAAAACACACACGTATTGAAGCTTACACTAGAAAAAGGAGGGAAGTTCAGGGCTATGATAATTACAATAAGGATGCTGATAGAAACATGATTAGAAATGCTACTGGAAGGTTCTATTATTTATAATTGTATTGAATACTGCTCCAGCTACATGGCCAATTATTTCTGAAAAGCTAGGCTGTTATAAATGTGGAATTCTGATTTAAGGTAAAAAACATAGGTAGAAAATTTAAAAAAATGACATATATATAAATATATATGTTGATGTATATGTATGTATCTCTTTATTACAAACTCTGAGTGATACTGTTATGGAAATGAACTGAGAGAATATGGCTTGTGTCAGAAAGACTTACAAACTGATGCTCCAGTAGCCTAGGTGAAATTGCCAACACAACAAGCCAGAGCTCAGCAGTGCTCTGTTAACTCTCTTTGTATATCTGGGCCTGTCAGTAAAATAAGTATATAAGTAAAATATTAATGAGTGAAGACAGAGTGTATGAGAGCATGTGAGAGTTAGAGACAGAGAAGGCAAGAAGAGAAATAGATGAGTTGGAAAGAGACCAGAATTCAAAAACCTCCTACACTGTGTTCATTGCTGACAGGTTCAAAGCTGGCTTTTATAGATTGTAAGGCAGCAGCTCTCATGCCCACACAACCCAGACAGCCCCAGCCTTCACAATAAGCTGTACTACCAGACCTGACAGTAATGTGTGTGTGTCTGTCTGTCTGTCTGTGTGTGTCTGTGTTTGCTCTGTGCTCACCTATAGTAGTCTCAGAGCATGGGTGTCAAGGTAGCCAGACTCACCTGCAACTTATGTACAGAGAACCTAGCTGGTCAGGGCAAGCCAGCTAGCCCAGATTCTGGCTAAGCTAGAATGCATATGCAAAGGGACTCTCATGTCTCGCTCTCCTGAGTTCCCCATTCAATCCCATGCCTCACTATCATCCAAACACTGCCAATGAGGGAAGCTGGCGCATCCCTTAGAATTCAGGGGCATGAGCCTGGCCAGTCATGTTTGGCTGCCTACTCAGCCTCCAGGCTCTCAGTCCACTGCTCAGGGCAGCAGACTACAAGCCCAGAAAGAATCCAGAGAGAGCTTTGTTTCAATATAGATGGGAACTGTGTTTGACCAAACAATATTGGATGAACCCGACCCCTTACACCTATCCTTTGGGTCTGGCTAAGGGAATTGCTCCTGTGGCCTCACAATCCCTGATCATGGTGTCCTGGTTTCCACACATCACACTCAGAGAGATTCCCAGAAGTAGGCATGCATGAGTGTCCCATACAAAGTCACTCAGATTGCAGGAAGCACAAACTCCCCGGGCCCTTGATATGGAGAGACAAAAGGAAGATGGATGCCTCCATTGGCTGAATTAGGAGTTTCCAGTGGTGATCACAGTCCCACCCCTCACCTGAGGGCCTGGCTGCTGCTAATAAAGGCAATTGGAAATGGCTGTTACCACTAGGGCCCTGAGGACATACTCAGGAATCCTTCCAGGAGCTAGCAGGCTGGCAGACCTCCTGACACTGGAATAGGTGTGCTCCCAGTTGGGAAGGCCTTCTGGCAAGAGGTGAGAATATTCCCTAGATACAAGAAAGAACTTCAGGTTTCAAAAGGATTTGAAACCCCATGACTCACTTGGAAAAGACATTGCACAGCCATCAAAACACCCTCTTTCTGAACCCTGGAAGCTTCCGTTTTGCATGGAAAATCTGGACACTGGTGTAGCCATCAGTACCACAGATCCTTTACTTTCGGCCCAATAGAGGGAAAGGACAATGTGTGTGCCAGGGTGGTAGAGTTTCACTTCTCTTGACCTGGGCTCTCATGGAATAAGGACTAGGATGCTGTGCAGGAAGGTGAGGAGGGCTGCATTTAGGCTGAGTGTCAGCCTCAGGGCCCTGGAGAATGGTAGTCAAGCACAGAGGGCCTGGACAGCTCCAGCTGGTTATGGACATATGCCTGTTACCTGCAGTAGGATCGCTGCCTCCACAGTTCCTCACTGTACTATGCCATATGCACGAGATTAAATAATCCAAAGGGCAAAGAAAGGACAATTTCAACACCAGGAAGACCGAGTTCACGATGCATGCACTGACTTCCAGTAAGGGCCCAGTGAAGAACTCATGTAGAGACAGTCTGAGAGAATGACAGTGACAGAAAAGTACAGAAATTCTGGACCTGTGTTGATCAGTGCCAGAGCACTGAAGAGAAATCCTCCATGCCATGCACACTTCTTACAAGAGGCATTGTTATTTTATATTTGTGAGGAAAGGTTACATTTAGAACATCTAGGTCTTACCCCACTCTGAGAAGCAACAGTTGGCCTGCAGCCAACTCTCCAAAACTGCCCTCACCTTCCAAATTGGAAGTTGTCTTAGTGAGGCTCCAGCCAAGAAGCAGGCTGGCATATTGCATCTCCGTGGTCCAGCTTCAGCCTGTCCTGTGTGCAGGGAACTGCACTATGTTTATTTATTCTTTGACTTACAGTTTTGGGATAGGACTCTGTGGAGAAAAAGAGCAAGAGGGAAGTAGATCATTTGGCAGTGGTAGTTTGTGCTCAGAGAGATTTGTAGACTGATAAGACGTATAGCAATGACTCTGTGAAATGTCTCTCATGACTGTGGCTCAGAAGGGCCAGGTGTATCTGAATACTTACAATAATTCAGAGCTGTGCAGGTCTCTAGCAAAAAACATTTTCAGACCTCTACATATATATATATATATATTTATATATATATAATATATATATAGATATATATATAATATATATATATAATATAATATATATATATAATATATATATATATAGAGAGAGAGAGACTGATGTATTCATTTTCTATAATGGATTCGATATGACATTCAAACAATTGATTGCTAAAACCTGGAGAGAAACTGTGCATCAGGAAAAGAATTGTCCAAAGGAGTAAAATCTCAAAATCATTAGCTGTATGCAGCTCCAATTGTACCGAGCGAAATAGGCTCGAGAAGGAACTCATCCAGGAGACTCTCCACATGGACAGGCACCAAAGTTTCCTAGTCTGGCACACACACAGGGCAGCTGCTAGTTCCCAGTGCAAGCCTCAGGGCAAAACCTCTCCCTCTTCAGTGTCTTTACATCTGAAAAGAAGAAAAGTGACCAAGGGCCAACGAGAGCTACAATGGTGTCAATATTGAGCTGTAAATCAGAATGTGCCAAGTGTTTTGCACAAAATCACCTGTGCCACAGTGATTCTGTTGTTCTCTGTCTCTCCCTCCCTCACACACACACACAAACACACACAAACACACACTCTCAGAGTCACACACACGCACACATCCACAGATGCACAGGCACAAAGGGATTTATACACATGCACACTGGACAGCTTCTGCAACGCAGGGCCGTGGGCTGAACCCTGCTTCGCACTTCCTGCAAGCTTGCCCAGCCTTTTAAGGCCAGCTCTGAGCACCCATATTTGGGTTTCCTTCAAAAGGCCTGCTCATAGGGAGCCAGCCATGCTCTGATAGGCCAGAGGCCTAGGCCACGCCCAGAACCCCTGCCAGCAATCTCATTGGCCAGTGTGCTTGGGCACGGCCAGGAGGGTCTGCGCTCCTAGTGTTTGATTGGCCAGCGGTCTTGAGCACTACCACCATGGCCTTGGAGTAAGCTCACTGGGCAGACTCTGGAAGGCCTAGCCACCAGCCACATCAGCTCGATTCTGATTGGACTGTTGTCCCAGGGACACGCCCCCAGCTAGCCAGAGAATGTGTGAGTTAGAGAAGGTGAGAAGAGAAGTAGATGAATTGGAAAGAGACCAGAATTCAAAAACCTCCTACACTGTGTTCACTGATGACAGGTTCAAACCTGGCTTGTAGAGATTTTAAGGCAGCAGCTGTCATGCCCACAGACCCCAGACAGCTCCAGTCTTCACCATATACTGTACTACCAGACCTGACAGTAATGTGTGTGTGTGTGTGTGTATGTGTGTCTTTCTGTTTGTGTCTGTGTGTGCTCAGAGCTCACCTGTAGTAGTCTCAGACCGTGGGTGTCAAGGTAGCCAGCCTCACCTGCAACTTATATACAGAAAACCTAGCTTGTTAGGGCAAGCCAGCTAGTCCATTTTCTGGCTAAGCAAGAATGCCAGAGAACTATGTGGAAGCCCAAGAACCCATTTTGAGCCCCTGGGAAAAGCTGGGCTAGTGGCAAATCAGAGCTGCAGCTGTCTCTCTATCTCTTTTACTGCTAGGGCCCTGCTCTCTCAATTTCTGACTGTTTCCTCTCAATAGGAAAGTTACAAATGACGTACAGAAATACAGGGAAAGTAGGAAAAATTACCCCCATAGCCACTATTACATGTAACTGTTGACTGTAAACCATTCATCCCCCAAGAAAGAACAGAATAAATATTTGTGAGGTTAAAAACATTATAGGTTAAATAGGGAACATTCTTTGAGTCATGAAATACTAATCCATTATGCACTGGATGTCACTGTTAAAAACAGTGCAGTAGTAGTTGTAATAGTGTGTAGTATCTGCAAAAGGAAATGTTGTGTGTCCGAAGATCCCTTCAATTATAAGAGAAAATCTATCAGGCAGAAGAAATGACCCTCATGTGATACCTGACTAAATAAATAACTATGAAAATAAATGGGGATGATTTAGGAGGACTTGAAAAAATAAAAAATAATAATGAAAACAAAAACCACAAGAAGACCTGATTACAGCAGAAACATAGAAACCATCTGCTGAGAAACAGAGGGCTGCTTCAAAAATTCCCTAACACTTCAGGGTCCAAGGAAATTAAGATTTCCTGAAAAAGAAAAACACATACGTATTGAAGCTTACAATAGAAAAAGGAGGGAAGTTCTGGGCTATGATAATTACAATAAGGATGGTGATAGAAACACGATTAGAAATGCTACTGGAAGATTCTATTATTTATGATTGTATTGAATCCTGCTCCAATTATGTGGCCAATTATTTCTGAAAAATTAGGCTGTTATAAATGTGTAATTCTGAATTAAGGTCAAATACATAGGTCAACAATTCTAAAAATGATATATATATGTATATATATGCATATATATGTATAGATATGTATATATATGTATATCTTTATTATAAACTCTGAGTTATACTGGCATGGAAATGAGGAGACAGAATATGGCTTGTGTCAGAAAGACTTACAAACTGAGACTCCAGTAGCCTAGGAGAAATCGCCAACACAACAAACCAGAGCTCAGCAGTGCTCTGGTAACTCCCTTTGTATATCTGGGCCTGTAAGTAAAATAAGTATATAAGTATAATATAAATGAGTGAAGACAGAGTGTATGAGAGCATGTGAGAGTTAGAGACAGAGAAGGCGAGAAGAGAAATAGATGAGTTGGAAAGAGACCAGAATTCAAAAACCTCCTACACTGTGTTCATTGATGACAGGTTTAAACCTGGCTTTTAGAGATTGTAAGGCAGCAGCTCTCATGCCCACAGAACCCAGACAGCCCCAGCCTTCACCATATGCTATACTACCAGTCCTGACATTAATGTGTGTGTGTGTGTGTGTGTGTCTGTGTGTGTGTGTGTCTGTCTGTCTGTCTATGTCTGTGTGTGCTCAGAGCTCCCCTATAGTAGTCTCAGAACATGGGTGGCAAGGTAGGCAGCCTCACCTGCAACTTATGTACAGAGAACCTAGCTGGTCAGGGCAAGCCAGCTAGCCCAGATTCTGGCTAAGCAAGAATGCATATGCAAAGGGACTCTCATGTCTCGCTCTTCTGAGTTCCCCATTCAATTCCATGCCTCACTATCATCCAAACACTGCCAATGGGGTAGCTGGGGCACCCCTTAGAATTCAGGGTGTCCAGTCATATTTGGCTGCCTACTCAGCCTCCAGGCTCTCAGTCCACTGCTCAAGGCAGATGATTACTAGCCTGGAAAGAACCCAGAGACACCTGTGTTTCAACATAGATGGGAACTGTGTTTGACCAAAAAATAGTGGATGAACCCGGCCCCTTAGACCTACCATTAGGGTGTGGCCAAGGCAATTGCTGCTGTGGCCTCACAATCCCTAATCATAGTGTCCTGGTGTCCACTCATCACATTCAGAGAGATTCCCAGAAGTAGGCATGCATGAGTGTCCCATACAAAGTTGCTCTGCTTGCAGGAAGCACAAACTCCCCGGGCCCTTGCTATGGACAGACAAAAGAAAGATGGATGCCTCCATTGGCTGAATTTGGAGCTTCCAGTGGAGATCACAGTGCCGCCCCTCACCTGAGGGCCTGGCTGCTGCTAATAAAGGCAATTGGAAACACCTGTTACCACTTGGGCCCTGAGGACATACTCAGGAATCCCTCCAGGATCTGGCAGACCTCAGGCTGGCAGACCTCCTGACCCCAGGATAGCTGAGCTCCTAGTTTGGAGGGTCTTCTGGCCAGAGGTGACAATATTCCCTAGATACAAGAAAGAACTTCAGGTTTCAAAAGGATTTGAAAACCCCATGAGGCACTTGAAAAAGACATTTCACAGCCATCAAAACACCCTCTTTCAGAACCCTGGAAGCTTCCGATTTGCGTGGAAAATCTGGACACTGGTGTGGCCATCAGTACCACAGATCCTTTACATTCGCCCCAATAGAGGGAAAGCACAATGTGTGTGCCAGGGGGACAGAGTTTCACTTCTCTTGACCTGGGCTCTCATGGAATAAGGACAAGGATGCGGTGCAGGAAATTGAGGAAGGCTGCATTAGGGCTGAGTGTCAGCCACAGGGCCCTGGAGAATGGGAGTCAAGCACAGAGGGCCTGGACAGCTGCAGTTGGAGTTGGACATATGCCCGTTAACTAAAGCAGGAACACTGTCTCCTCAGTTCCCCTCTGTACTACACCATGTGCAGGAGACTAAATATTCCAAAGGGCAAAGAAAGTTAAATTTCAACACCAGGAAGACCGAGTTCCCGATATATGCACTGACTTCCAAGAAGGGTCCAGGGAAGAAGGCACGCAGAAACAGTCAGAGAGACAAATGACAGTGACTGAAAAGTTCCCGATTCAATCCCATGTCTCATTATCACCCAAACACTGCCAAAAGGGTAAGCTGGGAAACCCCTCAGAATTCAGGGCCAGGTGCTGTCCAGTCACCTTTGGCTGCCTACTCAGCCTCCAGACTCTCAGTCCACTGCTCAGGGCAACAGATTACAAGCGCAGAAAGAACCCAGAAATAACTGTGTTTCAACATAGATGGGAACTGTGTTTGACCAAACAATAGTGGATGAACCCGGCCCCTCACACATACCCTTTGGGTCCGGCTAAGGCAATTGCTCCTGTGGTCTCACAATCCCTGATCATGGTGTCCTGGTGTCCACACATCACACTCAGAGACATTCCCAGAAGTAGGCATGCATGATGTCCCATACAAAGTCGCTCTGCTTGCAGGAAGCACAAACTCTGAGAGCCCTTCCTATGGAGAGACAAAAAGAAGATGGATGCCTCCATTGGCTAAATCAGGAGCTTCCAGTGGAGATCACAGCCCCGCCCCTCACCTGAGGGCCTGGCTGCTGCTAATAAAGGCAATTGGAAACACCTGCTACCACTTGGGGCACTTGAGAAATAGATGAGTTGGAAAGAGACCAGAATTCAAAAACCTCCTACACTGTGTTTATTGATGACAGGTTCAAAGCTGGCCTGTAGAGATTGTAAGGCAGCATCACTCATGCTCACCGACCCCAGACAGCCCCAGCCTTCACCATATGCTCTGCTACCAGACCTGACAGTAATGTGTGTGTGTCTGTCTGTCTGTGTGTGTCTGTGTGTGCTCAGAGATCACCTATAGTAGTCTCGGAGCATGGGTGTCAATGTAGCCAGCCTCACCTGCAACTTGTGAATAGAGAACCTAGCTGGTCAGTGCAAGGCAGCTAGCCCAGATTCTGGCTAAGCAAGAATGCCAGAGAACTATGTGGAAGCCCAGGACCCCATTTTGAGCCCCTGGTCACCACTTACCCAGCTAGGGAAAAGCTGGGCTACTGGCAAATCAGAGCTGCAGCTGTCTCTCTGTTTCTCTTCCTGCTTGGGCCCTGATCTCTCAATTTATGACTGTTTCTTTCTCCTCAATAATAAAGTTATAAATGATGTACAGAAATACAGGCAAAGTGGCAAAAATTACCCCCGTGCCCACTATTACATGTAACTGTTGACTGTAAACCATTCCTCCCCCAAGAAAGAACAGAATAAATATTTGTTAGGTTAAAAACAGTGTAGGTTAAATAGGGAACATTCTTTGAGCCATGCAATACTAATCCATTCTGCATTGGATGTCACTGTCAAAAAATAGTGCAGTAGTATTTGTAGTAGTGTGTAGTATCTGCAAAAGGAAATGTATTCTGTGTCCAAAGTTCCCTTCAATTATAAGAGAAAATGTATCAGGCAGAAGAAATGACCCCTCATGTGATATTGGACTAACTATATAAATGAATATGAAAATATATGGGGATGATTGAGGAGGATTTAAAAAAAATAAAAGATAAAAACAAAAACCACAGGAAGACCTGATTACAGCAGAAATATAGAAAATGTCTGCTGAGACAGAGGGCTACTTCAAAAATTCCCTGACACTTCAGGGTCCAGGCAAATTAATAATTCTGGAGAATGAAAAGAAACGCATACGTATTGAAGCTTACACTAGAGAAAGGAGGCAAGTTCTGTACTATGATAATTACAATAAGGATGCTGATAGAAAGGCTATTGGAAATGCTCCTGGAAGGTTTATAATTTATAATTGTAGTGAAACCTGCTCCAACTATGTGACCAATTATTTGTGAATAAGGAGGCTGTTATAAATGTGGTAATTCTGCATTAAGATCAAATAAAAAGGTCAAAAATTCTAAAAATGACTGATATCTATATATATGTATATATATGTACATATAAGTATGTGTTTCTTTATTATAAACTATGAGGTATACTGGCATGGCTATGAGGAGACAGAGTATGTTTTGTGACATAGAGTCTTACAAAGCTGAGGCTCCAGAAACCTAGGTGAAATCGCCAACAAAACAAGCTAGAGCTCAGCAGTGCCCTGGTGACTCTCTTTGTATATCTGGGCCTGTCAGTAAAATAATATATAAGTAAAATATTAATGAGTGCAGACAGAGTGAGTGAGAGCATGTGAGAGTCAGAGACAGAGCAGGCAAGAAGAGAAATAGAAGAGTTGGAAAGACACCAGAAGTCAAAAACCTCCCACACTGTGTTCATTGATGACAGGTTCAAACCTGGGTTGTAGAGATTGTAATGCAGCAGTCTCATGTCCACAGACCCCAGACCACCCCAGCCTTGACCATATGTGTGTAGTATTTATGACAGGAAATGTATTGTGAGTGTAAACTTCTCATCAATTATAAGAGAAAAATCTATCAAACAGAAGAAATGACCCCTCATGTAATATAGGACTAAATAAATAAATAAATATGCATATAAATGGGGATGATCTAGGAGGATTTGAAAAGAATGAAAAATAAAACCAAAAAGCACAAGAAGACCTGATTACAGCAGAAACACAGAAACCATCTGCTGAGAAACAGAGGGCTGCTTAAAAAATTCTGAGACACTTCAGAGTCCAGGGAAATTAAGATTTCAGGAGAATGAAAAGAAACTCATATGTATTGAAGCTTACGCTAGAGAAAGGAGGTGAGTTCTGTACTATGATAATTACAATAAGGATGCTGATAGAAATGCTATTAGAATTGCTACTGGAAGGTTCTATTATATATAATTGTATTGAATCCTGCTCCAGCTATGTGGCCAATTATTAATGAAAAAGGAAGCTGTTATAAATGTGTTAATTTGATAGTTCAATTACATAGGTTGATAATTCCAAAAATGGCAGATATATATATATATATATATATATATATATATATATATATATCTTTATTATAAAGTCTGAGAGATACTGCCATGGATATGAGGAGACATAATATGGCTTGTGTCAGAGAGAATTACAAACTGAGGCTCAAGTAGCCTTGATGAAAACACCAACAAAAAAATCCAGAGCTCAGCAGGGCTCTGGTAACTCTCTTTGTATATCTGGGCCTGTCAATAAAATAAAGATATAAGTAAATTATTACTGAGTGCACACAGATTGAGTGAGAGCCTGTGAGAGTCAGATACAGAGAAGGCTAGAAGAGAAATAGAAGAGTTGGAAATAGACCAGAAGTCAAACCCCCTAGATTGTGTTCATTCATGACAGGTTCAAACCTGGCTTGTAGAAATTGTAAGGCAGCAGCTCTAATGCCCACAGACCCAAGACAACCCAAGCCTTCACCATATTTGTGTAGTATTTGCCCCAGGAAATGCATTGTGCATCAAAAGTTCCCTTCAATTATAAGAGAAAATCTATCAAGCAGAAGAAATGACCCCTCATGTGATACCTGACTTAATAAAAATTATGCAAATAAATGGGGATGACCTAGGAGGACTTGAAAAAATAAAAAAAAATTAAAACAAAAACTACAAGATGACCTGATTACAGCAGAAACATAGAAACCATCTGCTGAGAAACAGAGGGCTGCTTCAAGAATTCCCTAACACTTCAGGGTCCAAGGAAATTAAGATTTCCGAAAAAAGAAAACAAATATGTATTGAAGCTTACACTAGAAAAAGGAGGGAAGTTCTGGGCTATGATAATTACAATAAGGATGCAGATAGAAACACGATTAGAAATGCTACTGGAAGGTTCTATTATTTATGATTGTATTGAATCCTGCTCCAACGATATGGCCAATTATTTCTGAAAAACTAGGCTGTTATAAATGTGGTAATTCTGAATAAGGTCAAATACATAGGTAGACAATTCAAAAAATGACAGATGTATAAATATATATATGTATGTATATCTGTATTATAAACTCTGAGTGATACTGGCATGGAAATGAGGAGACAGAATATGGCTTGTGTCAGAAAGACTTACAAACTGAGGCTCCAGTAGCCTAGGTGAAATCGCCAACACAACAAGCCAGAGCTCAGCAGTGCTCTGGTAACTCTCTTTGTATATCTGGGCCTGTCATTAAAATACGTATATAAGTAAAATATTAATGAGAGAAGACAGAGTGTGTGAGAGCATGTGAGAGTTAGAGACAGAGAAGGCGAGAAGAGGAAAAGATGAGTTGGAAAGAGACCAGAATTTAAAAACCTCCTACATTGTGTTCATTGATGACAGGTTCAAACCTGGCTTGTAGAGATTGTAAGGCAGCAGCTTTCATGCCCTCAGACCCCAGACAGCCCCAGCCTTCACCATATGCTGTACTACCATACCTGACAGTAATGTGTCTGTGTGTGTGTCTCTCTGTCTGTCTGACTGTGTGTGTCTGTGTGTGCTCAGAACTCACCTATAGTAGTCTCAGAGCATGGGTGGCAAGGTAGCCAGCCTCACCTGCAACTTATGTACAGAGAACCTAGCTGGTTAGGGAAAGCCAGCTAGCCCAGATTCTGGCTCAGCAAGAATGCAAATGCAAAGGGACTCTCATGTCTCCCTCTCCTGAGTTCCCGATTCAATCTTATGTCTCACTATCATCGAAAAACTGCCAATCGGGGAAGCTGGGCACCCCTCAGAATTCCGGGGCCGGACCCTTTCCAGTCACATTTGGCTGCATACTCAGCCTCCAGGCTACCAGTCCACTTCTCAGGGTAGCAGATTACAAGCCCACAAAGAACCCAGAAAGAGTTCCAACATAGATGGGAACTGTGTTTGACCAAACAATAGTGGATGAACCCGGCCCCTTACACCTCCCTTTTGGGTCCTGCTAAGGCAATTGCTCCTGTGGCCTCACAATCCCTGATCACGGTGTCCTGGTGTCCACACATCACACTCATAGAGAGTCCCAGAAGTATGCATGCATGAGTGTCCCATACAAAGTCGCTCTGCTTGCAGGAAGCACAAACTCCCAGGGCCCTTGCTATAGAGGAATAAAAGGAAGATGGATGAATCCATTGGCTGAATTAGGAGCTTCCAGTTGAGACCACAGCCCTGCACCTCACCTGAGGTCCTGGCTGCTGCTAATAAAGGCACTTGGAAACACGTGTTACCACTTGGGGCCTGAGGACATACTCAAGAATCCCTCCAGGAGCTAGCAGGCTGGCAGACCTCCTGACCCCGGGATAGCTGTGCTCCTAGTTGGGAGGGCCTTCAGGCCAGAGGTGAGAATATTCCCTAGATACAAGAAAGAAATTCCGGTTTCAAAAGGATTTGAAACCCCAGGAGGCACTTGGAAAAGACATTTCACAGCCATCAAAACACCCTCTTTCTGAATGCTGGAAGCTTCCGTTTTGCGTGGAAAATCTGGACACTAGTGTGGCCATCAGTACCACATATCCTTTACATTCGTCCCAATAGAGGGAAAGCACAATGTGTGTGCCTGGGCTCTCATGGAATGAAGACAAGGATGCAGTGCAGGAAGTTGAGGAGGGCTGCATTAGCGCTGTCTCCTCAGTTCCCCTCTGTACTACGTCATATGCACAAGAATAAATAATCCAAAGGGCAAAGAAAGAAAATTTCAACACCAGGAAGACTGAGTTCATGATGCATGCACTGCTTCCAGTAAGGTCCCAGGGAAGAAAGCACGTAGAGACAGTCAGAGAGACAGAATGACAGTGACTGAAAAGGACAGAAATTCTGGCCCTGTGTTTATCAGTGCCAGATTACTGAAGACAAACCCTACATGCCCATGCATACTTTTTACAAGTGGCATTGTTATTTTATGTTTGTGAGGATAGGTTACACTGCTCCTGGAAGGTTTATAATTTATAATTGTAGTGAATCCTGATCCAACTATATGACCAATTATTTATGAATAAGGAGGCTGTTATAAATGTGGTGATTCTTCATTAAGATCAAATGAAAAGGTCAGCAATTCTAAAAATGATTGATATATATATATATGTATATAAATGTACATATATGTAAGTGTTTCTTTATTATAGACTCTGAAGGTTACTGTCATGGCTATGAGGAGACAGAGTATGGCTTGTGCCAGAGAGACTTACGAAGCTGATGCTACAGAAACCTAGGTGAAATCACCAACAAATCAAGCCAGAGCTCAGCAGTGCCCTGGTGACTCTCTTTGTATATCAGGGCCTGTCAGTAAAATAAGTATATAAGTAAAAAATTAATGAGTGAAGACAGAGTGAGTGAGAGCCTGTGAGAGTCAGAGACAGAGAAGGTAAGAAGAAAAATAGAAGAGTGGGAAAGAGGCCAGAAGTCAAAAACCTCCCACACTATGTTCATACATGACAGGTTCAAACCTGGGTTGTAGAGATTGTAAGGCAGCAGTCTCACATCCACAGAGCCCAGACCACCCGGCCTTCACCATACGTGTGTCGTATTTACCACACGAAATGTATTGTGAGTGTAAACTTCCCTTCAATTATAAGAAAAAAATCTATCAAGCAGAAGAAATGACCCCTCATGTAATATAGGACTAAATAAATAAATATGCAAATAAATGGGGATGATCTAGGAAGATTTGAAAAAATGAAAAATAAAAACAAAAAGCACAAGAAGACCTGATTACAGCAGAAAATGAAAACCATCTGCTGAGAAACAGAGGGCTGCTTCAAAAATTCCGAGACACTTCAGAGTCCAGGGAAATTAAGATTTCAGTAGAATGAAAAGAAACTCATATGTACTGAAGATGACACTAGAGAAAGGAGGCAAGTTCTGTACTATGATAATGACAATAAGGATGCTGATAGAAATGCTATTAGAAATGCTACTGGAAGGTTCTATTATTTATAATTGTATTGAAACCTGCTCCAACTAGGTGGACAATTATTAATGAAAAAGGAAGCCGCTATAAATGTGTTAATTCTGATAAAGTTCAATTATATAGGTCGACAATTATATAAATGAGGTATATATATGTATATTTATATATATATGGATGTATATGTTTATTATAGAGTCTGAGATATACTGCCATGGAAATGAGGAGACAGAATAATCTTGTGTCAGAGAGACTTACAAAGCTGTGGTTCCTGTAGCCTAGGTGATATCACCAACAAAACAAGCCAGAGCTCAACAGTGCTCTGGTAACTCTCTTTGTATACCTGGGCCTGTCAGTAAAATAAGTATATAAGTAAAATATCAATCAGTGAAGACAGAGTGTGTGAGAGCATGTGAGAGTTAGAGACAGAGAAGGCAAGAAGAGAAATAGATGAGTTGGAAAGAGACCAGAAGACAAAAACCTCCTACACTGTGTTCATTGATGGCAGGTTCAAACCTGGCTTGTAGAGATTGTAAGGCAGAAGCTCTCATGCCCACAGATACCAGACAGTCCCAGCCATCACCATATGCTGTACTACCAGACCTGACAGTAATGTGTGTGTGTCTGTCTGTCTGTATGTGTGTCTGTGTGTGTGCGCGCTCAGAGCTCACCTATAGTAGTCTCAGAACATGGGTGTCAAGGTAGCCAGACTCACCTGCAAATTATATACAGAGAACCTAGCTGTTCAGGGCAAGCCAGCTAGCCCAGATTCTGGCTAAGCAAGAATGCATGTGCAAAGGTACTCTCATGTCTCCCTCTCCTGAGTTCCCAATTCAATCCAATCCCTCACTATCATCCAAAAACTGCCAACGGGGTAAGCTGGGGCACCCATCAGAATTCAGGGGAATGAGCCTGTCCAGTCATGTTTTGCTGCCTACTCAGCGTCCAGACTCTCAGTCCACTGCTCAGGGCAGCAGATTACAAGCCCAGAAAGAGCTGTGTTTCAACATAGATGGGAACTGTGTTTGATCAAAAAATAGTGGATGAACCCGGTCCATTACACCTACCCTTTGGGTCCGGCTAAAGCAATTGCTCCTGTGGCCTCACAATCCCTGATCATGGTGTCATGGGGTTCACAAATCACACTCAGAGAGATTCCCAGAAGTAGGCATGCATGAGTGTCCTATACAAAGTTGCTCTGATTGCAGGAAGCACAAATTCCCCGGGCCCCTGCTATGGAAAAACAAAAGGAAGATGGAAGCCTCCATAGGCTGAATTAGGAGCTTCCAGTGGAGATCACAGCCCAGCCACTCACATGAGGCCCAGGCTGCTGCTAATAAAGGCAATCGGAAACACCTCTTACCACTTGGGCCCTGAGGAAATACTCAGGAATCGTTCCAGGAGCTAGCAGGCTGGCAGACCTCCTGACCCCAGGATAGCTGTGCTCCTAGTTGGGAGGCACTTCGGGCTGGGGGGGAGAATATTCCCTAGATACAAGACCAAACTTCAGGTTTCAAAAGGATTTGAAACCCCAGGAGGCACTTGTAAAAGACATTTCACAGCCATCAAAACACCCTCTTTCTGAACCCTGGAAGCTTCCGTTTTGCGTGGAAAATCTGGACACTGGTGTGGCCATGAGTACCACAGATCCTTTACATTAGGCCCAATAGAGGGAAAGCACAATGTGTGTGCCAGGGGGAAAGAGTTTCACTTCTCTTGACCTGGGCTCTCATGGAATAAGGACAAGTATGCAGTGCAGGAAATTGAGGAGGGCTGCATTTAGACTGAGTGTCAGCCTCAGGGCCCTGGGGAATGGGAGTCAAGCACAGAGGGCCTGGAAAGCTGCAGCTGGAGAGGGACATATGCCTGTTACATGCATGAGGAACGCTGTCTCCTCAGTTCCCCTCTGTACTACGCAATATGCACGAGATTAAGTAATCCAAAGGGTAAAGAAAGCAAAATTTCAACACCAGGAAGACCGAGTTCACAATGCATGCACTGACTTCCACGAAGGGTCCAGGGAAGAAGGCACGCAGAGACAGAGAGACAGAATGACACTGACGGAAAAGGACAGAAAATCTGGCCCTGTGTTGATCAGTGCCAGAGCACTGAAGAAAAACCCTCCATGCCCATGCATACTTCTTACAAGTGGCATTGTTATTTTATGTTTGTGATGAAAGGTTACACTTAGAACATCTAGGTCTTAGCCCACTCTGAGAAGCAACACATGGCCTGCAGCCCACTCTCCAAAACTGCCCTTGCCTCTCCAAATTGGAAGTAGTTTTAGTGATGCTCCAGCCAAGATGCAGGCTGGTGTATTCATCTCCCTGGTCCCCCCTCTGCCTGTCCAGTGTGCAGGGAACTGCACTATGTCTTTTTCTTCATTGATTTACAGTTTTGGGATAGGACTCCGTGGGAAAAAAAATAGGGAAGTAGATGATTTGGCAGCTGTAGTTTGTGCTGAGAGAGATTTGTAGAGTGACAAGAGGTAAACAAATGGCTCTGTGAGATGTCTCTCATAACTGTGGCTCAGAAGTGCCAGGTGTATCCGCATTACTACCTTAATCCAGAGCTGTGCAGGTCTCTAGCGAAAATATATTTTCAGACCTCTACAAGAAACATATATATATATATATATATATATATATATATAGAGAGAGAGAGAGAGAGAGAGAGAGAGAGAGAGAGAGCACAAGACACTGATGTAGTCATTTTCTACAATGGATGCAATATGACATTCAGACAATTGATTGCTAAAACATGGAGAGAAACTGTGCATCAGGAAAAGAATTGTCCAAAGGAGTAAAATCTCCAAATCATTAGCTATATGCAGCTCCAACGGGACCTAGCAAAAAATGCTCCAGAAGGAACTCATCCAGGAGACTCTCCACATGGACTGACACCACAAGTTTCCTAGCCTGGCAACACACACAGGGCAGCTGCTAGTTCCTTGTGCAAGCCTCAGGGCAAATATCTCTCCCTTTTCAGTGTCTTTACATCTGAAAAGAAGAAAAGTGACCAAGGACAAAGGAGAGCTACAATGGTGTCAGTATTGAGCGGTAAATCAGAATGTGACAAGTGTTTTGCACAAAATCACCTGTGCCACAGTGATTCTGTTGTTCTCTCTCTCTCTCCCTCACACACACACACACACACACACACACAAACACACAGAAACACACACAAACACACACTCTCACAGTTACACACACGCACACATCCACAGAGGCACAGGCACAAATGGAGTTATACACATGCACACTGTACAGCTTCTGCAAGGCAGGTCCCTGGGCTGAACACTGCTTCGCACTTCCTGGATGCAGGCCCAGCCTTTTAAGGCCAGCTCTGAGCTGCCATTGTCGAGCTTACTTCAGAAGGCCGCAGACAGAGCACCATCCATGTTCAGATATGCCAGAGGCCTAGGCCACGCCCAGAACACCTGCCAGAAATATCATTGGTCAGTGTGCTAAGACACGCCCAGGAGTGTCAAGGCCCCTATTCAGTGATTGCCCAGCAAACTTTAGCACAGCTCACAGGGCCCTGAAGCACACTCACTGGACAGCCTCTGGAAGGCCGACCCACCAGCCACTTCTGCTGGAAAGAGATAAGAATTAAAAACCTCCTACACTGTGTTCATTGATGACAGGTTCAATCCTGGCTTGTAGAGATTGTAAGGCAGCAGCTCTCATGCCCACAGACCCCAGACAGCCCCAGCCTTCACCATATTCTGTACTACCAGACCTGACAGTAATGTGTGTGTGTGTCTGTGTCTGTCTGTCTGTCTGTCTGTCTGTCTGTCTGTGTTTGTGTGTGCTCACAGCTCACCTATAGTAGTCTCAGAGCATGGGTGGGAAGGTAGCCAGCCTCAACTGCAACTTATGTACCGAGAACCTAGCTGGTCAGGGCAAGCCAGCCATCCCAGATTTTGGCTAATCAAGAATGCAAATGCAAAGCGACCCTCATGTCTCCCTGTCCTGAGTTCCTGATACAATACCATGCCTCACTATCATCCAAACACTGCCAATGGGGGAAGGTGGGGCACCCCTCAGAATTCAGGGGCAGGAGCCTGTCCAGTCATGTTTGGCTGCCTACTCAGCCTCCAGACTCTCAGTCCACTGCTCAGGGCTGCAGATTACAAGCCCAGAATGAACCCAGAAAGAGCTGTGTTTCACCATTGATGGGAATGGTTTTTGACCAAACAATAGTGGATGAACCCGGCCCCTCACACCTACCCTTTGGGTCCGGCTAAGGCAATTGCTCCTGTGGCCTCACAATCCCTGATCACGGTGTCCTGGTGTCCACACATCACACTCAGAGAGATTCCCAGAAGTAGGCATGCATGAGTGTCCCATACAAAGTCGCTCTGCTCGCAGGAAGCACAAACTCCCCGGGCCCTTGCTATGGACAGACAAAAGAAAGATGAATGCCTCCATTGGCTGAATTAGGAGCTTCCAGTGGAGATCACAGCCCCGCCCCTCACCTGAGGGCCTGGCTGCTGCTATTAAAGGCAATTGGAAACACCTGTTACCACTTGGGGCCAGAGGACATACTCAGGAATCCCTCCAGGAGCTAGCAGGCTGGCAGACCTACTGAACCCTGGAAAGCTGTGCTCCTAGTTGGGAGGGACTTCGGGACAGAGATGAGAATATTCCCTAGATACAAGAATGAACTTCAGGTTTCAAAAGGATTTGAAACCCCAGGAGGCACTTGGAAAAGACATTACACAGCCATCAAAACACCCTCTTTCTGAACCCTGGAAGCTTCCGTTTTGCGTGGAAAATCTGAACACTGGTGTGGCCATCAGTACCACAGATCCTTTACATTAGGCCCAATAGAGGGAAAGCACAATGTGTGTGCCAGGGGGAAAGAGTTTCACTTCTCTTGACCTAGGCTCTCATGGAATAAGGACAAGGATGCAGTGCAGGAAATTGAGGATAGCTGCATTTAGTGTGAGTGTCAGCCACAGGGCCTTGGTAATGGGAGTCAAGCACAGAGGGCCTGGACAGCTGCAGCTGGAGATGGACATATGCCTGTTACCTACATGAGGAACGCTGTCTCCTCAGTTCCCTTTTGTACTACCCCATATGCCGGAGACTAATTAATCCAAAGGGCAAAGAAAGGAAAATTTCAACAACAGGAAGTCCGAGTTCACGATGCATGCACTGACTTCCAAGATGGGTCCAGGGAAGAAGGCAAGCAGAGACAGTGCAGAGAGGTAGAATGACAGTTACTGAAAAGGACAGAAATTCTGGCCCTGTGTTGATCAGTGCCAGAGCACTGAAGACAAACCCTCCATGCCCATGCATAGTTCTTAAAATTGGCATTGTTATTTTATGTTGTGAAGAAAGGTTACTCTTAGAACATCTAGGTCTTAGCACACTGTGAGAAGCAACACTTGGCCTGCAGCCCACTCTCCAAAACTGCCCTTGCCTCTCCAAATTGGAAGTAGTTTTAGTGATGCTCCAGCCAAGATGTAGGCTGGTGTATTTCATCTCCCTGGTCCTGCCTCAGCTTGTCCTGTGTGCAGGAACTGCACTATGTCTATTTTTTCTTTGATTTACAGTTTTGGGATAGGACTCGGTGGATAAAAAGAGGAAGAGGGAAATAGATGATTTGGCAGCTGTAGTTTGTGCTGAGAGAGATTTGCAGAGTGACAAGAGGTAAACGAATGGCTCTGTGAGATGTCTCTCATGAATGTGGCACAGAAGGGCCAGGTGTATCCGCATTACTACCTGAATCCAGAGCTGTGCAGGTCTCTAGCTAAAATATAGTTTCTGACCTCTACATGTTATATATATATATATATATATATATATATATATATATATATATATATAGAGAGAGAGAGAGAGAGAGAGAGAGCAAGACACTCATGTAGTTATTTTCTACAATGGATGCGACATGACATTCAGACAATTGATTGCTAAAACCTGGAGAGAAACTGTGCATCAGGAAAAGAATTGTCCAAAGGCGTAAAATCTCCAAATCAATAGCTATATGCAGCTTCAAAGGGACCTACCGAAAAAGACTCGAGAAGGAACTCATCCAGGATACTCTCCACATGGACAGGCACCACAAGTTTCCTAGTCTGGCAACACACACAGGGCAGCTGCTAGTTCCCAGTGCAAGCCTCAGGGCAAAATCCTCTCCCTCTTCAGTGTCTTTACATCTGAAAAGAAGAAAAGTGACCAAGGGCCAACGAGAGCTACAATGGTGTCTATATTGAGCTGTAAATCAGAATGTGCCAAGTGTTTTGCACAAAATCACCTGTGCCACAGTGACTCAGTTATTCTCTCTGTCTCTCCCTCCCTCACACACACACACAAACACACACAAACACACATTCTCACAGTCACACACACGCACACATCCACAGAGGCACAGGCACAAATAGAGTTATACACATGCTCACTGGACAGCTTCTGCAAGGCAGGGCCCTGGGCTGAACCCTGCTTCGCACTTCCTCAAGCACGCCCAGCCTTTTAAGGCCAGCTCTGAACTTTCATAGTTGGGCTTCTCTCAATTCTTCGAAGCACGCCCAGCCTTTAAGGCCAGCTCTGAGCTCCCATTTTCGGGCTTACTTCAGAAGGCCTGCAGACAGGGCACCAGCCATGCTTTGATATGCCAGAGTCCTAGGTCACGCCCAGAACCCCTGCCAGCAATATCATAGGCCAGTGTGCTAAGACACGCCCAGGAATGTCAAGGCCCCTAGACAGTGATTGACCATCAACCTTGAGCACAGCCCACACGGCCCTGAGCATGCTCATTGGGCAGCCTCTGGCAGGCCCACCCACCAGCCACTACTGCTGGAAAGAGATGAGAATTCAAAAACCTCCTACACTGTGTTCATTGATGACAGGTTCAAACCTGTCTTGTAGAGATTGTAAGGCAGCAGCTCTCATGCCTACAGACCCCAGACAGCCTCAGCCTTCACCATATGCTCTACTACCAGACCTGACAGTATTGTGTGTGTGTGTCTGTGTCTGTCTGTCTGTGTCTGTGTGTGTTCAGAGATCACCTATAGTAGTCTCAGAGCATGGGTGGTAAGGTAGCCAGCCTCACCTGCAACTTATGTTCAGAAAACCTAGCTGTTCAGGGCAAGCTAGCTAGCCAAGATTCTGGCTAAGCAAGAATACATATGCAAAGCGAATCTCATGTCTAAATCTCCTGAGTTCCCTATTCAATCCCATGCCTCACTATCTATCATCCAAACACTGGCAACGGGGTAAGCTGGGGAAACCCTCAGAATTCAGGGGCATGAGCCTGTCCAGTCACGTTTCGCTGCCTACTCAGCCTCCAGGCTCTCAGTCCACTGCTAAGGGCAGCAGATTACAAGCACAGAAATTACACAGAAAGAGCTGTGTTTCAACATAGATGGGAACTGTGTTCGACCAAACAATAGTGGATGAACCCGGTCCCTTACACCTACCCTTGGGGTCTGGCTAAGGCAATTGCTTTGGTGGCCTCACATCCCTGATCATGGTATCCTGGTGTCCACACATCACACTCAGAGAGATTCCCAAAAGTAGGCATGTATGAGTGTCCCACACAAAGTCGCTCTGCTTGCAGGAAACACAAAATCCCTGGGCCCTTGCTAGAGACAAACAAAAGAAAGATGGATGCCTCCATTGGCTGAATTCAGAGATTCCAGTGGAGATCACAACCCCGCACCTCACCTGAGGGCCTGGCTGCTGCTAATAAAGGCTATTGGAAACACCTGTTACTACTTGGTCCCTGAGGACATATTCAGGAATCCCTCCAGGAGCAAGCAGGCTGGCAGACCTCCTGACCCAGGGATAGTTGTGCTCCTAGTTGGGAAGGTCTTCTGGCCAGAGGTGAGAATATTACCTAGATACAAGAAAGAACTTCAGGTTTCAAAAGCATTAGAAACCCCATGAGGAACTTGGAAAAGACATTTCACAGCCATCAAAACACCCTCATTCTGAACCCTAAAAGCTTCCGTTTCGCGTGGAAAATATGGAAACTGGCTATAAGTACCACAGATCCATTACATTCGGCCCAATAGAGGGAAAGCAGAATGTCTGTGCCAGGTGGATAGAGTTTCACTTCTCTTGACCTGGGCTCTCATGAAATAAGGACAAGTGTGGTGCAGGCAATTGAGGAGGGCTGTATTTAGGCTGAGTGTCAGCCTCAGGGCCCTGGAGAATGGGAGTCAAGCACAGAGGGCCTGGATAGCTGAAGCTTGAGATGGACATATGCCTGTTACCTGTAGCAGGATCGCTTTCTTCTCAGTTCCCCTATGTACTACGTCATATACATGAGACTAAATAATCCAAAGGGCAAAGAATGGAAATTTTCAACTCCAAGACTGAGTTGAACACTGAGTCTACAATGCATGCACTGACTTCCAGTAAGGGCCCAGTGAGGAAGGCACGTAGAGTCAGTCAGAGAGACAGAATGACAGAGACAGAAAAGGATGGAAATTCTGGCCCTGTGTTGATCAGTGCCAGAGCACTGAAGACAAACCCTCCATGCCCATGCATACTTCTTACAAGTGGCATTGCTATTTTATGTTTGTGAGGAAACATTACACTTAGAACATCTACATCTTAGCCCATTCTGAGAAACAACACGGCCAGCAGCCCACTCTCCAAAACTGCCCTCGCCTCTCCAAATTGGAAGTATTCTTAGTGATGCTCCAGCCAAGATGCAGGCTGGAGTATCTCATGGCACTGGTCCAGCCTCACCCTGTTCTGTGTGTAGGGAACTGCACTATGTCTATTTCTTCTTTGATTTACAGTTTTGGGATAGGACACCTGCAGCACTTCTGCACCACTTGTAAAGATTTCCCCTGGCAGGTGGGGACCAGGGTGTTGAAGCCCAGTCCTCCTGCATTGTAACATGAGTGCTTAACTTGGTGTGGCCCCACCTGGTACCCTTGATGGGACACTTTTTTTTAGCAATGAAAAGAAATTCTCGTGGCAAGGTAATAAATAAATGAAGACGTAAATAAAAGTGCATTTACATTAACTCAGTTGAAACACACAGGACATATACGTCTCTGTTACCTGTATTACTTCTCCATGATGGTTCTCCAGTGACAGCTGTTCGCAACCCCTTTCACCCCCTGCCTTCCCCTGACTTGAACCAGCTCACAGGGTCTCCGGCGCACCCCACCCACACCCACACCCACACGCGCCAACACATTCCCTAGTTCAGCCCCTCTGCTCTATTCAGCCAAACTGGCCCCTTGCAACCTACCTGTGCATCATTGATTGTCTTCACCATTCAAGGAGAGATCTCCTTTTGTAATTAGCTTGGTTGATGGGTGGATGGATGGATTCATGGATGGATGGATGGATGGATGAATGGATGGATGGATAGATGGATGGTTGGATTTATGGATGGACAGGTCAATGGATTGGTTTTGTAGAGGCAGAGTACCATCTAGGGGTACTGGAGACCGCTGCTGTCAGATCCTTAGTCAATGTCAAATGTAAAACATTAATTCATCAATAACAAAAATGAATAGGCACCTAAATAAATAAATAAATAAATATAAAAACTGGGTTTCAAAATACATGGCGTCTTTGCCTTTCTGCATATGGAATGGTCTGAGGATCTTAACAAGGAAAGCATTGTCCTGAGTAGCCCGATTGAAGTAGTGGAATATTTCCTTTTCCTTTTTCTTTTTTTACTTTCAATTTTCTTGATTATTCACTGGAATAAATAGACAGGAATTGAGAGGGAAAGGAGGGAGAGAGAGTTTGAGACACAGAGAGAGACACCTGCAGCACGTCTGCACCACTTGTAAAGATTTCCCCTGGCAGGTGGGGACCAGGGTGTTGAACCCCAGTCCTCCTGCATTGTAACATGAGTACCTAACTGGGTGTGGCACCAACTGTTACCCTTGATGGGACACTTTTTTTTAGCAATGAAAAGAAATTCTCGTGGCAAGGTAATAAATAAATGAAGAAGTAAATAAAAGTGCATTTACATTAACTCATTGGAAACACACAGGGACATATACATCTCTGTTACCTGTATTACTTCTTCATGTATGGATTGATTGCCTCAAGGGGTTATTGCCACAGCTCAGTGCCTGCACCACGAATAATCCACAGCTCCTGCACTCCATTTTTTCCCCTTTCGCTGCCCTTGTTGCTTGGTCTCTGTGGTGGTTATTATTGTTGTTGTTGTTGTTGTTGTTGTTGTTGTTGTTGTTACTGACCGTGCATCTGACAGACACAAAAGGAGAGAGCTGAGGAAATACAGAGTGGGAGAGAAAGATAGAGCTCCTAAAGACCTGAATCACCCCCTGTAAAGCAACTCCCCTGCAGGTGGCGGTCTGGGAGCCAGACCCCGGATCCTTCCACCTTTCCCCTCTTTTCATGAGCGCCACAAGCCCTTAACCCTCTGACATACCGCCAAACCTCCCTGGATTTACTTTTGAAGGCAATATGACCTGCCTCGTTTTGAATCCTCATTATCCTGAGGGTCAGTCCTGGAGACAGTGTCATGAAACGACACACTAACTCCCCAGGACATTGGACTGTCTCAACTCCCTCCCCTACAGCATGAAAAAAAGACTTTTGACAACCTTGGAGCAAATGGAGTGGGGTCTAGGGGAGCTGTTTGCATGTCTGAGCTGCTCATGCCCAGGTGTCTGTGTGGGGCCGTGGCAGAGGCTGTAAGGTGGTTAGGGGGCAGAAGGAGACTGTTTGAAAGGCAATCTGCAGGCAGGGGAGCCCATGAGTGTGTTCAGGGCTGTGTTTGTGGGTGTGGTGGCAGCGGCTTAGGGCAGGTCCACCTGCTGGATGATGAGATGGCAGCTGAACTGGCCCTGGGCCCTCAGGGCTGAAGGGCAGAAGCAGGGTGTCAGTAAAGTAGCGCAGGGAGACACACAGTAGATGTTAGTTGGGGAGCTGGGGGACAGAGGGCAAGGGGAAAGGGGGCATCCTTGAGGAGGGGTCTGGACTAGAGAGTGGGGGGAGCTGGAGGCATGGAAGGTCCCAGGAATCAGGGACAGACAGGAACAGATTCCTGCACCCACCCAATGGATAGAAGCTGCAGCAGCCAAAGCACCAGCCCTGGCTTGCCTAGGCCAAGGGCCCTGAGTGAGTCCCTCTGAGGATGAGGAAGAGGAGGAGGAGGTGGAGGAGGAGGAGGAGGAGCAGGAAGAAGAGGAGGAGGAGGAGAAGGGGCAGGAGGGCAGCTGTCAGTAGGCAACGGGATTAATAGAGGCCTCCATTACGGAGGCATGTGTCCAGACAGGCACTCACCAACCCTCAGGGGCTCTCAGGGCACCCAGGGACCTGGTGTAGGTATCTCTTTGGCAGGGACTGTAAGTAAGTCAGCAAGACTATGTGTCAGTGCACATGGTGGGACAGGGCCCTGGCGGACCTTGGTCCCCAGCCCTGGGCTGTCAGATGCCAGCCCCATGCCCAGACACACACCAATCTGCCCATATCCCCTTCGCCAGGCCTACTGACCAGCACCTGCTTTAGCCTGGGGCTCTGGATCTGGTGGCTGGCCACCACCCATCAGGTCAAGTTCAGGGTGGGGGTCATGGCTGCTGGTCAACTGGATGGGCGAGGTCCCCGTGGCCTAGCAACCACAGGAGCCCTCTGTGATGTCCTAGCCCCTGGAAATCTGTGCTTGCCACATTGGCACTGGGCAGCCCAACTGCCCTGCCACTAGGTCAGGCAACAGCTCCCAGATACCTGGGCCCTGGCACAGAGGGATAGAAGAATGGGAAGACAGTGCTGGCCGACGAGGGACCTCAGGGATGGCAGTCAAGAGAAGACAGGTGGAGGTGCGCCCGGGATCCAGGGAGCCCAGGCCAGAGCTGCCTGCATGCCTGCCTGCCTTCCCGGGGGTCTGTATGCTGCCGTTGTCCAGGTAGGTTTCTCTGGTCCCCTCCACTCCTGTCCTCTCCTGTCCTCTCCTGTCCTCACCATCCTCTCCCCTCTCCTCTCCTCTGCACTTTGCTTCTCTCCTTTGTCTGTACTCTCTTCTGGGTGCCCTGCTCACCAAATCCAGCACTTGTGATGGTTCTCCAGTGACAGCTGTTCGCAACCCCTTCTATCCCCTGCCTGCCCCTGACGTGACCCAGCTCACAGTGTCTCCAGCTCACCCCACCCACACCCACACCCACACGCCCCAACACATTCCCTAGTTCAGCCCCTCTGCCCTATTCAGCCAAACTGGCCCCTTGCAACCTACCTGTGCATCGTGGATTGTCTTCACAATTCAAGGAGAGATCTCCTTTTGTCCGTAGCTTGTTTGACTGGTGGATGGATGGATGGATGGATGGATGAATGGATGAATGGATAGATGGATGGTGGATTTATGGATGGACAGGTCAATGGATCGGTTTTGTAGAGGCAGAGTACCATCTAGGGGTACTGGAGACCGCTGGTGTCAGATCCTTAGTCAATGTCAAATGTAAAACATTAATTCATCAATAACAAAAATGAATACGCACCTAAATAAGTAAATAAATAAATAAATAAATAAATATAAAAACTGGGTTAAAAAATACATGGCATCTTTGCCTTTCTGCATATGGAATGCTGTGAGGATCTTAACAAGGAAAGCATGGTCCTGAGTAGCCCATTTGAAGTAGTGGAATATTTACTTTTCCTTTTTCTTTTTTTTTACTTTCTATTTTCTTGATCATTCACTGGAATAAATAGACAGGAATTGAGAGGCAAGGGAGGGAGGGAGAGTTTGAGACACAGAGAGAGACACCTGCAGCATGTCTGCACCACTTGTAGATTTCCCCTGGCAGGTGGGGAACAGGGTGTTGAAGCCCAATCCTCCTGCATTGTAACATGAGTGCTTAACTCGGTGTGGCACCACCTGGTACCCTTGATGGGACACTTTTTTTTTAGCAATGAAAAGAAATTCTCATGGCAAGGTAATAAATAAATGAAGAAGTAAATAAAAGTGCATTTACATTAACTCAGTGGAAACACACAGGGACATATACGTCTCTGTTACCTGTATTACTTCTTCATTTATGGATTGATTGCCTCAAGGGGTTATTGCCACAGCTCAGTGCCTGCGCCACGAATAATACGCAGCTCCTGCACTCCATTTGTTCCCCTTTCGCTGCCCTTGTTGCTTGGTCTCTGTTGGGGTTATTGTTGTTGTTGTTGTGTTATTACTGACAGTGCATCTGACAGACATAAAAGGAGAGTGCAGAGGAAATACAGAGTGTAAGAGTAACATAGAGCTCCTAAAGACCTGCTTCACCCCCTGTAAAGCGACTCCCTTGCAGGTTGCGGTCTGGGGGCCAGACCCCGGATCCTTCCACCTGTCCCCTCTTTTCGTGAGCGCCACAAGCCCTTAACCCTCTGACATACCGCCAAACCTCCCTGGATTTACTTTTGAAGGCAATATGACCTGCCTCGTTTTGAATCCTCATTATCCTGAGGGTCAGTCCTGGAGACAGTGTCATGACAGGACACACGGAGATCTGTGGTATCAGAGAGCACCTGGAACAGCAGCTGGGGCTCTAGTGCTAGGACAGGAGCAACTCCCCATCCACCCTCCACGGATTCCACCTGCCGGCATTTTGGTCCTTTTCCCTCCAAAAAAGATTTTTCCCGTTTTTCACTGAGAAACAGGCAGCAGACAGGTTACCCAGGCAGGGGGAAAAAAATAAAAAGCCTTTTTTTTTTTTTTTTAACCTAAGTGAATGACCATCTTCTGGGAAGTACAGGTTTTGAACCTGAAAACTCTGTCTGTCTGTCTCCTAGTCCACAGAAAGAGCCACTAGCCCAGCCAAATCTCATGCTCAGATGGGGTGTTTTTGCCAGTCAAAGGTCTGAACAGCGCACTAGGGATTGGGCGGCCTGAGACCCAAAAGTTACATTGTAGATGGACTGTTTGCAGTTCTTGCTCCCCAGGACATTGGACTATCTGAACTCCCTCCCCTACAGCATGAAAAAAAGACTCTTGACAACCTTGGAGCAAATGGAGTGGGGGCGAGGGAAGCTGTTTGCATGTCTGCACTGCTCATGCCCAGGTGTCTGTGGGGGGCCGTGGCAGAGGCTGTAAGGTGGCTAGGGGGCAGAAGGAGACTGTTTGAGAGGCAGGCTGCAGGCAGGGGAGCCCATGAGTGTGTTCAGGGCTGTGTTTGTGGGTGTGGTGGCAGGGGGTTAGGGCAGGTCCCCCTGCTGGATGGTGAGATGGCAGCTGGGCTGGCCCGGGCCCTCAGGGCTGAAGGGCAGAAGCAGGGTGGCAGTAAAGTAGCACATGGAGGCTCACCGTAGATGCTACTTGGGGAGCTGGGGGACAGAGGGCAAGGGGAAAGGGGGCATCCTTGAGGAGGGGTCTGGACTAGAGAGTGGGGGGAGCTGGAGGCATGGAAGGTCCCAGGAATCAGGGACTGACAGGAACAGATTCCTGCACCCAACCACAGGATAGAAGCTGCAGCAGCCAGAGCACCAGCCCTGGCTAGCCTAGGCCAAGGGCCCTGAGTGAGTCCCTCTGAGGATGAGGAATTGGAGGAGGAGTTGGAGTAGGAGGAGTAGAAGGAGGAGGAGGAGGAGGAGGGGTAGGTGGGCAGCTGAGAGTAGGCAAGGGATTAATTGAGGCCTCCATTATGGAGGCATGTGTCCATGCAGGCACCCAACAAACCTCAGGGCAGCTCCGGGCACCCAGGGACCTGGTTTGGGTATCTCTGGGGCAGGGACTGTCAGACAGTCAGCAAGACTCTGTGTCAGTGCACATGGTGGGACAGGGGCCTGGCGGAACTTGGTCCCCAGCCCTGGGCTGTCAAATGCCAGCCCCTTGCCCAGACAAACACCAATCTACCTATAGCCCCTTGGCCGGGCCGACCTCTACCTGCTTTGGCCTGGGGCTCTGGCTCTGGTGGCTGGCAACTACCCTCAGGTCAAGTTCAGGGTGGGGGTCATGGCTGCTGGTCAACTGGATGTGCGGGGTCCCCGTAGCCTAGCAACCACAGGAGCCCTCTGTGATGTCCTATCCCCTGGCATTCTGTGCTGGCCACATTGGCACTGGGCAGCCCAACTGCCCTGCCACTAGATCAGCCATCAGCGCCCAGACACCTGGGCCCTGGCACAGAGGGACAGAAGAATGGGAAGACAGTGCTGACCGACGAGGGACCTCAGGGACCTCTGGCAGCCAAGAGAAGACAGGTGAAGGTGTGCCCGGGATCCAGGGAGTCCAGGCCTGAGCTGCCTGCATGCCTGCCTGCCTTCCTGGATGTCTGTACGCTGCCATTGTCCAGATAGGTTTCTCAGGTCCCCTCCACTCCTGTCCTGTCCTGTCCTCTCCTGTCCTCACCATCCTCTCCCCTCTCCTCTCCTCTGCACTTTGCTTCTCTCCTTTGTCTGTCCTCTCTTCCGGGTGCCCTGCTCACCAGCTCCAGCACTTGTGATGGTTCTCCAGTGACAGCAGTTCACAACCCCTTCCACCCCCTCCCTGCCCCTGACGTGACCCAGCTCACAGGTTCTCCGTCTCACCCCACCCACACAAACACCCCCAACACATTCTCTGGTTCAGCCCCTCTGCCCTATTCAGCCGAACTGGCCCATTTGCAACCTACCTATGCATCGTTGTTTGTCTTCACCATTCAAGGAGAGATCTCCTTTTGTACTTAGCTTGGTTGACTGGTGGATGGATTAATGGATGGATGGATGGATGGATGGATAGCTGGATGGATAGCTGGATGGGTGGATGGATGGACAGGTCAATGGATTGGGTTTGTAGAGGCAGAGTACCATTTAGAGGTACTTGAGACCATTGGTGTCAGAGCCCTAGTCTATGTCAAATGGAAAACATGAATTAATAAATAACAAAAATGAATAACCACCTAAATAAATAAATAAATATAAAAACTAGGTTAAAAAATACATTGCGTCTTTGCCTTTCTGCATATGGTATGCTGTGAGGATCTTAACAAGGAAAGCATTGTCCTGAGTAGCCCCTTTGAAGTAGAGTAATATTTCATTTTCCTTTTTCTTTTTTGACATTCCATTTTCTTGATTATTTATTGGAATAAAAAGACAGGAATTGAGAGGGAAGGGAGGGATAGAGAGTTTGAGACACAGAGAGAGACACTTGCAGCACTTCTGCACCACTTGTAAAGATTTCCCCTGGCACGTGGGGACCAGGGTCTTGAAGCCCAGTCCTCCTGCATTGTAACATGAGTGCTTAACTGGGTGTGGTACCACCTGGTACCCTGATGGGACACTGTTTTTAGCAAGTAATAGAAATTCTCGTGGCAAGGTAATAAATAAATAAATGAAGAAATAAATAAAAGTGCATTGACATTAACTCAGTGGAAACACACAGGGTCATATACATCTCTGTTACCTGTATTACTTATCCATTGATTGATTGATTGCCTCAAGGGGTTATTGCCACAGCTCAGTGCCTGTGCCAGGAATAATCCACAGCTCCTGCTCTCCATTTGTTCCCCTTTCGCTGCCATTGTTGCTTGGTCACTGTGGTGGTTATTGTTGCTGTTGTTGTTCTTACTGACACTTGCATCGGACAGAGAGAAAAGGAGAGAGCAGGGGAAATACAGAGTGGGAGAGAAACATAGAGCCCTTAAAGACCTGCTTCACCCCTGTAAAGTGACTACCCTGCAGGTGTGGGTCTGGGCGCCACACCCCAGACCGTTCCACCTGTCCCCTCTTTTCGTGAGCGCCACAAGCCCTTAACCCTCTGACATACCGCCAAACCTCCCTGCATTTACTTTTGAAGGCAATATGACCTGCCTCGTTTTGAATCCTCATTATCCTGAGGATCAGTCCTGGACACAGTGTCATGACATGACACACGGAGATCTCTGGTTTCAGAGAGCACCTGGAACAGCAGCTGGGGCTCTAGTGCTAGGGCAGGAGCAACTCCCCATTCACCCTCCATGGAGTCCACCTGCCTGCATTTTGGTCCTTTTCCCTCCAAAATAGGTTTTTCCCTTTTTTCACTGAGAAACAGGCAGCAGACAGGTTACCCAGGCGGGGGAAAAAATAAATAAAAAGCTCTTTTTTTTTTTTAACCATAGCGAATGACCATCTTCTGGGAAGTACAGGTGTTGAACCTGAAAACTCTGTCTGTCTGTCTCCTAGTCCACAGAAAGAGAAAATAGCCCAGCCAAATCTCACGCTCAGATGGGGTGTTTTTGCCATTCTAAGGTCTGCACAGCGCACTAGGGATTGGGCGGCCTGAGACCCAAATGTTACATTGTAGATGGACTGTTTGCAGTTCTTGCTCCCCAGGACATTGGACTGTCTCAACTCCCTCCCTTACAGCATGAAAAAAAGACCCTTGACAACCTTGGAGCAAATGGAGTGGGGGTGAGGGGAGCTGGTTGCCCCTGTCTGAGGGCCTTCTGAAGTAAGCCAGACAATGGGAGCTCAGAGATGGCCTTAAAAGCCTGGGCGTGCTTCCAGGAAGTGCGACGCAGGGTTCAGCCCAGGGCCCTGCCTTGCAGAAGCTGTCCAGTGTGCATGTGTATAACTCCCTTTGTGCCTGTGCCTCTGTGGATGTGTGCGTGTGTGTAAGTGTGAGAGTGTGTGTTTTTGTGTGTTTGTGTGTGTGTGAGGGAGGGAGAGAGAGAGAACAACAGAATCACTGTGGCACAGGTGATTTTGTACAAAACACTTGGCACATTCTGATTTACAGCTCAATATTGACACCATTGTGGCTATCCTTGGCCTTTGGTCACTTTTCTTATTGTCAGAAGTAAAGACACTGAAGGGGGAGAGGTGTTTGCCCTGAGGCTTGCACTGGGAACTAGCAGATGCCCTGTGTGTGTTGCCAGACTAGGAAACTTGTGGTGCCTGTCCATGTGGAGAGTCTCCTGAATGAGGTCCTTCTCGAGCCTTTTTCGATAGGTCCCGTTGTAGCTGTATATAGCTAATGATTTGGAGATTTTACTCCTCTGGACAATTCTTTTCCTGATGCACAGTTTCTCTCCAGGTTTGAGCAATCAATTGTCTTAATGTCATATCGCATCCATTGTAGAAAATGACCACATCAGTGTCTCTCTCTCTCTCTCTCTCTCTCTCTCTCACAGAGTCATTTGTTTTCCTCTTGTCACTTTACAAATCTGTCTCAGTACAAACTACAGCTGCCAAATCATCTACTTCCCTCTTGCTCTTTTTGTCCACCGAGTCCTATACCAAAACCGTAAATCAAAGAAGAAATAGACATAGTGCAGTTCTCTGCACACAGGACAGGCTGAGGCTGGACCAGGGAGATGAAATACGCAAGCCTGCAGACTACTTCCAATTTGGAGAGGCAAGGGCAGTTTTGGAGAGTGGGATGCAGGCCAAGTGTTGCTTCTCAGAGTGGGCTAAGACCTAGATGTTCTAAGTGTAACCTTTCCTCACAAACATAAAATAACAATGCCACTTGTAAGAAGTATGCATGGGGATGGAGGGTTTGTCTTCAGTGCTCTGTCACTGATCAACACAGGGCCAGATTTTCTGTCCTTTTCAGTCACTGTCATTCTGTCTCTCTGACTGTCTCTGTGTGCCTTCTTCTATGGAACCTTCCTGGAATTCAGTGCATGCATCGTGAACTCGGTCTTCCTGGTGTTGAAATTTTCCTTTCTTTGCCCTTTGCATTACTTAGTCTCGTGCATATGGCATAGTACAGAGGGTAACATTAGCACTAACATTGTGCTTTCCCTCTATTGGGCCAAATGTAAAGGATCTGTGCTACTGATGGCCACACCATTGTCCTTATTTCCAATAAATGGAAACTTCCAGCGTTCCGAAAGAGGGTGTTTTGATGACTGAGAAATGTCTTTTCCAAGTGCCTGATGGGGTTTCCAATTGCCTTTATTAGCAGCAGCCAGGCCCTCAGGTGAGGGGCGGGGCTGTGATCTCCACTGGAAATTCCTAATTCAGCCAATGGAGGCATCCATCTTCCTTTTGTCTCTCCATAGCAAGGGTCCTGGGAGTTTGTGCTTCCTGCAAGCAGAGCGACTTTGTATGGGACACTCATGCATGCCTACTTCTGGGAATCTCTCTGAGTGTGATGTGTGGACACCAGGACACCATGATCAGGGATTGTGAGGCCACAGGAGCAATTGCCTAAGCCGGACCCAAAGGGTAGGTGTAAGGGGCCGGGTTCATCCACTATTGTTTGGTCAAACACAGTTCCCATCTATGTTCAAACACAGCTCTTTCTGGGTTCATTCTGGGCTTGTAATCTGCTGCCCTGAGCAGTGGACTGAGAGTCTGGAGGCTGAGTAGGCAGCCAAACGTGACTGGACAGGCTCCTGTACCTAAATTCTGAGGCGTGCCCCAGCTTACCCCTTTGACAGTGTTTCCATGATAGTGAGGCATGAGATTGAATCGGGAACTCAGGAGAGGGAGACATGAGAGTCCCTTTGCATGTGCCTTCTTGTTTAGCCAGAATCTGGGCTAGCTGGCTTGCCCTGAACACCTAGGTTCTCTGTACATGAGTTGCAGGTGAGGCTGGCTACCTTCCCACCCATGCTCTGAGACTACTATAGGTGAGCTCTGAGCACACACAGACACAGACAGACAGACAGACAGACACACACACACACACACACACATTACTGACAGGTCTGGTAATACAGCATATGGTGAAGGCTGGGGCTGTCTGGGGTCTGTGTGCATGAGAGCTGCTGCCTTACAATCTCTACAAGCCAGCTTTGAATTTGTCATCAATGAACACAGTGTAGGAGGTTTTTGAATTCTGGTGTCTTTCCAACTCATCTATTTCTCTTCTCGCCTTCTCTGTCTCTAACTCTCACATGCTCTCACACACTCTGTCTTCAGTCATTAATATTTTACTTATATACTTATTTTACTGACTTCTGGATGAAGTCTGCCGTGGCACCCCTGGACAACGGGCCCCCGATCCCCTGGACCCCGGACTGCCTTTGTTGTCAAGATGGTGGGTCGACCAGCAGTCCCTTGGGACTTGGTCGCTGCTGGAGCGGCTTGCGGGTAGACCGGGCGTCTGGATGAAGTCCATCCTGGCACCCCCCGACCCAGACCCCGGGCCCCGGATCCCGGACCCCGGACCACCTTCGTTGTGGAGCCGGTGGGTTGGTCGCTGGAGGAGTGGCTCGCGGGTTGACCTGTGTCTGGATGAAGTCCCCTGTGGAACCCCTGGACCCCAGATCCCGAATTTCAGACTACCTTCCTTGTGGAGCCGGCGGTCGACCAGAACTCCCTTGGGACTTAATCACTGGATGAAGTCCGCCTTAGGATCCCAGGATCCCGCCACCCTGCCACCCCGCCACCCGTTCCCTGGACTGCCGCCTTGTGGAGCAGGGAGGTCGACCAGCACTCCCCTGGGACTTAGTCTCTGGCAGAAGAATTTGCAAGTTGGAATGGAAGTCTGAATGATGTTGCACTCTGGCTCCTTGAATCGCCACAGGCTTCCTGGCCATGGTTGTGGAGCCTCAGCATGAGGGTCTCTTAGCATAACCATTATCCTCTCTACCCCTGCTTGGCAACACTTTGTATCTTTCTGGCCAGAAATTTGCATTGTAAATGAGTGGGTGGGTTGGGGTGGAGTGGAGTGGAGTGGAGTGAAGTGAAGGGTGAAGGGTGGTGGTGAGCAGAGTGTTGGGGATTCCTCAGAGAAAGGGTACCTGGTAGGTAGCCACCGCCCCCAATTTCCTTTCCCTCACCCCCCGCCATTTTTTATTCACTGGATTTATATATCTATATATTTTTATATATGAGCAGAAAAGAAATGTCTGTATATAATATGTATCATGTCTGTCCAAGACCACACACACATTCCTTTAGAAAATAAAACTGGGGGAGGGGAACAACACACATTGCTTGCTTGCTTGCTGAATGTATGAATGAATAAAGCTGGGGGTTGTGTGTCACAAAGCCTTATTTCTGCTGTTGTTCATCTCAAGAGCTACTGAGGAACAGGATTCCCTGTCTTGCACCTACAGGTTTTGTGAAGGGACCAGGGACTGAATGAAGTTGTAACCTCAGAGGAGTCCAATACATGAAAGTCTTTTGCATAATCTTGCTATCACCAGGGTCCCTTTCTCTCGTGTCTGATTATATTTTAGTATATTCAATGTCTATTACATGCCTGAGAGAGCTTAACAGATTGTGTGTGTGTTGGGGGGGTGGGGCGTCAGGGGAGAAGAGAAGGCTGTGCATCTCTCTCTCTCTCAAGATAAACAAATTATCTTTTAAAGATATTTTATTTATTTACTTATTTATTCCCTTTTGTTGTCTTTGGTTTATTTTCGTCGCCATTGTTGGATAGGACAGAGAGGAGGGGAAGACAGAGAGAAAAATAGACATCTGCAGACAGACCTGCTTCACCACTGCTTGCTTGTGAAGCAACTAACTCCCCTGCAGGTGGGGAGCCAGGTGCTTGAACCTGTGAACCTGGATCCTCACACTGGTGGTCCTTGCCCTTTGTTCCACGTGCACGCTTGACCTGCTGTGCTCAGGCCTGACTAACTCCCTTATTTATTTATTTATTTATTTATTTATTTATTTATTTATGAGATGACAGGAGGAGACAGAAAGAACCAGACATCACCCCGGTACATATGTTACCGGGGGTTGAACTTGGGGGCCTCATGCTTGAGAGTTCAGTGCTCTATCCATCACGCCACCTCCCGGATCACTAAATTATCTTTATGTCTTGGATAGAGATAGCCAGAAATTGAGAGGGAAGGGGTGGGGGGAGTGGGGGAGAGAAAGAGAGACACCTGCAGCCCTGCTTCACTACTTGTGAAAGAAGAGGAAAGAATACAGAAAGCAGGGTGTGTCCTTCTCCTCCTCCTCCTTCTCCCTCTCCTTCTCCTTCTTCCAACTGCACTGCTCAGCTGTGGCTTATGGTGGTGTGGGGGGCTGGAACCTGGGACCTTGGAGTCTCAGTGCTTGAGTCTGTTTGCATAAACATTATGCTCTTTCACTCACCCTCTCTTTGCTTGCTTGCTTGCTTGCTTTCTCTTTTAATTTTTCCTTCTCCCTCTACAAACACCCTCCCCCCACTAAATTTCATGCTGGACTACTTTGGCCTCAGAAAAACAGTTCGAGATACCTCAACTTGAAAACAACAACAAAACAAACAAACAAAAAAACCAAAAAACAAAAAAAAAGAAAGAAAAGAAAAAAAGAAAGCACATTTCATTACCCCCTCCCCCCTCTCTCTGCAGCTTGGAAACAACAACAACAACAGTTGAGTGTTGAGGGAAGATAAAAAAGACCATCCTGCCCCAAAGCTGGGACTATCTGCATCTGAATGAAGCCTTTGAAAGGATGGTCCACACTGCTGAGATCCAGTTCATTCATTCATCCATCCATTCATTCATTCATTCATTCTTCTTACAAAAACACTATCTGTTTCTAGAAAGCACATACCTTCTGCTCTCCATCTCCCCAACTTGTGGTCAGTGGTCATTTACCCATGAAAAATAAAATAAATGAATAAAAGAAATTTCTTCCGCGGGGGAGGGGGAACCCGAGGCTACAGACACAAGCAGAGGCAGAGGTGGAGGAGGGGGAGCCATGAACAAGCTCTTTGCTTCCAGCATTGAAATACTAATGAGAGAAAGATGTCAGTCTGTCATCTATGGCATAGAAGTAACAGACTCTGGGGTGGGGGTCGGGTTCAGGGGGGGGGAGTGTTCAGCTCTTGGGACATGATGGGAGAGGAGAACCTAGAGGGGGTTGAAGAGTTATGTGGAAAGATGAGACATGTTGTGCATGTACAAACTGTTGTATTTTTCTGTCGACTGTAAACCATTAACACCCCCCATGAAGGAAGGAAGAAGGAAGGGAGGAAGGAAGGAAACAGAGAGAGAGAGAGAGAGAGAAAGGTCTCCTGTGAGCCTGCTGCATACCACAATGCCTTTTCAGGCTAGAGGCCCCAGATGTCCCAAGGCAAAGCACACCACTGTCAAACCAGAAAAGACCAGTGTTCCCATCTGCCTATTTCAGTGCCTCCGTTCCTATGATTGAAATATATATATATATATATATATATATGTATATATATATATATATATTATATCTATCTTTCTCCTCCTTCTCCTTCTCCTTCTCCTTCTCCTTCTCCTTCTCCTTCTTATCCCTCCAGGGTTATTGCTGGGCTCCATGTCTGCACCATGAATCCACGGCTCCCGGGGTCCATTTTTCCCCCTTTTGTTGCCCTTGTTTATCCTCCTTCTTGCCCCCCACCCCAGCACTGCTCAACTCTCCTTTATGTTGGGGGGGGTGGAGAATCGAACCTGGTACTTGGGAGACTGAGGCATGAGAGTCTCTGTGATAAACCTATTCCTTTGTTAATGGTGAAAAGTGTGGAAGAGGGTGACCTACCAAAATACAGGCATATACACAACTCTCTCTCTCCTCTCTCTCTCTCTCTCTCTCTCTCTCTCACAGACACACACACACACACACACACACTTTTTTGTTCTAAGTCCCATCTCTAATAAAATACTTTGGGGGGGCAGGGAGGGAGGGAGGGAGAGAGATGGTTGAGAGTAACCCGGAAAAAATGCCATTTCTTTGCATGTGATCAGAAAAGGTTCAGACTAAAACATCATTTTACATTTAAAATGAGAACATCTAAGAGTGTACAACACAGCAACAAAGATGAAAATAGGTGGAACTCCACAGATGTTGGTGCGGTGTGTGTGCGTGTGTGTGTGTGTGTGTGTGTGTGTGTGTGTGTGCATGTGTGTATAAAGGCCATTTGCACATTGACATCCCCCCCCAAACACAGGCATACACACACAGAAAAGGTGTAGGGATTAGGCCTCTCCTTTCTTTTCTAAGAATTCACCCCTCTCCCCTTTGGGAGGGGTATATACTTTCCTAAATACACCTACCCCGAGCCTGGGAAAAAATTGATTTTTGAGTATTTAATTAATTGACTGCCTCACTTTAATTCATTGACTGCCTTCCCCTTCCTCCTCCTCCTCCTCCTCTACCACCACCACTACCATCCCTTTTTAAATTATTTATTTTCTCACTCTCTCCCTTCTTGCCTTCAGTCCCCTCACCACGTGACACATGCCCTCTGATGGAGGCATCACTAAAACTATCCATTTACATGGTGATAGGGTTCAGGACACAAAGGTTTGTCACTTTATTTTCATTTAATTTTATTTTATTTAAGATTGTACTTATTTCTGAAGCAGAAAGATACGACAGGAGACAGAGAAAGAGCCAGACATCACTCTGGTACATGTGCTGCCAGGGGTCAAACTCAGGACCTCGTCATTGAAAGTCCAATACTTTATTTATCCACCTCGCAACCTTCTGGACCAGCACAATGTAACTTTTCATTTCATAGGAAGAAATCTAAGAAACCACAGTGAGAACCACTGAGGATGAAAAGAGATGGAACTCCAAAGGAAGTGGTGTGTTGTTTTCATGTCTTTCTCACACCCTGTACTCTGTCTCTGTCTCTCTCTCTCTGGAAAGAAGGGAGGGACTGGGGAGGCCAGGGTGGTAGTGCAGAGGGTTAAGTACACATGGCAGGGAGCAGACCTGGAGACCTGATTCATGCTTCTTTGAGCCTCCCCCCACCCCGACCCACCACAGGAGAGGCTTTCGACCTGGGATGCCCACCACAGCGCTAGAACACTCCCCTGCACTGCTGTTGCTGTTGCTGTTGCTGTTGCTGTTGTTGCCATTCTAGGAGGGTGTTCACCAGCTGTGAAGTGACTCCCCTGCAGGTGGGGATCCTGGGGCTCGAACCGGGATCCTTCCTCCTGTCCTTGAGCTTTGCATCAAGCTGAGTAGTGCTCTGGTTGGTCTCTGTGTGTAGATTTCTCTCTCTCTCTCTCTCTCTCAATTCTCTCTGTCACCAGATGGTGGTTGGGGCGGATATGGTGTCCAGTCATTGAACCTGAGAAATATATATATATATATTATATCTATTTATCTTTCTCCTCCTCCTCCTCCTCCCCCTCCTCCTCCTCCTCCTTCTTCTTCTTATCCCTCCAGGGTTATTGCTGGGCTCTGTGCCTGAACCATGAATCCACTGCTCCCTGGGTCCTTTTTTCCCCCTTTTGTTGCCCTTGTTTATCCTCTTTCTTGCCCCCCACCCCAGCACTGCTCAACTCTCCTTTATGTTGGGGGGGTGGAGAATCGAACCTGGTACTTGGGAGACTCAGGCATGAGAGTCTCTGTGATAAACCTATTCCTTTGTTAATTCCTATTCCTTTGTTAATGAAAAGTGTGGAAGAGGGTGACCTACCAAAAGACAGGCATATACACAACTCTCTCCTCTCTCTCTCTGTCTCTCTCTCTCTCTCTCACACACACACACACACACATACACACACACACACACACTTTTTTGTTCTAAGTCCCATCTCTAATAAAATACTTTGGGGGGGCAGGGAGGGAGAGAGAGAGATAGATGAGAGTAACCCGGAAAAATGCCATTTCTTTGCATGTGATCAGAAAAGGTTCAGACTAAAATAACATTTTATATTTAAAATGAGAACATCCAAGTTTGTACGAGACAGCAACAAAGATGAAAATAGGTGGAACTCCACAGATGTTGGTGCTTGTGTGTGTGTGTGTGTGCGCGCGCGCGTGTGCATGTGTGTATAAAGGCCATTTACACATTGACATCCCCCCACACACATAGGCATACACACACAGAAAAGGTGGAGGGATTAGGCCTCGTCTTTCTTTTCTATGAATTCACCCCTCTCCCCTTTGGGAGGGGTATATAGTTTCCTAAATACACCTACCCCGAGCCTGGGAAAAAATTGATTTTTGAGTAATTAATTAATTGACTGCCTCACTTTAATTCATTGACTGTGTGCCCCTTCCTCCTCCTGCTCCTCCTCCTCCTCTACCACCACCACTACCATCCCTTTTTAAATTATTTATTTTCTCACTCTCTCCCTTCTTGCCTTGAGTCCCCTCACCATGTGACACATGCCCTCTGATGGAGGCATCACTAAAACTATCCATTTACATGGTGATAGGGTTCAGGACACAAAGGTTTGTCACTTTATTTTCATTTAATTTTATTTTATTTAAGATTGTACTTATTTCTGAAGCAGAAAGATACGACAGGAGACAGAGAAAGAGCCAGACATCACTCTGGTACATGTGCTGCCAGGGGTCAAACTCAGGACCTCGTCATTGAAAGTCCAATACTTTATTTATCCACCTCGCAACCTTCTGGACCAGCACAATGTAACTTTTCATTTCATAGGAAGAAATCTAAGAAACCACAGTGAGAACCACTGAGGATGAAAAGAGATGGAACTCCAAAGGAAGTGGTGTGTTGTTTTCATGTCTTTCTCACACCCTGTACTCTGTCTCTGTCTCTCTCTCTCTGGAAAGAAGGGAGGGACTGGGGAGGCCAGGGTGGTAGTGCAGAGGGTTAAGTACACATGGCAGGGAGCAGACCTGGAGACCTGATTCATGCTTCTTTGAGCCTCCCCCCACCCCGACCCACCACAGGAGAGGCTTTCGACCTGGGATGCCCACCACAGCGCTAGAACACTCCCCTGCACTGCTGTTGCTGTTGCTGTTGCTGTTGCTGTTGTTGCCATTCTAGGAGGGTGTTCACCAGCTGTGAAGTGACTCCCCTGCAGGTGGGGATCCTGGGGCTCGAACCGGGATCCTTCCTCCTGTCCTTGAGCTTTGCATCAAGCTGAGTAGTGCTCTGGTTGGTCTCTGTGTGTAGATTTCTCTCTCTCTCTCTCTCTCTCAATTCTCTCTGTCACCAGATGGTGGTTGGGGCGGATATGGTGTCCAGTCATTGAACCTGAGAAATATATATATATATATTATATCTATTTATCTTTCTCCTCCTCCTCCTCCTCCCCCTCCTCCTCCTCCTCCTTCTTCTTCTTATCCCTCCAGGGTTATTGCTGGGCTCTGTGCCTGAACCATGAATCCACTGCTCCCTGGGTCCTTTTTTCCCCCTTTTGTTGCCCTTGTTTATCCTCTTTCTTGCCCCCCACCCCAGCACTGCTCAACTCTCCTTTATGTTGGGGGGGTGGAGAATCGAACCTGGTACTTGGGAGACTCAGGCATGAGAGTCTCTGTGATAAACCTATTCCTTTGTTAATTCCTATTCCTTTGTTAATGAAAAGTGTGGAAGAGGGTGACCTACCAAAAGACAGGCATATACACAACTCTCTCCTCTCTCTCTCTGTCTCTCTCTCTCTCTCTCACACACACACACACACATACACACACACACACACACTTTTTTGTTCTAAGTCCCATCTCTAATAAAATACTTTGGGGGGGCAGGGAGGGAGAGAGAGAGATAGATGAGAGTAACCCGGAAAAATGCCATTTCTTTGCATGTGATCAGAAAAGGTTCAGACTAAAATAACATTTTATATTTAAAATGAGAACATCCAAGTTTGTACGAGACAGCAACAAAGATGAAAATAGGTGGAACTCCACAGATGTTGGTGCTTGTGTGTGTGTGTGTGTGCGCGCGCGCGTGTGCATGTGTGTATAAAGGCCATTTACACATTGACATCCCCCCACACACATAGGCATACACACACAGAAAAGGTGGAGGGATTAGGCCTCGTCTTTCTTTTCTATGAATTCACCCCTCTCCCCTTTGGGAGGGGTATATAGTTTCCTAAATACACCTACCCCGAGCCTGGGAAAAAATTGATTTTTGAGTAATTAATTAATTGACTGCCTCACTTTAATTCATTGACTGTGTGCCCCTTCCTCCTCCTGCTCCTCCTCCTCCTCTACCACCACCACTACCATCCCTTTTTAAATTATTTATTTTCTCACTCTCTCCCTTCTTGCCTTGAGTCCCCTCACCATGTGACACATGCCCTCTGATGGAGGCATCACTAAAACTATCCATTTACATGGTGATAGGGTTCAGGACACAAAGGTTTGTCACTTTATTTTCATTTAATTTAATTTTATTTAAGATTGTACTTATTTCTGAAGCAGAAAGATATGACGGGAGACAGAGAAAGAGCCAGACATCACTCTGGTACATGTGCTGCCAGGGGTCAAACTCAGGACCTCCTCGTCATTGAAAGTCCAATACTTTATTTATCCACCTCACAACCTTCTGGACCGCCACAATGTAACTTTTCATTTCATAGGAAGAAATCTAAGAAACCACAGTGAGAACCACTGGGGATGAAAAGAGATGGAACTCCAAAGGAAGTGGTGTGTTGTTTTCATGTTTTTCTCACACCCTGTACTCTGTCTCTGTCTCTCTCTCTCCAGAAAGAATGGAGGGACTGGGGAGGCCAGGGTGGTAGTGCAGAGGGTTAAGTACACATGGCAGGGAGCAGACCTGGAGACCTGATTCATGCTTCTTTGAGCCTCCCCCCACCCCGACCCACCACAGGAGAGGCTCTCGACCTGGGATGCCCACCCTGGTCCTTGCACTTTGTACCATGTGCTCCCAAACCACAGCGCTACAGTCAAGCCCCCCCCAACCCCCATCTTTCTCTCCCCCTCTCTGTCTTCCCCTCCTCTCTGGATTTCTCTCTGTCCTATCTGATAACATTGACAGCAATAATAACAAAGATAATGGTGAACAACCAGGGCCATACAAAGCAGGGGGGATGGCCTCTAGGATTAGTACTGTAGGCATGGAACCACAGACATAAACCTGGGTGGGGGGTGGGGGGGAGAGAAAGGATGCTTAGGTCTACTTTTCCTTTCCTAGAACACTCCCCCTGCACTGCTGTTGCTGTTGCCATTCTAGGAGGGTGTTCACTGCCTGTGAAGAGAGTCCCCTGCAGGTGGGGATCCGGAGGCCTGAACCGGGATCCTCAGAACCCGGGTTCGCCAGTCCTTGAGCTTTGTATCAAGGGCTCTTAACCCGCTGTGATACTGCTGGACTCCCACTAATGTTATGTTTTGATTTTTACCAGAGCACTGCTCAGCTCTTGTTTTCTTTACTTTTCTCTTTTTCTTTTTTTTTTCTTCTTTTGCCTGTTTGTTTGTATTATGGCTGCTGGAGCTCAGTGCCTGCTTGCACTACATATCCACTACTCCTGGAGGTTGTTTTTCCCATTTTTTGCCCTTGTTGTTACCGTCCTTGTTGTTGTTAATGTTATTCTTGTCAATGCTGTCTCAGCTCTTGTTGTTTTATGGAAAAAACAAGACCCTGATGGGGGGAGAAGAAAAGGGGGGCAGGGGTGGGGGTTTGGTTTATACAAAAGAAGTTGTATAATCTTTGGTTATACAAAAGACCGTCACTTTTTCCCCTGAGGCCTCAAAGTGCCAGTCAGATTCATTCCACAACAGGCCACAAACCAGAGCTGAGTAGTGCTCTGGTTGGTCTCTGTGTGTAGATTTCTCTCTCTCTCTCTATCTCTCTCTGTCACCAGTTGGTGGCTGTGGGGTATGGTGTCCAGTGATTGAACCTGAGACTTTTGAAACCTCAGGCATGAGAGTCTCTTTCTATAACCATTATGCTATTTACCCCCACCCCAGCCCTTAGATTTCTCCTTTCTCACAAATACATAATTTCTTAAGTTTTATTTATAAAATGGAATAAATACAATTTTAAAAGCATTTATTTTTGATTGATTGACTGACTTTTCTTTTTTTTAAATATATATAAACAAGGGCAACAAAACTGAGAGGGGGGAAGAAAAAAAAAGGCCTCCAGGAGCAGTGGAATCCTGGTGCAGGCACCGAGCCCCAGCAATAACTTGGGAGGGGAATATGTATGTGTGTGTGTATTTTTTTTCCATTGCATACTATGTGTGCCTAACCCAGTGTGCCACGCCACCACCCAACCCCCGACTCTATCTATCTATCTATCTATCTATCTATCTATCTATCATGTATTTTCATTTGAGAGAGGGAGCTGAGGTCTCAGGTGGGATCCCCACAGACCAAGACCAGTTGCCAGAACTCAGCAATATTCTGGACTGTCCCTCCTGCCTTCCCCCCTCCTTTTTTTTTTTAAATCTACTCTTCAATATAACAATCCGGATACATTGTAAGGGGTTCAGCATAAACTGTAACTTTTCCTTTAAAAGAAAGAAATCCAATAAACCATAGGGAACTCCAAAGGTGTCCTTCCCACACCCCTCTTCTGTCTCTTTCTCTCTCTCTCTCCATAGAGGGACTAACTACCTCGACCCCCCCAACACTTACTGTTCCCTCTCCCCCAAACACACTTTAGGGGTAGGGATGTACAGTTTTCTTAATACACCTCCCCCTAGTTCAGAAAGAAAGATTGGGGGGGCCCGGTGTCGGTGCACCCGGTTAAGCACACAGAGAAAGAAATGCAAGGAGCCTGGTTCCTGCCAGGGTCCTGCCACCACTGCCCGCACCGCTGCTTCAGTCACTAACCTTTGCTCATGGACTCCCTCCCACCTGCTCCCTCACCCCTCCTCCCCCGTTTCCCTGCCCTCCATGCACTCCCTCCCTCTGTCACTCAGACAAGCACTCAGGAATGCATGTCCAGCTTGGCCATGTGTGTGTGTGTGTGTGTGTGTGTGTGTGTGTGTCTGTGTGTGTGTCTGTGTGTGTGTGTGCGTGCGCGCGCGCGCCCCAATCCTGCCGGGGGCCGCCCTCTCGGCGATCCTCCCGGGGTCCGCGGGCGTCCGCCACCGCCGCCGCTGCAGCCTCCGCCTCCGAGGTCCTGCCGGGGTCAGGCGCCGCCGCCGCCACCGCCGCTGGCGGTCTGACTTTCACTTTCTCGGCTCAAGGGGATGAGTGTAGGGTGCCCCCTGGCGGCCGCTTCTATATTGCCGCCGCCTCCTCCCGAGTTCCGGCTGCAGAGGCAGAGGGGAGAGATCTGGCTGCGCTTGGCCGGGCGAGAGTTCCAGGAGCCTGGCTGTCGAGCCGGTCTGTCGCGCCCCTGGTGGCCTGTGCGCATACCACTCTCTGGACGCATGCCATAGCTGCAGTTTACTAGGGGAGTGTTGCCTGCCTGGCGACACCACCACGGCGCTGCCCGGGCATGTGCGCGGTCGGGCGGCTTGAGGCCAGCCGGTCGGACCGCCGGTCGCCGCCGCCGCGCATTCGGGACCGGGGCCCGGTGCGGAGAGCCGCTCGTCCTGGGAAGCGGGGCGCGGCCGGAAAGGCGGCCGCCCCCTCGCCCATCACACACCGCACGTTCGTGGGGAACCTGGTGCTAAACCATTCGTAGACGACCTACTTCTGTGTCAGGGTTTCCTACGTAGCAGAGCAGCTGCCTCGCTTGCAATCTATTGAAAGTCAGCCCTCGACACAAGGGTTTGTCTCACTCTCGCTCTCTCCCACCCTCTGGGGGGGGGAGGTGGAGGGGCGGGGTCGGTCCATCCATCCATCCCGTCCGGCCCCTGCCCTGCCCTGCCTTCTCCCATCCATCTCCGCCTGGGCGTCCGGGCTCAAGAGGAGGGGGAGAGATGCGGCGCACTCCGCGAGTGCGGCGGCGCGTTCACGCGAACGCCCGGCCCGCCGCCGGGCCCTCGCGGGCGCTCTTGCCCACCCGCCTACCCGCTGCCCGGGAGGCGGGTGTGGGGGGGTGGCAAAGCGCCTCGAGGCATCAGCGCGGTGCTCGCGCCCGTCCTCCCAGACCGGCCATGGGGTCGACCAGCAGCCCGCTCCCGACTCCGGATGGCGGCAGAGTCCGCTGTCGCAGCGCGGCCACCAGATGGATCATAGGGCTGCGGTTGTGGAGGCGGCAGGTCGACCAGCAGTCCCTTGGGACTTTGTCGCTGGCGGAGCGGCTCGCGGGTCGACCAGCACTCCCTTGGGACTTGGTCGCTGAAGCAGCGGCTCGAGGGTCGACCGTGCGTCAGGATGAAGTCCGCCATGGCACCCCCGGACACAAGACCCCGGATCCCGGACCACCTTCGTTGTGGAACCGGTGGGTCGACCATCAGTCCCTTGGGACTTGGTGGCTGGCAGAGCGGCTTGCGGGTCGACAGGGCATCTGGATGAAGTCCGCCGTGGCACCCCCGGATCCCGAATCTCAGACTGCCTTAGTTGTGGAGCCGGCGGGTCGACCAGAACTCCATTGGGACTTAATCGCTGGATGAAGTCCGCCTTAGGATCCCAGGATCCCGCCACCACGCAACCCCGCCACCCCGCCACCCGTTTCCTGGACTGCAGCCTTGTGGAGTAGGCGGGTCGACCAGCACTCCCCTGGGACTTAGTCTCTGGCAGAAGAATTTGCGAGTTGGAATGGAAGTCTGAATGATGTTGCACTCTGGCTCCTTGAATCGCCACAGGCTTCCTGGCCATGGTTGTGGAGCCTCAGGAATGAGGGTCTCTTAGCATAACCATTATCCTCTCTACCCCTGCTCGGCAACACTTTGTATCTTTCTGGCCAGAAATTTGCATTGTAAATGAGTGGGTGGGTTGGGGTGGAGTGGAGTGGAGTGGAGTGAAGTGAAGGGTGAAGGGTGGTGGTGAGCAGAGTGTTGGGGATTCCTCAGAGAAAGGGTACCTGGTAGGTAGCCACCGCCCCCAATTTCCTTTCCCTCACCCCCCCGCCATTTTTTATTCACTGGATTTATATATCTATATATTTTTATATATGAGCAGAAAAGAAATGTCTGTATATAATATGTATCATGTCTGTCCAAGACCACACACACATTCCTTTAGAAAATAAAACTGGGGGAGGGGAACAACACACATTGCTTGCTTGCTTGCTTGCTGAATGTATGAATGAATAAAGCTGGGGGTTGTGTGTCACAAAGCCTTATTTCTGCTGTTGTTCATCTCAAGAGCTACTGAGGAACAGGATTCCCTGTGTTGCACTTACAGGTTTTGTGAAGGGACCAGGGACTGACTGAAGTTGTAACCTCAGAGGAGTCCAATACATGAAAGTCTTTTGCATAATCTTGCTATCACTGGGGTCCCTTTCTCTCGTGTCTGATTATATTTTAGTATATTCAATGTCTATTACATGCCTGAGAGAGCTTAACAGATTGTGTGTGTGTGTGTGTGTTAGGGGGGTGGGGCATCAGAGGAGAAGAGAAGGCTGTGCATCTCTCTCTCTCTCTCAAGATAAACAAATTATCTTTTAAAAATATTTCATTTATTTACTTATTTATTCCCTTTTGTTGTCTTTGGTTTATTTTCGTCGCTGTTGTTGGATAGGACAGAGAGGAGGGGAAGACAGAGAGAAAGAAAGACATCTGCAGACAGACCTGCTTCACTGCTGCTTGCTTGTGAAGCAACTAACTCCCCTGCAGGTGGGGAGCCAGGTGCTTGAACAGGGATCCTCACACTGGTGGTCCTTGCCCTTTGTTCCACGTGCACGCTTGACCTGCTGTGCTCAGGCCTGACTAACTCCCTTATTTATTTATTTATTTATTTATTTATTAGAATGACAGGAGGAGACAGAAAGGACCAGACATCACCCCGGTACATATGTTACCGTGGGGGTTGAACTCGGGGGCCTCATGCTCTATCCATCACGCCACCTCCCGGATCACTAAATTATCTTTAAGTCTTGGATAGAGATAGCCAGAAATTGAGAGGGAAGGGGTGGGGGGAGTGGGGGAGAGAAAGAGAGACACCTGCAGCCCTGCTTCACTACTTGTGAAAGAAGAGGAAAGAATACAGAAAGCAGGGTGTGTCCTTCTCCTCGTCCTCCTCCTCCTCCTCCTCCTCCTCCTCCTCCTTCTCCCAACAGCACTGCTCAGCTGTGGCTTATGGTGGTGTGGGGGCTGGAACCTGGGACCTTGGAGTCTCAGTGCTTGAGTCTGTTTGCATAAATATTATGCTCTTTCACTCACCCTTTCTTTGCTTGCTTGCTTGCTTGCTTTCTCTTTTAATTTTTCCTTCTCCTCCCTCTACAAACACCCACCCCCCCACTAAATTTCATGCTGGACTACTTTGGCCTCAGGAAAACAGGTCGAGCTACCTCAACTTTAAAACAACAACAAAACAAACAAACAAACAAAAAACAAAAAAACAAAAAAAAGAAAAAAGAAAAGAAAAAAGAAAGCACATTTCATTTCCCCCCTCCCCCCTTTCTCTGCAGCTTGGAAACAACAACAACAACAACAGTTGAGTGTTGAGGGAAGACAAAAAAGACCATCCAGCCCCAAAGCTGGGACTATCTGCATCTGAATGAAGCCTTTGAAAGGATGGTCCACACTGGTGAGATCCAGTTCATTCATTCATCCATCCATTCATTCATTCATTCATTACAAAAACACTATCTGTTTCTAGAAAGCACACACCTCCTGTTCTCCATCTCCCCAAATTGTGGTCAGTGGTCATTTCCCCATGAAAAATAAAATAAATGAATAAAAGAAATTTCTTCCGTGGGGGAGGGGGAACCCTAGGCTACAGACACAGGCAGAGGCAGAGGCGGAGGAGGGGGAGCCATGAACAAGCTCTTTGCTTCCAGCATTGAAATACTAATGAGAGAAAGATGTCAGTCTGTCTCTATGGCAGGGAAGTAACAGACTCTGGGGGGGGGCGGTCGGGGTCAGGGGGGGAGTGTTCAGTTCTTGGGACATGATGGGAGAGGAGAACCTAGAGGGGGTTGAAGAGTTATGTGGAAAGATGAGACATGTTGTGCATGTACAAACTGTTGTATTTTTCTGTCAACTGTAAACCATTAACAACACCCCCCATGAAGGAAGGAAGGAAGGGAGGAAGGAAGGAAACAGAGAAAGAGAGAGAGAGAGAGAAAGGTCTCCTGTGAGCCTGCTGCATACCACCATGCCTTTTCTGGCTAGAGGCCCAAGATGTCCCAAGGCAAAGCACACCACTGTCAAACCAGAAAAGACCAGTGTTCCCATCTGCCTATTTCAGTGCCTCCGTTCCTATGATTGAAATGAAATATATATATATATATATATATATATATATATATATATATATATTATATCTATTTATCTTTCTCCTCCTTCTCCTTCTCTTTCTCCTCCGTCTCCTTCTCCTTCTCCTTCTCCTCCTTCTCCTTCTCCTCCTTCTTCTTCTCCTTCTTATCCCTCCAGGGTTATTGCTGGGCTCCGTGTCTGCACCATGAATCTCTGCTCCCAGGGTCCATTTTCCCCCCTTTTGTTGCCCTTGTTTATCCTCCTTCTTGCCCCCCACCCCAGCACTGTTCAACTCTCCTTTATGTTGGGGGGGGTGGAGAATCGAACCTGGTACTTGGGAGACTCAGGCATGAGAGTCTCTGTGATAAACCTATTCCTTTGTTAATGGTGAAAAGTGTGGAAGACAGGCATATACACAACTCTCTCTCTCTCTCTCTCTCTCTCTCTCTCTCTCTCTCACACACACACACTTTTTTGTTCTAAGTCCCATATCTAATAAAATACTTGGGGGGGCAGGGAGGGAGGGAGGGAGAGAGAGAGAGATGGATGAGTGTAACCCAGAAAAATGCCATTTCTTTGCATGTGATCAGAAAAGGTTCAGACTAAAACATCATTTTACATTTAAAATGAGAACATCTAAGAGTGTACGAGACAGCAACAAAGATGAAAATAGGTGGAACTCCCCAGATGTTGGTGCGTGTGTGAGCGAGCATGTGTGTGTGCATGTGTGTATAAAGGCCATTTACACATTGACTCCACCCCCAAACACAGGCATACACACACAGAAAAGGTGGAGGGATTAGGCCTCTGCTTTCTTTTCTAAGAATTCACCCCTCTCCCCTTTGGGAGGGGTATATAGTTTCCTAAATACACCTACCCCGAGCCCGGGAAAAAATTGATTTTTGAGTAATTAATTAATTGACTGCCTCACTTTAATTCATTGACTGGGCCCCCCCTTCCTCCTTCTCCTCCTCCTCCTCCTCTACCAACACCACTACCATCCCTTTTTAAATTATTTATTTTCTCACTCTCTCCCTTCTTGCCTTCAGTCCCCTCACCACGTGACACATGCCCTCTGATGGAGGCATCACTAAAACTATCCATTTACATGGTGATAGGGTTCAGGACACAAAGGTTTGTCACTTTATTTTCATTTAATTTTATTTTATTTAAGATTGTACTTATTTCTGAAGCAGAAAGATACGACGGGAGACAGAGAAAGAGCGAGACATCACTCTGGTACATGTGCTGCCAGGGGTCAAACTCAGGACCTCCTCATCATTGAAAGTCCAATACTTTATTTATCCACCTCGCAACCTTCTGGACCGCCACAATGTAACTTTTCATTTCATAGGAAGAAATCTAAGAAACCACAGTGAGAACCACTGAGGATGAAAAGAGATGGAACTGGGAGTCGGGCTGTAGCGCAGTGGGTTAAGCGCAGGTGGTGCAAAGCACAAGGACCGGCATAAGGATCCCAGTTCGAACCCCGGCTCCCCACCTGCAGGGGAGTCGCTTCAAAGGAGGTGAAGCAGGTCTGCAGGTGTCTATCTTTCTCTCCTCCTCTCTGTCTTCCCCTCCTCTCTCCATTTCCCTCTGTCCTATCCAACAACGACAACAACAATAATAACTACAACAATAAAACAACAAGAGCAACAAAAGGGAATAAATAAATAAAATAAATATTAAAAAAAAAGAAAAGAGATGGAACTCAAAGGCAGTGGTGTGTTGTTTTCATGTCTTTCTCACACCCTGTACTCTGTCTCTGTCTCTCTCTGTCTCTCTGTCTCTGTCTCTGTCTCTCTCTCTCTGGAAAGAATGGAAGGACTGGGGAGGCCCGGGTGGTAGTGCAGAGGGTTAAGTACACATGGCAGGGAGCAGACCTGCAGACCCGCTTCACCGATTCTTCGAGTCTCAGCTCACCCCCACCGCCATGCGAGAGGCTCTCGACCTGGGATGCCCACCCTGGTCCTTGTACTTTGTACCATGTGCTCCCAAACCACAGCTCTACAGTCAAGCCCCCTCCCAACCCCTACCCCAACGTGTCTATCTTTCTCTCCCCCTCTCTGTCTTCCCCTCCTCTCCGGATTTCTCTCTGTCCTATCCAACAACAACGACAGCAATAATAACAACGGTAATGATGAACAACCAGGGCCATACAAAGCGGGGGGGGGGCGGGGATGGCCTCTAGGAGCAGTGGATTCGTACTGTAGGCATGGAACCACAGACATAAACCTGGGTGGGGGGCAGGGGGGGAGAGGAAGGATGCTTAGGTCTACTTTTCCTTTCCTAGAACACTTCCCCTGCACTGCTGTTGCTGTTGCTGTTGCTGTTGCTGTTGCTGTTGTTGCCATTCTAGGAGGGTGTTCACCGCCTGTGAAGCGACTCCCCTGCAGGTGGGGATCCGGGGGCTCGAACCGGGATCCTTCCTCCCATCCTTGAGCTTTGCATCAAGCACGCTTAACGTGCTATGCTATTGCCGGACTCCCACTAATGTTATGTTTTAATTTTTACCAGAGCACTGCTCAGCTCTTGATTTCTTTACTTTTCTCTTCTTTTTTTTTCTTCTTTTTTTGCCTGTTTGTTTGTATTATGGCTGGCGCTCAGTGCCTGCTTGCACTACATATCCACTACTCCTGGAGGTTGTTTTTCCCATTTTTTTGCCCTTGTTGTTACCGTTGTTGTTGTTAATGTAATTCTTGTCAATGCTGTCTCAGCTCTTGTTGTTTTATGGAAAAAACAAGACCATGATGGGGGGGGATAAGGAAAGGGGGGGCAGGGGTGGGAGTTTGGTTTATACAAAAGAAGTTGTATAACATTTGGTTATACAAAAGACCTTCACTTTTTCCCCTGAGGCCTCAAAGTGCCAGCCAGATTCATTCCACAAGGCCACAAACCAGAGCTGAGTAGTGCTCTGGTTATTCTCTGTGTGTAGATTTCCCTCTCTCTCTCTCTCTCTCTCTCTCTCAATCTCTCTCTGTCACCAGATGGTGGTTGGGGGGGTATGGTGTCGAGTGATTTACCTGAGACTTTTGAAACCTCAGGCATGAGAGTATCTTTCTATAACCATTATGCTATTTACCCCCACCCCGGCCCTGTAGATTTCTCCTTTCTTGGTGGTGCCACACCCAGTTAAGCACTCATGTTACAAAGCTGGATGACTGGGCTTCAAGACCCTGGTCTCCACCTGACGGGGGAAATCTTTACAAGTGGTGCAGAAGTGCTGCAGGTGTCTCTCTCTGTGTCTCAAACTCTCTATCCCTCCCTTCCACTCAATTCCTGTCTATTTATTCCAATAAATAATCAAGAAAATAGAAAGTCAAAAAAGAAAAAGGAAAAGGAAATATTCCACTACTTCAAAGGGGATACTCAGGACAATGCTTTCCATGTTAAGATCCTCACAGCATACCATATGCAGAAAGCCAAAGACGCCATGTATTTTTTAACCCGGTTTTTATATTTATTTATTTAGGTGCTTATTCATTTTTGTTATTGATGAATTCATGTTTTAAATTTGACATAGAGTAGAGCTCTGACACCAGCAGTCTCAAGTACCCCTAGATGGTACTCTGCCTCTACAAAACCAATCCATTGACCTGTCCATCCATCCATCCACCCATCCAACTATCCATCCAGCTATCCATCCAGCTATCCATCCAGCTATCCATCCATCCATCCATCCATCCACCAGTCAACCAAGCTAAGTACAAAAGGAGATCGCACCTTGAATGATGAAGACAATGATGCATAGGTAGGTTGCAAATGGGCCAGTTCAGCTGAATAGGGCAGAGAGGCTGAACCAGGGAATGTGTTGGGGGGTGTGGGTGTGGGTGGGGTGAGCAGGAGATCCTGTGAGCTGGGTCACATCAAGGGCAGGGAGGGTGTGGAAGGGGTTGCGAACAGCTGTCACTGGAGAACCATCACAAGTGCTGGAGCTGTTGAGCAGGGCACCCAGAAGAGAGGACAGACAAAGGAGAGAAGCAAAGTGAAGAGGAGAGGAGAGGGGAGTGGATGGTGAGGACAGGAGAGGACAGGAGAGGACAGGAGTGGAGGGGACCTGAGAAACCTACCTGGACAAAGGCAGCATACAGACATCCAGGAAGGCAGGCAGGCATGCAGGCAGCTCTGGCCTGGGCTCCCTGGATGCCGGGCACACCTCCACCTGACTTCTCTTTGTTGCCAGCCCTGAGGTCCCTCGTCGGACAGCACTGTCTTCCCATCCTTCTGTCCCTCTGTGCCAGCGCCCAGGCGTCTGGGCGCTTCTGGCTGACCTAGTGGCAGGGCAGTTGGGCTGCCCAGTGCCAGTGTGGCCAGCACAGAATGCTAGGGGCTAGGACATCACAGAGGGCTACTGTGGTTGCTAGGCCACGGGGACCCCGCCCATCCAGTTGACCAGCAGCCATGACCCCCACCCTGAACTTGACCTTGAGGGGTGGTGGCCAGCCACCAGAGCCAGAGCCCCAGGCCAAAGCAGGTGCAGGTCGGCCGGGCCAAGGGGCTATGGGCAGATTGGTGTGTGTCTGGGCAAGGGGCTGGCATCTGACAGCCCAGGGCTGGGAACCAAGATCTGCCAGGCCCCTGTCCCACCATGTGCACTGACACACAGTCTTGCTGACTGCCTGACAGTCCCTGCCTAGAGATACCCACACCAGGTCCCTGGGTGCCCTGAGCTGCCCGTGAGGGTTGCCGGGTGCCTGCCTGGACACATGCTTCTGTAATGGAGGCCTCTATTAATCCCATTGCCTACTGACAGCTGCCCTCCTGCCCCTCCTCCTCCTCCTCCCCTTCTTCCTCTTCCTCTTCCTCCTCCTCCTCCTCCTACTCCTCCACGTCCACCTCCTCCTCCTCTTACTCATCCTCAGAGGGACTCACTCAGGGCCCTTGGCCTAGGTAAGCCGGGGCTGCTGCTCTGGCTGCTGCAGCTTCTATCCAGTGGGTGGGTGCAGGAATCTGTTCCTGTCAGTCCATGGTTCCTGGGACCTTCCATGCCTCCAGCTCCCCCCACCCTCTAGTCCAGACCCCTCCTCAAGGATGCCCCCTTTCCCCTTGCCCTCTGTCCCTCAGCTCCCCAAATAACATCTACTGTGTGCCTCCCTGTGCTACTTTACTGCCACCCTGCTTCTGCCCTTCAGCCCTGGGGACCCAGGGCCAGCACAGCTGCCATCTCACCATCCAGCAGGGGGACCAGCCCTAACCCCCTGCCACCACACCCAACTCAGCCCTGCACACACTCACGGGCTCCCCTGCCTGCAGCCTGCCTCTAAAACAGTCTCCTTCTGCCCCCTAGCCCCCTTACAGCCTCTGCCATGGCCCCCCAAAGATACCTGGGCTTGAGCAGTGCAGACATGCAACCAGATCCCCTCGACCCCACTCCATTTGCTCCAAGGTTGTCAAGAGTCTTTTTTTCATGCTGTAGGTAGGGGAGGGAGTGAGACAGTCCAATGATCTGGGGAGCAAGAACTGCAAACAGTCCATCTACAATGTAACATTTGGGTCTCAGGCCGCCCAATACCTAGTGCGCTGTGAAGACCTTTGACTGGCAAAAACACCCCACCTGAGCGTGAGATCAGGCTGGGCCAGTGGCTCTTTCTGTGGACTAGGAGACAGACAGACATTGTTTTCAGGTTCAAAACCTGTACTTCCCAAAGATTATCATTCACTATGGTTAAAAAAAAAAAAAAAGAAAAAGGCTTTTTATTATTTATTTTTCCCCTGCCTGGGTAACCTGTATTTTGCCTGTTTCTCAGTGAAAAAAGTGAAAAACCTATTTTGGAGGGAAAAGGACCAAAATGCAGGCAGGTGGACTCCGTGGAGGGTGGATGGGGAGTTGCTCCTGCCCTGGCACTAGAGCCCCAGCTGCTGTTCCAGGTGCTCTCTGATATCAGAGATCTCCGTGTGTCGTATCATGACACTGTCTCCAGGACTGATCCTCAGGATAATGAGGATTCAAAATGAGGCAGGTCATATTGCCTTCAAAAGTAAATCCAGTGAGGTTTGGTGGTATGTCAGAGGGTTAAGGGCTTGTGGCGTTCACGAAAAGAGGGGACAGGTGGAAAAATCAGGGGTCTGGCGCCCAGACCCCCACCTGCAGGAGAGTTGCCTTACAGGGGGAGAAGCAGGTCTTTAGGGGCTCTATCTTTCTCTCCCACTCTGTATTTCCCCTGCTCTCTCCTTTTCTCTCTGTCTGATGCAAGTGTCAGTAAGAACAACAACAGCAACAATAACCACCACATTGACCAAGCAACAAGAGCAGCGAAAGGGGAACAAATGGAGTGCAGGGCTGTGGATTATTGGTGGCGTAGGCACTGAGCTGTGGCAATAACCACTTGAGGCAATCAATCAATCAATGAATAAGTAATACACGTAACAGAGATGTATATGTCCCTGTGTGTTTCCACTGAGTTAATGTCAATGCACTTTTCTTTATTTCTTCATTTATTTACTTATTACCTTGCCACGAGAATTTCTTTTCCTTGCTAAAAACAGTGTCCCATCAAGGGTACCAGGTGGTGCCACACCCAGTTAAGCACTCATGTTACAATGCAGGAGGACTGGGCTTCAAGACCCAGGTCCCCACCTGACGGGGGAAATCTTGACAAGTGGTGCAGAAGTGCTGCAGGTGTCTCTCTCTGTGTATCAAACTCTCTATCCCTGCCTTCCCTCTCAATTCCTGTCTTTTTATCCCAATAAATAATCAAGAAAATTGAAAGTCAAAAAAGAAAAAAGGAAAATGAAATATTCCACTACTTCAAAGGGGCTACTCAGGACAATGCTTTCCTTGTTAAGATCCTCACAGCATACCATATGCAGAAAGGCAAAGACGCCATGTATTTTTTAACCCAGTTTTTATATTTATTTATTTGTTTATTTAGGTGGTTATTCATTTTTGTTATTGATGAATTCATGTTTTCCATTTCACATAGACTAGGGTCTGACACCAGCTGTCTCAAGTACCTCTAGATGGTACTCTGCCTGTACAAAACCAATCCATTGACCTGTCCATCCATCCATCCATACATCCACCAGTCAACCAAGCTAAGTACAAAAGGAGATCTCTCCTTGAATGGTGAAGACAAACAACGATGCATAGGTCGGTTGCAAAGGGGCCAGTTTGGCTGAATAGGGCAGAGAGGCTGAACCAGGGAATGTGTTGGGGGGTGTGGGTGTGGATGGGGTGAGCTGGAGACCCTGTGAGCTGGGTCACGTCAGGGGCAGGGAGGGGTGGAAGGGGTTGCGAACAGCTGTCACTGGAGAACCATCACAAGTCCTGGAGCTGTTGAGCAGGGCACCAAGAAGAGAGGACAGACAAAGGAGAGAAGCAAAGTGCAGATGAGAGGAGAGGGGAGAGGATGGTGAGGACAGGAGAGGACAGGAGAGGACAGGAGGGGAGGGGAACTGAGAAACCTACCTGGACAAAGGCAGCATACAGACATCCAGGAGTGCAGGCAGGCATGCAGGCAGCTCTGGCCTGGGCTCCCTGGATCCCGGGGACACCTCCACCTGTCTTCTCTTTGTTGGAAGCCCTGAGGACCCTAGTCAGTCAGCACTGTCTTCCCATCATCCGTCCCTCTGTGCCCGGGCCCAGGCGTCTGGGCACTGCTGGCTGACCTAGTGGCAGGGCAGTTAGGCTGCCCAGTGCCAGTGTGGCCAGCACAGAATGCAAGGAGCTAGGACATCACAGAGGGCTCCTGTGGTTTCTAGGCCACGGGGACCATGCCCATCCAGTTTACCAGCAGCTATGACCCCCACCCTGAACTTGACCTTAAGGGTGGTGGCCAGCCATGAGAGCCAGAGCCCCAGGCAAAAGCAGGTGCAGGTTGGCTGGGCCAAGGGGCTATCACCAGATTGGTGTGTGTCTGGGCAAGGGGCTGGCATCTGACAGCCCAGCCCAAGGTCCGCCAGGCCCCTGTCCCACCATGTGAACTGACATACAGTCTTGCTGACTGACTGACAGTCCCTGCCAGAGATACCCACACAAGGTCCCTGGGTGCCCTGAGCTGCCCCTGAGGGTTGGTGGGTGCCTGCCTTGACACATTCCTCCGTAATGGAGACTTCTATTAATCCCATTGCCTACTGACAGCTGCCCTCCTGACCCTCCTCCTCCTCCTTCTCCTATTCTTGCTCCTCCTCTTCCTCCTCCTCTTCCTCCTCCTCGTCCTCCTCCTCCTCCTCCTCCACCTCCTCCTCCTCTTCCTCATCCTCAGAGGGACTCACTCAGGGCCCTTGGCCTAGGCAAGCCAGGGCTGCTGCTCTGGCTGCTGCAGCTTCTATCCAGTGGGTGGCTGCAGGAATCTGTTCCTGTCAGTCCCTGGCTCCTGGGACATTCCATGCCTCCAGCTCCCCCCACTCTCTAGTCCAGAGCCCTCCTCAAGGATGCCCCCTTTCCCCTTGCCCTCTGTCCCTCAGCTCCCCAAATAACATCTACTGTGGGCCTCCCTGCGCTACTTTACTGCCGCCATACATCTGCCCTTCAGCACTGGGGCCCAGGGCCAGCACAGCTGCCATCTCACTATCCAGCAGGGGGACCTGCCCTAACGCCCTGCCACCACACCCACACACACAGCCCTGCACACACTCATGGGCTCCCCTGCCTGAAGCCTGTCTCTCAATCAGTCTCCTTCTGCCCCCTAGCCCCCTTACAGCCTCTGCCATGGCCCTGCACAGACACCTGGGCTTGAGCAGCTCAGACAAGCAACCAGCTCCCCTCGATCCCACTCCATTTGCTCCAAGGTTGTGAAGAGACTTTTTTCATGCTGTCGGGGAGGCAGTTGAGACAGTCCAATGTCCTGGGGATCAAGAACTGAAAACAGTCCATCGCAATGTAACATTTGGTTCTCAGGCTGCACAATCCCTATTGCGCTCTGCAGAGATTTGACTGGCAAAAAACCCCCATTTGAGAGTGAGATCTGTCTGGGCTAGTGGCTCTTTCTGTGGACTAGGAGACAGACAGACAGAGTTTTCAGGTTCAAAACCTGTACTTCCCAGAAGATGGTCATTCGCTACAGTTAAAAAAAAAAAAAGCTTTTTATTTTTAATTATTTCCTCTCCCTAGGTAAACTGTCTGCTGCCTGTTTCTCAGTGAAAAAAGGGAAAAACCTTATTTGGAGGGAAAAGGACCAAAATGCAGGCAGGTGGACTCCGTGGAGGGTGGATGAGGAGTTGCTCCTGCTCTGGCACTAGAGCCCCAGCTGCTGTTCCAGGTGCTATCTGATACCAGAGATCTCCCTGTGTTGTGTCATGACACTGTCTCCAGGACTGACCCTCAGGATAATGAGGATTCAAAACGAGGCAGGTCATATTGCCTTCAAAAGTAAATCCAGGGAGGTTTGGCGGTATGTCAGAGGTTTAAGGGCTTGTGGCGCTCACGAAAAGAGGGGACAGGTGGAAGGATCTGGGCTCTAGCGCCCAGACCCACACCTGCAGGGGAGTCGCTTTTCAGGGGGAGAAGCAGGTCTTTAGGGGCTCTATGTTTCTCTCCCACTCTGTATTTCCCCTGCTCTCTCCTTTTCTCTCTGTCTGATGCAAGTGTCAGTAAGAACAACAACAACAACAATAACCACCACAGTGACCAAGCAACAAGGGCAGCGAAAGGGGAACAAATGGAGTGCAGGGCTGTGGATTATTCGTGGCACAGGCACTGAGCTGTGACAAAAACCCCTTGAGGCAATCAATCAATCAATGAATAAGTAATACAGATAACAGAGATGTATATGTCCCTGTGTGTTTCCACTGAGTTAATGCCAATGCACTTTTATTTATTTATTCAATTATTTATTTATTACCTTGCCACGAGAATTTCTTTTCCTTGCTAAAAACAGTGTCCCATCAAGAGTACCAGGTGGTGCCACAACCAGTTAAGCACTCATGTTACAATGCAGGAGGACTGGGCTTCAACACCCTGGTCCCCACTTGCCGGGTGAAATCTTTACAAGTGGTGCGGAAGTGCTGCAGGTGTCTCTCTCTGTGCCTCAAACTCCTCTCCCTCCTTTCCCTCTCAATTCCTGTCTATTTATTCCAGTGAATAATCAAGAAATTAGAATGTAAAAAAAGAAAAAGGAACAGGAAATATTCCACTACTTCAAATGGACTACTCAGGACAATGCTTTCCTTGTTAAGATCCTCACAGCATTCCATATGCAGAAAGGCAAAGACGCCATGTATTTTTTAACCCAGTTTTTATATTTATTTATTTATTTAGGTGCTTATTCATTTTTGTTATTGATGAATTAATGTTTTACATTTGACATTGACTAAGGATCTGACACAAGCGGTCTCCAGTACCCCTAGATGGTACACTGCTCTACAAAACCGATCCATTGACCTGTCCATCCATCCATCCACCCATCCATATATCCATCCACCCATTCATCCATCCTTCCATCCATCCATCCACCAGTCAACCAAACTAAGTACAAAAGGAGATCTCTCCTTGAATGGTGAAGACAATCAACGATGCACAGGAGGTTGCAAAGGGGCCAGTTTGGCTGAATAGGGCAGAGGGGCTGAAACCAGGGAATGTGTAGGGGCATGTGGGTGTGGGTGGGGTGAGCCGGAGACCCTGTGAGCTGGGTCACGTCAGGGGCAGGCAGGGGGTGGAAGGGGTTGCGAACAGCTGTCACTGGAGAACCATCATGGAGAAGTAATACAGGTAACAGAGACGTATATGTCCTGTGTGTTTCAACTGAGTTAATGTAAATGCACTTTTATTTACGTCTTCATTTATTTATTACCTTGCCACGAGAATTTCTTTTCATTGCTAAAAAAAAGTGTCCCATCAAGGGTACCAGGTGGGGCCACACCAAGTTAAGCACTCATGTTACAATGCAGGAGGACTGTGCTTCAACACCCTGGTCCCCACCTGCCAGGGGAAATCTTTACAAGTGGTGCAGAAGTGCTGCAGGTGTCTCTCTCTGTGTCTCAAACTCCTCTCCCTCCTTTCTCTCTCAATGCCTGTCTATTTATTCCAGTGAATAATCAAGAAAATAGAATGTAAATAAAGAAAAAGGAAAAGGAAATATTCCACTACTTCAAATGGGCTACTCAGGACAATGCTTTCCTTGGTAAGATCCTCACAGCATTCCATATGCAGAAAGGGAAAGACACCATGTATTTTTTAACCCAGTTTTTATATTTATTTATTTATTTATTTATTTATGTGCTTATTCATCTTTGTTATTGATGAATTAATGTTTTACATTTGACATTGACTAAGGATCTGACACAAGCGGTCTCCAGTACCCCTAGATGGTACTCTGCTCTACAAAACCGATCCATTGACCTGTCCATCCATCCATCCACCCATCCATATATCCATCCATCCATTCATCCATCCATCCATCCATCCATCATTCCATCCACCAGTCAACCAAGCTAAGTACAAAAGGAGATATCTCCTTGAATGGTGAAGACAATCAGAGGAGCACAGGTAGGCTGCAAAGGGGCCAGTTTGGCTGAATAGGGCAGAGGGGCTGAACCAGGGAATGTGTTGGGGCGTGCGAGAGCGGGTGTGGGTGGGGTGAGCCGGAGACCCTGTGAGCTGGGTCACGTCAGGGGCAGGCAGGGGGTGGAAGGGGTTGCGAACAGCTGTCACTGGAGAACCATCACAAGTGCTTGAGCTGGTGAGCAGGGCACCCGGAAGAGAGGACAGACAAAGGAGAGAAGCAAAGTGCAGAGGAGAGGAGAGGGGAGAGGATGGTGAGGACAGGAGAGGACAGGAGTAGAGGGGACCTGAGAAACCTACCTGGACAAAGGCAGGATACAGACATCCAGGAAGGCAGGCAGGCATGCAGGCAGCTCTGGCCTGGGCTCCCTGGATCCCGGGCACACCTCCACCTGTCTTCTTTTGGCTGCCAGCCCTGAGGTCCCTCGTCGGTCAGCAGTGTCTTTCCATCCTTCTGTCCCTCTGTGCCAGGGCCCAGGCGTCTGGGCGCTGTTGGCTGACCTAGTTGCAGGGCAGTTGGGCAGCCCAGTGCCAGTGTGGCCAGCACAGATTGCCAGGGGCTAGGAAATCACAGAGGGTTCCTGTGGTTGCTAGGCCATGGGGACACCGCCCATCCAGTTGACAAGCAGCCATGACCCCCACCCTGAACTTGACCTGAGGAGTGGTGGCCAGCCACCAGAGCCAGAGCCACAGGCCAAAGCAGGTGCTGGTCGGTCGGCCGGGTCTAGGGGCTATGGGCAGATTGCTGTGTGTCTGGGCATGAGGCTGGCATCTGACAGCCCAGGGCTGGGGACCAAGGTCCGCCAGGCCCCTGTCCCACCATGTGCACTGACACACAGTCTTGCTGACTGACTGACAGTCCCCTCCCCAGAAATACCCACACCAGGTCCCTGGGTGCCCTGAAATGCCCCTGAGGTTTGGTGGGTGCCTGCCTGGACAAATGCCTCCATAATGGAGGCCTCTATTAATCCCCTTGCCTACTGACGGCTGCCCTCCTGCCCCTCCTCCTCCTCTTCTTCTTCCTCCTCCTCTTCCTCCTCCTCATCCTCCTCCTCCTCCTCCTCCTCTTCCAGATCCTCAGAGGGACTCACTCAAGACACTTGGCCTAGGCAAGCCAGGGCTGGTGCTCTGGCTGCTGCAGCTTCTATCCAGTGGGTGGGTGCAGGAATCTGTTCCTGTCAGTCCCTGATTCCTGGGAACTTCCATGCCTCCACCTCCCCCCACTCTCTAGTCCAGACCCCTCCTCAATGATGCCCCCTTTCCCCTTGCCCTCTGTCCCGCAGCTCGCCAACTAACATCTACTGTGTGCCTCCTGCGCTACTTTACTGCCACCCTGCTTCTGCCCTTCAGTCCTGAGTGCCCTGGGCCAGCCCAGCTGCCATCCTACCATCCAGCAGGGGGACCTTCCCTAACCCCTTGCCACCACACCCACAAACATAGCCCTGAACACACTGATGGCCTCCCCTGCCTGCAGCCTGCCTCTCAAACAGTCTCCTTCTGCCCCCTAGCCCCTTAACAGCCTCTGCACGGCCCCCCACAGATACCTGGGCATGAGAATCGCAGACATGCAAACAGCTCCCCTCACACCCACTCCATTTGCTCCAAGGTTGTCAAGAGTCTTTTTTTCATGCTGTAGGGGAGGGAGTTGAGACAGTCCAATGTCCTGGAGAGCAAGAAGTGCAAACAGTCCATCTACAATGTAACATTTGTGTCCCAGGCTGCCCAATCCCTAGTGCGCTCTGCAGACCTTTGACTTGCAAAAACACCCCATCTGAGCTTGAGATCTGGCTGGGCTAGTGGCTCTTTCTGTGGACTAGGAGACAGACAGAGTTTTCAGGTTCAAAACCTGTACTTCCCAGAAGATGGTCATTCACTTCGGTAAAAAAAAAAAAAAAAAAAAGGCTTTTTATTTTTTTTTTCCCCCCTGCCTGGGTAACCTGTCTGCTGCCAGTTTCTCAGTGAAAAAAGGGAAAAATCTTTTTTGGAGGGAAAAGGACCAAAATGCAGGCAGGTGGACTCTGTGGAGGGTGGATGGGGAGTTGCTCCTGCCCTGGCACTAGAGCCCCAGTTGCTGTTCCAGGTGCTCTCTGATACCAGAGATCTCCGTGTGTCGTGTCATGACACTGTCTCCAGGACAGAGCCTCAGGATAATGAGGATTCAAAACGAGGCAGGTCATATTGCCTTCAAAAGTAAATCCAGGGAGGTTTGGCGGTATGTCAGAGGGTTAAGGGCTTTTGGAGCTCACGAAAAGAGGGGGCAGGTGGAAGGATCTGGGGTCTGGCCCTCAGACTGCCACCTGCAGGGGAGTCGCTTGACAGGGGGTGAAGCAGGTCTTTAGGAGCTCTATCTTTCTCTCCCACTCTGTATTTCCTCTGCTCTCTCCTTTTGGGTCTGTCAGATGCACGGTCAGTAACAACAACAACAATAACCACCACAGTGACCAACCTACAAGGGCAGTGAAAGGGGAACAAATGGAGTTCAGGAGCTGTGGATTATTCGTGGTGGAGGCACTGAGCTGTGGCAATAACCCCATGAGGCAATCAATCAATATAAATGGAGAAGTAATACACGTAACAGAGACGTATATGTCCCTGTGTGTTTCCACTGAGTTAATGTAAATGCACTTTTATTTACGTCTTCATTTATTTATTACCTTGCCACGAGAATATCTTTTCATTGCTAAAAAAAAGTGTCCCATCAAGGGTACCAGGTGGGGCCACACCCAGTTAAGCACTCATGTTACAATGCAGGAGGACTGGGCTTCAACACCCTGGTCCCCACCTGCCAGGGGAAATCTTTACAAGTGGTGCAGACGTGCTGCAGGTGTCTCTCTCTGTGTCTCAAACTCTCTCTCCCTCCTTTCCCTCTCAATTCCTGTCTATTTATTCCAGTGAATAATCAAGAAAATAGAAAGTAAAAAAAGAAAAAGGAAAAGGAAATATTCCACTACTTCAAATGGGCTACTCAGGACAATGCTTTCCTTGTTAAGATCCTCACAGCATTCCATATGCAGAAAGGCAACGATGCCATGTATTTTTTTAACCCAGTTTTTATATTTATTTATTTATTTATTTATTTATTTATTTAGGTGCTTATTCATTTTTTATTGATGAATTAATGTTTTACATTTGACATTGACTAAGGATCTGATACAAGCGGTCTCCAGTACACCTAGATGGTACTCTGCCTCTACAAAACCGATCCATTGACCTGTCCATCCATCCATCCACCCATCCATATATCCATCCATCCATTTATGCATCCATCCATCCATCCATCCATCCACCAGTCAACCAAGCTAAGTACAAAAGGAGATCTCTCCTTGAATGATGAAGACAATCAACGATGCACAGGTAGGTTGCAAATGGGCCAGTTTGGCTGAATAGGGCAGAGGGGCTGAACCAGGGAATTGTTGTGGCGTGTGGGTGTGGGTGTTTGTGGGGTGATCCGGAGACCCTGTGAGCTGGGTCACGTCAGGGGCAGGCAGGGGGTGGAAGGGATTGCGAAAAGCTGTCACTGGAGAACCATCACAAGTGCTTGAGCTGGTGAGCAGGGCACCCGGAAGAGAGGACAGACAAAGGAGAGAAGCAAAGTGCAGACGAGAGGAGAGGGGAGAGGATGGTGAGGACAGGAGAGGACAGGAGTGGAGGGGACCTGAGAAACCTACCTGGACAAAGGCAGCATACAGACATCCAGGAAGGCAGGCAGCCATGCAGGCAGCTCTGGCCTGGGCTTCCTGGATCCCGGGCGCACCTCCACCTGTCTTCTCTTGGCTGCCAGCCCTGAGGTCCCTCGTCGGTCAGCAGTGTCTTCCCATCCTTCTGTCCCTCTGTGCCAGGGCCCAGGCGTCTGGGCGCTGTTGGCTGACCTAGTGGCAGGGCAGTTGGGCAGCCCAGTGCCAGTGTGGCCAGCACAGATTGCCAGGGGCTAGGACATCACAGAGGGCTCCTGTGGTTGCTACGCCACGGGGACCCCGCCCATCCAGTTGACCAGCAGCCATGACCCACACCCTGAACTTGAATTGAGGTGTGGTGGCCAGCCACCAGAGCCAGAGCCCCAGGCCCAAGCAGGTGCTGGTCGTTCAGCCTGGCTAAGGGGCTTTGGGCAGATTAGTGTGTGTCTGGGCATGGGGCTGGCATCTGACAGCCCAGGGCTGGGGAACAAGTTCTGCCAGGTCCCTGTCCCACCATGTGCACTGACACAAAGTCTTGCTGACTGACTGACAGTCCCTGCCCCAGAAATACCCACACCAGGTCCCTGGGTGCCCTGAATTGCCCCTGAGGGTTGGTGAGTGCCTGCCTGGACACATGCCTCCATATATATATATATATGTCACATTTAGAGGTCTGAAAATATTTTTAGCTAGAGTCCTGCACTGCTCTGTATTATTGTAGTAATGTGGATACACCTGGCTCTTCTGAGCCACAGTCATGCGAGACATCTCACAGAGCCATTCCTATACCTCTTATCAGTCTACAAATCTCTCTCAGCACAAACTACCGCTGCCCAATGATCTACTTCACTCGTGCTCTTTTTGTCCACTGAATCCTATCCCAAAACTGTAAATCAAAGAAGAAATAAACATAGTGCAGTTCCCTGCACACAGGACAGGCTGAGGCTGGACCAGGGAGATGCAATAAGCCAGCCTGCATCATGGCTGGAGCATCACTAAGACTACTTCCAATTTGGAGAGGCAAGGGCAGTTTTGGAGAGTGGGCTGCACGCCAAGTGTTGCTTCTCAGAGTGGGGTAAGACCTAGATATTCTAGGTGTAACCTTTCCTCAAAAACATAAAATAACAATGCCACTTGTAAGAAGTATGCATAGGCATGGAGGATTTTTCTTCAGTGCTCTGGCACTTATCAACACAGATCGAGAATTTCTGTACTTTTTTTGTCACTGTCATTCTGTCTCTCTGACTGTATCTACGTGCCTTCTTCACTGGGCCCTTACTGGAAGTCAGTGCATGCATCATTAACTCGGTCTTCCTGGTGTTGAAATTTTACTTTCTTTTCCCTTTGGATTATTTAATCTCGTGCATAAGGCGTAATACAGTGGGGAACTGAGGAGGCAGCGATACTACTGCAGGTAACAGTCATGTGTCCATCTCCAGCTGCAGCTGTCCAGGCCCTCTGTGCTTGACTCCCATTCTCCAGGGCCCTGAGGCTGACACTCAGCCTAAATGCAGCCCTCCTCACCTTCCTGCACAGCAACCTAGTCCTTATTCCATGAGAGCCCAGGTCAAGAGAAGTGAAACTCTGTCCCCCTGGCACACACATTGTGCTTTCCCTCTATTTGGCTGAATGTAAAGTATCTGTGGTACTGATGGCCACACCAGTGTCCAGATTTTCCATGCAAAACGGAAGCTTCCTGGATTCAGAAAGAGGGTGTTTTGATGGCTGTTAAATGTCTTTTCCAAGTGCCTCATGGGGTTTCTAATCCTTTTGAAACCTGAAGTTCTTTCTTGTATCTAGGGAATAGTGAGGCATGGGATTGAATGGGGAACTCAGGAGAGCGAGACATGAGAGTCCCTTTGCATATGCATTCTTGCTGAGCCAGAATCTGGGCTAGCTGGCTTTCTCTAACCAGCTTGGTTCTCTGTACATAAGTTGCAGGTGAGGCTGGCTACCTTGCCACCCATGCTCTGAGACTACTATAGCTGAGCTCAGAGCACACACAGACACACACAGACAGACACACACACACATATTACTGTCAGGTCTGGTAGTACAGCATATTTCTCTTCTCGCCTTCTCTGTCTCTAACTCTCACATGCTCTCATACACTTTGTCTTCACTCATTTATATTTTACTTATATACTTATTTACTGACAGGCCCAGATATACATAGAGAGTTCCCAGAGCACTGCTGAGCTCTGCTTTGTTGTGTTGGCGATTTCACCTAGGCTACTGGAGCATTAGTTTGTAAGTCTTTCTAACACAAGCCATATTCTGTCTCCTCATTTCCATGCCAGTATCACTCAGAGTTTATAATAAAGATATACATATATATAAATACATATATTTATATATCTGTCATTTTTGAGTTGTCAACCTACGTATTTGACCTTAATTCAGAATTGCCACATTTATAACAGCCTAGTTTTTCAGAAATAATTGGCCATATAGTTGGAGCAGGATTCAATACAATTATAAATAATAGAACCTTCCAGTAGCATTTCTAAACGTGTTTCTATCACCATCCTTATTGTAATTATCATAGCCCAGAACTGCCCTCCTTTTTCTAGTGTAAGCTTCAATACGTATGTGTTTGTTTTCTTTTTCTGGAAATCTTTATTTCCTTGGACCCTGAAGTTTTAGGGAATTTTTGAAGCAGCCCTCTGTTTCTCAGCAGATGGTTTCTATGTTTCTGCTGTAATCAGGTCTTCTTGTGGTTTTTGTTTTCATTATTTTTTATTTTTTCAAGTCCTCCTAAATCATCTCCATTTATTTGCATATTTATTTATTTAGTCAGGTATCACATGAGGGTCATTTCTTCGGCTTGATAGATTTTGTCTTATGGTGAAGGCTTGGTTGTCTGGGGTCTGTGGGCATTAGAGCTGCTGCCTTACAATCAACCCAGGTTTGAACCTGTCATGAATGAACACAGTCTAGGGGGTTTTTGACTTCTGGTCTATTTCCAACTCCTCTATTTCTTTTCTCTCCTTCTCTGTCTCTGACTCTCACAGGCTCTCACTCACTCTGTCTGCACTCAGTAATATTTTACTTATATCCTTATTTTATTGACAGGCCCAGTTATACAAAGAGAGTTGCCAGAGCACTGCTGAGCTCTGTCTTGTTTTGTTGGTGATTTTACCTAGGCTACTGGAGCCTCAGCTTTGTAAGTCTCTCTGACACAAGCCATATTCTGTCTCATAATATACATGGCAGAATCTCTCAGACTTTATAGTAAAGATATACATCCATATACATATATAAATATACGTATATATATATATATATATGTCATTTTTAGAGTTGTCGACCTATGGTCTTCCTGTGGTTTGTATTATTTTTTATTTTTTCAAATCCTCCTAGATCATCCCCATATATTTGCATATTTATTTATATATTTACTCTGATATCACATGAGGGGTCATTTATTCTGCCTGATAGATTTTCTCTTATAATTGAAGAGAACTTTGGACACACAATACAATTACTTTTGCAGATAGTACAAACTAATACAACTACTACTGCACTGTTTTTGACAGTGACATCCAATGCACAATGGATTAGTATTGCATGGCTCTAAAGAATGTTCCCTATTTAACCTACAATGTTTTTAACCTCACAAATATTTATTCAGTTCTTTCCTAGTGGATGAAAGGTTTACAGTCAATAGTTACATGTAATAGTGGCTATGGGCATAATTTTTCCCAGGTTCCCTGTATTTTGGTACATCATTTGTAACTTTTTTTGAGGAGAAGGAAACAGTCATAAATTGAGAGAGCAGGTCCCAAACAGGAAGAGAGACAGAGAGACAGCTGCAGCTCTGATTTCCACTAGTCCAGCTTTTCCCTAATTGGTATGTGGTGACCAGGGGCTCAAAATGGGGTCCTGGGCTTCCACATAGTTCTCTGGCATTCTTGCTTAGCCAGAACCTGGGCTAGCTGGCTTGCCCTGACCAGCTAGGTTCTCTGTACATAAGTTGCAGGTGAGGCTGGCTACCTTGACACCCATGCTCTGAGACTACTACAGTTGAGCTCTGAGCACACACAAACACACACAGACAGACAGACAGACAGACACACACACACACACACACACACACACACATTACTTTCAGGTTTGGTAATCCAGCATATTGTGAAGAATGGGGCTGTCTGGGTCTGTGGGCATGAGAGCTGCTGTCTTACAATCTCTACAAGCCAGGTTTGAACCTGTCATCAATGAACACAGTGTAGGAGGTTTTTGAATTCTGGTCTCTTTCCAACTCATATATTTCTCTACTCACCTTCTCTAAGTCTCACATTCTTTGGCTGGCTAGGGGCGTGTCCCTGGGACAACAGGCCAATCAGTGTCGAGCTGATGTGGCTGGTAGGCGGGCCTTCCAGAGGATGCCCAATGAGCGTGCTCCAAGGCCTTGTTGGCAGTGCTCAAGGCCGCTGTCCAATCACTGACTACGGACCCAGACCCTCCTGGGCATGTCCTAGCAACCTGGCCAATGAGATTGCTGGCAGGAGTTCTGTGCGTACCCTAGGCCTCTGGCCTATCAGAGCATGGCTGGCGCCCTGTGTGCGGGCCTTTTGAAGGAAGACCAACTATGGGAGCTCAGAGCGTGCTTCCAGGAAGTGTGAAGCAGGGTTCAGCCCAGGGCCCTCCTTGCACACACAGACACAGACACACACACATTAATGTCCTGTCTGGTAGTACATCATATGGTGAAGGCTGGGGCTGTCTGGGGTCTGTGGGCATGAGAACTGCTGCCTTACAATCTCTACAAGCCAGGTTTAAACCTGTCATGAATGAACACAGTGTAGGAGGTTTTTGAATTCTGGTCTTTCCAACGCATCTATTTCTCTATTCGCCTTCTCTCACATTTTCTGGCTCGCTGGGGGCGTGTCCCTGGGACAACAGCCCAATCAGAGTCAAGCTGATGTGGCTGGTGGGCCGCCCTTCCAGAGGCTGCCCAATAAGGGTGCTACAAGGCCGTGTTGGTGGTCCTCAACGCCGCTGGCCAATCACTGACTAGGGGCCCGGATCCTCCTGGGCATGTCCAAGCACACTGGCCAATGAAATTGCTGCCAGGGGTTCTGGCAATAGCCTAGTCCTGTGACCTATCAGAGAATGGCTGGCGCCCTGTGGGCGGGCCTTTGGAACGAAGCCCGACAATGGGAGCTCAGAGCTGGCCTTAAAAGGCTGGGCATGCTTCCAGGAAGTGCGAAGCAGGGTTCAGCCCAGGGCCCTCCTTGCAGAAGCTGTCCAGTGCGCATGTGTATAACTCCGTTTGTGCCTGTGCCTCTGTGGATGTGTGTGTGTGTGTGTGTGACTGTGAGAGTGTGAGTTTGTGTGTGTTTGTGTGTGTGTGTGTGAGGGAGGGAGAGACAGAGAGAACAACAGAATCACTGTGGCACAGGTGATTTTGTGCAAAACACTTGGCACATTCTGATTTACAGCTCAATATTGACACCATTGTAGCTCTCCTTGGCCCATGGTCAATTTTCTTTTCAATGTAAAGACACTGAAGAGGGAGAGGTTTTTGCCCTGAGGCTTGCACTGGGAACTAGCAGCTGCCCTGTGTGTTACCAGACTAGGAAATTTGTAGTGCCTGTCCATGTAGAGAGTCTCCTGGATGATTTCCTTCTCGAGCCTATTTCCTCTGTACCATTGGAGCTGCATATAGCTAATGATTTGGAGATTTTACTCCTTTGGACAATTCTTTTCCTGATGCACAGTTTCTCACCAGGTTTTAGCAATCAATTGTCTGAATGTCATATCGAAACCATTGTAGAAAATGACTACATCATTATCTATCTCCCTCTCTCTCTCTCTCTCTCTCTCTCTCTCTCTCTCTATATATATATATATATATATATATATATATATATGTAACATGTAGAGGTCTGAAAATATATTTTAGCTAGAGACCTGAACAGCTCTGGATTCAGGTAGTAATGCGGATACACCTGGCCATTCTGAGCCACAGTCATGAGAGACATCTCACAGAGCCATTTGTTTACCTCTTGTCACTCTACAAATCTCTCTCCCCACAAACTACAGATGCCATATGATCTACATCCCATCTTGCTCTTTTTGTCCACAGAGTCCTATCCGAAAACTGTAAATCAAAGAAGAAATACAAATAGTGCAGTTCCCTGCACACAGGACAGGCTGAGGCTGTACCAGGTAGATGAAATACGCCAGCCTGCATCTTGGATGGTGCATCACTAAAACTACTTCCTATTTGGAGAGGCAAGGGCAGTTTTGGAGAGAGGGCTGCAGGCCAAGTGTTGCTTCTCAGAGTGGGCTAAGACCTAGAATTTCTAAGCGTAACATTTTCTCACAAACATAAAATAACAATGCCACTTGTAAGAAGTATGCATGGGCATGGAGGGTTTGTCTTCAGTGCTCTGGCACCGATCAACACAGGGCCAGAATTTCTGTCCTTTTCAGTCACTGTCATTCTGTCTCTCTGACTGTCTCTGCGTGCCTTCTTTCCTGGACCCTCGTGGAAGTCAGTGCATGCATCGTGAACTCCGTCTTCCTGGTGTTGAAATTTTTCTTGCTTTGCGCTTTGGATTATTTAGTCTTGTGCATATGGCATAGTACAGAGGGGAACTGAGGAGACAGCGATCCTGCTACAGGTAACAGGCGTATGTCCATCTCCAGCTGCAGCTGTCCAGGCCCTCTGTGCTTGACTCCCATTCTCCAGGGCCCTGTGGCTGACACTCAGACTAAATACAGCCCTCCTCAATTTCCTGCACTGCATCCTTGGTATTATTCAATGAGATCCCAGTTCAAGAGAAGTGAAACTCTATCCCCCTGGCACACACATTGTGCTTTCACTCTATTGGGCCGAATGTAAAGGATCTGTGGCACTGATGGACACACCAGTGTCCAGATTTTCCAAGCTAAACGGAAGCTTCCAGGGTTCTGAAAGACGGTGTTTTGATGGCTGTGAAATGTCTTTTCCAAGTGCCTCCTGGGGTTTCAAATCTTTTTGAAACCTGAAATTCTTTCTTGTATCTACTGAATATTCTCACCTCTGGCCCGAAGGCCCTGCCAACTAGGAGCACATCTTTCCCAGGGTCAGGAGGTCTGTCAGCCTGCTAGCTCCTGGAGGGATTCCTGAGTATGTCCTTAGGCCCCAAGTGGTAACAGGTGTCTCCAATTGCCTTTATTAGCAGCGGCCAGGCCGTCAGATGAGGGGCGGGGCTGTTATCTCCACTGGAAGCTCCTAATTCAGCCTATGGAGGCCTCCATCTTCCTTTTGTTCCTCCATAGCAAGGGCCCGGGGAGTTTGTGCTTCCTGCAAGCAGAGCGACTTTGTATGGGACACTCATGCATGCCTACTTCTGGGAATCTCTCTGAGTGTGATGTGTGGACATGAGGACACCATGATCAGGGATTGTGAGGCCACAGGAGCAATTGCCTTAGCCGGACCCAAAGGTTAGGTGTGAGGTGCCGGCTTCATCCACTATTGTTTGGTCAAACACAGTTCCCATCAATGTTGAAACATAGCTCTTTCTGTGTTCATTCTGGGTTTGTAATCTGCTGCCCTGAGCAGTGGACTGTGAGTCTGGAGGCTGAGTAGGCAGCCAAACGTGACTGGACAGGCTCCTGCCCCTGAATTCTGAGGGTTGCCCAAGCTTCCCATATTGGAAGTATTTGGATGATAGTGAGGCATGGGAATGAATCAGGAACTCAGGAGAGAGAGACATGAGAGTCGCTTTGCATGTGCATTCTTGCTTAGCCAGAATCTGGGCTAGCTGGCTTGCCCTGACCAGCTAGGTTCTCGGTACATAAGTTGCAGTACAGGCGGGCTATCTTCCCCCCCATGCTCTGAGACTACTATAGGTGAGCTCTGAGCACACACAGACACAGACAGACAGACAGACAGACACACACACACGCACTCACAAACACACACATTACTGTCAGGTCTTGTAGTACAGAATATGGCGAAGTCTTGGGCTGTCTGGGGTCTGTGAGCATGAGAGCTGCTGCCTTACAATCTCTACAAGCCAGGTTTGAACCTGTCATCAATGAACACAGTGTAGGAGGTATCTGAATTCTCATCTCTTTCCAGCAGAAGTGGCTGGTGGGTGGACTTTCCAGAGGCTGCACAATGAGCGTGCTGCAGGCCATGTGGGCGGTGCTCAAGGTTGCTAGCCAATCACTCACTAGGGGCCTTGTCACTACAGGGAGTATCCTAGCACACTGGCCAATGATATTGCTGGCAGGGGTTCTGGGCATGCCCTGAACTCTCGCATATCAGAGCATGGCCGGTGCCCTGTCTGCGGGCCTTCTGAATTAAGCTCGACAATGGGAGCTCAGAGCTGTCCTTAAAAGGCTGGGCCTGCTTCTAGGAAGTGCGAAGCAGGGTTCATCCCAGGGCACTGCTTTGCAGAAGCTGTCCAGTGTGCATGTTTATAACTTCGTTTGTGCCTGTGCCTCTGTGGATGTGTGCGTGTGTGTAACTGTGAGAGTGTGTGTGGGGGGGGAGAGAGAAAACAATAGAATAACTGTGGCACAGGTGATTTTGTGCAAAAATCTTGGCACATTGTGATTTACAGCTCAATATTGACACCATTGTAGCTCTCCTTGGCCCTTGTTCACTTTTCTTCTTTTCAGATGTAAAGACACTGAAGAGGGAGAGGAGTTTGCCCTGTGGATTGCACTGGGAACTATCAGCTGCCCTGTGTGTGTTGCCAGACTAGGAAACTTGTGGTGCCTGTCCATGTGGAGAGTCTCCTGGATGCGTTCCTTCTCGAGCCTTTTTCGATCGGTCCCATTGGAGCTGCATATAGCTAATGATTTGGAGATTTTACTCCTTTGGACAATTCTTTTCCTGATGCACAGTTTCTCTCCAGGTTTTAGCAATCAATTGTCTGAATGTCATATCGCATCCCTTGTAGAAAATGACTACATCAGTGTCTTGCTCCCTCTCTCTCTCTCTCTCTGTCTATATATATAAATATATATATATATATATATATATATATATATATATATATATATATATATAACATGTAGAGGTCTGAAAATATATCTTAGCTAGAGACCTGCACAGCTCTGGATTCAGGTAGTAATATGGATACACCTGGCACTTCTGAGCCACAGTCATGAGAGACATCTCACAGAGCCATTCGTTTACCTCTTGTCACTCTACAAATCTCTCTCTGCACAAATTACAGCTGCCAAATCATCTATTTACCTCTTGCTCTTTTTGTCCACCGAGTCATATCCCAAAAGTGTAAATCAAAGAAATAATAGACATAGTGCAGTTCCCTCCACACAGGACAAGCTGAGGCTGGACCAGGGAGATGAAATATGCCAGCCTACATCTAGGCTGGAGCATCACTAAAACTACTTCCAATTTGGAGAGGCAAGGGCAGTTTTGGAGAGTGGGCTGCAGGCCAAGTGTTGCTTCTCAGAGTGGGCTAAGACCTAGATGTTCTAAGTGTAACCTTTCCTCACAAACATAAAATAACAATGCCACTTGTAAGAAGTATGCATGGGCATGGAGGGTTTGTTTTCAGTACTCTGGCACTGATCAACACAGGGCCAGAATTTCTGTCCTTTTCCGTCATTGTCATTCTGTCTCTCTGACTGTCTCTGCGTGCCTTCTTCCCTGGACCTTTCCTGGAAGTCAGTGCATGCATCATGAACTCCGTCTACCTGGTGTTGAAATTTTCCTTTCTTTGTCCTTTGGATTATTTAGTCTCTTGCATATGGCGTAGTACAGAGGGGTACTGAGGAGACTGCTTTCCTGCTGCAGGTAACAGGCATATGTCCATCTCCAGCTGCAGCTGTCCAGGATCTCTGTGCTTGACTCCCATTCTCCAGGACCCTGTGGCTGACACTCAGACTAAATGCAGCCCTCCTCAATTTCCTGCACTGCATCCTTGTCCTTATTCCATGAGAGCCCAGGTCAAGAGAAGTGAAACTCTATCACCCTGGTACACACATTGTGCTTTACCTCTATTTGGCCGAAGGTAAAGGATCTGTGGTACTAATGGCCACACCAGTGTCCAGATTTTCCACGCAAAACGGAAGCTTCCAGGGTTCAGAAAGGGAGTGTTTTGATGGCTGTGAAATGTATTTTCCAAGTGCCTCCTGGGGTTTCAAATCCTTTTGAAACCTGAAGTTCTTTCTTGTATGTAGTGAATATTCTCACCTCTGGCCCGAAGGCCCTCCCAACTAGGAGCACATCTTTCCCAGGGTCAGTAGGACTGCCAGCCTGCTAGCTCCTGGAGGATGTCCTCAGGCCCCAAGTGGTAACAGGTATTTCCTATTGCCATTATTAGCAGCAGCCAGGCCCTCAGGTGAGGGGCGGGGCTGTGATCTCCACTGGAAACTCCTAATTCAGCCAATGGAGGCATCCTTCTTCCTTTTGTTCCTCCATAGCAAGGGCCCGGGGAGTTTGTGCTTCCTGCAAGCAGAGCGACTTTGTATGGGACACTCATGCATGCCTACTTCTGGGAATCTCTCTGAGTGTAATGTGTGGACATGAGGACATCATGATAAGGGATTTTGAGGCTACAGGAGCAATTGCTTTAGCCGGACACAAAGGGTAGGTGTGAGGGGCTGGGTTCATCCACTATTGTTTGGTCAAACACCGTTCCCATCAATGTTGAAACACAGCTCTTTCTGGGTTCATTCTGGGCTTGTAATCTGCTGCCTTGAGCAGTGTACTGTGAGTCTGGAGGCTGAGTAGGCAGCCAAAGTTGACTGTCAGGCTCCTGCCGCTGAATTCTGAGGGGTGACCCAGCTTCCCCCAATGGCAGTGTTTGGATGATAGTGAGGCATGGGAACTCAGGAGAGAGAGACATGAGAGTCCCTTTGCATGTGCATTCTTGCTTTGCCAGAATCTGGGCTAGCTGGCTTGCCCTGACCAGCTAGGTTCTCTATACATAAGTTGCAGGTGAGGCTGGCTACCTTGCCACCCATGCTCTGAGACTACTATAGGTGAGCTCTGAGCACACACAGACAGAGATAGACAGACAGACACACACACACACATTACTGTGAAGTCTGGTAGTACAGAATATGGTGAAGGCTAGGGCTGTCTGCGATCTGTAGGCATGAGAGGTGCTGCCTTACAATCTCTACAAGCCAGCTTTGAACCTGTCATCTATGAACACAGTGTAGGAGGTTTTTGAATTCTCATCTTTCCATCAGAAGTGGCTGGTGGGCGGGCATTCCAGAGGCTGCCCAATGAGCGTGCTGCACGGCTGTGTGGGCAGTGCTCAAGATTGCTGGCCAATCACTCACTAGGGGCCATGACACTCCTGGGCATGTCCTAGCACACTGGCCAATGATATTGCTGGCAGGGTTTCTGGGCGTGGCCTAGGCTTCTGTCCTATCAGAGCATGGCTGGTGCCCTGTCTGCGGGCCTTCTGAAGTAAGCCCGACAATGGGAGCTCAGAGCTGGCTTTAAAAGGCTGGGAGTGCTTACAGGAAGTGCGAAGCAGGGTTCATCCAGGGCCCTGACTTGCAGAAGCTGTCCAGTGTGCATGTGTATAACTCCGTTTGTGCCTGTGCCACTGTGGATGTGTGCTTGTGTGTAACTGTGAGAGTGTGTGTTTGTGTGTGTTTGTGTGTGTGTGAGGGAGGGAGAGACAGAGTGAACAACAGAATCACTGTGGCACAGGTGATTTTGTGCAAAACACTTGGCACATTCTGATTTACAGCTCAATGTTGACACCATTGTAGCTCTCCTTGGCCCTTGGTCACTTTTATTCTTTTCAGATGTAAAGACACTGAAGAGGGAGAGGTTTTTGCCCTGAGGCTTGCACTGGGAACTAGAAGCTGCCCTGTGTGTGTTGCCAAACTAGGAAACTTGTGGTGCCTGTCCATGTGGAGAGTCTCCTGGATGAGTTCATTCTCGAGCCTTTTTTGCCAAGTCCCGTTGGAGCTGCAAATAGCTAATGATTTGGAGATTTTACTCCCTTGGACAATTTTTTTTCCTCATGTACAGTTTCTCTCCTTGTTATAGCAATCAATTTTCTGAATGTCATATCGCATCCATTGTAGAAAATGACTACATCAGTGTCTCGCTTTCTCTCTCTCTCTCTCTCTCTCTATATATATATATATATATATATATATATATGTAACATGTAGAGATCTGAAAATATATTTTATCTAGAGACCTGCACAGCTCTGTTTTAGGGTAGTAATGCGGATACACCTTGCACTTTTGAGCCACAGTCATGAGAGACATCTCACAGAGCCATTGTTTACCTATGTCACTCTACAAATCTTTCTCAGCACAAACTACAGCAGTCAAATCATCTAATTCCCTCTGCTCTTATTGTCCACCTAGTACTATCCCAAAACTGTAAATCAAGGAAGAAATAGACATAGTGCAGTTCCCTGCACAAAGGAAAGGATGAGGCTGGACCTGGGAGATGAAATATGCCAGTCTGCATTTGGCTGGTGCATCACTAAAACTACTTCCAATTTGTAGAGGCAGAGGCAGTTTTGTTGAGTGGGCTGCCGGCCAAGTGTTGCTTCTCAGAGTGGCTAAGACCTAGATTTTCTAAGTATAACCTTTACTCACAAACATAAAATAGCAATTCCACTTGTAAGAGCTATGCATGGGCATGGAGGCTTTGTCTTCAGTGCGCTGGAACTGATCAACACAGGGCCAGAATTTCTGTCCTTTTCATTCACTGTCATTCTGTCTCACTTACTGTCTCTACATGCCTTCTTAACTGGACCCTTCGTGGAAGTCAGTGCATGCATCGTGAACTCGGTCTTCCTGGTGTTGAAATTATCCTTTCTTTGCCCTATGGATTATTTGTCTCGTGCATATGGCATAGTACAGAGGGGAACTTAGGAGACAGCGTTCCTGCTGCAGGTAACAGGCATATGTCCATCTCCAGCTGCAGCTGTCCAGGCCTTCTGCGCTTGACTCCCATTCTCCGAGGCCTTGTGGATGACACTCAGCCTAAATGCAGCCCTCTTCAATTTCCTGCACTGCATCCTTGTCCTTATTCCATGAGAGCCCAGTTCAAGAGAAGTGAAATTCTACCACCCTGGCACACACATTGTGCTTTCCCTCTATTGGGCCGAATGTAAAGTATCTTTGGTACTGATGGCCACACCAGTGTCCATATTTTCCATGCAAAACGGAAGCTTCCAGGGATAGAAAGAGGGTTTTTTCATGGCTGTGAAATGTCTTTTCCAAGTGCCTCCTGGGGTTTCAAATCCTTTTGAAACCTGAATTTCTATCTTGTATCTAGGGAAGATTCTCACCTCTGGCCCGAAGGCCCTCCCAACTACGAGCACAGCTATCCCGGGGTCAGGAAGTCTCCAGCCTGCTAGCTCCTGGAGGGATTCCTGAGTATGTCCTTAGGCCTCAAGTGGCAAGAGGTGTTTCCAATTGCCTTTATTAGCAGCAGCCAGGCTCTCAGGTGAGGGGCTGTGATCTCCAGTGGAAGCAACGAATTCAGCCAGTGGAGGCATCCATCTTAATTATGTCTCTCCATAGCAAGGGCCCGGGGAGTTTGTGCTTCCTGCAAGCAGAGCGACTTTGTATGGGACACTCATGCATGCCTACTTCTGGGAATCTCTCTGAGTGTGATGTGTGGACACCAGGACACCATGATCAGGGATTGTGAGGCCACAGTGCAATTGCCTTAGCCGGACCCAAAGGGTAGGTGTAAGGGGCCGGGTTCATCCACTATTGTTTGGTCAAACACAGTTCCCATCTATGTTGAAACCCAGCTGTTTCTGGGTTCATTCTGGGCTTGTATTCAGCTGACCTGAGCAGTGGCCTGAGAGTCTGGTGGTTAAGTAGGCAGCCAAACGTCACTGGAAAGGCTCCTGCCCTTGATCTGAGGGGTGAACGAGCTTACCCAGTTGGCAGTGTGTGTATGATAGTGAGGCATGAGACTGAATCGGGAACTGAGGAGAGGGAGAAATGAGAGTCCCTTTGCATGTGCATTCTTGCTTAGTCAGAATCTGGGCTAGCTGGCTTGCCCTGTCCAGCTAGATTCTCTGTACATAAGTTGCAGGGGAGGCTGGCTACCTTCACACCCATGCTCTGAGACTACTATAGGTGAGCTCTGAGCACACACAGACACAGACAGACAGACAGACAGAGAGACAGACAGACACACACACATACACACAGAGATTACTGTGAGGTCTGGTAGTACAGAATATGGTGAAGGCTGGGGCTGTCTGGGATCTGTGGGCATGAGAGCTGCTGCCTTACAATCTCTACAAGGCAGCTTTGAACCTGTCATCAAAGAACACAGTGTAGGAGGTTTTTGAATTCTCATCTCTTTCCAGCAGAAGTGGCTGGTGGGCGGACCTTCCATAGGCTGCCCCATGAGCGTGCTGCAGGGCCGTGTGGACGGTGCTCAAGGTTGCTGGCCAATCACTGACTAGGAGCCATGACACTCCTGGGCGTGTCCTAGCACACTGGCCAATGAAATTGCTGGCAGGGGTTCTGGGCGTGGCCTAGGCCTCTGGCATATCAGAGCATGGCTGGTGCCCTGTCTGTGGGCCTTCTGAAGTAAGCACGACAATGGGAGCTCAGAGCTGGCCTTAAAAGGCTGGGCGTGCTTTAGGAAGTGCGAAGCAGGATTCACCCAGGGCCCTGCCTTGCAGAAGCTGTCCAGTGTGCATGTGTATAACTCCGTTTGTGCCTGTGCCTCTGTGAATGTGTGCATGTGTGTAACTGTGAGAGTGTGTGTTTGTTTGTGTGTGTGTGTGTGAGGGAGAGAGAGACAGAGTGAACAACAGAATCACTGTGGCACAGGTGATTTTGTGCAAAACACTTGGCACATTCTGATTTACAACTCAATATTGACACCATTGTAGCTCTACTTGGCCCTTGGTCACTTTTCTTCTTTTCAGATGTAAAGACACTGAAGAGGGAGAGGTTTTTGCCCTGAGGCTTTCACTGGGAAATAGCAGCGGCCCTGTGTGTGTTTCCAGACTAGGAAACTTGTAGTGGCTGTCCATGTGGAGAGTCTCCTGGATGAGTTCCTTCACGAGCCTTTTTCGCTCTGTCCCGTTGGAGCTGCATATAGCTAATGAGTTGGAGATTTTACTCCTTTGGACAATTCTTTTCCTTATGAACAGTTTCTCTCTAGGTTTTAGCAATCAATTGTCTGAATATCATATCTCATCCATTGTAGAAAATGACTACATTAGTGTCTTGCTGTCTCTGTCTCTGTCTCTGTCTCTGTATATATATGAGCCATTCGTTTACCTCTTGTCACTCTACAAATCTGTGTTAGCACAAACTACAACTGCCAAATCATCTACTTCACTCTTGCACTTTTTGTCCACCGAGTCCTATCCCAAAACTGTAAATCAAAGAAGAAATAGGCATAGTTCAGTTCCCTACACACAGGACAGGCTGAGGCTGGACCAGGGAGATGAAATACGCCAGCCTGCATTTGGCTGGAGAATCCCTAAAACTACTTCCAATTTGGAGAGGCAAGGGCAGGTTGGAGAGTAGGCTTCAGGCCAAGTGTTGCTTCTCAGAGTGGACAAAGACCTAGATGTTCTAAGTGTAACCTTTCCTCACAAACATAAAATAACAATGCCACTTGTAAGAAGTATGCATGGACATGGAGGGTTTGTCTTCAGTGCTCTGGCACTGATCAAAACAGGGCCAGAATTTCTGTCCTATTCAATCACTGTCATTCTGTCTCTCTGTCTCTATGTGCCTTCTTCCTTAGACCCTTTGTGTAAGTCAGTGCATGCATCGTGAACTCTGTCTTCCTGGTGGTGAAATTTTCCTTTCTTTGCCCTATGGATTACTTTGTCTTGTGCATATGGCATAGTACAGAGGGGAACTGAGGAGACTGCGTTCCTGCTGCAGGTACCAGGCATATGTCCATCTCGAGATGCAGGTGTCCAGGCCCTCTGTGCTTGACTCCCATTCTCCAGGGCCCTATGACTGACTCTCAGCCTAAATACAGCCTTCTCAATTTCCTGCACCGCATCCTTGTCCTTATTCCATGGGAACCCAGGTCAAGAGAAGTTAAACTCTACCACACTGGCACACACATTGTGCTTTCACTCTATTGGGCCGAATGTAAAGGCTCTATGGTACTGATGGCCACACCAGTGTCAGAATTTCCATGCAAAACGGAAGCTTCCAGGGTTCAGAAAGAGGGTGTTTTGATGGCTGTGAAATGTCTTTTCCAAGTGCCTCATAGGGTTTTCAAATCCTTTTGAAATTTGAAGTTCGTTCTCGTACCTAGGGAATATTCACACCTCTGGCCAGAAGGCCCTCCCAACTAGGAGCACAGCTATCCAGGGGTCAGGATGTCTGCCAGCCTGCTAGCTCCTGGAGGGATTCCTGAGTATGTCCTTAGGCCCCAATTGGTAACAGGTGTTTCCAATTGCCTTTAATAGCAGCAGCCAGGCCCTCAGGTGAGGGGCGGGTCTGTGATCTCCACTGGAAGCTCCTAATTCAGCCAATGGAGGCATACATCTTCCTTTTGTCTCTCCATAGCAAGGGCCCAGGGAGTTTGTGCTTCCCGCAATAAGAGTGCCTTTGTATGGGACACTCATGCATGCCTACTTCTGGGATTCTCTCTGCGTGTGATGTGTGGACACCAGGACACCATGATCAGGGATTGTGAGGCCACAGGAGCAATTGCCTAAGCCGGACCCAAAGTGTAGGTGTGAGGTGCCAGGTTCATCCACTATTGTTTGGTCAAACACAGTTCCCATCTATGTTGAAACACAGCTCTTTCTGGGTTCATTTTGGGCTTGTAATCTGCTGCCCTGAGCAGTGGACTGAGAAAATGGAGTCTGAGTAGGAGCCAAACGTGACTGGACAGTCTCCTGCCCCTGAATTCTGAGGGGTGCCCCAGCTTACACTGTTGGCAGTGTTTGGATGATAGTGAGGCATGAGATTGAATCGGGAACTCTGGAGAGGGAGACATGAGTTTCCCTTTTCATGTGCATTCTTGCTCAGCCAGAATCTGGGCTAGCTGGCTTGCCCTGACCAGCTAGGTTCTCTGTACATAAGTTGCAGGTGAGGCTCGCTACCTTCTCACCCATGCTCTGAGACTACTATAGGTGAGCTCTGAGCACACACAGACACAGACAGACAGACAGACAGACAGACACACACACACACACACACACACACACACACATTACTGTGAAGTCTGGTAGTACAGAATATGGTGAAGGCTAGAGCTGTCTGGGATATGTGGGCATGAGAGCTGCTGCCTTACAATCTCTACAAGCCAGCTTTGAACCTGTCATCAATGAACACAGTGTAGGAGGTTTTTGAATTCTCATCTCTTTCCAGCAGAAGTGGCTGTTGGGCGGGCATTCCAGAGGCTGCCCAATGAGCGTGCTGCAGGGCCGTGTGGCGGTGCTCAAGGTTGCTGGCCAATCACTGACTAGGGGCCATGACACTCCTGGGCGTGTCCTAGCACAATGGCCAATGATATTGCTGGCACGGGTTCTGGGCTTGCCCTAGGCCTCTGGCATATCAGAGCATGGCTGGTGCCCTGTCTGCAGGCCTTCTGAAGTAAGCCCGACAATGGGAGCTCAGAGCTGGCCTTAAAAGGCTGGGTGTGCTTCCAGGAAGTGTGAAGCAGGGTTCACGCAGGGCCCTGCCTTGAAGAAGCTGTCCAGTGTGCATGTGTATAACTCCGTTTGTGCCTGTGCCTCTGTGGATGTGTGCGTGTGTGTAACTGTGAGAGTGTGTGTTTGTGTGTGTTTGTGTGTGTGTGTGAGGGACAGAGAGACAGAGAGAACAACGGAATCACTGTGGCACAGGTGATTTTTGTGCAAAATACTTGGCACATTCTGATTTACAACTCAATATTGACACCATTGTAGCTCTACTTGGCCCTTGGTCACTTTTCTTAATTTCAGATGTAAAGACACTGAAGAGGGAGAGGTTTTTGCCCTGAGGCTTGAACTGGGAATGAGCAGCGGCCCTGTGTGTGTTTCCAGACTAGGAAACTTGTAGTGGCTGTCCATGTGGAGAGTCTCCTGGATGAGTTCCTTCTTGATCCTTTTTTGCTAGGTCCAGTTGGAGCTGCATATAGCTAATGATTTGGAGATTTTACTCCTTTGGACAATTCTTTTCCTGATGCACAGTTTCTCTCCAGGTTTTAGCAATCAATTGTCAGAATCATATCCCATCCATTGTAGAAAATGACTACATCAGTGTCTTGCTCTCTCTCTCTCTTTATATATATATATATATATATATATATCATGTAGAGGTCTGAAAATATTCTTAGCTAGAGACCTGCACAGCTCTTGATTCGGGTAGTAATGCGGATACATCTGGCCCTTCTGAGCCACAGTCATGAGAGACATCTCACAGAGCCCTTCATTTACCTCTTGTTTCTCTACAAATATCTATCAGCACAAACTACAGATGCCAAATCATCTACTTCCCTCTTGCTCTTTTTGTTCACCAAGTCCTATCCCAAAACTATAAATCAAAGAAATAATAGACACAGTGCAGTTCCCTGCACACAGCACAGGCTGAGGCTGGACCAGGCAGATGAAATACGCCACCCTGCATTTGGCTGGAGCATCACTAAAACTACTTCCATATGGAGAGGCAGGGGCAGTTTTTGAGAGTGGGCTGCAGGCCTTGTGTTGCTTCTAAGAGTGGGCAAAGACCTAGATATTCTAAGTGTAACCTTTCCTCACAACCATAATATAACAATGCCACTTGTAAGAAATATGCATGGGCATGGAGGCTTTGTCCACAGTGCTCTGGAACTGATCAACACAGGGCCAGAATTTCTGTCCTTTTCAGTCACTGTCATTCTGTCTCTCTGACTGTCTCTATGTGCCTTTTTCCCTGGACCCTTCGTGGAAGTCAGTGCATGCATCGTGAACTCGGTCTTGCTGATGTTGAAATTTTCCTTTCTTTGCACTTTGGATTACTTAGTTTCGTGTATATGGCGTAGTACAGAGGGGAACTGAGGAGACAGCATTCCTGATGCAGGTAACAGGCATATGTCCATCTCCAGCTGCAGCTGTCCAGGATCTCTGTGCTTGACTCCCATTCTCCAGGGCCCTGTGGCTGACACTCAGCCTCAACGCAGCCTCCTCAATATCCTGCACAGAATCCTTGTGCTTATTCCATGAGAGCCCAGGCCAAGAGAAGTGAAACTCGACCACCATGGCACACACATTGTGCTTTCCCTCTATTGGGCTGAATGTAAAGGATCTGTGGTACTGATGGCCAGAAATGTGTCCAGATTTTCCACGCAAAACGGAAGCTTCCAGGGTTCAGAAAGATGGTGTCTTGATGGCTTTGAAATGTCTTTTCCAAGTGCCTCCTGGGGTTTCAAATCCTTTTTAAACCTGAAGTTTGTTCTTATATCTAGGGAATATTCTCACTTCCGGCCAGAAGGCCCTCCCAATTAGGAGCACAGCTATCCAGGGGTCAGGAGGTCTGCCAGCCTGCTAGCTCCAGGAGGGCTTCCTGAGTATGTCCTCAGGCCCCAAGTGGCAACAGGTGTTTCCAATTGCCTTTATTAGCAGCATCCAGGCCCTCAGGTGAGGGACGGGGCTGTGATCTCCACTGGAAGATCCTAACTCAGCCAATTGAGGCATCCATCTTACTTTTGTCTCTCCATAGCATGGGCCCGGGGAGTTTGTGCTTCCTGCAAGCAAAGCGACTTTGTATGGGACACTCATGCATGCCTACTTCTGGGAATCTCTCTGAGTTTGATGTGTGGACACCAGGACACCATGATCAGGGACTGTGAGGCCACAGAAGCAATTGCCTTAGCTGGACCCAAAGGGTAGGTGTAAGGTGCTGGGTTCATCCACTACTGTTTGGTCAAACACAGTTCCCATCTATGTTGAAACACAGCTGTTTCTGGGTTCATTCTGGGCTTGTATTCAGCTGACCTGAGCAGTGGCCTGAGAGACTGGAGGTTAAGTAGGCAGCCAAACTTCACTGGACAGGCTCCTGCACTTGAATTCTGAGGGGTGAACCAGCTTACCCAGTTGGCATTGTGGGTATGATAGTGAGGCATGAGATTGAATCGGGAACTCAGGAGAGAGAGACATGAGATTCCCTTTGCATGTGCATTATTGCTTAGCCAGAATCTGGGCTAGCTGGCTTTCCCTAGCCAGCTAGGTTCTCTATTCATAAGTTGCATGTGAGGCTGGCTACCTTCCCACCCATGCTCTGAGACTACTATAGGTGAGCTCTGAGCACACAGAGACACAGACAGACCGACAGACACACACACATTACTGTCAGGTCTGGTAGTACAGCATATGGTGAAGGATGGGGCTGTCTGGGGTCTGTGGGCATGAGAGCTGCTGCCTTACAATCTCTACAAGCCAGCTTTGAACCTGTCATCAGTGAACACAGTGTAGGAGGTTTTTGAATTCTCATCTCTTTCCAGCAGAAGTGGCTGGTGGGCAGGCCTTCCAGAGGCTTCCTAATGAGCGTGCTTCAGGGTCCTGTGGGCGCTGATCAAGGTTGCTGGCCAATCAGTATCTAGGGGCCTTGACACTCCTGGGCGTGTCCTAGCACACTGGCCAATGATAATGCTGGCAGGGGTTCTGGGCGTGGCCTAGGCCTCTGGCATATCAGAGCATGACTGGTTTCCTGTCTACGGGCCTTCTGAAGTAATCCCGACAATGGGAGCTCAGAGCTGGCCTTAAAAGGCTGGGCGTGCTTCCAGGAAGTGCGAAGCAGGGTTCACCCAGAGCCCTGTCTTGCAGAAGCTGTCCAGTGTGCATGTGTATAACTCCGTTTGTGCCTGTGCCTCTGTGGATGTGTGCGTGTGTGTAACTGTGAGAGTGTGTGTTTGTGTGTGTGTGTGTGTGAGGGAGGGAGAGACAGTGAGAACAACAGAATCACTGTGGCGCAGGTGATTTTGTGCAAAACACTTGGCACATTCTGTTTTACAGCTCAATATAGACACCATTATATCTCTCCTTGGCCCTTGGTCACTTTTCTTATTTTCAGTTGTAAAGACACTGAAGAGGGAGAGGTTTTTGCCCTGCAGCTTGCACTGGGAACTAGCAGCTGCCCTGTGTGTGTTGCCAGTCTAGGAATCTTGTGGTGCCTGTCCATATATAGAGTTTCCTGGATAAGATCCTTCTCGAGCCTTTTTCGCTAGGTCCCGTTGGAGCTGCATATAGCATGTACTGGTCTGATAATATATTTTGGCTAGAGACGTGCACAGCTTTGGATTCGGGTAGTAATGTGGATACACCTGGCCCTTCTGAGCCACCGTCATGAGAGACATCTCACAGAGCCATTTGTTTACCTCTTGTCACTCTACAAATTACTCTCAACACAAACTACAGCTGCCAAAACTTCTACTTCCCTCTTGATCTATTTGTCCACCGAGTCCTATCCCAAAACTGTTAGTGACAGGCCCAGATAATAAAGAGAATTACCAGAGCACTGCTGAGCTTTGGCTTGTTGTGTTGGCGATTTCACCTAGGCTACTGGAGCCTCAGTTTGTAATTCTGACACAAGCCATATTCTGTCTCCTCATTTCCATGCCAGTATCACTCAGAGTTTATAATACAGATATACATACATATATATACATATATATTTATACATCTGTCATTTTTTGAATTGTCTACCTATGTATTTGACCTTAATTCAGAATTACCACATTTATAACAGCCTAGTTTTTCAGAAATAATTGGCCATATAGTTAGAGCAGGATTCAATACAATTATAAATAATAGAATCAACCAGTAGCATTTCTAATCGTGTTTCTATCAGCATCCTTATTGTAATTATCATAGCCCAGAACTTCCCTCCTTTTTCTAATGTAACTTCAATATGTATGTGTTTCTTTTCTTTTTCCGGAAATCTTAATTTCCATGGACCCTGAAGTGTTAGGGAATTTTTGAAGCAGCCTTCTGTTTCTCAGCAGATGGTTTCTATGTTTCTGCTGTAATCAGGTCTTCTTGTGGTTTTTGTTTTCATTATTTTTATTTTTTCAAGACCATTAAATCATCCCCATATATTTGCATATTTATTTATTTAGTCAGTATCACATGAGGGTCATTTCTTCTGCTTGATATATTTTCTCTTATATTTGAAGGGAACTCTTGATGCACAATGCATTTCCTGGGGCAAATACTACACAATATGGTGAAGGCTTGGGTTGTCTGGGGTCTGTGGGCATTAGAGCTGCTGCCTTACAATCTCTAAACCCAGGTTAGAACCTGTCATGAATGAACACAGTCTAGGGAGTTTTTGACTTCTGGTCTATTTCCAACTCCTCTATTTCTTTTCTCTCCTTCTCTGTCTCTGACTCTCACAGGCTCTCACTCACTCTGTCTGCACTCAGTAATATTTTACTTATATCCTTATATTATTGACAGGCCCAGATATACAAAGAGAGTTGCCACAGCACTGCTGATTTCTGGCTTGTTTTGTTGGTAATTTTACCTAGGCTACTGGAGCCTCAGCTTTGTAAGTCTCTCTGACACAAGCCATATTCTGTCTCCTCATATCCATGAAGTATCTCTCAGACTTTATAATAAAGATATACATCCATATACATATATATCTGTCATTTTTAGAATTGTCGACCTATGGTCTTCCTGTGGTTATTATTATTTTGTTATTTTTTCAAATCCTCCTAGATCATCCCCATATATTTGTATATTATGTATATATTTAGTCCGAAATCACATGAGGGGTCATTTCTTCTGCCTGATAGATTTTCTCTTATAGTTGAAGGGAACTTTTGACACACAATATATTTCCTTTTGCAGATACTACACACTACTACAACTACTACTGCACTGTTATTGACAGTGACATCCAATGCACAATGGATTAGTATTGCATGGCTCTAAAGAATGTTCCCTATTTAACCTACAATGTTTTTTAACCTCACAAATATTTATTCTCTTCTTTCATGGGGGAGGAATGGTTTACAGTCAACAGTTACATGTAATAGTTTGCACAGGGGTAATTTTTGCCACTTTCCCTGTATTTCTGTACATCATTTGTAACTTTCTTATTGAGGAGAAAGAAACAGTCATAAATTGAGAGAGCAGGGCCCAAGCAGGAAGAGAGACAGAGAGATAGATGCAGCTCTGATTTGCCAGTAGCCCTGCTTTTCCCTAGCTGGGTAAGTGGTGACCAGGGGCTCAAAATGGGGTCCTGGGTATCCACATAGTTCTCTGGCATTCTTGCTTAGCCAGAATCTGGGCTAGATGGCTTGGCCTGACCAGCTAGGTTCTCTGTAAACAAGTTGAAGGTGAGGCTGGCTACCTTGACACCCATGCTCCGAGACTACTACAGCTGAGCTCTGAGCACACACAGACACACACAGACACACAAACACACATACACACAGACACACACACACAGTACTGTTTGGTCTGGTAGTACAGCAAATGGTGAAGGCTGGGGCTGTCTGGGGTCTGTGGGCATGAGAGCTGCTGCCTTACATTCTCGACAAGCCAGCTTTGAACCTGTCATCAATGAACACAGTGTAGGAAGTTTTTGAATTCTGGTCTCTTTGCAACTCATCTTTTTCTCTTATCACCTTCTCTGTCCCTAACTCTCTCATGCTCTCACACACTCTGTCTTCACTCATTAATAATTTAATTATATACTTATTTTACTGACAGTCCCAGATATACAAATAGATTCGGCTGAGCTCTGGCTTGTTGTGTTGGCGATTTCACCTAGGCTACGGAAGCCTCAGTTTGTAAGTCTTCCTGACACAAGCCATATTCTCCTCGATTCCATGCCAGTATCACTCAGAGATTATAATAAAGATATACACACATATATATATACATACATATTTATATATCTGTCATTTTTAGAATTGTCTACCAATGTATTTGACCTTAATTCAGAATTACCACATTTATAACAGCCTAGTTTTTGAGAAATAATTGGCCATATAGTTGGAGCAGAATTTGACACAATTATAAATAAAAGAACATTCCAGTAGCATTTCAAATCGTGTTTCTATCAGCATGCTTATTGTAATTATCTTAGCCCAGAACTTCCCTCCTTTTTCTAGTGTAAGCTTCAATAAGTATGTGTTTGTTTTCTTTTTCCAGAAATCTTAATTTCTAAGCAGATGGTTTCTATGTTTCTGCTGTAATCAGGTCATCTTGTGGTTTTTGTATTTATTTTTGTTTTATTTTTTCAAGTCCTTCTAGATCATCCCCATTTATTTGCATATTTATTTATTTAGTTAGGTATAACATGAGTGGTCATTTCTTCTGCTTGATAGATTTTATCTTATAATTGAAGGGACCTTTTGACGCACAATACATTTCCTGGGGAAATACTACACACATATGGTGAAGGTTTGGGTTGTCTGGGGTCTGTGGGCATGAGAGCTGCTGCCTTATAATCTCTACAAGCCAGGTTTGAACCTGTCATGAATGAACACAGTGTAGGAGGTTTTTGAATTCTGGTCTCTTTCCAACTCATCTATTTCTCTTCTCGCCTTCTCTGTCCCTAACTCTCACATGCTCTCACACACTCTGTCTTCAATCATTAATATTTTACTTATATACTTATTTTACTAACAGGCCCAGATATACAAAGAGAGTTACCAGAGCACTGCTGAGCTCTGGCTGGTTGTGTTGGCTATTTCACCTAGGCTACAGGAGCCTCAGTTTGTATTTTTGACACAAGCCATATTCTGTCTCCTCATTTCTATGCCAGTATCACTCAGAGTTTTTAATAAAGATATACATACATATATATAGACATATATATTTATATATCTGTCATTTTTTGAATTGTCGACCTATGTATTTGACCTTAATTCAGAATTACCACATTTATAACAGCCTAGTTTTTAGAAATAATTAGCCATATAGATGGAGCAACATTTAATTCAAATATAAATAATAGAACTTTCCAGTAGAGTTTCTAATCGTGTTTCTCTCAGCATCCTTATTGTAATTATCATAGCCCAGAACTTCCCTCCTTTTTCTAGTATATGCTTCAATACCTATGTGTTTGTTTTCTTTTTCTGGAAATCTTAATTTCCTTGGACCCTGAAGTGTTAGGGAATTTTTGAAGCAGCCCTCTGTTTCTCAGCAGATGGTTTCTATGTTTCTGCTGTAATCAGGTCTTTTTGTCGTGTTTGTTTTCATTTTTTTAATTTTTTCAAGTCCTCCTAGATCATCCCCATTTATTTGCATATTTATTTATTTAGGCAGGTATCACATGAGGGGTCATTACTTCTGCTTCATAGATTTTATCTTATAATTGAAGGGACCTTTTGTCGCACAGTACATTTCCTGGGGCAAATACTACACACATATGGTGAAGGCTTGGGTTGTATTGGGTCTGTGGGCATTAGAGCTGCTGCCTTACAATTTCTACAAGCCAGGTTTGAACCTGTCATGAATGAACACAGTCTAGGGGGTTTTGACTTCTGGTCTATTTCCAACTCTTCAATTTCCCTTCTAGCCTTCTCTGTATCTGACTCTCACAGGCTCTCACTCACTCTGTCTGCACTCAGTAATATTTTACTTATATCCTTATTTTATTGACAGGCCCATATATACAAAGAGAGTTACCTGCTGATCTCTGGCTTTTTTTGTTGGTGTTTTCATCAAGGCTACTTGAGCCTCAGCTTTGTAATTCTCTCTGACACAAGCCATATACTGTCTCCTCATATCCATGGCAGTATCTCTCAGACTTTATAATAAAGACATATATATATATATATATATATATATATATATATATATATATCTGCCATTTTTGGAATTATCAACCTATGTAATTGATCTAAATCAGAATTAACACATTTATAACAGCTTCCTTTTTCATTAATAATTGGCCACATAGCTGGAGCAGGACTCAATACAATTATAAATAATAGAACCTTCCAGTAGCAATTCTAATAGAATTTCTATCAGCATCCTTATTGTAATTATCATAGTACAGAACTCACCTCCTTTCTCTAGCGTAAGCTTCAATACATATGAGTTTCTTTTCATTCTCCTGAAATCTTAATTTCCCTGGACTCTGAAGTGTCTTGGAATTTGTGAAGCAGCCCTCTGATTCTCAGCAGATGGTATCTATGTTTCTGCTGTAATCAGGTCTTTTTGTTTTTATTTTTCATTCTTTTCAAATCCTCCTAGATCATCCCCATTTATTTACATATTTATTTATTTAGTCCTATATTACATGAGGGGTCATTTCTTCTGCTTGATAGATTTTTCTCTTATAATTGAAGGGAAGTTTACACTCACAATACATTTCCTGTCATAAATACAACACACATATGGTGAAGGCTGGGGTAGTCTGGGGTCTTTGGACATGAGACTGCTGCATTACAATCTCAACAAAGCAGGTTTTAACCTGTCATCAATGAACACAGTGTGGGAGGTTTTTGACTTCTGGTGTGTTTCCAACTCTTCTATTTCTCTTCTTGCCTGCTCTGTCTCTGACTCTCACATGCTCTCACTCACTCTGTCTGCACTCATTAATATTTTACTTATATATTTTTTACTGACAGGCCCAGATATACAGAGAGAGTCCCCAGGGCACTGCTGAGTTCTAGCTTGTTTTGTTGGCGATTTCACCTAGGTTTCTGGAGCCTCAGCTTTGTAAGTCTCTATGTCACAAAACATACTCTGTCTCCTCATAGCCATGCCAGTATACCTCATAGTTTATAATAAAGAAACACATACATATATGTACATATATACATATATATATAGATATCAGTCATTTTTAGAATTTTTGACCTTTTTATTTGATCTTAATGCAGAATTACCACATTTATAACAGCCTCCTTATTCACAAATAATTGGTCACTTAGCTGGAGCAGGATTCAATACAATTATAAATTATAAAACTTCCAGGAGCATTTCCAATAGCCTTTCTATCAGCATCCTTATTGTAATTATCATAGTACAGAACTTGCCTCCATTTTCTAGTGTAAGCTTCAATACGTATGTGTTTCTTTTCATTCTCCAGAATTCTTAATTTGCCTGGACCCTGAAGTGTCAGGGAATTTTTGAAGCAGCCCTCTGTTTCTCAGCAGACATTTTCTATATTTGTGCTGTAATCAGGTCTTCCTGTGGTTTTTGTTTTTATTTTTTATTTTTTTCAAATCCTCCTAGATCATCCCAATTTATTTGCATATTTATTTATTTAGTCCCATATCACATGAGGGGTCATTTCTTCTGCCTGGTAGATTTTCTCTTATAATTGACGGGAACTTTGACAAACAATACATTTCATTTTGCAGATACTACACACTACTACAACTATTACTGTACTGTTTTTGACAGTGACATCCAATGCACAATGGATTAGTATTGCATGGCTCTAAAGAATGTTCCGTATTTAACCTACAATGTTTTTAACCTCACAAGTATTTATTCTATTCTTTCTTAGGGGATGAATTGTTTATAGTCAACAGTTACATGTAATAGTGGGCACGGGGGTAATTTTATTCCACTTTCCCTGTATTTCTGTACATCATTTGTAACTTTCTTATTGAGGAGAAGTAAACAGTCATAAATTGAGAGAGCAGGGCCCAAGCAGGATGAGAGACAGAGAGACAGCTGCAGTTCAGATTTAACACTAGCCCTGCTTTTCCCTAGCTGGGTAAGTGGTGACCAGGGGCTTAAAACGGGGTGCTGGGCTTCCACATAGTTCCCTGGCATCTCCACCAGCTGTGTCTCCAACCCATGCTCCCTTCGTTGTCCAAGTAACTATCGATCTTCTCTAGGCACTTCTCACCTTCATATGCCAGAAACTTAACACTCCTCCCCTCCACCCATGAAACTTTGACCTTTTACTTGAGTGCAAAATAGCAATACCAATCCACGTTATTTCAAGGAAAAGTGTGTGCGTCTCTGTGGGAAGGTGTGTGTGTGATTGTGTGTAACTGTACATAAGTGTGTTTCAGTTATGACTACCGCTGTTGTTACTTTATTTCTGACGTAGGGTCTTAGGAACTGGGTTGTGCTATGACAAAGGAAGTTTCCACTGCACAAGTGGTTGTTCAAATATGAGTGTCACATTGGATATTCTGGACACTGTTGTGCATTCTCACAGGTGGTCCTCAGATGGGTTCTTTCCTTTGCTATTCCCATGCTGTGTGTAATTTTCTGTGTAGACTCAAAGAGGAGTGGCAAGGGGGAGCTCAGCTGCATTCTGCTGTGTGGCATCAAAGCCCATAGTTGAGTGTAGTGATTCTGTGGAATGAGGAAAGCTCTGGGATTTGTGGCCCATGGATTTCAAGGTTGGATTGATGTAGAGTGCCCTAGACATCTGTTCTTTCCTGTGGGTGGGGGGATCCCCCATTTGACTTTGCAAGTGGAAGGGGTTTCTCTCTTTGTCTGGGATGACTCTACTGGGAGTTTGTGAATCCCCGTGCTCAGCAGGAAGAGAGACAGAGAGACAGCGGAACCTCTGATTTGCCACTAGCCCAACTTTTCCCTAATTCGGTAAGTGGTGACCAGGGGCTCAAAATGGGGTCTTGGGCTTCCACTTAGTTCTCTGGCATTCTTGCTTACCCAGAATCTGGGCTAGCTGGCTTGCCCTGACCATCTAGGTTCTCTGTACATAAGTTGCAGGTGAGGCTGGCTACCTTGACACGCATGCTCTGAGACTACTTTAGGTGAGCTCTGAGCACACATAGACACACACAGACAGACCCACAGACACACACACACACATTACTGTCAGGTCTGGTAGTACAGCATATGGTGAAGACTGGGGCTATCTGGAGTCTGTGGGCATGAGAGCTGATGCCTTACAATCTCTACAAGCCAGGTTTGAACCTGTCATCAATGAACACAGTGTAGGAGGTTTTTGAATTCTGGTCTCTTTCCAACTCATCTATTTCTCTTCTCGCCTTCTCTAACTCTCACATTCTCTGGCTGGCTGGGGGCGTTTCCCTGGGACAACAGTCCAATCAGAGTCGAGCTGGTGTGGCTTGTGGGCGGGCCTTCCAGAGGCTGCCCAATGAGCATGCTCCAAGGCCGTGTTGGCGGTGTTCAAGGCAGCCGGCCAATCACTGACTAGGGGCCCGAACCCTCCTGGGCGTGTCCAAGCACACTGGCCAATGAGATTTCTGGCAGGGGTTCTGGGTGAGGCCTAGGCTTCTGGCCTATCAGTGCATGGCTAGCGACCTGTGGGTGGGCCATTTGAGAGAAGCCCGACTATGGGAGCTCAGAGCTGGCCTTAAAAGGCTGGGCGTGCTTCACGAAGTGCGAAGCAGGGTTCAGCCCAGGGCCCTGCCTTGCAGAAGCTGTCCAGTGAGCATGTGTATAACTCTATTTGTGCATGTGACTCTGTGGATGTGTGCATGTGTGTGACTGTGAGAATGTGTGTTTGTGTGTGTTTGTGTGTGTGTGTCAGGGAGGGAGAGACAGAGAGAAGAACTGAGTCACTGTGGCACAGGTGATTTTGTGCAAAACACTTGGCACATTCTGATTTACAGCTCAATATTGACACCATTGTAGCTCGCCTTGGCCCTTGGTCACTTTTCTTCTTTTCAGATGTAAAGAGACTGAAGAGGGAGAGGTTTTTGCCCTGAGGCTTGCACTGGGAACTAGCAGCTGCCCTGTGTGTGTTGCCAGACTAGAAAACTTGTGGTGCCTGTCCATGTGGAGAGTCTCTTGGTTGAGTTCCTTCTAGAGCCTATTTCGCTCAGTACAGTTGGAACTGCATATAGCTAATGATTTGGAGATTTTACTCCTTTGGACAATTCAGTTCCTCTCCAGGTTGTAGCAATCAATTATTTGAATGTCATATTGAATCCATTGTAGAAAATGACTACATCAGTGTCTCTCTCTCTCTCTCTCTCTCTATATATATATATATATATATATATATATGTAACATTTAGAGGTCTGAAAATATTTTTTTATCTAGAGACCTGCACAGCTCTGGATTATTGTTGTAATGCGGATACACCTGGCCCTTCTGATCCACAGTTATGAGAGACATCTCACAGAGCCATTCCTATACCTCTTGTCACTCTACAAATCTCTCTCAGCACAAACTACCACTCTCAAATGATCTACTTCCCTCTCGCTCTTTTTCTCAACCGAGTCCTATCCCAAAACTGTAAATAAAAGAAGAAATAAACATAGTGCAGTTCCCTGCACACAAGACAGACTGAGGCTGGATCAGGGAGATGCAATACGCCAGCCTGCATCTTGGCTGGAGCATCACTAAGACTACTTCCAATTTGGAGAGACGAGAGCAGTTTTGGAGAGTGGGCTGCTGGCCAAGTGTTGCTTCTCAGAGTGGGGTAAGACCTAGATGTTCTAAGTTTAAGCTTTCCTCAAAAACATAAAATAACAAGGCCACTTGTAAGAAGTATGCATGAGCATGGAGGATTTGTCTTCAGTGCTCTGGCAATGACCAACACACGTCCAGAATTTCACTGTCATTCTGTCTATCTGACTGTCTCTACGTGCCTTCTTCACTGGGCCCTTACTGGAAGTTAGTGCATGCATCATTAACTCGGGCTTCCTGGTGTTGAAATTTTCCTTTCTTTGCCCTTTGGATTATTTAATCTTGTGCATATGGCATAGTACAGTGGGGAACTGAGGAGGCAGCGATCCTACTGCAGGTAACAGGCATATGTCCGTCTCCAGCTGCAGCTGTCCAGGCCCTCTGTGCTTGACTCCCTTTCTCCAGGGCCCTGAGGCTGACACTCAGCCTAAATGCAGCCCTCCTCACCTTCCTGCACAGCATCCTAGTCCTTATTCCATGAGAGCCCAGGTCAAGAGAAGTGAAAGTCTATCCCCCTGGCACACACATTGTGCTTTCACTCTATTGGGCCGAATGTAAAGGATCTGTGGTACTGATAGCCACACGAGTGTCCAGAATTTCCCTGCAAAACGGAAGCTTCCAGGGTTCAGAAAGAGGGTGTTTTGATGGCTGTGCAATGTCTTTTCCAAGTGCCTCAAGGGGATTCAAATCCTTTTGAAACCTGAATTTCTTTCTTGTATCTAGGGAATATTCTCACCTCTGGCCAGAAGGCCTTCCCAACTAGGAGCACACCTATCCCGGGGTCAGGAGGTCTGCCAGCCTGCTAGCTCCTGGAGGGATTCCTGAGTATGTCCTCAGGCCCCAAGTGGTAACATGTGTTTCCAATTGCCTTTTTTAGCAGCAGCCAGGCACTCAAGTGAGGGGCGGGACTGTGATCTCCACTGGAAGCTCCTAATTCAGCCAATGGAGGCATCCATCTTCCTTTTGTCTCTCCATAGCAAGGGCCCAGGGAGTTTGTTTTTACTGCAAGCAGAGAGACTTTGTATGGGACACTCATGCATGCCTACTTCTGGGAATCTCTCTGAGTGTGATGAGGGGACACCAGTACACCATGATCAGGGATTGTGAGGCCACAGGAGCAATTGCCTTAACCAGACCCAAAGGGTAGGTGTAAGGGGCCGGGTTCATCCACTATTGTTTGGTCAAACACAGTTCCCATCTATGTTGAAACACAGCTCTCTCTGGGTTCTTTCTGGGCTTGTAATCTGCTGCCCTGAGCAGTGGACTGTGAGCCTGGAGGCTGGCTGCATATAGCTAATGATTTGGAGATTTTACTCCTTTGGACAATTCTTTTCCTGATGCACAGTTTCTCTCCAGGTTTTAGCAATCAATTGTCTGAATGTCATATCGCATCCATTGTAGAAAATTACTACATCAGTGTCTTGCTGTCTCTCTCTCTCTCTCTCTCTATCTATCTATCTATATCTATATCTATATCTATATCTATATCTATATCTATATCTATATCTATATCTATATCTATATCTATATATAACATGTAGAGGTCTGATAATATATTTTTGCTAGAGACCTGCACAGCTCTGGATTTGGGTAGTAATGCAGATACACCTGGCCCTTCTGAGCCACAGTCATGAGAGACATCTCACAGAGCCATTCATTTACCTCTTGTCACTCTAAAAATCTCTCTCAGCATAAACTACAGCTGCCAAATCATCTACTTCACTCTTGCTCTTTTTGTCCCCCGAGTCCTATCCCAAAACTGTAAATCAAAGAAAAAATAGACATTGTGCAGTTCCCTGTACACAGGACAGGCTGAGGCTGACCAGGGAGATGAAATACGCCAGCCTGCATTTGGTGGAGCATATCTAAAACTACTTACAATTTGGAGAGGCTAGGACAGTTTTGGAGAGTGGGCTTCAGGCCAAGTGTTGCTTCTCAGAGTGGGCTAAGACATAGATGTTCTAAGTGTAACCTTTCCTCACAAACATATGATAACCATGCCACTTGTAATAAGTATGCATGAGAATGTAGGGTTTGTCTTCAGTACTCAGGCACTGATCAACACAGGGCCAGAATTTGTCCTTTTCAGTCACTGTCATTCTGTCTCTCTGACTGTCTCTACGTGCCTTCTTCCCTGGACCCTTCATGGAAGTCAGTGCATGCATCGTGAAACAGGACTTCCTCTTGTTGAAATTTTCCTTTTTTTGCCCTTTGAATTACTTAGTCTCATGCATATGTCATAGTACAGAGGAGAACTTAGGAGACAGTGTTCCTGCTGCAGGTAATAGGCATATGTCCATCTCCAGCTGCAGCTGTCCTGGCCCTCTGTGCTTGACTCCCATTCTCCAGGGTCCTGTGGCTGACACTCAGCCTAAATGCAGCCCTCAATTTCCTGCACCACTTCCTTTTCCTTATTCCATGAGAGCCCAGGTCAAGAGAACTGAAACTCTAGCACCCTGGCAAACACATTGTGCTTTCCCTCTATTGGGCAGAATGTAAAGGATCTGTGGTACTGATGGCCACACCACTGTCCAGATTTTCCATGCAAAATGGAAGCTTCCTGGGTTCAGAAAGAGGGTGTTTTGATGGCTGTGAAATGTCTTTTCCAAGTGCCTCCTGGGGTTTCAAATCCTTTTGAAACCAGAAGTTCATTCTTGTATCTAGGGAATATTCTCACCTCTGGCCCAAAGGCCCTCCCAACTAGGAGCACAGATATCCTGGGGTCAGGAGGTCTGCCAGCCTGATAGCTCCTGAAGGGATTTCTGAGTATGTCCTCAGGCCCCAAGTGGTAACAGATATTTCCAATTGCCTTTATTAGCAGCAGCCAGGCCCTCAGGTGAGGGGTTTGGCTGTGATCTCCACTGGAAGCTCCTAATTCAGCCAATGGAGGCATCCATCTTTTGTCTCTCCATAGCAAGGGCCCAGGGAGTTTGTGCTTCATGCAAGCAGAGCGACTTTGTATGGGACACTCATGGATGCCTACTTCTGGGAATCTCTCTGAGTGTGATGTATGGACACCAGGACACCATAATCAGGGATTGTGAGGCCACAGGAGCAATTTCCTTGCTGTTCCCAAAGGGGAGGTGTAAGGGGCCGGGTTCATCCAATATTGTTTGGTCAAACACAGTTCCCATCTATGTTGAAACAAGCTCTTTCTGGTTTTTTTCTGGGCTTGTAATCTGCTGCCCTGAGCAGTGGACTGAGAGCCTTGAGGCTGAGTAGGCAGCCAAACATGACTGGACAGGTTCATGCCCCTGAATTCTAAGGCGTGCCCCAGATTACCCCATTGGCAGTGTTTGGTTGATAGTGAGGCATGGGATTGAATGGGGAACCCAGGGGAGCGAGACATGAGAGTCCCTTTGCATATGCATTCTTGCTTAGCCAGAATATGGGCTAGCTGGCTTGCCCTGACCAGCTAGGTTCTCTGTACATCAGTTGCAGGTGAGGCTGGCTACCTTGACACCCATGCTCTGAGACTACTACATGTGAGCTCAGAGCACACACAGACACACACACACACACACACACACACACACACAAACATACACACACACATTACTGTCAGGTCTGGTAGTACACCATATGGTGAAGGCTGGGGCAGTCTGGGGTCTGTGGGCATGAGAGCTGCTGCCTTACAATCTCTACAAGCCAGCTTTGAACCTGTCATCAATGAACACAGTGTAGGAGGTTTTTGAATTCTTGTCTCTTTCCAACTCATCTATTTCTCTTCTCGCCTTCTCTGTCTCTAACTCTCACATGCTCTCATCCAATCTGTCTTCACTCATTTATATATTCCTTATATACTTATTTTACTGACAGGCCCAGATATACAAAGAGAGTTACCAGAGCACTGCTGAGCTCTGGTTTGTTGTGTTGGCGATTTCACCTAGGCTACTGGAGCATCAGTTTGTAAGTCTTTCTGACACAAGCCATATTCTGTCTCCTCATTTCCATGCCAGTATCACTCAGAGTTTATAATAAAGATATACATACATATACATACATATATATTTAATATCTGTCATTTTTTGAATTGTCTACCTATTTATTTGACCTTAATTCTGAATTACCACATTTATAACAGCCTAGTTTTTCAGAAATAAATGGCCATGTAGCTGGAGTAGTATTCAATATAATTATAAATAGTAGAACCTTCCAGTAGCATTTCTAATCCTGTTTATATCAGCATTTTTTTATAATTATCATACCACAGAACTTCCTTCCTTTTTCTAGTGTAATCTTCAATAAGTATGTGTTTGTTTTCTTTTTCGGAAATCTTAATTTCCTTGGACCCTGAAGTGTTAGGGAATTTTTGAAGCAGCCCTCTGTTTCTCAGCAGATGGTTTCTATGTTTCTGTTGTAATCAAGTCTTCTTGTGGTTTTTGTTTTCATTATTTTTTATTTTTTCAAGTCCTCCTAAATCATCCCCATTTATTTGCATATTTATTTATTTAGTCTGCTATCACATGAGGGTAATTTTTTCTGCTTGATATATTTTCTCTTATAAATGAAGGGAACTCTTGATGCACAATGCATTTCCTGGGGAACATACTACACACATATGGTGAAGCCTTGTGTTGTCTAGGGTCTGTGGGCATAGAGCTGCTTCCTTACAATCTCTACAACCCACGTTTGAACCTGTCATGAATGAACACAGTCTAGGGGGATTTTGACTTCTGGTCTATTTCCAACTCCTCTATTTCTTTTCTCTCCTTCTCTGTCTCTGACTCTCACAGGCTCTCACTCACTCTGTCTGCACTCAGTAATAGTTTACTTATATCCTTATTTTATGGACAGGCCCAGATATACAAAGAGAGTTGCCAGAGCACTGCTGAGCTCTGGCTTGTTTTGTTGGTTATTTCACCTAGGCTACTGAAGCCTCAGCTTTGTAAGTCTCTCTGACACTAGCCATATTCTGTCTCCTCATATCCATGGCAGTATCTCACAGACTTTATAATAAAGATACACATCCATATATATATATAAATATACATATATATCTGTCATTTTTAGAATTGTCGACCTATGGTCTTCCTGTGGTTTTTATTATTTCTTCAAATCCTCCTAGATCATCCCCATATATTTGCATATGTATTTTTATATTTAGTTCGATATCACATGAGGGGTCATTTCTTATGCCTGATAGGTTTTCTCTTATAATTGAACGGAACTTTGGACACACAATACATTTCCTTTTGCAGATACTACAAACCACTTCAACTACTACTGCACTGTTTTTGACAGTGACATCCAATGCACAATGGATTAGTATTACATGGCTCTAAAGAATGTTCCCTATTTAACCTACAAAGTTTTTAACCTCACAAATATTTATTCTGTTCATTCTTGGGGGATGAATGGTTTACAGTCAACAGTTACATGTAATAGTGGCTACTGGGGTCATTTTTCCCACTTTCCCTGTATTTCTGTACATCATTTGTAACTTTCCTATTGAGGAGACGAAAACAGTCATAAATTGAGAGATCAGGGCCAAGCAGGAAGAGAGACAGAGAGACAGCTGCAGTTCTGATTTGCCACTAGCCCAGCTTTTCCCTAATTGGGTAAGTGGTGACCAGGGGCTCAAAATGGGGTCTTGGGCTTCCACATAGTTCTCTGGCATTCTTGCTTAGCCAGAATCTGGCCTGCTGGCTTCCCCGGACCAGCTAGGTTCTCTGTACATAAGTTGCAGGTGAGTCTGGCTATCTTAACACCCATGCTCTGAGACTACTATAGGTGAACTCTGAGCACACACAGATACACACAGACAGACAGACAGAAACACACACACACACACACACACACACACACATTACTGTCAGGTCTGGTAGTACAGCATATGGTGAAGGCTGGGGCTGTATGGGGTCTGAGGGCATGAGAGCCGCTGCCTTACAATCTCTACAAGCCAGGTTAGAACCTGTCATCAATGATGACAGTGTAGGAGGTTTTTGAATTCTGAGACACTGAAGAGGGAGAGTTTTTTGAACTGAGGCTTGCACTGGGAACTAGCAGCTGCCCTGTGTGTGTTGCCAGACTAGGAAACTTGTGGTTCCTTTCCATGTGGAGAGTCTCCTGTATGAGTTCCTTCTCAAGCAATTTTCGATCAGTCCCCTTGGAGCTGCATATAGCTAATGATTTGGAGATTTTACTCCTTTGGACAATTATTTTCCTGATGCACAGTTTCTCTCCAGGTGTTAGCAATCAATTGTCTGAATGTCATATCGAATCCATTGTAGAAAATGACTATATCAGTCTCTCTCTCTCTCTCTCTCTCTCTCTCTCTCTCTCTATATATATATATATATATATATATATATATATATATATATATATATAACATGTAGAAGTCTGAAAATATTTTTTAACTAGAGACCTGCACAGCTCTGGATTAGGGTAGTAAAGTGGATACACCTGGCCCTTCTGAGCCACAGTCATGAGAGACATCTCACAGAGCCATATCGTTTATCACTGTACAAATCTCTCTCAGCACAAACTACCACGGCCAAAACATCTACTTCCCTCTTGCTCTTTTTGTCCACCGAGTCCTATCCCAAAACTGTAAATCAAAGAAGAAATAGACATAGTGCAGTTCCCTGCATACAGGACAGGCTGAGGTTGGACCAGGGAGATGCAATATGCCAGTGCATCTTGGCTGGAACATCACTAAGACTACTTCCTGTTTGGAGATTCGGGGGCAGTTTTGGAGAGTGGGCTGATGGCCAAGTGTTGCTTCTCAGAGTGACTAAGACCTAGATGTTCTAAGTGTTACCTTTCCTCAAAAACATATCATAGCAATGCCACTTGTAAGAAGTATGCATGGGCATGGATGGTCTGTCTTCAGTGCTCTGGCACTGATCAACACAGGGCCAGAATTTCAGTCCTTTTCTGTCTCTGTCACCTGTCTCTCTGACTGTCTCTATGTTTCTTCTTCACTGGGTCCTTACTGGAAGTCAGTGCATGCATCGTGAACTCAGTCTTCCTGGTGTTGAAATTTTCCTTTCTTTGCCCTTTGGATTATTTAGTCTCCTGCACATGGTGTAGTACAGAGGGGAACTGCAAAGACAGCGTTGCTGCTGCAGGTTCCAGGCATGTGTCCATCTGCAGCTGCAGCTGTCCAGGCCCTCTGTTCTTGACTCCCAATCTCTAGGGCCCTGAGGCTGACACTCAGACTAAATGCAGCCCTCCTCACCTTCCTGCACAGCGTCCTTGTCCTTATTCCATCAGAGCCCAGGTCAAGAGAAGTGAAACTCTATCCCCCTGGCACACACATTGTGCTTTCCCTCTATTAAGCCGAATGTAAAGGATCTGTGGTACTGATGGCCACACCAGTGTCCAGATTTTCTACGGAAAACGGAAACTTCTAGGGTTCTGAAAGAGGGTGTTTTGATGGCTGTGAAATGTCTTTTCCAAGTGCCTCATGGGGTTTTCAAATTCTTTTGAAACCTGAAGTTCTTTCTTGTATTTAGGGAATATTCTCACCTCTGGCCAGAAGGGCCATCCAACTCAGAGCACTGCTATCTCGGGGTCAGGAGTTCTGCCAGCCTGCTACCTCCTGGAGGGATTCCTGAGTATGTCCTCAGGGCACAAGTGGTAACAGGTGTTTCCAATTTCCTTTATTAGCAGCAGCCAGACCCTCAGGTTAGGTGCGGGGCTGTGATCTCCACTGGAAGCTCCGAATTCAGCCAATGGAGGCATCCATCTTTCTTTTGTCTGTCCATAGCTAGGGCCCGGGGAGTTTGTGCTTCCTGCAAGCAGAGCGACTTTGTACGGGACACTCATGCATGCCTACTTCTGGGAATCTCTCAGAGTGTTATATGTGGACACCAGGACACCATGATCAGAGATGTGAGGCCACAGGAGCAATTGCCTTAGCCAGACCCAAAGGGTAGGTGTAAGGGACAGGGTTTATCCATTATTGTTTGGTCGAACACAGTTCCCATCTATGTTGAAACACAGCTCTTTCTGGGTACTTTCTGTGCTTGTAATCTGATGCCCTGAGCAGTGGACTGAGACCTGGAGGCTGAGTTTGCAGCCAAATGTGACTGGACAGGCTCATGCCCCTGAATTCAGAGGGGTGCCCCAGCTTCCCCTGAATGATAGTGAGGCATGGGATTGAATAGGGAACTCATGAGCTTTAGACATGAGATTCCCTTTGCATATGCATTCTTGCTTAGCCAGAATCTGGGTTAGCTGGCTTGCCCTGACCAGCTAGGTTCTCTGTACATAAGTTTCAGGCGAGGCTGGCTACCTTGACACCATGATCTTAGACTACTACAGGTGAGCTCTCAGCACACACAGACACACACAGTGAGACATACAGACAGACAGACACACACACATTACTGTCAGGTCTGGTAGTACAGCATATGTTGAAGGCTGGGTCTGTCTGGGTTCTGTGGGCATGAGAGCTGATGCCTTACCATCTCTACAAGCCAGATTTGAACCTGTCATCAATGAATACAATGTAGGAGGTTTTTGAATTCTGAGACACTGAAGAGGGAGAGTTTTTTGCTCTGAGGCTTGCACTGGGAACTAGCAGCTGCCCTGTGTGTGTTGCCATACAAGGAAACTTATGGTGCATGTCCATGTGGTGAGTCTCCTGGATGAGTTCCTTCTCAAGCCTTTTTCGATCAGTCCCCATGGAGCTGCATATACCTAATGATTTGTAGATTTTACTCCTTTGGACAATTCTTTTCCTGTTGCACAGTTTCTCTCCAGGTTTTAGCAATCAATTGTCTGAATGTCATATCGAATCCATTGTAGAAAATGACTATGTCAGTGTCTTCCTCTCTCTCTCTCTCTCTCTCTCTATATATATATATATATATATATATATACATACATATATATATGTATATATATATATATATATATAACAGGTAGAGAACTGAAAATATATTTTAGCTAGAGACCTTCACAGCTCTGGATTCAGGACGTAATGCGGATACACCTGGCCCTTCTGAGCCACAGTCATGAGAGACATCTCACAGAGCCGTTTGTTTACCTCTTGTCACTCTACAAATCTCTCTCAGCACAAACTACAGCTGCCAAATCATCTACTTCACTCTTGCTCTTTTTGTCCACCAAGTCCTATCCCAAAACTGTAAATCAAAGAAGAAATAGACATAGTGCAGTTCCCTGCACAAAGGGAAGGCTGAGGCTGGACCAGGGAGATGAAATAAGCCAGCCTGTATTTGGCTGGAGCATCACTAAAACTACTTCCAAATTGGAGAGGCAAGGGCAGTTTTGGAGAGTGGGCTGCAGACCAGTGTTGCTTCTCAGAGTGGGCTAAGACCTAGATGTTTTAAGTGTAACCTTTCCTCACAAACATAAAATAACAATGCCACTTGTAAGAAGTATGCATGGGCATGGAGGGTTTGTCTTCAGTGCTCTGGCACTGATCAAAACAGGGCCAGAATTTCTGTCCTTTGCAGTCAATGTCATTCTGTCTCTCTGGATGTCTCTAAGTGCCTTTTTCCCGGGACCCTTTGTGGAAGTCAGTGCATACATCTTGAACTCGGTCTTCCTGGTGTTGAAATTTTCCTTTCTTTTCCCTTTGGATTACTTAGTCTCGTGCATATGGCATAGTACAGAGGAGAACTGAGGAGACAGCGTTCCTGCTTCAGGTAACAGGCATATGTCCATCTCCAGCTGCAGCTGTCCAGGCCCTCTGTGCTAGACTCCCATTATCCAGGGCCCTGTGGCTGACACTCAGCCTAAATGCAGCCCTCCACAATTTTTTGCACCTCATCCTTGTCCTTATTCCATGAGAGTCCAGGTCAAGAGAAATAAAACTCTACCACCCTGGCACACACATTGTGCTTTCCCTCTATTGGGCCGAATGTAAAGGATCTGTGGTACTGATGGCCACACCACTGTCCAGATTTTCCACGCAAAACGGAAGCTTCCAGGGTTCTTAAAGAGGGTGTTTTGATGGCTGTGAAATGTCTTTTCCAAGTGCCTCATAGGGTTTCAAATCCTTTTGAAACCTGAAGTTCATTCTTTTATCTAGGGAATATTCTCACCTCTGGCCTGAAGGCCCTCCCAACTAGGAGCACAGCTATCCCGGGGTTAGGAGGTCTGCCAGCCTGCTAGCTCCTGGAGGGATTCCTGAGTATGTCCTCAGGCCTCACGTGGTAACAGGTGTTTCCAATTGCCTTTATTAGCAGCAGCCTGGTCCACAGGTGAGGAGTGGCGCTGTGATCTCCACTGTAAGCTCCTAATTCAGCCAATGGAGGCATCCATCTTCCTTTTGTCTTTGCATAGCAATGGCCCAGGGAGTTTGTGCTTCCTGCAAGCAGAGAGACTTTGTATGGGACACTCATGCATGCCTACTAATGGGAATCTCTCTAAGTGTGATGTGTGGAGACCAGAACACCATGATCAGGGATTGTGAGGCCACAGGAGCAATTGCCTTAGCCGGACCCAAATGGTAGGTTTGAGGGGCCGGGTTCATCCACTATTGTTTGGTCAAACAAAGTTCCCATCTATGTTGAAACACAGCTCTTTCTGGGTTCATTCTGGGCTTGTAAACTGCTGCCCTGAGCAGTGGACTGAGAGCCAGGAGGCTGAGTAGGCATCCAAACGTGACTGGACAGGCTCCTGCCCCTGAATTCTGAGGGGTGCCCCAGCTTACCCCGTTGGCAGTGTTTGGATGATAGTGAGGCATGAGATTGAATCGGGAACTAAGGAGAGGGAGACATGAGAGTCCCTGTGCATGTTCATTCTTGCTTAGCCAGAATCTGGGCTAGCTGGCTTGCCTTGACCAGCTAGGTTCTCTGTACATAAGTTGCAGGTGAGGCTGGCTACCTTCCAACCCATGCTCTGAGACTACTATAGGTGAGCTCTGAGCACACACAGACACAGAAGACAGACAGACACAGACACACACACACATTACTGTCTGGTCTGGTAGTACTGCATATGGTGAAGGCTGGGGCTGTCTGGGGTCTGTGGGCATGAGAGCTGCAGCTTTACAATCTCTACAAGCCAGGTTTGGACCTGTCATCAATGAACACAGTGTAGGAGGTTTTTGAATTCTCATCTCTTTCCAGCAGAAGTGGCTGGTGGGCGGGCTTTCCAGAGGCTGCCCAATGAGAGTGCTGCAGGGCCGTGTGGGCGGTGCTCAAGTTTGCTGGGCAATCACTGACTAGGGGCCTTGAAACTCCTTGGCATGAAGTAGCACACTGGCCAATGATATTGCTGGCAGGGTTTCTGGGAGAGGCCTAGGCCTCTGGCCTATCAGAGCATGGCTGGTGCCCTGTCTGTCGGCCTTCTGAAGTAAGCCCGAAAATCGGAGCTCAGACATGGCCTTAAAAGCCTGGGTGTGCTTCCAGGAAGTGCGAAGCAGGTTTCAGCCCAAGGCCCTGCCTTGCAGAAGCTGTCCAGTGTGCATGTGTATAACTCCGTTTCTGCCTGTGCATCTGTCGATGTGTGCGTGTGTAACTGTGAGAGTGTGTGTTTGTGTGTGTTTGTATGTGTGTGTGTGTGTGAGAGGAAGAGAGAGACAACAACAGATTCACTGTGGCACAGGTGATTTTGTGCAAAACACTTGGCACATTCTGATTTACAGCTCAATGTTGACACCATTGTAGCTCTCCTTGGCCCTTGGTCACTTTTCTTCTTTTCAGATGTAAAGACACTGAAGAGGGAGAGGTTTTTGCCCTGAGGCTTTCACTGGGAACGAGCAGCTGCCCTGTGTGTATTGCCAGACTAGGAAACTTGTGGTGCCTGTCCATGTGGAGAGTCTCCTGGATGAGATCCTTCTGGAGCCTTTTTCGCTCAGTCCCGTTGGAGCTGCATATAGCTAATGGTTTTGGGATTTTACTCTTTTGGACAATTCTTTTCCTAATGCTCCGTTTCTCTCCAGGCATTAGCAATCAATTGTCTGAATGTCCTATCGCATCCATTGTAGAAAATGACTACATCAGTGTCTTGCTCTCTCTCTCTCTCTTTATATATACATATGATGTAGAGGTCAAAAATATATTTTAGCTAGAGACCTGCACAGCTCTGGATTCAGGTAGTAATGAGGATACACCTGGCCCTTCTGAGCCACAGTAATGAGAGTCATCTCACAGAGCCATTCGTTTACCTCTTGTCACTCTACAAATCTCTCTCAGCAAAAACTACAGCTGCCAAATCATCTACTTCCCTCTTGTTCTTTTTGTCCACCAAGTCCTATCCCAAAACTGTAAATCAAAGAAGAAATAGACATAGTGCAGTTCCCGCACACAGGGCAGACTGAGGCTGGACCAGGGAGATGAAGTACGCTAGCCTGCATTTGGCTGGAGCATCACTAAAACTACTTCCAATTTGGAGAGGCAAGGGAAGTTTTGGAGAGTGTGCTGCAGGCCAAGTGTTGCTTCTCAGAGTGGGCTACGACATAGATGATCTAAGTGTAACCTTTCCTCACAAACATAAAATAACAATGCCACTTGTAAGAAGTATGCATGCACATGGAGGATTTGTCTTCAGTGCTCTGGCACTGATAAACACAGGTCCAGAATTTCTGTCCTTTTCTGTCACTGTCATTCTATCTCTCTGACTGTCTCTACGTGCCTTCTTCACTGGACCCTTACTGGAAGTCAGTGCATGCATCGTGAACTCGGTCTTCCTGGTGTTGACGTTTTCCTTTCTTTGCCCTTTGGATTATTTAATATCATGCATATGGCGTAGTACAGTGGGGAACTGAGGAGGCATCGAGCCTACTGCAGGTAACAGGCATGTGTCCATATCCAGCTGCAGCTGTCCAGGCACTCTGTGATTGACTCCCATTCTCCAGGGACCTGAGGCTGACACTCAGCCTAAATGCAGCCCTCCTCACCTAGTGCACAGCATCCTAGTCCTTATTCCATGAGAGCCCAGGTCAAGAGAAGTGAAACTCTGTCCCCCTGGCACACACATTGTGTTTTCCCTCTATTGGGCCAAATGTAAAGGATCTGTGGTACTGATGGCCACACAAGTGTCCAGATTTTCCATGCAAAACGGAAGCCTCCAAGGTTCATAGGGTTCATAAAGAGGGTGTTTTGATGGCTGTGAAATGTCTTTTCCAAGTGCCTCCTGGGGTTTAAAATCCTTTTTGATACCTGAAGTTCTTTCTTGTATCTAGGGAATATTCTCACCTCTGGCCAGAAGGCCCTCCCAACTTGGAGCACACCTATCCCGGGGTCAGGAGGTCTGCCAACCTGCTAGCTCCTGGAGGGATTCCTGAGTATGTCCTCAGGCCCCTAGTGGTAACAGGTGTTTGCAATTGCCTTTATTAGCAGCAGCCAGGCCCTCAGGTGAGGGGCGGTTCTGTGATCTCCCTGGAAGCTCCTAATATAGCCAATGGAGGCATCCATCTTCCTTTTGTCTCTCCATAGCAAGGGCCCCGTGAGTTTGTGCTTCCTGCAAGCAGAGCGACTTTGTATGGGACACTCATGCATGCCTACTTCTGGGAATCTCTCTGAGTGTGATGTGTGGACACCAGGAAACCATGATCAGGGATTGTTAGGCCACAGGAGCAATTGCCTTAGCCGGACCCAAAAAGTAGGTGTGATGGGCCAGGTTCATCCACTATTGTTTGGTCAAACACAGTTCCCATCTATGTAGAGACACAGATCTTTCTGTGTTCATTCTGGGCTTGTAATCTGCTGCCCTGAGCAGTGGACTGTGAGTCTGGAGGCTGAGTAGGCAGCCAAACGTGACTGGACAGGCTCCTGCCCCTGAATTCTGAGGGGTGCCCCAGCTTCCTCCATTTGCAGTGTTTGGATGATAGTGAGGCATGAGATTGAATCAGGAACTCAGGAGAGGGAGACATGAGAGTCCCTTTGCATGTGCATTCTTGCTTAGCCAGAATCTGGGCTCCTGGCTTGCCCTAACCAGCTAGGTTCTCTGTACATAAGTTGCAGGTGAGGCTGGCTACCTTCTCACCCCTGCTCTGAGAGTACTATAGGTGAGCTCTGAGCACACACAGACAGAAAGACAGATAGACAGACAGACTCACATACACACATTACTGTCAGGTCGGGTAGTACAGCATATGGTGAAGGCTGTGGCTCTCTGGAGTGTTTGTGCATGAGAGATGCTGCCTTACAATCTCTACAAGCCAGCTTTGAACCTGTCATCCATGAACACTGTGTAGGAGGTTTTTGAATTCTCATCTCTTTCCAGCAGAAGTGGCTGGTTGGCCGGCCTTCCAGAGGATCCCCAATGAGCGTGCTCCTGGGCCGTGTGACTAGGGGCCTTGACACTCCTGGGCGTTTCCTCGCACACTCGCCAATGATATTGCTGGCAGGGGTTCTGGGCGTGGCCTAGGCCTCTGGCCTATCAGAGCATGGCTGTTGCCCTGTCTACAGGCCTTCTGAAGTAAGCCCGACATGGGAGCTCAGATCTGGCCTTAAAAGGCTGGGCGTGCTTCCAGGAAGTGCGAAGCAGGGTTCAACACAGGGCCCTGCCTTGCAGAAGCTGTCCAGTGTGCGTGTGTATAACTCCGTTTCTGCCTGTGCCTCTGTGGATGTGTGCGTTTGTGTAACTGTGAGAGTGTGTGTTTGTGTGTGTGTGTGTGTGGGAGGGAGAGAGAGAGAACAACAGAATCACTGTGGCACAGGTGATTTTGTCCAAAACACTTGGCACATTCTGATTTACAGCTCAATATTGACACCATTGTAGCTCTCCTTGGCCCTTGGTCACTTTTCTTCTTTTCAGATGTAAAGACACTGAAGAGGGAGAGGTTTTTGCCCTGAGGCTTGCACTGGGAACTAGCAGCTGCCCTGTGTGTGTTGCCAGACTAGGAAACTTGTGGTGCCTGTCCATGTGGAGAGTCTCCAGGATGAGTTCCTTCTGGAGCCTTTTTCCTTAGGTCCCATTGGCGCTACATATAGCTAATGATTTGGAGATTTTACTCCTTTGGATAATTCTTTTCCTGATGCACAGTTTCTCTCCTGATTTAGCAATCAATTGTATGAATGTCATATCACATCCATTGTAGAAAATGAGTACATCAGTGTGTCTCTCTCTCTTTCTCTACATATATATATATATATATATATATATATATATATATATATGTAACATGTAGAGGTCTGAAAAAAAATTTTTAGCTAGATACCTGCTCAGCTCTGGATTAGAGTAAGAATGCTATTACACTTGGCCCTTCTGATCCACAGTCATGTGTGACATCTCACAGAGCCATTCCTATACCTCTTATCACTCTACAAATCTCTCTCTGCACAAACTACCGCTGCCAAATCATCTACTTCCCTCTTACTCTTTTTTTTCACGGAGTCCTATCCCAAAAATGTAAATCAAAGAAGAAATATCATAGTGCATTTCCCTGCACACAGCAAAGTCTGAGGATGGACCAGGGAGATGTAATACACCAGCCTGCATCTTGGCTGGAGTATCACTAAGACTACTTCCAAATGGAGAGGTGAGGGCAGTTTTGGAGAGTGGGCTGCAGGCCAAGTGTTGCTTCTCAGAGAGGGCTAAGACCTAGATGTTCTAAGTGTGACCTTTCCTCACAAACATAAAATAACAATGCCACTTGTAAGAAGTATGCATGGGCATGGAGGGTTTGTCTTCAGTGCTCTGGCACTTATCAACACAGGGCCTGAATTTCAGTCCTTTTCTGTCTCTGTCATCCTGTCTCTCTGACTGTCTCTACGTGCCTTCTTCACTGGGCCCTTTTTTATATCAGTGCATGCATAGTGATCTCGGACTTCCTGGTGTTGAAATTTTCCTTTCTTTGCCCTTTGGATTATTTAGTCTCCTGCATATGGCGTAGTACATTGGGGAACTGAGGAGACAGTGATCCTGCTGCAGGTAACAGGAATATGTCCATATCCAGCTGCAGCTGTCCAGGCCCTCTGTGCTTGAATCCCATTCTCCAGGGCCCTGAGTCTGACACTCACCTAAATGCAGCCCTCCTAATTTCCTGCACTACATCCTTGTCCTTATTCCATGAGAGCCCAGGTCAAGAGAAGTGAAACTCTATACCCCTGGCACATACATTGTGCTTTCCCTCTATTTGTGCCAATGTAAAGGATCTGTGGTACTGATGGCCACACCAGTGTCCAGATTTTCAACACAAAACAGACGCATCCAGGGTTCTGAAAGACGGTGTTTTGATGTCTGTGAAAAGTCTTTTCCCAGTGCCTCATGGAGTTTTAAATCATTTTGAAACTTGAAGTTCATTCTTGTATCTAGGGAATATTCTCACCTCTGGCCAGAATGCCCTCCCAAATAGGAGCACATCTATCCAGGGTCAGGAGGTTTGCCAGCCTGCTAGCTCCTGGAGGGATTCCTGAGTATGTCCTCAGGGCCCATGTGGTCACAGGTGTTTCCAATTGCCTTTATTAGCAGCAGTCAGGCCCTCAGGTAAGGGGCGGGGCTGTGATCTCCACTGGAAGCTCCTAATTCAGCCAATGGAGGCATCCATCTTCCTATTGTCTCTCCATAGCAAGGGCTCGGGGAGTTTGTGCTTGCTGCAAGTAGGGTGACTTTGTATGGGACACTCATGGATGCCTACTTCTGGGAATCTCTCTGAGTGTGATGTGTGGACACCAGGACACCATGATCAGGGATTGTGAGGCCACAGGCGCAATTGCCTTGCTGTTTCCAAAGGGGAGGTGTAAGGGGCCGGGTTCATCCACTATTGTTTGGTCAAAAACAGTTCCCATCTATGTTGAGACACAGCTCTTTCTGGGTTCTTTCTGGGCTTGTAATCTGCTGCCCTGAGAAGTGGACTGGGAACCTGGAGGCTGAGTATGCAGCCAAACGTGACTGGACAGGGTCCTGCCCCTGAATTCTGAGGGGTTCCCCAGCTTCCCCCGTTGGCAGTGTTTGGATGATAGTGAGTCATGAGATTGAATCGGAACTCAGGAGAGCAGACATGAGAGTCCCATTGCATATGCATTCTTGCTTAGCCAGAATCTGGGCTAGCTGGCTTTCCCTAACCAGCTAGGTTCTCTGTACATAAGTTGCAGGTGAGGCTGGCTACCTTGCCACCCATGCTCTGAGACTACTATAGTTGAGTTCTGAGCACACACAGACACACAGAGTCAAACAGACAGACAGACCCACACACAGAAATTACTGTCAGGTCTAGTAGTACAGCATATGGTGAAGGCTGTGGCTGTCTGGGGTTTGTGGGCATGAGAGCTTCTGCCTTACAATCTCTACAAGCCAGGTTTGAACCTGTCATCAATGAACACAATGTAGGAGTTTTTTCAATTCTGGTCTCTTTCCACCTCATCTATTTCTCTTCTCACCTTCTCTGTCTCTAACTCTCACATGCTCTCACACACTCTGTCTTCTCTCATTAATATTTTACTTATATACGTATTTTAATGATAGGACCAGATACACAAAGAGAGTTACCAGAGCACTGCTGAGCTCTGGCTTGTTGTGTTGGCGATTTCACCTAGGCTACTGGAGCCTCAGTTTGTAAGTCTTTCTGACACAGCCATATTCTGTCTCCTCATTTCCATGCCAATATTACTCAGAGTTTATATTAAAGATATACATACATATATAAATATATATATATATTTATATCTGTCATTTTTAGAATTTTTGACATATGTATTTGACCTTAATTCAGAAATACCACATTTGTAACAGCCTAGTTTTTCAGAAATAATTGGCCATATAATTGGCGCAGCATTCAATTCAAATATAAATAATAGACCCTCCAGTAGCATTTCTAATACTGTTTCTATCAGTATCCTTATTGTAATTATCATAGCCCAGAACTTCCCTTCTTTTTCTAGTGTAAGCCACAATACGTATGTGATTTTTTTCTTTTTCTGGAAATCTTAATTTCCCTGGATCCTGAAGTGTTAGGAAATTTTTGAATCAGGTCTTCTTGTGGTTTTTGTTTTCATTTTTTTATTTTTTAAAGTCCTCCTAGATCATCCCCATTTATTTGCATATTTATTTATTTGGTCACGTATCACATGACGGGTCATTTCTTCTGCTTGATAGATTTTCTCTTATAATTGAAGGGAATTTTCGATGCACAATACATTTCCTGGGGAAAATACTACACACATATGGTGAAGGCTTGGGTTGTCTGGGATCTGTGGGCATTAGAGCTGCTGACTTACAATCTCTACAACCCAGGTTTGAACCTGTCATGAATGAACACAGTCTAGGGGGGTTTTGTCTTCTGGTCTATTTCAAACTCTTCTATTTCTCTTCTCGCCATCTCTGTCTCTGACTCTCACAGGCTCTCACTCACTCTGTCTGCACTCAGTAATATTTTACTTATATCCTTATTTTATTGACAGGCCCAGATATACAAAGAGAGTTGCCAGAGCACTGCGGAGCTCTGGCTTGTTTTGTTGGTGATTTCACCTAGGCTACTGGAGCCTCAGCTTTGTAAGTCTGTCTGACTAAAGCCATATTCTTTTTTTTTAATTTTTTATTTATGAAAGGATTAGTGAACAAAAGCATAAGGTAGGAGGGTACAACTCCACACAATTCCCACCACCGAATCCCCATAACCCACCCCCTCCCATGGTAGCTTTCCCATTCTCTATCCCTCTGGGAGCATGGACCCAGGGTCTTTGAGGGTTGCAGAAGGTAGAAGGTCTGGCTTCTGTAGTTGCTTCCCCGCTGAACATGGGCGTTGACTGGTCGGTCCATACCCCCAGTCTGCCTCTCTCTTTCCCTAGTAGGGTGTGTCTCTGGGGAAGCTGAGCTCCAGGACACATTGGTGGGGTCTTCAATCCAGGGAAGCCTAGCCAGCATCCTGGTGGCATCTGGAACCTGGTGATTGAAAAGAGAGTTAACATATGAAGCCAAACAATTTGTTGAGCAATCATGGATCCCAAGCTTGGAATAGTGGAGAGGAAGTGTTAGGGAGGTACTCACTGCAAACTCTAGTGTTCTTCTGCTTTCAGGTATATATTTTGCAGTAGTTTATGGATACGTGTGCACATAAGCTCTCTCTCACAGAAACTGGTGTATATCTAGGTTATGGGACTTTGTTAGAAAGTGAACTACCTGAGATGAAATTAGAGTGTACTATTAAAGGAAAGGTCTCACCCGAGTAATGAAGCTGAAGGGTTGTCATTCCACACGTGAAGTCTCTGGATACAGTCTGAGGTGAAGCATGTTGAGATGGCAATCGTTGCTTTGGTTAGGTTGTGATCGGCGGATGCAATATTATTTGGTTTGGATTGGGAGATGTATACGGGAAAGTGGGTCCTATCCAAGGGTTCCAGGACTGGGGAACTGGAGCCTCAGCTTTGTAAGTCTGTCTGACTCAAGCCATATTCTGTCTCCTCATATCCATGGCAGTATGTCTCAGACTTTATAAAAGATATAAATCCATATACATATATATACACATATATAAATATACAAATATATCTGTCATTTTTGGAATTGTCAACCTATGTAATTGATCTTAATCAGAATTAACACATTTATAACAGCTTCCTTTTTCATTAATAATTGGCCACGTAGTTGGAGCAGGATTCAATACAATTATAAATAATAGAACCTTCCAGTAGCATTTCTAATAGCATTCTATCAGCATCCTTATTGTAATTATTATAATACAGAAATATTCTCCTTTCTCTAGTGTAAGCTTCAATACATATGAGTTTCTTTTCAATCTCCTGAAATCTTAATTTCCCTGGACTCTGAAGTGTCTCGGAATTTTTGAAGCAGCCCTCTGTTTCTCAGCAGATGGTTTCTATGTTTCTGCTCTAATCAGGTCTTCTTGTGCTTTTTGTATTTATTTTTCATTTTTGTCAAATCCTCCTAGATCATCCAAATTTATTTGCATATTTATTTATTTATTTAGTCCTTTATTACATAAAGAGTCATTTATTCTGCTTGAAAGATTTTTCTCTTATAATTGAAGGAAAGTTTACACTCACAATACATTTTCTGTGGTAAATACTACACACATATGGTGAAGGCTGGGGTTGTCTGGTGTCTGTGGACATGAGACTGCTGCCTTACAATCTCTACAGCCCAGGTATGAACCTGTCATCAATGAACACAGTGTAGGAGGTTTTGGATTTCTGGTCTCTTTCCAACTCTTCTATTTCTCTTCTCGCCATCTCTGTCTCTGACTCTCACAGGCTCTCACTCACTCTGTCTGCACTCAGTAATATTTTACTTATATATTATTTTACTGTAAGGCCTAGATATACAAAGAGAGTTGCCAGAGCACTGCTGAGCTCTGGCTTGTTTTGTAGGCGATTTCACCTAGGTTTCTGGAGCCTCAGCTTTGTAAGTCTCTCTGGCACAAGCCATACTCTGTCTCCTCATAGCCATGCCAGTATCCCTCATAGTTGATAATAAGGATACACATACATATATGTACATATATATACATATATATATATATCAGTTATTTTTAGAAATGTTGACTTTTTATTTGATCTTAATGCAGAATTACCGCATTTATAACAGCCTCCATATTCATAAATAATTGGTCACATAGTTGGAGCAGGATTCACTACAATTTTAAATTAGAAACCTTCCAGGAGCATTTCCAATAGCCTTTCTATCAGTATCCTTATTGTAATTATCATAGCACAGAACTTGCCTCCATTTTCTAGTGTAAGCTTCAATACATATGCGTTTCTTTTCATTCTTGGTAATTCTTAATTTGCCTGGACCCTGAACTGTCAGGGAATTTTTGAAGCAGCCCTCTGTTTCTCAGCACATGTTTTCTATATTTATGCTGTAATCAGGTTTTCCTGTGGTCTTTGTTTTTATTTTGTAATTTTTTCAAGTCCTCCTAGATCATCCCCATTTATGCATATTTATTTATTTATTTAGTCCAATATCACATGAGGGGTCATTTCTTCTGCCTGATAGATTTTCTCTTATAATTGAAGGGAACTTCTGACACACAATACATTTCCTTTTAATGATACTACACACTACTACAACTACTACTGCACTGTTGTTGACAGTGACATCCAATGCACAATGGATTAGTATTGCATGGCTCTAGAGAATGCTCACTATTTAACCTACAATGTTTCTAACCTCACAAATATTTATTCTTTTCTTTCTTTGGGGATGAATGGTTTACAGTGAACAGTTACATGTAATAGTGGGCAAGGGGGTAATTTTTCCCACTTTCCTTGTGTTCTGTACATCACTTGTAACTTTCTTATTGAGGAGAAGGAAGCAGTCATAAATTGATAGAGCAGGGCCCAAGCAGGAAGGGAGACAGAGAGACAGCTGCAGCTCTGATTTGCCACTAGCCCAGCTTTTCCCTAGCTGGGTAATTGGTGACCAGGGGCTCAAAATGGGGTCCTGGGCTTCCACAAGTTCTCTGGCATTCTTGATTGGTCAGATTCTGGGCTAGCTTGCTTGCCCTGACCAGCTAGGTTCTCTGTACATAAGTTGCAGGTGAGGCTGGCTACCTTCTCACCCATGCTCTGAGACTAATATAGGTGAGCTCTGAGCACACACAGACACAGACAGACGGACACACTCACACACACATAACTGTGAAGTCTGGTAGTACAGAATATGGTGAAGGCTAGGGCTGTCTGAGTTCTGTAGGCATGAGAGCTGCTGCTTTACAATCTCTACAAGCCAGCTTTGAACCTGTCATCAATGAACACAGTGTAGGAGGTTTTTGAATTCTCATCTCTTTCCAGCAGAAATGGCTGTTGGGCGGGCATTCCAGAGGCTGCCCAATGAGCGTGCTGCAGGGCCGTGTGGGTGGTGATCAAGGTTGCTGGCCAATCACTGACTAGGGGCCATGACACTCCTGGGCGTGTCCTAGCACACTGGCCAATGATATTGCTGGCAGGGGTTCTGGGCGTGGCCTACTCCTCTGGCATATCAGAGCATGGCTGGTGCCCTGTCTGCAGGCCTTCTGAAGTAAGCCCGCCAATGGGAGCTCAGAGCTGGCCTTAAAAGGCTGGGCTGCTTCCAGGAAGTGTGAAGCAGGTTCAGCCCAGGGCCCTGCCTTGTAGAAGCTGTCCAGTGCGCATGTGTATATCTCCGTTGGTGCCTGTGCCTCTGTGGATGTGTGCGTGTGTGTGACTGTGAGAGTGTGTGTTTGTGTATGTGTGTGTGTGAGGGAGGGAGAGAGAGAGAAAACAACAGAATCACTGTGGCACAGGTGATTTTGTGCAAAGCACTTGGCACATTCTGATTTACAGCTCAATATGACAGCATTATAGCTCTCCTTGGCCATTGGCCACTTTTCTTCTTTTCAGATGTGAAGACACTGAAGACGGAGAGGTTTTTTCCCTGTGGCTTGCACTGGAAACTAGCAGCTGCCCTGTGTTTGTTGCCAGACTAGGAAACTTGTGAGCCTGTCCATGTGGAATGTCTCCTGGATGAGTTCCTACTCGAGACTTTTTTGCTCAGTCCCGTTGGAGCTGCATATAGCTAATCATGTGGAGATTTTACTCCTTAGGACAATTCTTTTCCTGATGCACAGTTTCCCTCTAGGTTTTAGCAATTGTTTGAATGTCATATCGAATCCATTGTAGAAAATGACTACATCAGTATCTCCCTCTCTCTATATATATATGTAACATGTAGAGGTCTGAAAATATTTTTTAGCTAGAGACCTGTGCAACTCTGGATTAGGGTAGTAATGCGAAAACCCCTGGCCCTTCTGAGCCACAGTCATGAGATACATCTCACAGAGCCATTCGTATACCTCTTATCACTCTAAAAATCTCTCTCAGAACAAACTACAGCTGCCAAATCATCTACTTCCCTCTTGCTCATTTTGTCCACCGAGTCCTATCCAAAACTGTAAATCAAAGAAGAAATAGACATAGTGCAGTTCCCTGCACACAGGACAGGCTGAGGCTGGACCAAGGAGATGCAATACGTCAGCCTGCATCTTAGCTGGAGCATCATTAAGACTACTTCTAATTTGGAGAGGCAAGGGCAGTTTGGGATAGTGGGCTGCAGGCCAAGTGTTGCTTCTCAGAGTGGGCTAAGATCTAGATGTTCTAAGTGTTACTTTCCTCACAAACATAAAATAGCAATGTCACTTGTAAGAAGTTTCCATGGACATGGAGCGTTTGTCTTCAGTGCTCTGGCACTGATCAACACAGGGACAGAATTTCATTCCTTTTCTCGATTGCCCTGAGCATCTGTACATAAGTGGCAGGTGAGGCTGGCTACCTTGCCACCCGTGCTCTGAGACTACTATAGGTGAGTACTGACCACACACAGACACACACACATTACTGTCAGGTCTGGTAGTACAGCATATGGTGATGGCTGGGGCTGTCTGGGGTCTGTGGGCATGAGAGCTACTGCCTAACAATCTCTATAAGCCAGGTTTGAACCTGTCATCAATGAACACAGTGTAGGAGGTTTTTGATTTCTGGTCTCTTTCCAACTCATCTATTTCTCTTCTCGCCTTCTCTGTCTCTAACTCTCACATGTTCTCACACACTGTGTCTTCAATCATTAATATTTTACTTATATACTTATTTTACTTACAGGCCCAGATATACAAAGAGAGTTACCAGAGCACTGCTGAGCTCTGGCTTGTTGTGTTGATTTCACCTAGGCTACTGGAGCCTCAGTTTGTAAGTCTTTCTGAAACAAGCCAGATTCTGTATCCTCATTTCTATGCCAGTATCACCCACAGTTTATAATAAAGTGATTTTTTTGCAAAACACTTGGTACATTCTGATTTACAGATCAATATTGACACCAATGTAGCTCTCTTTGGCCCTTGGTCACTTTTCTTCTTTTCAGATGTAAATACACTGAAGAGGGAGAGGTTTTTGCCCTGAGGCTTGCACTGGGAACTACCAGATGCACTGTGTCTGTTGCCAGACTAGGAAACTTGTGGTGCCTGTCCATGTGGAGAGTCCCCTGGATGAGTTCCTTCTCAAGCCTTTTTCGCTAGGTCCCTTGGAGCTGCATATAGCTAATGATTTGTAGATTTTACTCCTTTGGGCAATTCATTTCCTGATGCACAGTTTCTCTCCAGGTTTTAGCAATGAATTGTCTGAATGTCATATCGAATCCATAGTAGAAAATGACTATGTCAGTGTCTTCCTCTCTCTCTCTCTCTCTCTATATATATATATATATATATATACATATATATATATACATATATATATATATATATGTATATATAACATGTAGAGGTCTGAAAATATATTTTAGCTAGAGACCTGCACAGCTCTGTATTCGGGTAATAATGTGGATACACCTGGCACTTCGGAGCCACAGTCATGAGAGACATCTCACAAAGCCATTCTTTTACCTCTTGTCACTCTACAGATCTCTCTCAGCACAAATTACACCTGCGAAATCATCTACATCCTTCTTGCTCATTTTGTCCCAAAACTGTAAATCAAAGAACAAATAGACATAGTGCAGTTCCCTGCACACATGACAGACTGTGGCTGGGTCAGGGAGATGAAATACGCCAGCCAGCATTTGGCTGGAACATCACTAAAACTACTTCCAATTTGGAGAGGCAAGGGCAGTTTTGGAGAGTGGGCTGCAGGCCAAGTGTTGCTTCTCAGAGTGGGCTAAGACCTAGATGTTCTAAGTGTAATCTTTCCTCACAAACATAAAATAACAATGCCACTTGTAAGAAGTATGCATGGGCATGGAGGGTTTGTCTTCAGTGCTCTGGCACTGATCAACACAGGGCTAGAATTTCTATCCTTTTCTGTCACTGTCATTCTGTCTCTCTGTCTGTCTCTGAGTGCCTTCTTCCCTGGACCCTTCCTGGAAGTCATTGCATGCATCGTGAACTCGGTCTTCCTGGTGTTGAAATTTTCCTTTCTTTGCCCTTTGGATTATTTAGTCTCGTGCATATGGCGTAGTACAGAGGGGAACTGAGGAGACAGTGTTCCTGCTGCAGGTAACAGACATATGTCCATCTCCAGCTGCAGCTGTCCAGGCCCTCTGTGCTTGACTCCCATTCTCCAGGGCCCTGTGGCTGACACTCAGCCTAAATGCAGCCCTCCTCCATTTCCTGCACCACATCCTTGTCCTTATTCCATGAGAGCCCAGGTCAAGAGAAGTGAAACTCTATCCCCCTGGCACACACATTGTGCTTTCCCTCTATTGGGCCGAATGTAAAGGATCTCTGGTATTGATGGCCACAACAGTGTCCAGATTTTCCATGCAAAACGGAAGTTTCCAGGGTTCAGAACGATGGAGTTTTGATGGCAGTGAAATGTCTTTTCCAAGTGCCTCATGGGGTTTCAAATCCATTTGAAACCTGAAGTTCATTCTTGTATCTAGGGAATATTCTCACCTCTGGCCCGAAGGCCCTCCCAACTATGAGCACAGCTATGCCGGGGTCAGGAGGTCTGCCAGCCTGCTAGCTCCTGGAGGGATTCCTGAGTATGTCCTCAGGCCCCAAGTGGTAACAGGTGTTTCCAATTGCCTTTATTAGAAGCAGTCAGGCCCTCCGGTGAGGGGCGGGGCTGTGATCTCCACTGGAAGCTACTAATTCAGCCAATGGAGGCATCCATCTTGCTTTTGTGTCTCCATAGCAAGGGCCCGGGGAGTTTTTGCTTCCTGCAAGAACAGCGACTTTGTATGGGACACTCATGCATGCCTACTTCTGGGAATCTCTCTGAGTGTGATGTGTGGACACCAGGACACCTTGATCAGGGATTGTGAGGCCACAAAAACAATTGCCTTAGCAGGACCCAAAGGGGTGGTGTAAGGAGCCAGGTTCATCCACTATTGTTTGGTCAAAAACAGTTCCCATCTATGTTGAGACACAGCTCTTTCTGGGTTCTTTCTGGGCTTGTAATCTGCTATCCACTGAGAAGTGGACTGTGAGCCTGGAGGCTGAGTATGCAGCCAAACGTGACTGGACAGGGTCCTGCCCCTGAAATCTGAGGGGTGCCCCAGCTTTCCCTATTGGCAGTGTTTGGATGATAGTGAGGCATGAGATTGAATCGGGAACTCAGGAGAGTGAGACTTGTGAGTCCCTTTGCATATGCATTCTTGCTTAGCCAGAATCTGGGCTAGCTGGCTTTCCCTAAACAGCTAGGTTCTCTGTAGATAAGTTGCAGGTGAGGCTTGCTACCTTGCCACCCATGCTCAGAGACTACTATAGGTGAATTGTGAGCACACACAGACACACACACACACACACACACACACATATTACTGTCAGATCTGGTAGTACAGCATATGGTGAAGGCTGGGGCTGTTTGGGGCATCCTTGTCCTTATTCCATGAGAGCCGAGGTGAAGAGAAGTGTAACTCTACCATCCTGGCAAACACATCGTGCTTTCCCTCTATTGGGCCGAATGTAAAGGATCTTTGGTACTGATGGCCACTCCAATGTCCAGATTTTGAACGCAAAATGGAAGCTTCCATGGTTCAGAAAGAGGGTGTTTTGATGGCTGTGAAATGTATTTCCAAGTGCCTCCTGGGGTTTCAAATCCTTTTGAAACCTGAAGTACTTTCTTGTATCTAGGGAATATTCTCACCTCTGGCCCGAAGGCCCTCCCAACTAGGAGCACAGCTATCCAGGGGTCAGGAGGTCTGCCAGCCTGCTAGCTCCTGGAGGGATTCCTGTGTATGTCCTCAGGGCCCAAGTGGTAACAGGTGTTTCCAATTGCCTTTATTAGCAGCAGGCAGGCCCTCTTGTGATTGAGGGCCATGATCTCCACTGGAAGCTCCTAATTCCGCTAATGGAGGCATCCATTTTCCTTTTGTCTCTCCATAGCAAGTGCCCGGGGATTTTGTGCTTCCTGCAAGCAGAGCAACATTGTATGGGACACTCATGCATGCCTACTTCTGGGAATCTCTCTGAGTGTGATGTGTGGACACCAGGACACCATGATCATGGATTGTAAGGCTACAGGAGCAATTGATTTAGCAGGACCCAAAGGGTAGGTGTGAGGGGCCGGGTACATCCACTATTGTTTGGTCAAACACAGTTCCCATCTATGTTGAAACACAGCTCTTTCTGGGCTTGTAATCTGCTGCCCTGAGCAGTGGACTGAGAATCTGGAAGCTGAGTAGGCAGCCAAAGGTGACTGGACAGGCTCATTCCCCTGAATTCTGAGGGGTGCCCAAGCTTACCCCATTGGCAGTGTTTGGATGATAGTGAGGCATGGGATTGAATCGGGAACTCAGGAGAGGGTGACATGAGAGTACCTTTGCATATGCATTCTTGCTTAGCCAGAATCTGGGGTAGGAGGCTTGCCCTGACCATCTAGGTTCTCTGTACATAAGTTGCAGGTGAGTCTGGCTATCTTGACACCCATGCTCTGAGACTACTATAGGTGAGCTCTGAGCACACACAGACACAGACAGACAAACAGACACACACACACATTACTGTCAGGTCTGGTAGTACATCATATGGTGAAGGCTGGGGTTGTATGGGGTCTGTGGGCATGGTGAAGGCTGGGGATGTCTGGGGTCTGTGGGCATGAGAGTTGCTGCCTTACAATCTCTACAATCCAGGTTTGAACCTGCCATCAATGAACAAGTGTAGGAGGTTTTTGACTTCTGATCTCTTTCCAACTCATCTATTTCTCTTCTCGCCTTCTCTCTCTCTAACTCTAACATGCTCTCACACACTCTGTCTTCACTGATTGATATTTTACTTATATACTTATTTTACTGACAGGCCCAGATATACAAAGAGAGTTACCAGAGCACTGCTGAGCTCTGGCTTGTTTCATTGGTGATATCACGTAGGCTACTGAAGCCACAGCTTTGTAAGTCTCTATGACACAAGCCATATTCTGTCTCCTCATTTCCGTGGCAGTATATCTCAAACTTTATAATAAACATATACATCCATATATATATATATATATATATATATAATTTATAGAATTGTCGACCTATGTAATTGATCTTTATCAGAATTAACACATTTATAACAGTTTCCTTTTTCATTAGTAATTGTCCACCTATTTGGAGCAGGATTCAATACATTTATAAATAATAGAACCTTCCAGTAGCATTTCTAATAGCATTTCTATCAGCATCCTTATTGTAATTATCATAGTACAGAACTTGCCTCCTTTCTCAAGTGTAAGCATCAGTACATATGAGTTTCTTTTCATTCTCCTGAAATCTTAATTTCCCTGGACTCTGAAGTGTCTCCGAATTTTTGAAGCAGCCCTCTGTTTCTCAGCAGATGGTTTCCATTTTCTGCTGTAATCAGGTCTTCTTGTGCTTTTTGTTTTTATTTTTCATTTTTTTCAAATTCTCCTATATCATCCCCATTTATTTGCATATTTATTTAGTCCTATATTACATGAGGGGTATTTTCTCTGCTTTATAGATTTTTCTTTTATTATTGAAGGGAAGTTTACACTCACAATACATTTCATGTTGTAAATACTACACACATATGGTGAAGGCTGGGGTGGTCTGGGGTTTGTGGACATGAGACTGCTCCCTTACAATCTCTACAACCCAGGTTTGAACCTGTCATGTATGAACACATTGTGGGAGGTTTTTGACTTCTGGTCTCTTTCCCACTCTTCTATTTCTCTTCTTGCCTTCTCTGTCTCTGACTTTCACAGGCTCTCACTCACTCTGTCTGCACTCATTAATATTTTACTTATATACTTATTTTACTGACAGGCCCTGATATACAAAGAGAGTCACCAGGGCACTGCTGAGTTCTGGCTTGTTTTCTTGGCGATTTCCCCTAGGTTTCTGGAGCCTCAGCTTTGTAAGTCTCTCTGGCACAAGCCATACTCTGTCTCCTCATAGCCATTCCAGTATCCCTTAGAGTCTATAATAAAGATACACTTACATATATGTACATATATATACATATATATATTCATTTTTAGAATTGTTGACCTTTTTATTTGATCTTAATGCAAAATTACCACATTTATAACAGCCTACTTATTCATAAATAATTGGTCACATAGTTGGAGCAGGATTCACTACAATTATAAATTATAAACCTTCCAGGAGCATTTCCATAGCCTTTCTATCAGTATCCTCATTGTAATTATTATATCACAGAACTTGCCTCCATTTTCTTGTGTAAGCTTCAATACGTATGCCTTTCTTTTCATTCTCAGGAATTCTTAATTTGCCTGGACCCTGAAGTGTCAGGGAAGTTTTGAAGCAACCCTCTGTTTCTCAGCAGACATTTTCTATATTTCTGCTGTAATCAGGTCTTCCTGTGGTTTTTTTTTTTTTTCAAATCCTCCTAGATCATCCCCATTTATTTGCATATTTATTTATTTATTTAGTCCCATATCACATGAGGGGTCATTTCTTCTGCCTCATAGATTTCTTTTATAATTGAAGGGAACTTTTGACACACAGTAAATTTCCTTTTGCAGATACTACACACTACTACAACTACTACTGCACTGTTTTTGACAGTGACATCAAATGAACAATGGATTTGTATTGCATGGCTCTAAAGAATGTTCACTATTTAACCTACAAAGTTTTTAACCTCACAAATATGTATTCTGTTCTTTCTTGGGGGATGAATGCTTTACAGTGAACAGTTACATGTAATAGTGGGCAAGGGGGGTATTTTTCCCACTTTCCCTGTATTTCTGTACATCATTTGTAAATTTCTTATTGAGGAGAAGCAAACAGTCATAAATTGAGAGAGCAGGGCCCAAGCAGGAAGAGAGACAGAGAGACAGCTGCAGTTCTGATTTGACACTAGCCCATCTTTTCGCTAGCTGGGTAAGTGGTGATCAGGGGCTCAAAATGGGGTCCTGGGCTTCCACATAGTTCCCTGGCATCGTCACCAGCAGTGCCAAGAAGTGAAACTCTATCCCCCTGGCACACACATTGTGCTTTCCCTCTATTAAGCCAACTGTAAAGTATCTGTGGTACTGATGGCCACACCAGTGCCATTCGTATACCTCTTATCACTCTACAAATCTCTCTCAGCACAAACTACAGCTGCCAAATCATCTACTTCCCTCTTGCTGTTTTTGTCTACGGAGTCCTATACTAAAACTGTAAATCAAAGAAGAAATAGACATAGTGCAGTTCCCTGCACACAGGACAGTCTGAGGCTGTACCAGGGAGATGCATTACGCCAGCCTGCATCTTGGCTGGAGGATCACTAAGACTACTTCCAGTTTGGAGAGGTGGGGGCAGATTTGGAGAGTGGGCTGCCGGCCAAGTGTTGCTTCTCAGAGTGGCTAAGACCTAGATGTTCTAAGTCTTACCTTTCCACAAATCATAAAATAGCAATGCCACTTGTAAGAAGTATGCATGGGCATGGAGGGTTTTTCTTCAGTGCTCTGGCACTGATCAACACAGGGCCAGAATTTCAGTCCTTTTCTGTCTGTCATTCTGTTCTCTGACTCTCTCTACGTGCCTTCTTCCCTGGGCCCTTACTGGAAGTCAGTGCATGCATCCTGAACTCAGTCATCCTGGTGTTGAAATTTTCCTTTCTTTGCCCTTTTGATTGTTTAGTCTCCTGCACGTGCAGAGGGGAACTGCGGAGACAGCCTTGCTGCTGCAGGTTTCTGGGATGACTCTACTGTGAGCTTGTGAATCCCTGTGCTCAGCTGCATTCTGCTGGGTGTCCACAAGAAGGCAGCACCAGTGCAGGACTAAGGCTCCATGGGGCAAGTGCCCTGAGGCACTGGACTAAGAGAGTGGAGACAGTGTTTATGGGTGTGCCCCAAGAGCATGGCCAGCCTAGCTCAAGCAGGCAGTGTCCTAAGGACGGGTCCAGACAGGAGCTGTTGGGTCCTGTTGGCAGAAACAGGGCCTTCAGAGGGCAGCAGACAGTCCCTGGGTGTGGGTATAAGAGACCATGCCCTCTGAGCCTGAGAGGAGGGCCCAGTGTGTATTCATAGAGACAGCTGGCCAATTAGAGAAGAAGAACATCACCCTCAGGGGCGTGAACCAAGACCTGGCCAATGAGAACTGAGGGGAAGTTGCGATGGCGGGACTCAGAGAGCAGCCTTCTGAAGGAAGCCCGCCAATGGGAGCTCAGAGCTGGTCTTAAAAGGCTGGGCATGCTTCCAGGAAGTGCGAAGCAGGGTTCAGCCCAGGGCCATGCCTTGCAGAAGCTGTCCAGTGTGCATGCATATAACTCTGTTTGTGCCTGTGCCTCTGTGGATGTGTGTGTGTGTGACTGTGAGAGTGTGTCTTTGTGTGTGTTTGTGTGTGTGTGTGTGTGTGTGTGTGGTAGGGAGAGAAAGAGAACAACAGAATCACTGTGGCACAGGAGATTTTGTGCAAAACACTTGGCACATTCTGATTTACTGCTCAATATTGACACCATTGTAGCTCTCCTTGGCCCTTGGACACTATTTTTCTTTTCAGAAGTAAAGACAGTGAAGAGGGAGAGGTTTTTGCCCTGAGGCTTGCACAAGGAACTAGCAGCTGCCCTGAGTGTGTTGCCAGACTAGGAAACTTGTGGTTCCTGTCCATGTGGAGAGTCTCCTGGATGAGTTCCTTCACTATCCTTTTTCGCTAGGCCCCGTTGGAGCTGCATATAGCTAATGATTTGGAGATTTTACTCCTTTGGACAATTCTTTTCCTGATGAACAGTTTCTCTCCAGGTTTTAGCAATCAATTGTCTGAATGTCATATCGCATCCATTGTAGAAAATGACTACATCAGTGTCTTGCGCTCTCTCTCTCTCTCTCTCTCTCTCTATATATATATATATATATATATATATATATGTAAGATGTAGAGGTCTTTTATCATGTCAACATATTAGGTATTGACTTTCTATAACATATTGGTATATTCTAATAAAGAGCCTTCTAAAATCATATAAAAAATAAGTCAATTCTAACCATTAGTTCATCAATTAACTTGGTACAAGTTCTCTCCCTAAGTAAATAATTATAGGTACATCTGCACATGAAGAACTGACTGCTCATATGGTAAGATTTAAAACTAAACATTTTTAATTTTTTATTTATGGGTGTGTGATGACTCCTAAAGTCACTCATATCCTAAAATTTTTCTCATTTTTTTACAAGCCTCTTAAAAATTTAACGCTTGACCTGCCATAGTGAGAGCACTTTACTGGCTCCTGCATTATTTAATTAAGATCTTGCTATTCAGACTTTTAAGATTCATCTCCATTGATAAAAGCCAATGCTCTCTGACAGATTGATGTAATTCACCTGCCCATGTTTAGTAAACAAAAACTTTTTTTCTCTCAGTTGATATTTTTTCTAAATTTATGTGAGCTACAGCTCAAACAAGAAAAACTAAAACCCTTCAGCTTAATTAATTTTAAAAAAAGAAGGGAAATGCACCCCCCAGTATTCAGTTGGCTAAAGTGTCAATGAAGTAACATACTAAACCTTTTTAATATTTACAAAAATTTGAATTGTCCATTTATTATATCTCATTGACAAAGCCACACACTTTTCCAGTCATAGAGACATATTCTTTTTCTCTTTTTTCAACACTGCATGTCCATGTTTGTTTTCCTTTTATTATGGTGGATGACATTGCTCTTGAAAAATCCACAGAGTCCCTGTTGGCAAGTCCTTACCACAAAGGACACCATGGCAGTATATAGTCCAGCTAACCTCACCAGCTTATCCAAGTCTTCTCTTTCTGCTGACCTACCACTGCTGACTTCATCTTTGCATTTTTATTGACTGCTCACTTTTCTCAAAATATTCCTCGATGTTCAAGGAACCTCACCTTGACTTCTAATGTGTATGTACCTCCTCTGTGTTTTGGTAAACACCATCCTATATTTTCATGTCAATTCTTCTCTACCTGGTCCTTGCCTCCTAGTTTTGCTTGTTCCACAGCTGACCAGAAGAAGAAAATTTCATCAGGTGGTGCTGACCAGAAGACCAGACTGCTGTGTTTCTTCCCCTGGATATCACATCCACTGACTGCTTCCCTTAGACTTGCTAGTGGCATGCTAGGACACTCTATATATTCCTCCCATGAATTTTTTGACAAATTACAACAGGTTATAGACTCCACCACAAATAGTCTTGAGTCACTACAGAGCCCCTTATGGGACCCTTATTAGTCTTTTGTTAATGGTTACCTTAGGACCCTTTATCTTTAATAAGATTACTGACTTTATAAAACGGCAGATTGACTCCTTGGCATTAAAAACTTTGCAAATACATTATCACAGATTTGATTTGGCTGACAGAGGCCTGGCTGAACCTGAGGATGACAGACCCCCTTTTCAGATGGCATAAAACTCAGAATTATGCATGGAGACATCCAACCTTGGCAGGGCAAGGACACCAGTAAGGGGTGTAAGGCAAAGCACTGCAGGGGGAGGACCCTATAGTCCGCCTCTGAGTCCCCCGTGAAGCAAACCTGATTTGCATGGAGGTTGGTGTCAGCAACAAAAATTGATTCCCTAGAAACTGTGGCTCTGGCTCCCCTCCCCAATAAGACACCAAGAGCCTTATAAGATGCAGGAAGGTTGGTTTTGCACCCACCCCGTGGGAGGAATCAGGTCAATACTTCCCTCCTCTGGTTATGCCCAACAAACCTGCTGTTAGGGTCTCTGCTCCTCACCCACATTGCCTGCCTCAATTTTAAATTCTAACAAAGGGAGGATATTCCAGGAGCCATTTCTCTTTTTATGGATGATAAGCTTTGAGATAACGGAACCCCTCAAGACAAATGTTAATTCCCCCCTGGGCATGCCATTTCCCCTTAGGTAAACCATTTATCAGTAATCAAGTGAGTCAACACAAGTGAGTCAACACATAGTTTGGTTCCTGCCATTTGTTGCAAGGAACATTCCGCTTTGAAGTTTGCACCCCTTCCCCTCCTCCAGCATTCCCTCTCCTTCCCCAAAGCCTTATAATGCCTGTATTCTCAATAAAATTTACAGCTTGACCAGAAACTTGACTTGCTGTCGTTCTCTCCTGTCTCATGTTCCTTCATTTCAGGTTCATTGGGTTCCTAGTCCCAGTTCACCGAACTGCTGGTCAGGGCAGGCCCTTATGGATGTCAGTGCATGCATCGTGAACTCGGACTTCCTGGTGTTGAAATTTTCCTTTCTTTGCCGTTTGAATTATTTAGTCTCCTGCATATAGTGTAGTACATTGGGGAACTGAGGAGACAGCGATCCTGCTGCAGGTAACAGGCATATGTCCATCTCCAGCTGCAGCTGTCCAGGCCCTCTGTGCTTGACTTCCATTCTCCAGGGCCCTGAGGCTGACACTCAGCCTAAATGCAGCCCTCCTCTATTTCCTGCACCTCATCCTTCTCCTTATTCCATGAGAGCCCAGGTCAAGAGAATTGGAACTCTATCCCCCTGGCACACACTTTGTGCTTTCCCTCTATTAAGCCTAATGTAAAGGATCTGTGGTACTGATGGCCACACCAGTGTCCAGAAATCCCACACAAAACGGAAGCTTCCAGGGTTCAGAAAGAGGGTTTTTTGATGGCTGTGAAATGTCTTTTCCAAGTGCCTCATGGGGTTTCAAATCCTTTTGAAACCTGAAGTTCTTTCTTGTATTTAGGGAATATTCTCACCTCTGTCCAGAATGCCCTCCCAACTAGGAGCACAGATATCCTGGGTCAGGAGGTCTGCCAGCCTGCTAGCTCCTGGAGGGATTCCTGAGAATGTCCTCAGGTCCCAAGTGGTAACAGGTGTTTCCAATTGCCTTTTTTAGCAGCAGCCAGACCCTCAGGTGAGGGGTGGGGCTGTGATCTCCACTGGAAACTCCTAATTCAGACAATGGAGGCATCCATCTTCCTTTTGTCTCTCCATAGCAAGGGCCCAGGGAGTTTGTGCTTCCTGCAAGCAGAGCGACTTTGTATGGGACACTCATGGATGCCTACTTCTGGGAATCTCTCTGAGAGTGATGTGTGGACACCAGGACACCATGATCAGGGATTGTGAGGCCACAGGAGCAATTGCCTTAGCAGGACCCAAAGGGGAGGTGTAAGGGGCTGGGTTCATCCACTATTGTTTGGTCAAAAACAGTTCCCATCTATGTTGAGACACAGATCTCTCTGGGTTCTTTCTGGGCATGTAATCTGCTGTTCACTGAGAAGTGGACTGGGAGCCTGGAGGCTGAGTATGCAGCCAAATGTGACTGGACAGTGTCCTGCCCCTAAATTCTGAGGGGTGTCCCAGCTTCCCCCGTTGGCAGTGTTTGTATGATAGTGAGGCATGAGATTGAATCGGAAACTCAGGAGAGAAAGACATGAGATTCCCTTTGCATATGCATTCTTCCTTAGCCAGAATCTGGGCTAGCCGGCTTTCCCTAAAAAGCTAGGTTCTCTGTACATAAGTTGCAGGTGAGGCTGGCTACGTTGCCACACATGCTCTTAGACTACTATAGGTGAGTTCTGAGCACACACAGACACAAACGGACAGACAGACAGACACACACACACACACACACACACATTATTGTCAGGTCTGGTAGTACAGCATATGGTGAAGGCTGGGGCTGTCTGGGGTCTGTGGGCATGAGAGCTGCTGCCTTACAATCTCTGCAAGCCAGGTTTGAACCTGCCATCAATGAACACAGTGTAGGAGGTTTTTTACTTCTGGTCATTCCAACTCATCTATTTCTCTTCTCGCATTCTCTGTCTCTAAATCTTACATTCTATCACACACTCTGTCTTCAATCATTAATATTTTCTTATATATTTTTTCCTGACAGGCCCAGATATACAAAGAGAGTTACCAGAGGACTGCTGAGCTCTGGCTTGTTGTGTTGGCGATTTCACCTAGGCTACTGGAGCCTCAGTTTGTAAGTCTTTCTGACACAAGCCATATTCTGTCTCCTCATTTCCAAGCCAGTATCACTCAGTTTATAATAAAGTGATTTTTTTGAAAACACTTGGTACATTCTGATTTACAGATCAATATTGACACCATTGTAGCTCTCTTTTGTCCTTGGTCACTTTTCTTATTTTCAGATGTAAAAACACTGAAGAGGGAGAGGTTTTTGCCCTGAGGCTTGCACTGGGAACTAGCAGCTGCGCTGTGTGTGTTGCCAGACTAGGAAAATTGTGGTGCCTGTGCATGTGGAGAGTCTCCTGGCTGAGTTCCTTGTCAAGCCTTTTTTGCTAGGTCCCGTTGGAGCTGCATGTAACTAATTATTTTGAGATTTTACTCCATTGGACAATTCTTTTCCTGATGCACAGTTTCTCTCCAAGTTTTAGCAATCAACTGTCTGAATGTCATATCGAATCCATTGTAGAAAATGACTACATCTGTATATCGTTCTCTCTATATATATGTAACATGTAGAGGTCTGAAAATATTTTTTAGCTAGAGACCTGCACAGCTCTGGATTAGGGTATTAATGCGGATACACCTGGCCCTTCTGAGCCACAGTCATGAGAGACATCTCACAGAGCCATTTGTATACCTCTTATCACTCTACAAATCTCTCTCAGCACAAATTACCACTGCCAAATCATCTATTTCACTCTTGCTCTTTTTGTCCACTGAATCCTATCCCAAAACTGTAAATCGAAGAAGAAGTAGACATAGTGCAGTTCTCTGCACACAGGACAGTCTGAAGCTGGAGCAGGGAGATGCAATAAGCCAGCCTGTGTCTTGGCTGGAGCATCACTAAGACTACTTCCAAATTGGAGAGGCAAGGGTAGTTTTGGAGAGTGGGCTGCAGGCCATGTGTTGCTTCTCAGAGTGGTCTAAGACATAGATGTTCTAAGTGTAACCTTTCCTCACAAACATAAAATAACAATGCCACTTGTAAGAAGTATGCATGGGCATGGAGGGTTTTTCTTCAGTGCTCTGGCACTGATCAACACAGGGCCAGAATTTCATTCCTTTTCTGTCACTGTCATTCTGTCTCTGTGACTGTATCTACATGTCTTCTTCACTGGGCCCTTTTTGGAAGTCAGTGCATGCATCTTGATCTCGGACTTCCTGGTGTTGAAATTTTCCTTTCTTTGCCCTTTGGATTATTTAGTCTCCTGCATATGGTGTAGTACATTGGGGAACTAAGGAGACAGGTAACAGGCATATGTCCATCTGCAGCTGCAGCTGTCCAGGCCCTCTGTGCTTGACTCCCATTCTCAGCGCCCTGAGGCTGACACTCAGCCTAAATCCAGCCCTCCTCAATTTCCTGCACCGCATCTTTGTCCTTATTCCATCAGAGCCCAAGTAAAGAGAAGTGAAACTCAATCACCCTGGCACACACTTTGTGCTTTCCCTCTATTGGCCCGAATGTAAAGGATCTGTCGTACTAATTGCCACCCCAGTGTCCATGGAAAACGGAAGATTCCAGGGTTCAGAAAGAGGGTGTTTTGATGGCTGTGAAATCTTTTTTTTCATCACCCTCAGGGGCGTGAACAAAGAGCTGGCCAATGAGAACAGAGGAGAAGTTGCTAGGGACGTACTCAGAGAGCAGCCTTCTGAAGGAAGCCCACCAATGGAAATCAGAGCAGGCCTTAAAAGGCTGGGTGTGCTTCCAGGAAGTGCGAAGCAGGGTTCAGTCCAGAGCACTGCCTTGCAGAAGTTGTCCAGTGCGAATGTGTAGAACTCCGATTGTGCGATTGTGCCTGTGCCTCTGTGGATGTGTGCGTGCCTGACTGTGAGAGTGTGTGTTTGTGTTTGTTTGTGTGTGTGTATGTGTGTGGTAGGGAGAGAGATAGAACAACAGAATCACTGTGGCACAGGTGATTTTGTGCAAAACACTTGGCACATTCTGATTTACTGCTCAATATTGACACCATTGTAGCTCTCTTTGGCCCTTGGACACTTTTTTTCTTTTCAGATGTAAAGACATTTAAGAGGGAGAGGTTTTGCCCTTAGGCTTGCACAAGGAACTAGCAGCTGCCCTGTGTGTGTTGCCAGACTAGGACACTTGTGGTGCCTGTCCATGTGGAGAGTCTCCTGGATGAGTTCCTTCTCGAGCCTTTTTCGCTAAGTCCCATTGGAGCTGCATATAACTTATGATTTGGAGATTTTACTCCTTTGGACAATTCTTTTCCTGATGCACAGTTTCTCTCCAGGTTTTAGCAATCAATTGTCTGAATGTCATATCCCATCCATGGTAGAAAATGACTACATCAGTGTCTTGCTCTCTCTCTCTCTCTTTCTCTCTCTCTCTCTCTCTCTCTATATATATATATATATATTTATATATGTATATGTATATGTATATGTATATGTATATGTATATGTATATGTATATGTATATGTATATGTATATGTAACATGTAGAGGTCTGAAAATATATTTTAGCTAGAGACCTGCACAGCTCTGGATTCGGGTAGTAATGCGGATACACATGGCCCTTCTGAGCCACAGTCATGAGAGACATCTCACACAGCCATTCGTTTACCTCTTGTCACTCTACAAATCTCTCTCAGCACAAACTACAGCTGCCAAATCATCTACTTCCCTCTTGCTCATTTTGTCCACCGAGTCCTATCCCTTTTCTGTCTCTGTCATTCTGTCTCTCTGACTGTCTCTACATGCCTTCTTCCCTGGGCCCTTACTGGAAGTCAGTGCATGCATCGTCATCTCAGTCATCCTGGTGTTGAAATTTTCCTTTCTTTGCCCTTTGGATTATTTAGTCTCCTGCACATGGTGTAGAACAGAGGGGAACTGCGGAGACAACGTTCCTACTGCAGGTTCCAGGCATATGTCCATCTGCAGCTGCCGCGGTCCAGGCCCTCTGTGCTTGACTCCCATTGTCCAGGGCCCTGAGGCTGACACTCAGCCTAAATGCAGCCCTCCTCAACTTCCTGCACAGCGTCCTTGTACTTATTCCATGAGAGCCCAGGTGAAGAGAAGTGAAACTCTATCCCCCTGGCACACATATTGTGCTTTCCCTCTATTAAGCCGAATGTAAAGGATCTGTGGTACTGATGGCCACACCTGTCCAGATTTTCCATGCAAAACGGAAGCTTCCAGGGTTCTGAAAGAAGGTGTTTTGATGGCTGTTTAATGTCTTTTCCAAGTTCCTCATGGGGTTTTCAAATCCTTTTGAAACCTGAAGTTCTTTCTTGTATCTAGGGAATATTCTCACCTCTGGCCAGAAGGGCCACCCAAATAGGAGCACAGCTATCCCGGGGTCAGGAGGTCTGCCAGCCTGCTAGCTCCTGGAGGGATTCCTGAGTATGTCCTCAGGGCCCAAGTGGTAACAGGTGTATCCAATAGCCTGTATTAGCAGCAGCCAGGCTCTCACGTGAGGGGCGGGGCTGTGATCTCCACTGGAATATCGGAATTCAGCCAAAGGAGGCATCCATCTTTCATTTGTCTGTCCATAGTAAGGTCCCGGGGAGTATGTGCTTCCTGCAAGCAGGGCGACTTTGTATGGGACACTCATCCATGCCTACGTCTGGGAATCTCTCTGAGTGTGATGTGTGGACACCAGGACACCATGATCAGGGATGTGAGGCCACACTAGCAATTGCCTTAGCGGGACCCAAAGGGAAGTTGTAAGGGACCGGGTTCCTCCACTATTGTTTGGTCGAACACAGTTCCCATCTATATTGAAACACAACTCTTTCTGGGTACTTTCTGTGCTTGCAATCTGCTGCCCTGAGCTGTGGACTGAGAGCTGAGTAGGCAGACAAACGATACTGGACAGGCTCATGCCCCTGAATTCTGAGGGTTACCCCAGCTCCCCCCGGATGATTGATAGTGAGTCATGGGATTGAATAGGGAACTCAGGAGACTTAGACATGAGAGTCCCTTTTCATATGCATTCTTGCTTAGCCAGAATCTGGGCTAGCTTGCTTGCCAGAACAGCTAGGTTCTCTGTACATAAGTTGCAGGTGAGGCTGGCTACCTTGCCACCCATGCTCTGAGACTACTACAGGTGAGCTCTGAGCACACACAGACACACACAGTCAGACAGACAGACAGACACACACACACACACACATTACTGTCAGGTATGGTAGTACAGCATATGGTGAAGGCTGGGGCTGTCTGGGGTCTGTGGGCATGAAAGCTGCTGCCTTACCATCTCTACAAGCCAGGTTTGAACCTGTCATCAATGAACACAGTGTAGGAGGTTTATGAATTCTGGGACACTGAAGAGGGAGAGGTTTTTGCCCTGGGGCTTGCACTGGGAACTAGCAGCTGCCCTGTGTGTGTTGCCAGCCTAGGAAACTTGTGGTGCCTGTCCATGTGGAGAGTCTCCTGGATGAGTTCCTTCTCGAGCCTTTTTCGCTAGGTCCCGTTGGAGCTGCATATAGCTAATGATTTAGATATTTCACTCCTTTGGACAATTCTTTTCGTGATGCACAGTTTCTCTCCAAGTTTTAGCAATCAATTGTCTGAATGTCATATCGAATCCATTGTAGAAAATGACTACATCAGTCTCTCTCTCTCTCTCTCTCTCTATATATATATATATATATATATATGTAACATGTAGAGGTCTGAAAATATTTTTAGCTAGATACCTGCACAGCTCTGGATTAGGTTTGTAAAGGGGATACACCTGGCCCTTCTGAGCACAGTCATGAGAGACATCTCACAGAGCCATATCATTTATCACTCTACAAATCTCTCTCAGCACAAACTACCACTGCCAAATCATCTACTTCCCTCTTGCTCATTTTGTCCACTGAATCCTATCCCAAAACTGTAAATCAAAGAAGAAATAGACATAGTGAAGTTCCCTGAACACAGGTCAGGCTGAGCCTGGAGAAGGGAGATTCAATACGCCAGCCTGCATCTTGGCTGGAACATCACTATGTCTACTTCCAATTTGGAGAGGCGAGGGCAGTTTTGGAGTGGGCTGCCGGCCAAGTGTTGCTTCTCAGAGTGGCTAAGACCTAGATGTTCTAAGTGTAACTTTTCCTCACAAACATAAAATAGCAATGCCACTTCTAAGAAGTATGCATGGGCATGGAGGGTTTGTCTTCAGTGCTCTGGCACTGATCAACACAGGGCCAGAATTTCAGTCCTTCTCTGTCTCTGTCATTCTGTCTCTCTGACTGTCTCTACGTGCCTTCTTCCCTGGGCCCTTAAGTCAGTGCATGCATCGAGAACTCAGTCATCCTGGTGTTGAAATTTTCCTTTCTTTGTCCTTTGTATTATTTAGTCTCCTGCACATGGTGTAGTACAGAGGGGAACTGCGGAGACAGCGTTGCTGCTGCAGGTTCCAGGCATATGTCCTTCTGCAGCTGCAGCTGTCCAGGCCCTATGTGCTTGACTACCATTCATGACAGTCCCTTTGCATATGCATTCTTGCTTAGCCAGAATCTGGGCAAGCTGGCTTTCCCTAACCAGTTAGGTTCTCTGTACATAAGTTGCAGGTCGGGCTGGCTACCTAGCCACCCATGCTCTGAGACTACTATAGGTGAGTTTTGAGCACACACAGACAGACACACACACACACACATTACTGTCAGGTCTGGTAGTACAGCATGTGGTGAAGGCTGGGGCTGTCTGGGGTCTGTGGGCCTGAGAGCTGCTGCCTTACAATCTCTACAAGCCAGGTTTGAACCTGTCATCCATGAACACAGTGTAGGAGGTTTTTGAATTCTGGTCTCTTTCCAACTCATCTATTTCTCTTCTCGCCTTCTCTGTTTCTAACTCTCACATGCTCTCACACACTCTGTCTTCACTCATTAATATTTTACTTATATACTTATTTTACTGACAGGCCCAGATATACAAAGAGAGTTACCAGAGCACTGCTGAGCTCTGGCTTGTTGTGTTGGTGATTTCACCTAGGCTACTGGAGCCTCAGTTTGTAAGTCTTTCTGTCACAAGCCATATTCTGTCTCCTCATTTCCATGCCAGTATCACTCAGAGTTTATAATAAAGTGTTTTTTTTTTTGCAAAACTCTTGGTACATTCAGATTTACAGCTCAATATTGACACCATTGTAGCTCTCTTTGGCCCTTGGTCACTTTTCTTCTTTTCAGATGTAAAAACACTGAAGAGGGAGAGGTTTTTGCCCTGAGGATTGCACTGAGAACTACCAGATGCACTGTGTATGTTGCCAGACTAGGAAACTTGTGGTTTCTGTCCATGTGGAGACTCTCCTTGATGAGTTCCTTCTCGAGCCTTTTTCGCTCTGTCCCGTTGGAGCTGCATATAGCTGATGATTTTGAGATTTTACTCCATTGGACAATTCTTTTCCTGATGCACAGTTTCTCTCCAGGTTTTAGCAATCAATTGTCTGAATGTCATATTGAATCCATTGTAGAAAATGACTACATCAGTGTCTCTCTCTCTCTCTCTCTCTCTCTCTCTCTCTCTCTCTCTATATATATATATATATATATATATATATATATATAACATGTAGATATCTGAAAATATTTTTTAGCTAGAGACCTGCACAGTTCTGGATTATAGTAGTAATGCGGATACACCTGGCCCTTCTGAGCCACAGTCATGAGAGACATCTCACAGAGTCATTCTTATACCTCTTATCACTTTACAAATCTCTCTCAGCACAAACTACCACTGCCAAATCATCTACTTCCCTCTTGCTCTTTTTGTCCACCGAGTCCTATCCCAAAACTATAAATCAAAGATAAATAGACATAGTGCAGTTCCCTGCACACAGGACAGTCTGAGGCTGGACCAGGGATATGCAAAACGCTAGCCTGCATCTTGGCTGGAGCATCACTAAGACTACTTCCAAATTGGAGAGGTGAGGGCAGTTTTGGAGAGTGGGCTGCAGGCCAAGTGTTGCTTCTCAGAGTGGGATAAGACCTAGATGTTCTAAGTATAACTTTTCCTCACAAACACAAAATAACAATGCCACTTGTAAGAAATATGCATGGGCATGGAGGGTTTGTCTTCAGTGCTCTGGCACTGATCAACACAGGGCCAGAATTTCAGTCCTTTTCTGTCTCTGTCATCCTGTCTTTCTGAATGTCTCTACGTGCCTTCTTCACTGGACCCTTATGGAAGTCAGTGCATGCATTGTGAACTCGGACTTCCTGGTGATGAAATTTTCCTTTCTTTGCCCTTTGGATTATTCAGTCTCCTGCATATGGCGTAGTACATTGGGGAACTGATGAGACAGGGATCCTGCTGCAGGTAACAGGCATATGTACATATTCAGCTGCAGCTGTCCATGTCCTCTGCTTGACTCCCATTCTCCAGGGCCCTGAGGATGACACTCATCCTAAATGCAGCCCTCCTCAATTTCCTGCACCGCATCCTTCTCCTTATTCCATGAGAGCCCAGGTCAAGAGAAGTGAAACTCTATCCCCCTGGCACACATTTTGTGCTTTCCCTCTATTGGGCCGAATGTAAAGGATCTGCGGTACTGATGGCCACACAAGAGTCCAGATTTTCCACGCAAAACAGAAGCTTCCAGGGTTCTGATAGAGGGTGTTTTGAAGGCTGTGAAATGTCTTTTCCAAGTGCCTCATGGGGTTTCAAATCCTTTTGAAACTTGAAGTTCTTTCTTATATCTAGGGAATATTCTTACCTCTGGCCAGAATGCCCTCCCATCTAGGAGCACAGCTATCCTGGGTCAGGAGGTCTTCCAGCCTGCTAGCTCTTGGAGGGATTCCTGAATATTATGTCCTCAGGTCCCAAGTGGTAACAGGTGTTTTAAATAGCCTTTATTAGCAGCACCCACGCCTCAGGTGAGGGGCGGGGCTGTGATCTCCCCTGGAAACTCCTATTTCAGACAATGGAGGCATCCATCTTCTTTTGTCTCTCCATAGGAAGGGCCCGAGAGTTTGTGCTTCCTGCAAGTAGAGGGACATTGTATGGGACACTCATCGACGCCTAATTCTGGGAATCTCTCTGAGTGTGATGTGTGGATACGAGGACACCATGATTAGGGATGTGAGGCCACAGGAGCAATTGCCTTAGCATGAACCAAAGGGAAGGTGTAAGGGGCCAGGTTCATCCACTATTGTTTGGTCAAACACAGTTCCCATCTATGTTGAGACACAGCTCTTTCAGGGTTCTTTCTGGCCTTGTTATCAGCTGTCCACTGAGAAGTGGACTGGGAGCCTCGAGGCTGAGTATGCAGCCAAACGTGACTGGACAGGGTCCTGCCCCTGATTTCTGAGGGGTGCCCCGCTCCCCCGTTGGCAGTGTTTGGATGATAGTGAGGAATGAGATTGAATCGGGAACTCAGGAGAGCTAGACTTGAGAGTCCCTTTGCATATGCATTCTTGCTTAGCCAGAATCTGGGGTAGCTGGCTTTCCCTAACCAGCTAGGTTCTCTGTACATAAGTTGCAGGTGAGGCTGGCTACCTTGCCACCCATGCTCTGAGAGTACTATAGGTGAGTTCTGAGCACACACAGACACACACTGATAGACAAAGAGACAGACAGACACACACAAAAATATTACTGTCAGGTTTGGTAGTACAGCATATGGTGAATGCTGGGGCTGTCTGGGGTCTGTGGGCATGAGAGCTGCTGCCTTACAACATCTACAAGCCAGCTTTGAACCTGTCATCTATGAACACAGTGTAGGAGGTTTTTGAATTCTCATCTCTTTCCAGCAGAAGTGGCTGGTGGGAGGGCCTTCCAGAGGCTGCCCAATGAGCGTGCTGCAGGGCCGTGTGGGCGGTGCTCAAGGTTTCTGGCCAATCACTCACTAGGGGCCTTGACACTCCTGGGCGTGTACTAGCACACTAGCCAATGATATTGCTGACAGGGGTCTGGGCTTGGCCTAGGCCTCTGGCATATCAGAGCATGGCTGGTGCCCTGTCTGCAGGCCTTCTGAAGTAAGCCCGACAATGGGAGGTCAGAGCTGGCCATAAAGGCGGGGTGTGCTTCCAGGAAGTGCGAAGCAGGGTTCACCCAGGGCCCTACCTTGCAGAAGCTGTCCAGTGTGCATGTGTATAACTCCGTTTGTGCCTGTGCCTCTGTGGATGTGTGCATGTGCGTAACTGTGAGAGTGTGTGTTTGTGTATGTATGTGAGGGAGGGAGAGAGAGAGAACAACAGAATCACTGTGACACAGGTGATTTTGTGCAAAACACTTGGCACATTCTGATTTACAGCTCAATATTGACACCATTGTAGCTCTCTGGCCTTTGGTCACTTTTCTTCTTTTCAGATGTAAAGACACTGAAGAGGGAGAGGTTTTTGGCCTGAGGCTTGCACTGGGAACTAGCAGCTGCGCTGTGTGTGTTGCCAGACTAGGAAACTTGTGGTGCCTGTCCATGTGGAGAGTCTCCTGGCTGAGTTCCTTTTCAAGCCTTTTTCGCTACATCCCATTGGAGCTGCATATAGCTAATGATTTGGAGATTTTACTCCTTTGGACAATTCCTTCCCTGATGCACAGTTTCTCTACAGGTTTTAGCAATCAATTGTCTGAATGTCATATCACATCCATTGTAGAAAATAACTACATCAGTGTCTTGCTGGTTCCCTCTCTCTCTCTCTCTCTCTCTCTCTCTCTCTCTATATATATATATATATATATATATGTATGTATATATGACATGTAGAGGTCTGAAAATATATTTTAGCTAGAGACCTGCACAGCTCTGGATTCAGGTAGTAATGCGGATACACCTGGCTCTTCTGAGCCACAGTCATGAGAGACATCTCACAGAGCCATTTGTTTACCTCTTCACTCTACAAATCTCTCTCAGCACAAACTACAGCTGCCAAATCATCTACTTCACTCTTGCTCATTTTGTCCACCGAGTCCTATCCCAAAACTGTAAATCAAATAAGAAATCGACATAGTTCAGTTTCCTGAATACAGGACAGGCTGAGGTTGGACCAGGGAGATGACATACGCCAGCCTGCATTTGGCTGGAGCATCACAAAAACTATTTCCAATTTGGAGAGGCAAGGGCAGTTTTGGAGAGAAGGCTGCAGGCCAAGTGTTGCTTCTCAGAGTGGGCTAAGACCTAGATGTTCTAAGTGTAACCTTTGCTCATAAACATAAAATAACAATGCCACTTGTAAGAAGTATGCATATGCGTGGATGGTATGTCTTCAGTGCTCTGGCACTGATCAACACAGGGCCAGAATTTGTCCTTTTCAGTCACTGTCATTCTGTCTCTCTGACTGTCTCTACGTGCCTTCTACACTGGACCCTTCGTGGAAGTCAGTGCATGCATCATGAACTCGGTCTTCCTGGTGTTGAAATTTTCCTTTCTTTATCCTTTGGATTTCTTAGTCTCGTGCATATGGTGTAGTACAGAGGAGAACTTAGGAGATAGCGTTCCTGCTTCATGTAACAGGCATATGTCCATCTTCAGCTGCAGCTGTCCAGGCCCTCTGTGCTTGACTCCCAATCTCCAGGGCCCTGTGGCTGAAACTCAGCCTAAATGCAGCCCTCCTCAATTTCCAGCACCGTATACTTGTCCTTATTCCATGAGAGCCCAGGTCAAGAGAAGTGAATCTCTACCCACCGGGCACACACATTGTGCTTTCCCTCTATTTGGCTGAATGTAAAGGATCTGTGGTACTGATGGCCACACCAGTGTCCAGATTTTCCATGCAAAACGGAAGCTTCCAGGGTTCAGAAAGAGGGTGTCTTGATAGCTGTGAAATGTATTTTCCACGTGCCTCCTGGGGTTTCAAATCCTTATGAATCCTCAGGTTCATTCTAGTATCTAGGTAATATTCTCACCTCTGGCACCGAAGGGCCTTCCAACTAGGATCACAGCTATCCCGGGTCAGGAGGTCTGCCAGCCTGCTAGCTCCTGGAGGGATTCCTGAGTATGTCCTCACGCCCCAAGTGGTAACAGGTGTTTCCAATTGCCTTTATTAGCAGCAGACAGGCGCTCAGGTGAGCGGCAGTGCTGTGATCTCCACTGGAAGGTCCTAATTCAGACAATGGAGGCATCCATCTTCCTTTTGTCTCTCCATAGTAAGGGCCGGGGGAGTTTGTGCTTCCTGCAAGCAGAGCGACTTTGTATGGGACACTCATGCATGCCTACTTCTGGGAATCTCTCTGAGTGTGATGTGTGGACACCAGGACACCCTGATCAGGGATTGTGAGGCCACAGGAGCATTTGCCTTAGCCGGACCCAAAGGGTAGGTTTGAGGGGACAGGTTCATCAACTATTGTTTGGTCAAACACAGTTCCCATCTATGTTGAACCACAGCTCTTTCTGCATTCATTATGCGCTTGTAATATGCTGCCCAGAGCAGTGGACTGAGAGTCTGGAGGCTGAGTAGGCAGCCAAACATGACTGGACAGGCTCCTGCCCCTGAATTCTGAGGGGTGCCCAAGCTTACCCCGTTGGCAGTTTTTGGATGATAGTGAGGCATGAGACTGAATCAGGAACTCAGGAGAGGGAGACATTAGAGTCCCTTTGCATATGCATTCTTGCTTAGCCAGAATCTGGACTATCTGGCTTGCCCTGACCAGCTAGGTTCTCTGTACATAAGTTTCAGGTGAGGCTGGCTTCCTTCCCACCCATGCTCTGAGAGTACTACAGGTGAGTTCTGAGCACACACAAACATAGACAGACAGACAGACAGACAGACAAACACACACATTACTGTCAGGTCTGGTAGTACAGCATATGTTGAAGGTTGGAGCTGTCTGGGGTCTGTGGGCATGAGAGATGCTGCCTTAAAATCTCTACAAGCCAGCTTTGAACCTGTCATCAATGAACACAGTATAGGAGGTTTTTGAAATCTCATCTCTTTCCAGCAGATGTGGCTGATGGGCGGGCCTTCCAGAGTCTGCCCAATGAGCGTGCTGCAGGGCCATGTGGGCGGTGCTCAAGGTTGCTGGCCAATCACTGGCTAGGGACCTTGACACTCCTGGGCGTGTCCTAGCACACTGGCCTATTATATTGCTGTCAGGTATTCTGGCCGTGGCCTAGGCCTCTGGCATATCAGAGCATGGCTGGTGCCCTGTCTGCAGGCCTTCTGAAGTAATCCTGACAATGGGAGCTCAGAGCTGGCCTTAAAAGGTTGGGCATGATTCCAGGAAATGCAAAGCAGGGTTCACCCAGGGCCCTGCCTTGCAGCAGCTGTCAAGTGTACGTGTGTATAACTCCATTTGTGCCTGTGCCCCTGTGGATGTGTGCTTATGTGTAACTGTGAGAGTGTGTGTTTGTGTGTGGTTGTGTGTGTATGTGAGTGAGAGAGAGAGAGAGAGCAACAGAATCACTAAGGCACAGGTGATTTTGTGCAAAACACTTGGCACATTCTGATTTACAGCTCAATATTGACAACATTGTACCTCTCCTTGGCCAATGGTCACTTTTCTTCTTTTCAGATGTAAAGACACTGAAGAGGGAGAGGTTTTTGCCCTGAGGCTTGCACTGGGAACTAGCAGCTGTGCTGTGTGTGTTGCCAGACTAGGACACTTGTGGTGCCTGTCCATGTGGAGAGTCTCCTGGATGAGTTCCTTCTCAATCCTTTTTCGCTAGGTCCCCTTGGAGCTGCATATAGCTAATGATTTGGAGATTTTACACCTTTTGACAATTCTTTTCCTGATTCACAGTTTCTCTCCAGGTTTTAGCAATCAATTGAATGTCATATTGCATCCATTGTAGAAAATGAGTACATCACTGTCTTGCTGTTTCTCTCTCTCTATAATATATATATATATATATATATATATATATATATATATATATATATATTTATATGTAACATGTAGTGATCTGAAAATATTTTTAGCTAGAGACCTGCACATCTCTGGATTCGGGTAGTAATGCGGATAAACTTGGCCCTTCTGAGCTACAGTCATGAGAGACATCTCACAGAGCAATATCATTTATCACTCTATAAATCTCTCTCAGCACAAACTACTGCTGCCAAATCATCAACTTCCCTCTTGCTCATTTTGTCCACCGAGTCCTATCCCAAATCTGTAAATCGAAGATAAATAGAAATAGGGCAGTTCCCTGGACACAGGACAGGCTGAGGCTGGACCAGGGAGATGCAATACGCCAGCCAGCATCTTGGCTGGAGCATCACTAAGACTACTTCCAAATTGGAGAGAGGAGGGCAGTTTTGGAGAGTGGGCTGAAGGCCAAGTGTTGCTTCTCAGAGTGGGCTAAGACCTAGATGTTCTAAGTGTAACCTTTCCTCACAAACATAAAATAACAATGCCACTTGTAAGAAGTATGCATGGGCATGGAGGGTTTGTCTTCAGTGCTCTGGCACTGATCAACACAGGGCCAGAATTTCAGTCCTTTTCTTTCTCTGTCATCCTGTCTCTCTGACTGTCTCTATGTGCCTTCTTCACTGGGCCCTTATGGAAGTCAGTGCATGCATCGTGATCTCCGTCTTCCTGGAGTTGAAATTTTCCTTTCTTTGTCCTTTGTATTATTCAGTCTCCTGCATATGGCGTAGTACATTGGGGAACTGAGGAGACAGCGATCCTGCTGCAGGTAACAGGCATATGTCCATCTGCAGCTGCAGCTGTCCAGGCCCTCTGTGCTTGACCCCCATTCTCCAGGGCCCTGAAGCTGACAATCAGCCTAAATGCAGTCCTCTTCAATTGCCTGCACCACATCCTTGTCCTTATTCCTTGAGAGCCCAGGTCAAGAGAAGTGAAACTCTATCCCCCTGGCACACACATTCTGCCTTCCCTCTATTGGGCCGAATGTAAAGGATCTGTGGTACTGATGGCCACACCAGTGTCCAGATTTTCCATGCAAAATGGAAGCTTCCAGGGTTCAGAAAGTGGGTTTTTTGATGGCTGTGAAATGTCTTTTCCATGTGCCTCATGGGGTTTCAAATCCTTTTGATACCTGAAGTTCTTTCTTGTATCTAGTGAATATTCTCACCTCTGCACAGAATGCCCTCCCAACTAGGAGCACAGCTATCCTGTGTTCAGGACGTCCACCAGCCTGCTAGCTCCTGGAGGGATTCCTGAGTATGTCCTCACGTCCCAAGTGGTAAAAGGTTTTCCAGTTGCCTTTATTAGCAGCAGCCAGGCCCTCAGGTGAGGAGTGGGGCTGTGATCTCCACTGGAAACTCCTAATTCAGCCAATGGAGGCATCCATCTTCCTTTTGTCTCTCCATAGCTATAGCCCGGGTCCCAGGACCAGCAGGGCGGTGAACAGGGGCTAGGTTCCCAATGAGACCTGAAATTAAGGAACATGAGATACGAAGAATGACAGCAAGTCAAGTTTCTGATCAAGCTGTAAAATTTTATTGTGAACACAGGCAGTATAAGGCTTTGGGGAAGGAGAGGGAATGCTGGAGGAGGCGGGAGGGGGATCAAACTTCAAAGAGGAATGTATCTTGCAACAAATGACTGGAACCAAACTGTGTGTTGACTCACTTGTGTTGACTCACTTGATTACTGATAAATGGTTTACCTAAGGGGAAATGGCCTGCCCAGGGGGGAATTACCACTTGTCTTGAGGGGTTCCTTTGTCTAAAAGCTTATCATCTATCAAGCAGAGAAATGGCTCCTGGAATATCCTCATTTTGTTATAATTTTAAATTGAGGCAGGTAATGGGGGTGAGGAGCAGAGACCCTAACAGCAGGTTTGGTGGGCGTTACCAGAGGAGGGAAGTATTGACCTGAATCCTCCCGTGAGGGGGGTGCAAAACAAACCTTCCCGCATCTTATAAGGCTCTTGGTGTCTTTTTGGGGAGGGGAGGCAGAGCCACAGTTTCTAGGGAAACAATTTTTGTTGCTGACGCCAACCTCCATGCAAATCAGGTTTGCTTCACGGGGGACTCAGAGGCGGACTATAGGGTCCTCCCCCTGCAGTGCTTTGCCTTGCACCCCTTACTGGTGTCCTTTCCCTGCCATGGTTGGATGTCTCGATCCATAATTCTGAGTTTTATGCCATCCGAAAAGGGGGTCTGTCATCCTCAGGTTCATCCAGGCCTCTGTCAGCCGAATCAAGTCTGTGATAATGTATTTGCAAAGGTTTTGATGCCAAGGAGTCAATCTGCCGTTTTATAAAATCAGTAATCTTTTTAAAAATAAAAGGTCTTAAGGTAATCATTAACAAAAGACTAATAAGGTTCCCATAAGCGGCTCTGTAGTGACTCAAGACTATTTGTGGTGGAGTGAATAACCTGTTGTAATTTGTCAGAAAATTTATGGGAGGAATATATAGAGTGTCCTAGCATGCCACCAGCAAGTCTAAGGGAAGCAGTCAGTGGATATGATGTCCAGGGGAAGAAACACAGCACGTCTGGTCTTCTGGTCAGCACCAACTGATGAAATTTTTCTTCTTCATAGAGGGTCATCTGTGGAACAAGCAAAACTAGGAGGCAAGGACCAGGTAGAGAAGAATTGACATGAAAATATAGGATGGTGTTTACCAAAACACAGTGGAGGTGCATACACATTAGAAGTCAAGGTGAGGTTCCTTTTGAACATTTTGAGAAAAGTGAGCAGTCAATAAGCATGCAAATATGAAGTCAGCAGTGGTAGTTCAGCAGAAAGAGAAGACTTGGATAATCTGGTGAGGTTAGCTGGAGTATATACTGCCATGGCGTCCTTTTTGGTAAGGACTTGCCAACAGGGACTCTGTATTTTGCAAGAACAATAATGTCATCCACCATAATAAAAGGAAAACAAACATGGACATCCAGTGTTGAAAAAAGATAAAAAGAATATGTCTCTATGACTGGAAAAGTGGGTGGCTTTGTCAATGAGATACAATAAATGGACGATTAGAATTTTTGTAAATATTAAAAAGATTTAGTATGTTACTTCATTGACACTTTAGCCAACTGAATACTGGGGGGTGCATTTCCCTTCTTTTTTTAAAATTAATTAAGCTGAAGGGTTTTAATTTTTCTTGTTTGAGCTGTAGCCCACATAAATTTAGAAAAAATATCAACTGAGAAAAAGTTTTTTTTTTGTTTACTAAACATGGGCAGGTGAATTACATCAATCTGTCAGAGAGCATTGGCTTTTATCAATGGAGATTAATCTTAAAAGTCTGAATAGCAAGATCTTAATTAAACAATGTAGGAGCCAGTAAAGTGCTCTCACTATGGCAGGTCAAGCATTAAAATTTTTTAAGAGGCTTGTAAAAAATGAGAAAAATTTTAGGATATGAGTGACTTTAGGAGTCATCACACACCCATAAATAATTTAAAATGTTTAGTTTTAAATCTTGCCATATGAGCAGTCAGTTCTTCATGTGCAGATGTACCTATAATTATTTACTTAGGGAGAGAACTTGTACCAAGTTAATTGATGATATAATGGTTAGAATTGACTTGAGGTTTTTTCTGTGATTTTAGAAGGCTCTTAATTAGAATATACCATATGTTATAGAACGTCAATACCTAATGTGTTGACATGATGAAATGTTTACCTGTTTTTTTGGCATTATTGTAAACTGATTACACAGTTTAAGCACACTATTATACCTTTAGTTTATTAAGGTCTTTACTCATCACAAGGCTATCATGAGTAAGCATAGATATAAATAGATTTTACTCTTTAGAACTCTAATATGGCAACTTAAAAGGCTAAAATAAATCCTCATAGTTTAAATGTTCAAAATATTAATTTTGTTAAATCAGGATTTGCCAAAACAAATCTTCTATCAGACCAAAAACACAATGAATTACCTTAATTTATCAAGAATAAACCTCTGGCAGTGTCTTAAAACAAACCAGATAATTTTTAAAAGCAGAAAGATATAAAGAGGAAAACCAGCGCAAGAGCCTCTGGCATGTAAATAAATAACATAACTATTGTGTTATCTTTTACTAACCCAAGCCAGTCTTAAAAACAATTTTAAGTAAAATGTTATACTTTGTTTACTAGGACCTTTGTTTATCACAAAGCTATCACACCCTTAGGGCAGCTATGAACAAGGGTGGGTACACAACTTATTGATCTTTCACTTTGATTTGGATAGGTAACTTAAAAAGCTAACATAAACCTTATAGCTGAAATGTTAAAATAAAATTTTACTGTTAACATTTCTTTTAGATGACCATTTTACACTAAATAATTTTGTTGAATCACATCTGTTGAATAAAAATTTTTTTATCAGGCCAGGAATAGCACATTTAACCCTTTTTTTTCTTGGCAAGGCCACTGCTCTACACTGACTGGGTTATTAGAAAGTCAGTTCAAGGATGGAATTAAATTAACAAACAGTGGCAGTTGGTATTGAGGTGCTGGTAATATCTACAATTTTCACAAGAGTGAGAGAGACTGCAGAGGCATTTTACCATGACTAGATATCTCAGAAAATATTTTAACTAATGAATTGATGTTAATATTAGCTATCGGAAGGACGAAATTGTCCTATATTTTACTCTGGTAAAGGTGTGCCAACTCTATGAGTCTGGATCTTTAAAACCACATTTAGCTTAACTAAATCTTATTTAAAACTTAAAACAAACTTTAGTTACTTAGGGGTTAACACACATTAATTAAAACAAGGTTAGCACAGACTTAAAACATACATTCTTGGTGAAAGGAAAATTTTCCCTTTGAAAAACCTCTTTGGATTTTGGATTCTTAATTCACAGACTCTCTACTCCCCCCCAAGGAGGGGCCTTTGTGGCTTAGGGGAATGACTGACTGCAGTCTTCCAATCTGTGGAGCAGGGGCTCTGTGCTGTGATTGGCTGTGCGGGCGGAACAGGCGGGCTTAGTTTACTGCCACCTTGCAGAGAAAAATCTTTGGAATTCTTTTTCTGGGATAAGGTACATTTTATAGTTTTAAAGAAAGTGGTCTAGTCAGTATTATTGGCCAAGTTAAGGACTGGAACACAAAACGGAGGGGCGGTGGTGTAGGGAGGCAGTCTGGACAAGGAAGAGCCTAGGGGTTAGGGTTAACCAGTTTGAGCCTGGCTCTGAGTAACAGGGAAAGCCAAAACCGGGTTTGATTTGGATGGTTTAGTCTTAGTTTTAGGGATTGGGTTTAGGTTTTTTGGTGAGGCTAAAAATGTAAGCTCTTCTGTAACTGCAGCTATTTCTTTCATTAATTGACGCTGCTCTCTCCGGTCAGTAAGGACCTTGCGGAGGGTGGAAATTCCTGTAAGGGCTCCTTAGCGTGCCCGCCTGACAGAGAGATTGTCAAGGAGAGGGTCAGGCTGGAGAGCAGGGGCACTGATATAGGGAGGGGAATTAAAGGGAGGAGGACACCAATCGGGATTGTAGTATCTGGCAGCCTCTTTTTCTAGCAAAGCCTCATTCTCCACGGGAAGTGCTTCAGGAGAGGGAGGGTTTTGTAAAACTGGATAGAGGCTGGGGGAAAGAATGCTGGGTTTCATTCTCATGTGAATTAGCAATAGGAGAGTCAATGAAGGGAACTTTAGTAAGTGCAGTGGGACCTGTAGGGAGGGGAACAGGGCTTTTACTTTCAATGGGTGCTGGTAGGCTTTTATTTTGACTGGGTACTGGGGGATCAAGATCAATAATCACAGAAGGGCATGGGGATGGGGACTTTGTCCTGGACGGTGGACTAGAAAGTTGCCGGAGGACCTTTTCACCCTCTGTAATAAGGTTTTTAATATCAGGGTGATTATTATAGATTTTTAAGATATCATTAATTAAATTCCAGTAACAAAAGGCAGAAACAGGTACACGTTCAGGAACAAAAGACTGATAGTGATCATTAAGACAATCAACAATTCTCCTCCAATTCTTCTCATTTATAGTGCCTTCCTGGGGGAACCAGGGGCAAATATTTTTAATATAATCTAAAAACTTCTTTAATTCTTTTTTTAACCCTATTTCTTCGTGTCTTGAGTGACTCCTTGAGTCCTTTAATGAATAAATAGTTTGCTGAATTCATGTCCCATGGTATTGCTTACCTCAGCCGCTGTGACACTCTCCTCCAGATGTGTCTCACGGTCGGGTATTTCCACGGCGATCTATGCGAATCTTTTTGTTACCCCCCTCGGGCTGCGGTGACTCAGTGAATTCGGGTAGGCCTACCCTCTCTATCCGCGGAGTTTCTAGGTCCAGAAGGCTTCTTCGCCCCACGTTCCGGGCGCCAGGAATGCCCCGACCAGCAGGGCGGTGAACAGGGGCTAGGAACCCAATGAGACCTGAAATAATAGGGACAAGAGACATGAAGAACGACAGCAAGTCAAGATTCTGATCAAGCTGTAAATTTTTATTGAGAATACAGGCATTATAAGGCTTTGGGGAAGGAGAGGGAATGCTGGAGGAGGGGAAGGGGGAGCAAACTTCAAAGAGAAATGTTCCTTACAACAAATGGCAGTAACTAAACTATGTGTTGACTCACTTGTGTTGACTCACTTGATTACTGATAAATGGTTTACCTAAGGGGAAATGGCCTGCCCAGGGGGGAATTAACATTTGTCTTGAGGGGTTCCATAGTCTCAAAGCTTATCATCTATAAATCAGAGAAATGGCTCCTGGCATTAAGAAATTATGTATTTGTGAGAAAGGAGAAATCTACAGGGCCGGGGTGGGGATAAATAGCATAATGGTTATAGAAAGAGACTCTCATGCCTGAGGTTTCAAAAGTTTCAGGTTCAATGACTGGACACCATATCCCCCCCAACCACCATCTGGTGACAGAGAGAGATTGAGAGAGAGAGATAGAGAGAGAAATCTACATACAGAGACCAACCAGAGCACTACTCAGCTCTGGTTTGTGGCCTATTGTGGAATGAATCTGGCTGGCACTTTGAGGCGTCAGGGGAAAAATTGAAGGTCTTTTGTATAACCAAAGGTTATACAACTTCTTTTGTATAAACCAAACCCCCACCCCTGCCCCCCATTTCCTTCTCCCCCCCCATCAGGGTCTGGGGTCCGGGGGTGCCATGACAGACTTCATCCAGAAGTGAGTAAAATAAGTATATAAGTAAAATATTAATGATTGAAGACAGAGTGTGTGAGAGCATGTGAGAGTTAGAGACAGAGAAGGCAAGAAGAGAAATAGATGATTTGGAAAGACACCAGAATTCAAAAACCTCCTACACTGTGTTCATTGATGACAAGTTCAAAGCTGGCTTGTAGAGATTGTAAGGCAGCAGCTCTCATGCCCACAGACCCCAGACAGCCCCAGCCTTCACCATATGCTGTACTACCAGACCTGACAATAATGTGTGTGGGTGTGTGTGTGTGTGTGTGTGTGTGTGTGTGTCTGTCTGTCTGTGTCTGTGTGTGCTCAGAGCTCACCTATAGTAGTCTCAGAGCATGGGTGGCAAGGTAGCCAGCCTCACCTGCAACTTATGTACAGAGAACCTAGCTGCTCAGGTCAAGCCAGCTAGCCCAGATTCTGGCTAAGCAAGAAGGCACATGCAAAGGGACTCTCATGTCTCCCTCTCCTGAGTTCCAAATTCAACCTCATGCCTCACTATCATCCAAACGCTGTCAATGGGGTAAGCTGGGGCATGTCTCAGAATTCAGGGGCAGGAGCCTGTCCAGTCACGTTTGGCTGCCTACTCAGCCTACAGACTCTCAGTCCACTGCTCAGGGCAGCAGATTACAAGTCCAGAATGATCCCAGAAAGAGCTGTGTTTCAACATAGATGGGAACTGTGTTTGACCAAACAATAGTGGATGAACCCGGCCCCTTACAACTACCCTTTGGGTCCGGCTATGGCAATTGCTCCTGTGGCCTCACAATCCCTGATCAGGGTGTTCTGGTGTCCACACATCACACTCAGAGAGATTCCCAGATGTAGGCATGCATGAGTGTCCCATACAAAGTCGCTCTGCTTTCAGGAAGCACAAACTCCCCGGGCCCTTGCTATGGAGAGACAAAAGGAAGATGCATGCCTCCATTGGCTGAATTAGGAGCTTCCAGTGGAGATCAATGCCCCGCCCATCACCTGAGGGCCTGGCTGCTGCTAATAAAGGCAATTGGAAACACCTGTTACCACTTGGGACCTGAGGACATACTCAGGAATCCCTCCAGGAGCTAGATGGCTGGCAGACCTCCTGATCACGAGATAGCTGTGCTCCTAGTTGGGAGGGCATTCAGGCCAGAGGTGAGAATATTCCCTAGATACAAGAATGAACTTCAGGTTTCAAAAGGATTTGAAACCCCAGGAGGCACTTGGAAAAGATATTTCACAGCCATCAAGACACCCTCTTTCTGAACCCTGGAAACTTCCGTTTTGATGGAAAATCTGGACACTCGTGTGGCCATCAGTACCACAGATCCTTTACATTCGACCCAAAGGAGGGAAAGCACAATGTGTATGTCAGGGTGGTAGAGTTTCACTTCTCTTGACCTGGGCTCTCATGGAATAAGGACAAGGATGCGGTGCAGGAAATTGAGGAGGGCTGCATTTAGGCTGAGTGTCAGCCACAGGACCCTAGAGAATGGGAGTCAAGCACAGAGGGCCTGGACAGCTGCAGCTGGAGTTGGCCATATGCCTATTACCTGCAGCAGGAACACTGTCTCCTAATTTCTCCTCTGTACTACGCCATATGCAGGAGACTAAGTAATCCAAAGGGCAAAGAAAGGAAAATTTCTACACCAGGAAGACCGAGTTCACTATGCATGCACTGATTTCCATGAAGGGTCCAGGGAAGAAGGTACATAGAGACAGTCAGAGAGACAGAATGACAGTGACTGAAAAGGACAAATTCTGGCCCTGTGTTGATCAGTGCCATAGCACCGAAGACAAACCCTTCATTACCATGCATACTTCTTTCAAGTGGCATTGTGATTTTATGTTTGTGAGGAAAGGTTACACTTAGAACATCTAGGTCTTAGCCCACTCTGAGAAGCAACACTTGGCCTGCAGCCCACTCTCCAAAACTGCCCTTGCCTCTCCAAATTGGAAGTAATTTTAGTGATGCTCCAGCCAAATGCAGGCTGGCGTATTTTATCTCCCCGGTCCAGCCTCACCCTGTCCTGTGTGCAGGGTACTGAACTATGTCTATTTCTTCTTTGATTTACAATTTTGGGATAGGACTCAGTGGACAAAAAGAGTAAGAGGCAAGTAGATGATTTGGCAGCTGTAGTTTGTGCTGAGAGAGATTTGTAGAGTGACAAGAGGTAAACGAATGGCTCTGTGAGATGTCTCTCATGACTCTGGCTCAGAAGGGCCAGGTGTATCCGCATTACTACCATAATCCAGAGCTGTGCAGGTCTCTAGAAAAATATACATTTTCAGACCTCTACATGTCATATATATATATATATATATATATATATATAGAGAGAGAGAGAGAGAGAGGGCAAGACTCTGATGTAGTCATTTTCTACAATGGATGCGATATGACATTCAGACAATTGATTGCTAAAACCTGGAGAGAAACTGTGCATCAGGAAAAGAATTGTCCAAAGGAGTAAAATCTCCAAATCATTAGCTATATGCAGATCCAACGGGAACTAGCTAAAAAGGCTCAAGAAGGAACTCATCAAGGAGACACTCCACATGGACACGCACCACAAGTTTCCTAGTTTGGCAACACACACAGGGCAGCTGCTAGTTTCCAGTGCAAGCCTCAGGGCAAAAACCTCTCCCTCTTCAATGTCTTTACATCTGAAAATAAGAAAAGTGACCAAGGGCCAAGGAGAGCTACAATGGTGTCAATATTGAGCTGTAAATCAGAATGTGCCAAGTGTTTTACACAAAATCACCTGTTCCACAGTGATTCTGTTGTTCTCTCTCTCTCTCCCTCCCTCACACACACACACAAACACACACAAACACACACTCTCACAGTTACACGCACACATCCACAGAGGCATAGGCACAAACGGAGTTATACACATGCACACTGGACAGATTCTGCAAGGCAGGGCCCTACGTGAACCCTGCTTCGCACTTTCTGGAAGCACGAACAGCCTTTTAAGGCCAGCTCTGAGCTCATATTGTTGGACTTACTGCAGAAGGCCTGCAGACAGGGCACCAGCCATGCTCTGATATTCCAGAGGCCTAGGCCACGCCCAGAACCCCTGCCAGCAATATCATTGGCCAGTGTGCTAGGACACGCCCAGGAGTGTCAAGGCCCCTAGTCAGTGATTGTCCAGCAACCTTGAGCACTGACCACAAGGCCCTGCAGCACGCTCATTGGCAGCCTCTGGAAGGCCCGCTCACCAGCCACTTCTGCTGGAAAGAGATGAGAATTCAAAAACCTCCTATACTGTGTTCATTGATGACAGGTTCAAAGCTGGCTTGTAGAGATTGTAAGGCAGCAGCTCTCATGCCCATAGACCCCAGACAGCCCCAGCCTTCACCATATGCTGTATTACCAGACCTGACAGTAATGTGTGTGTGTGTCTGTCTGTCTGTCTGTCTGTCTGTGTCTGTGTGTGCTCAGAGCTCAGCTATAGTAGTCTCAGAGCATGGGTGGGAAGGTAGCCAGCCTCAACTGCAACTTATGTATAGAGAACCTAGCTGCTCAGGCAAGCCAGCTAGCCCAGATTCTGGATAAGCAAGAAGGCACATGAAAAGGGACTCTCATGTCTCCCTCTCCTGAGTTCCCGATTCAATCTCATGCCTCACTATCATCCAAACACTGTCAACAGGGTAAGCTGGGGCACGCCTCAGAATTCAGGGGCAGGAGCCTGTCCAGTCACATTTGGCTGCCTACTCAGCCTCCAGACTCTCAGTCCACTGCTCAGGGCAGCAGATTACAAGCCCAGAATGAACGCAGAAAGAGTTGTGCTTCAACATAGATGGGAACTGTGTTTGACCAAACAATAGTGGATGAACCCGGCCCCTTACAACTACCCTTTGGGTCCGGCTATGGCAATTGCTCCTGTGGCCTCACAATCCCTGATCACGGTGTCCTGGTGTCCGAACATCACACTCAGAGAGATTCCCAGAAGTAGGCGTCCATGAGTGTCCCATACAAAGTCGCTCTGCTTGCAGGAAGCACAAACTCCCCAGGCCCTTGCTATGGAGAGACAAAAGGAAGATGGATGCCTCCATTGGCTGAATTAGGAGTTTCCAGTGGAGATCACAGCCCGGCCCCTCACCTGAGAGCCTGGCTGCTGCTAATACATGCAATTGGAAACACCTGTTACCACTTGGGACCTGAAGACATACTCAGGAATCCCTCCAGGAGCTAGCAGGCTGGCAGACCTCCTGACCCCAGGATAGCTGTGCTCCAGGTTGGGAGGGCCTTCTGGCCAGAGGTGAGAATATTCCCTAGATACAAGAAAGAAATTCAGGTTTCAAAAGGATTTGAAACCCCATGAGGCACTTGGAAAAGACATTTCAAAGCCATCAAAAAACCCTCTTTCTGAACCCTGGAAGCTTCCGTTTTGCATGGAAAATCTGGACACTGGTGTAGCCATCAGTACCAGAGATCCTTTACATTCAGCCCAATAGAGGGAAAGCACAATGTGTGTGCCAGTGGTATAGAGTTTCACTTCTCTTGACCTGGGCTCTCATGGAATAAGGACAAGGATGCGGTGCAGGAAATTGAGGAGGGCTGCATTTAGGCTGAGTGTCAGCCTCAGGGCACTGGAGAATGGGATTCAAGCACAGAGGGCCTGGACAGCTGCAGCTGGAGATGGACACATGCCTGTTACCTGCAACAGGATTGCTGACTCCTCAGTTCCCCAATGTACTACACCATATGCAGGAGACTGAATAATCCAAAGAGCAAAGAAAGGAAAATTTCAACACCAGGAAGTCCGAGTTTGTAATGCATGCACTGACGTCCATAAGGGCCCAGTAAAGAAGCATGTAGAGACAGTCAGAGAGACCGGATGACAGATACAGAAAAGGATTGAAATTCTGGCCCTGTGTTGATCCGTGCCAGAGCACTGAACACAAACCCTCCATGCCCATGCATACTTCTAACAAGTGGCATTGTTATTTTATGTTTGTGAGGAAAGGTTACACTTAGAACATCTAGGTCTTAGCCCACTATGAGAAGCAACACTTGGCCTGCAGCCCACTCTCCAAAACTGCCCTTGCCTCTCCAATTTGGAAGTAGTCATAGTGATGCTCTAGCCAAGATGCAGGCTGGCTTATTGCATCTCCCTGGTCCAGCATCAGACTGTCCTGTGTGCAGGGAACTGCACTATGTCTATTTCTTCTTTGATTTACAATTTTGGGATAGGATTCGGTGGACAAAAAGAGCAAGAGGGAAGTAGATGATTTGGCAGCTGTAGTTTTTGCTGAGAGTGATTTGTAGAGTGATAAGTGGTATACGAATAGCCCTGTGAGATGTCTCTCATGACTGTGGCTCAGAAGGGCCAGGTGTATCCTCATTACTACCCTAACCCAGAGCTGTTCTGGTCTCTAGCTAAAAAATATTTTCAGATCTCTACATGTTATATATATATATATATATATATATATATATATAGAGAGAGAGAGAGAGAGAGAGAGAGAAACACTGATGTAGTCATTTTCTACAATGGATTCGATATGACATTCAGACAATTGATTGCTAAAACCTGGAGAGAAACTGTGCATCGGGAAAAGAATTTTCCAAAGGATTAAATCTCAAAATCATTAGCTATATGCAGCTCCAATGGTATAGAGCGAAAAAGGCTTGAGAAGGAACTCATCAAGGAGACTCTCCACATGGACAGGCGCCACAAGTTTCCTAGTCTGGCAACAGACACAGTGCATCTGGTAGTTCCCAGTGCAAGCCTCAGGGCAAAAACCTCTCCCTCTTCAGTGTTTTAACATCTGAAAAGAAGCAAAGTGACCAAGAGCCAAAGAGAGCTACAATGGTGTCAATATTGATCTGTAAATCAGAACGTACCAAGTGTTTTGCAAAAAAATCACTTTATTATAAACTCTGAGTGATACTGGCATGGAAATGAGGAGACAGAATATTGCTTGTGTCAGAAAGACTTACAAACTGAGGCTCCAGTAGCCTAGGTGAAATCGCCAACACAACAAGTCAGAGCTCAGCAGTGCTCTGGTAACTCTTTTTGTATATCTGGGCCTGTCAGTAAAATAAGTATATAAGTAAAATATTAATGATTGAAGACAGAGTGTGTGAGAGCATGTTAGAGTTAGAGACAGAGAAGGCGAGAAGATAAATAGATGAGTTGGAAAGAGACCAGAATTCAAAAACCTCCTACTCTGTGTTAATTGATGACAGGTTCAAACCGGGCTTGAAGAGATTGTTAGGCAGCAGCTCTCATTCCCACAGACCAAACAGCCCCAGCCTTCACCACATGCTGTACTACCAGACCTGACAGTAATGTGTGTGTGTGTGTGTGTCTGTCTGTCTGTCTGATTGTGTGTGTCTGTGTGTGCTCAGAGCCCACCTGTAGTAGTCTCAGAGCATGGGTGGCAAGGTAGCCAGCCTCACATGCAACTTATGTACAGAGAACCTAGCAGGTCAGGGCAAGCCAGCTAGCCTAGATTCTGGCTAATCAAGAATGCATATGCAAAGGGACTCTCATGTCTAAATCTCCTGAGTTCCCTATTCAATCCCATGCCTCACTATCTATCTTCCAAACACTGCCAAAATGGGAAGCTGGGGCACCCCTCAGAATTCAGGGGCAGGACACTCTCCAGTCACATTTGGCTGCCTACTCAGCCTCCAGGCTCTCAGTCCACTGCCCAGGGCAGCAGAATACAAGCACAGAAAGTACCCATTAAGAGCTGTGTTTCATCATAGATGGGAAATGTGTTTGACCAAACAATAGTGGATGAACTCGGTCCCTTACACCTACCCGTTGGGTCTGGCTATGGCAATTGCTCCTGTGGCTTCACATCTCTGATCATGGTGTCCTGGCGTCCACACATCACACTCAGAGAAATTCCCAGAAGTAGGCATGCATGAGTGTCCCATACAAAGTCGCTCTGCATTCAGGAAGCACAAACTCCCCGGGCCCTTGCTATGGACAGACAAAAGAAAGATGGATAACTCTACTGGCTGAATTCGGAGCTTCCAGTGGTGATAACAGCCCCGACCATCACATGTGGGCCTGGACGCTCCTCATAAAGGCAATTGGAAACACCTGTTACCACTTGGGCCCTGAGGACATACTAAGGAATCCCTCCAGAAGCTAGCAGGCTGGCAGTCCTCATTACCCCTGGATAGCTGTGCTCCTAGTTGGGCAGCCCTTCTGGCCAGAGCTGAGAATATTCCCTAGATACAAGAAAGAACTACAGGTTTCAAAAGGATTTGAAAACCCCATGAGATACTTGGGGCCTCAGCCTGTCCTGTGTGCAGGGAACTGCACTATGTCTATTTCTTCTTTGATTTACAGTTTTGGGATAGGACTCCTTGGAAAAAATGATCAAGAAAGAAGTAGAAGATTTGGCAGCTTTAGTTTGTGCTGAGAGTGATTTGTAGAGTGACAAGAGGTAAACGAATGGCTCTGTGAGATGTCTCTCATGACTGTGGCTCAGAAGGGTCAGGTGTATCCGCATTACTACCCGAATCCAGAGCTGTGCAGGTATCTAGCTAAAATATATTTTCAGACCTCTACATGCTACATATATATATATATATATATATATAGAGAGAGAGAGAGAGAGAGAGAGAGAGAGAGGGAGAGAGAGAGAGAGAGAGAGAGAGGGAGAGAGAGAGAGAGAGAGCAAGACACTGATGTAGTCTTTTTCTACAATGGATGCGATATGGCATTCAGACAATTGATTGCTAAAACCTGGAGAGAAACTGTGCATCAGGAAAAGAATTGTCCAAAGGAGTAAAATCTCCAAATCATTAGCTATATGCAGCTCCAATGGGACCTAGCGAAAAAGGCTTGAGAAGGAACTCATCCAGGAGACTGTCCACATGGACAGGCACTACAAGTTTCCTAGTCTGGCACACACACAGGGCAGCTGCTAGTTCCTTGTGCAAGCCTTAGGGCAAAACCTCTCCCTCTTCATTGTCTTTACATCTGAAAGAAAAATAGTGTCCAAGGGACAAGTAGAGCTACAATGGTGTCAAAATTGAGCAGTAATTCAGAATGTGACAAGATTTTGTGTTTTGCACAAAATCTCCTGTGCCACAGTGAATCTGTTGTTCTCTTTCTCTCCCTACCACACACATACACACACACAAACAAACACAAACACACACTCTCACAGTCACGCACGCACACATCCACAGAGGCACAGGCACAAATGGAGTTATACACATGCACACTGGACAGCTTCTGCAAGGCAGGGCCCTGGGCTGAACCCTGCTTCGCACTTCCTGCAAGCTTGCCCGCCTTTTAAGGCCAGCTCTGAGCTCCCATTGGTGGGCTTACTTCAGAAGGTTGCTCTCTGAGTCCCACCATCACAACTTCTCCTCTGTTCTCATTGGCCAGCTCTTGGTTCACACCCCTGAGGGTGATGTTCCTCTTCTCTAATAGACCAGCTGTCTCTATGAATACGTGTACTGGGCCCTCCCCTCAGGCTCAGAGGGCACGGTCACTTAGACCCACCCCTAGGGACTGTCAACACGACCCAACAGCTCCTGTCTGGACCCGTCCTTAGGACACTGCCTGCTTGAGCTAGGCTGGCCATTCTCTTCAGGCACACCCATAAACACGGTCTCCACTCTCGTAGCCCAGTGCCTCAGGGCACTTGCCCCATGGTGCCTTAGTCCCACACTGGAGCTGCCCTCTTGTGGACACCCAGCAGAATGCAGCTGAGCACAGGGATTCACAAGCTCACAGTAGAGTCATCCCAGACAAGGAGAGAAACCCCTTCCACTTGCAAAGCCAAATGTGGGATCCCCCCACCCCACAGGAAAGAACAGATGAGTGGGGCACTCTACGTCAATTTCAACCTTGCTGTCCATGGGCCACAAATCCCTGAGTTCTCGTCATTCCACAGAATCACTACACTCAACTATGGGCTTTGCTGCCACCTTGTGGACACAAAGCAGAATGCAGCTGAGCTCCCCCTTGCCACTCCTCTTTGAGTCTACACAGAAAATTACACACAGCATGGGAATAGCAAAGGAAAGAACCCATCTGAGGACCACCTGGGAGAACGCACAACAGTGTTCAGAATATCCAATGTGCCATTCATATTTGAAAAACCACTTGTGCAGTGGAAACTTCCTTTGTCATTGCACAACCCAGTTCCTAAGAATCTGAGTCAGGAATAAAGAAACAACAGCGGTAATCATAACGGAAACACACTTATGTACACGTACACACACACACACACCGTCCCACAGAGACGCACACACTTTTCCCTGAAATAACGTGGATTGGGGTTGCTGTTTTGCCCTCAAGTAAAAGGTCAATTTTTCATGGGTGGAGGGGAGAAGTGTTAAGTTTCTGGCATATGAAGGTAAGAAGTGTCTAGAGCAGATCCATAGTTACATGGACAATGAAGGGAGCATGGGTTGGAGGTACAGCTGGTGGAGGTGACAGGGAACTATGTGGAATCCCAAGTCCCTGTTATGAGCCCCTGCTCACCACTTACCCAGCTAGGGAAAAGCTGGGCTACTGTCAAATCTGAACTGCAGCTGTCTCTCTGTCTCTGTAACTGCTTGGGCCCTGCTCTCTCAATTTATGACTGTTTCCTTCTCCTCAATAAGAAAGTTACAAATGATGTACAGAAATACAGGGAAAGTGAGAAAAATTATCCATGTGCCCACTATTACATGTAACTGTTGACTGTAAACAATTCATCCCACAAAAAAGAACAGAATAAATATTTGTGAGGTTAAAACATTGTAGGTTAAATAGTGAACATTCTTTAGAGCCATGCAATACTAATCCATTAAGCATTGGATGTCCCTGTCAAAAACAGTGCAGTAATAGTTGTAGTAGTGTGTAGTATCTGCAAAAGGAAATGTATTGTGTGTCCAAAGTTCCCTGCAATTATAAGAGAAAATCTATCAGGCAGAACTAATGACCCCTCATGTGATATGGGACTAAATAAATAAATAAATATGCAAATAAATGGAGATGATCTAGGAGGATTTGAAAAACATAAAAACAAAAACTACAGGAAGACCTGATTACAGCAGAAATATAGAAAACGTCTGCTGAGAAACAGAGGGCTGCTTCGAAAATTCCCTGACACTTCAGGGTCTAGGCAAATTAAGAATTCCTGAGAATGAAAAGAAAGGCATACGTATTGAAGCTTACACTAGAAAATGGAGGCAAGTTCTGTGCTATTATCATTACAATAAGGATACTGATAGAAAGGCTATTGGAAATGCTCCTGGAAGGTGTATAATTTATAATTGTAATGAATCCTCCTCCAACTCTGTGACCAATTATTTATGAATAAGGAGGATGTTATAAATGTGGTAATTCTGCATTAAGATCTGATAAAAAGGTCAACAATTCTAAAAATGACTGATGTATATATATATGTATATATATGAACATATATGTAAGTGTATATTTATTATAGACTCTGAGGGACACTGGCATGGCTATGAGGAGACAGAGTATGGCTTGTGCCAGAGAGACTTAGAAAGATAAGGCTCCAAAACCTAGATGAAATCGCCAACAAAAGAGCCAGAGATCAGCAGTCTCCTGGTGATTCCCTTTGTATATCTGGGCCTGTCAGTAAAATAATGTATAAGTAAAATATTAATGAGTGCCGACAGAGTGAGTGAGAGCCTGTGAGAGTCAGAGACAGAGAAGGCAAGAAGAGAAATAGAAGAGTGGGAAAGAGACCAGAAGTCAAGAACCTCCCACACTGTGTTCATACATGACAGGTTCAAACCTGGGTTGTAGAGATTGTAAGGCAGAAGTCTCAAGTCCACAGAACCCAGACCAACCCAGCCTTCACCATATGTGTGTAGTATTTACCACACGAAATGTGTTGTGAGTGTAAACTTCCCTTCAATTATAAGAGAAATATCTATCAAGCAGAATAAATGACCCCTCATGTAATATAGGAATAAATAAAAAATAAATATGCAAATAAATGGGGATGATCTAGGAGGATAGAAAAAATGAAAAATAAAAAGAAAAAGCACAAGAAGACCTGATTACAGCAGAAAATGGAAACCATATGCTGAGAAACAGAGGGCTGCTTCAAAAATTCTGAGACACTTCAGAGTCCAGGGAAATTAAGATTTCAGGAGAATGAAAAGAAACTCATATGTACTGAAGCTTACACTAGAGAAAGGGGGCAAGTTCTGTACTATGATAATTACAATAAGGATGCTTATAGAAATGCTATTAGAAATGCTACTGGAAGGTTCTATTATTTATAATTGTATTGAAACCTGCTCCAACTAGGTGGCCAATTATTAATGAAAAAGGAAGCTGTTATAAATGTGTTAATTCTGCTAAAGATCAATTACATAGGTCGACAATTCTAAAAATAACATATATATATATATATATATGTTTATTATAAAGTCTGAGAGATACTGCCATGGATATGAAGAGAGAATATGGCTTGTGTCAAGAGACTTACAAAGCTGAGGCTCCTGTAGCCTAGGTGAAATCACCAACAGAACAAGCCAGAGCTCAGCAGTGCTCTGGCAACTCTCTTTGTATATCTGGGCCTGTCAACAAAATAAGGATATAAGTAAAATATTACTGAGTGCAGACATAGTGAGTGAGTGCCTGTGAGAGTCAGAGACAGAGAAGGAGAGAAAAGAAATAAATGAGTTGGATAGTGACCAGAAGTCAAAAACCTCCTACACTGTGTTCACTGATAACAGGTTCAAACCTGGCTTGTAGAGATTGTTAGGCAGCAGCTCTCATGCCCACAGACCCCATACAGACCCAGCCTTCACCATATGCTGTACTATCAGAACTGACAGTAATGTGTGTGTGTGTGTGTCTGTCTGTCTGTGTGTGTCTGTGTGTGCTCAGAGCTCTCCTATAGTAGTCTCAGACCATGGGTGTCAAGGTAGCCAGCCTCATTGCAACTTATGTACAGAGAACCTAGCTGGACAGGGCAAGCCAGCTAGCCCAGTTTCTGGCTAAGCAAGAATGCACATGCAAAGGGACTCTCATGTCTCCCTCTCCTGAGTTCCTGATTCAATATCATGCCTCACTATCATCCAAACACTGCCAATGGGGTAAGCTGGGGCACACCTCAGAATTCAGGGGCATGAGCCTGTACAGTCACATGCTCCAGCCAAGATGCAGGCTGGCGTATTACATCTCACTGGTCCAGCCTCAGCCTGTCCTGTGTGCAGGGAACTGCATTACGTCTATTTCTTCTTTGATTTACAGTTTTGGGATAGGAATCGGTGGACAAAAAGAGCAAGAGGGATGTAGATGTTATGGCAGTGGTAGTTTGTGCTGAGAGACATTTGTAGAGTGATAAACGATATTGCTCTCTGAGATGTCTCTCATGACTGTGGCTCAGAAGGGCCAGGTGTATCCATTTTATTACCCTAATCCAGACCTGTGCAGGTCTCTAGCTAAAAATATGTTCAGACCTCTACATATATATAGGGAGAGACACTGATGTAGTCATTTTCTACAATGGATTCGATATGACATTCAACAATTGATTGCTAAAACCTGTAGAGAAACTGTGCATCAGGAAAAGAATTGTCCAAAGGAGTAAAATCTCCAAATCTTTAGCTATATGTAGCTCCAACAGGACCGATCGAAAAAGGCTCGAGAAGGAACTCATCCAGGAGACTCTCCACATCGACAGACACTACAAGTTTCCTAGTCTGGCAACAAACACAGGGCAGCTGCTAGTTCCCAGTGCAAGCCTCAGGGAAAAAACCTCTCCCTCTTCAGTGTCTCAGAATTCAAAAACTTCCTAAACTGTGTTCTTTGATGACAGGGTCAAACCTGGCTTGTAGAGATTGTAAGGCAGCAGCTCTCATGCCCACAGAAACCAGACAGCCCCAGCATTCACCATATGCTGTACTACCAGACCTGACAGTAATGGGTGTGTGTGTGTGTGTGTGTGTGTGTGTGTGTGTGTGTCTGTCTGACTGTGTGTGTCTGTTTGTGCTCAGAGCTCACCTGTAGTAGTCTCAGATCATGGGTGTCAAGGTAGCCAGCCTCACCTGCAACTTATGTATGGAGAACCTAGCTGGTCAGGGCAAGCCAGCTAACCCAGATTCTGGCTAAGCAATAATGCATATGCAAAGGGACTCTCATGTCTAAATCTACTGAGTTCCCTATTCAATCCCATGCCACACTATCTATCATCAGGGGAAGCTGGGGCACCCCTCATAATTCAGGGGCATGAGCCTGTCCAGTCACATTTGGCTGCAAACTTAGCCTCCAGGATCACAGTCCACTGCTCAGGGTAGCAGATTACAAGCACAGACAGTACCCATAAAGAGGTGTGTTTCAATATAGAAGGGAACTGTGTTCGACCAAACAATAGTGGATGAACCCGGTCCCTTACACCAACCCTTTGGGTCCAGCTAAGGCAATTGCTCCTGTGGCCTCACATCCCTGATCATGGTGTCTTGGTGTCCACACATGACACTCAGAGAGATTCCCAGATTAGGCATGATGAGTGTCCCGTACAAAGTCGCTCTGCTTGCAGGAAGAACAAACTCCCAGGGCCCTTGCTATGGACAGACAAAAGAAAGATGGATGCCTCCATTGGCTGAATTTGGAGCTTCCAGTGGAGATCCCAGCCCTGCCCCTCACCTGAGGGCCTGGCTGCTGCTAATAAAGGCAATTGGAATCACCTGTTACCACTTTTGCCCTGAGGACATACTCAGGAATCCCTCCAGGAGCTAGCAGACTGGCAGACCTCCAGACCCCGGGATAGCTGTGCTCCGAGTTGGGAAGCCATTCTGCCCAGAGGTGAGAATATTCCCTAGATACAAGAAAGAACTTCAGGTTTCAAAAGGATTTGAAAACCCATGAGGCACTTGGAAAACACATTTCACAGCCATCAAAACACCCTCTTTCTGAACCCTGGAAGCTTCCGTTTTGCATGGAAAATCTGGACACTGGTGTGACCATCAGTACTACAGATCCTTTACATTCGGCCCAATAGAGGGAAAGCACAATGTGTGTGACAGGGGGATAGAGTTTCACTTCTCTTGGCCTGGCTCTCATGGAATAAGGACTAGGATGCTGTGTAGGAAGGTGAGGAAGGCTGCATTTAGGCTGAGTGTCAGCATCAGGGCCATAGAGAATGGGAGTCAAGCACAGAGGGCCTGGACAGCTGCAGCTGGAGATGGACACATGCCTGTTACCTGTAGTAGGGTCGCTGCCTCCTCAGTTCCCCACTGTACTATTCCATATGCAGGAGATTAAATAATCCAGAGGGCAAAGAATGGAAAATTTCAACACCAGGAAGACCGAGTTAACAATGCAAGCACTGACTTCCAGTAAGGGCCCAGTGAAGAAGGAACGTAGAGACAGTCAGAGAGACAGAATGACAGTGACAGAAAAGGACTGAAATTCTGGACCTGTGTTGATTAGTGCCAGAGCACTGAAGAAAAATCCTCCATGTCCATGCATACTTCTTACAAGTAGCATTGTTATTTTATGTTTGTGAGGAAAGGTTTCACTTAGAACATCTAGGTCTTACCCCACTCTGAGAAGCAACACTTGGCCTGCAGCCCACTCTCCAAAACAGCCCTAGCCTCTCCAATTTGGAAGTAGTCTTAGTGATGCTCCCGCCAATATGCAGGCTGGCTTATTGCATCTCCGTGGTCCAGCCTCAGCCTGTCCTGTGTGCAGGGAACTGCACTATGTTTATTTCTTATTTGATTTTACAGTTTTGGGATAGGACGCGGTGGAGAAAAAGAGCAACAGGGAAGTAGATCATTTCGCAGCAGTAGTTTGTGCTGAGAGAGAGATTTGTAGAGTGATAAGAGGTATAGGAATTGCTCTGTGAGATGTCACTCATGACTGTGGCTCAGAAGTGCCAGGTGTATCCGCATTACTACAATAATCCAGTGCTGTGCAGGTCTCTAGCTAAAAATACTTTCAGACCTCTACATGTTACATATATATATATATATGTATATATATATATATATATATATAGAGAGAGAGAGAGAGAGAGAGAGAGAGGGACACTGATGTAGTCATTTTCTACAAAGGATTCCAAATGACATTCAGACAACTGATTGCTAAAACCTGGAGAGAAACTGTGCATCAGGAAAAGAATTGTCCAAAGGAGTAAAATCTCAAAATCATTAGCTATATGCAGATCCAATGGGACAGAGCGAAAAAGGCTTGAGAAGGAACTCATCAAGGAGACTCTCCACATAGACAGGCACCACAAGTTTCCTAGTCTGGCATCAGACACAGGGCAGCTGGTAGTTCCCTGTGCAAGCCTCAAGGCAAAAACCTCTCCCTCTTCAGTGTTTTTACATCTGAAAAGAAGCATAGTGACCAAGGGCCTAGAGAGCTACAATGGTGTCAATATTGAGCTGTAAATCAGAATGTACCAAGTGTTTTGCAAAATATCACTTTATTATAAACTCTGAGTGATACTGGCATGGAAATGAGGAGACAGAATATGGGTTGTGTCAGAAAGACTTACAAACTGAGGCTCCAGTAGCCTAGGTGAAATCGCCAACACAACAAGCCAGAGCTCAGCAGTGCTCTGGTAACTCTCTTTGTATACTTGGGCCTGTCAGTAAAATAAGTATATAAGTAAAATATTAATGATTGAAGACAGAGTGTGTGAGAGCATGTGAGAGTTAGAGACAGAGAAGGCGAGAAGAGAAATAGATGAGTTGGAAAGAGACCAGAATTCAAAAACCTCCTACACTGTGTTCATTGATGACAGGTTCAAACCTGGCTTATAGAGATTGTTAGGCATCAGCTCTCATGTCCACACAGACCACAGACAGCCCCAGCCTTCACCATATGCTGTACTACCAAACCTGACAGTAATGTGTGTATGTGTGTGTGTGTGTGTGTGTGTGTGTCTGTCTGTCTGTCTGTCTGTGTGTGTCTGTGTTTGCTCAGAACTCACCTATAGTAGTCTCAGAGTATGGGTGGCAAGGTAGCCAGCCTCACCTGCAACTTATGTACAGAAACCTAGCTGGTTACCTAAATCCAGCTAGCCCAGATTCTGGCTAAGCAAGAATGCATATGCAATGGGACTCTCATGTCTTTCTCTCCTGATTTCCTGATTCAATCTCATGCCTCATAATCATCCAAACAATGCCAACGGGGGAAGCTGGGGAACCCCTCAGAATTCAGGGGCAGGACCCTGTCCAGTTATGTTAGGCTGCATACTCAGCCTCAAGGCTCCCAGTCCACTTCTCAGGGCAGCAGATTACAAGCCGAGAAAGAACCCAGAAAGGGCTGTGTCTCAACATAGATGGGAAATGTGTTTGACCAAACAATAGTGGATGAACCCGGCCCCTTACACCTCCCCTTTGGGTCCGGCTAAGGCAATTGCTCCTGTGGACTCACCATCCCTGATCACGGTGTCCTGGTGTCCGAACATCACACTCAGAGAGATTCCCAGAAGTAGGCGTCCATGAGTGTCCCATACAAAGTCGCTTTGCTTGCAGGAAGCACAAACACCGTGGGCCCTTGCTATGGAGAGACAAAAGGCAGATGGATGCCTCCATTGGCTGAATTAGGAGTTTCCAGTTGAGATCACAGCCCCGCCCCTCACCTGCAGGCCTGGCTGCTGCTAATAAAGGCAAGTGGAAACACCTGTTACCACTTGGGACCTGAGGACATACTCAGGAATCCCTCCAGGAGCTAGCAGGCTGGCAGACCTCCTGACCCCAGGATAGCTGTGCTCCTAGTTGGGAGGGCATTCTGGCCAGAGGTGAGAATATTCCCTAGATACAAGAAAGAACTTCAGGTTTCAAAAGGATTTGAAACCCCAGGAGGCACTTGGAAAACACATTTCACAGCCATCAAAACACCCTCTTTCTGAACCCCGGAAGCTTCCATTTTGCATGGAAAATCTGGACACTGGTGTGGCCATCAGTACCACAGATCCTTTACATTCGGCCCAATAGAGGCAAAGCACAATGTGTGTGCCAGGGTCGTAGAGTTTCACTTCTCTTAACCGGGGCTCTCATGGAATAAGGACAATGAAGCGGTGCCAGAAATGAGGAGGGGTGCATTTAGGCTGACTGTCAGCCACAGGGCCCTGGAAAATGGGAGTCAAGCACAGAGGGCCTGGAGAGCTGCAGCTGCAGATGGACATATGCCTGTTACCTGCAGCAGGAACGCTGTCTCCTCAGTTCCCCTCTGTACTACGCCATATGCACATAACTAAGTAATCCAAAGGGTAAAGAAAGGAAAATTTCAACACCATGAAGATCGAGTTCAAGATGCATGCACTGACTTCCAGGAAGGGTCCATGGAAGAAGGCACACAGAGACAGTCTGAGACACAGAATGACAGTGAATGAAAAGGACAGAAATTATGGCCCTGTGTTGATCAGTGCCAGAGCACTGAAGACAAACCCTCCATGCCCAAGCACACTTGTTACAAATGGCATTGTTATTTTATGTTTGTGAGGAAAGGTTGCACTTAGAACATCTTGGTCTTAGCCACTCTGAGAAGCAACACTTGGCCTGCAGCCCGCTCTCCAACACTACCCTTGCCTCTGCAAATTGGAAGTAGTTTTAGTGATGCTCCAGCCAAATGCAGGGTGGCGCATTTCAACACCATGGTCCAGCCTCAGCCTGTCCTGTGTGCAGAGACCTGCACTATGTCTATTTCTTCTTTGATTTACAGTTTTGGGATAGGACTCGGTGGACAAAAAGAGCAAGAGGGAAGTAGATGATTTGGCAGCTGTAGTTTGTGCTGAGAGAGATTTGTAGAGTGACAAGAGGTAAACGAATGGCTCTGTGAGATGTCTCTCATGACTGTGGCTCAGAAGGGCCAGGTGTATCCGCATTACTACCCTAATCCAGAGCTGTGCAGGTCTCTAGCTAAAATATATTTTCAGACCTCTACATGTTATATATAATGAGAGAGAGAGAGAGACAGCAAGACACTGATGTAGTCATTTTCTACAATGGATGCGAAATAACATTCAGAAATTTGATTGCTAAAACCTGGAGAGAAACTGTGCATCAGGAAAAGAATTGACCAAAGGAGTAAAATCTCCAAATCATTAGCTATATGCAGCTCCAACAGGACCAATCAAAAAAGGCTAGAGAAGGAACTCATCCAGGAGACTCTCCACATGGACAGGCACCACAAGTTTCCTAGACTCGCAACACACACAGTGCAGCTGCTAGTTCCCAGTGCAAGCCTCAGGGCAAAAACCTCTCCCTCTTCAGTGTCTTCACATCTGAATATAAGAAAAGTGACCACTGGCCAAGGAGAGCCACAATGGTGTCAATATTGAGCTGTAAATCAGAATGTGCCAAGTGTTTTGTACAAAATCACCTGTACCACAGTGATTCTGTTGTTCTCTCTCTCGCTCCTTCACACACACACACAAACACACACTCTCACACTTACAGACTCACACACATCCACAGAGGCACAGGCACAAAGGGAGTTATTCACATGCACACTGGACAGCTTCTGCAAGGAGCGCACAGGGCTGAACCCTGCTACGCACTTCCTGGAATCACGCGCAGCCCTTTAAGTCCATCTCTGAGCTCCCATTGTCGGGCTTACTTCAGAAGGCCCGCAGACAGGGCACCAGCCATGCTCTGATATGCCAGAGGTCTAGGCTACGACCAGAACGCCTTCCAGCAATATAATTGGCCAGTGTGCTAGTACACCCCCAGGAGTGTCAATGCCCATAGTCAGTGATTGGCCAGCAACCTTGAGCACCGCCCACACGGCCCTTCAGCACTCTCATTGGGCTGCCTCTGGAAGGCCCGCCCACCAGCCATTTCTGCTGTAAAGAGTGAGATTTCAAAAACCTCCTACACTGTTTTCATTGATGACAGGTTCAAATCTGGCTTGTAGAGATTGTAATGCAGCAGCTCTCATACCCACAGACCACAGACAGCCCCAGCCTTCACCATATGCTGTACTATCAGTCCTGACAATAGTGTGTGTGTGTGTGTGTGTGTGTGTGTGTGTGTGTCTGTTTGTCTGTGTTTGTGTGTGCTCAGATCTCACCTATAGTAGTCTCAGAGCATGGGTGGGAAGGTAGCCAGCCTCACCTGCAACTTATGTACAGAGAACCTAGCTGGTCAGGGCAAGCCAGCTACCCCAGATTCTGGCTAAGCAAGAATGCACATGCAAAGGGACTCTCATGTCTAAATCTCCTGAGTTCCCTATTCAATCCCATGCCTCACTATCTATCATCCAAACACTGCCAACGGGGGAAGCTTGGGAAACCCTCACAATTCAGGGGCATGAGCCTGTCCAGTCACGTTTGGCTGCCTACTCAGCCTCCAGACTCTCAGTCCACTGCTCAGGGTAGCAGATTACAAGTTCAGAAAGTACCCAGAAAGAGCTGTGTTTCAACATAGATGGGAACTGTGTTCGACCAAACAATAGTGGATGAACCCGGTCCCTTACACCTACCCTTTGGGTCCGGCTAAGGCAATTGATCCTGTTGCCTCACATCCCTGATCATGGTGTACTGGTGTCCACACATCACACTCAGAGAGATTCCCAGAAGTAGGCATGCATGAGTGTCCCATACAAAGTCTCTCTGCTTGAAGGAAGCACAAACTCCCCGGGCCCTTGCTATGGACAGACAAAAGAAAGATGGATGCCTCCATTGGCTGAATTCGGAGATTCCAGTGGAGATTACAGCACCGCACCCCACCTGAGGGCCTGGCTGCTGCTAATAAAGGCAATGGGAAACACCTGTTACCACTTGGTCCCTTAGCACATACTCAGGAATCCATCCAGGATCTAGCAGACCTCAGAGTGGCAGTCCTCCTGACCCCGGCATAGCTGTGCTCCTAGTTGGGCGGCCATTCTGGCCAGAAGTGAGAATATTCCCTAGATTCAAGAAAGAACTTCAGGTTTCAAAAGGATTTGAAAACCCCATTAGGCACTTGGAAAAGACATTTCACAGCCATCAAAACACCGTCTTTATGAACGCTGGAAGTTTCCATTTTGCTTGGAAATCTGCACAATGGTGTGGCCATCAGTACCACAGATCCTTGACATTCAGCCCAATAGAGGGAAAGCACAATGTGTGTGCGAGGGTGGTAGAGTTTCACTTTTCTTCACCAGGGCTCTCATGGAATAAGAACAAGGATGCAGTGCAGGAAATTGAGGAGGGCTGCATTTAGGCTGAGTTTCAGCCACAGGGCCCTGGAGAATGGGAGTCAAGCACAGAGGGCCTGGACAGCTGCAACTGCAGATGGACATATGCCTGTTACCTGCAGCAGGAACGCTGTCTCCTCAGTTCCCCTCTATACCATGCCATATGCACGAGACTAAGTAATCCAAAGGGCAAAGAAAGGAAAATTTCAACACCAGGAAGACCGATTTCACGATGCCTGCACTGAATTCCAGGAAGGGTCCAGAGAAGAAGGCACACAGAGACAGTCAGAGATACAGAATGACAGTGACTGAAAAGGACAGAAATTCTGACCCTGTGTTGATCAGTGCCAGAGCACTGAAGACAAACCCTCCATGCCCATGCATACTTCTAAAAAGTGGCATTGTTATTTTATGATTGTGAGGAAAGGTTACACTTAGAACATCTAGGTCTTAGCCCACTATGAGAAGCAACACTTGGCCTACAGTCCACTCTCCAAAACTTCCCTCTCTTCTCCAAATTGGAAGTAGTTTTAGTGATGCTCTAGCCAAGATGCAGGCTGGCGTATTGCATCTCCGTGGTCCAGCCTCAGACTGTCCTGTATGCAGGAAACTGCACTATGTTTATTTCTTCTTTGATTTACAGTTTTGGGATAGGACTCGGTGGAGAAAGAGAGCAAGAGTGAAGTAGATCATTGGACAGGGGTAGTTTGTGCTGAGAGAGATTTGTAGACTGATAAGAGGTATAGGAATGGCTCTGTGAGATGTCTCTCATGACTGTGCCTCAGAAGCGCGAGGTGTATCCGCATTACTACAATAATCCAGAGCTGTGCAGGATTCTAGCTAAATATATTTTCAGACCTCTAAATGTGACATATATATATATATATATATATATATATATATATAGAGAGAGAGAGAGAGAGAGAGAGAGGGAGACAGAGGGACACTGAAGTAGTATTTTCTACAAAGGATTCAATATGACATTCAAACAATTGATTGCTAAAACCTGGAGAGAAACTGTGCATCAGGAAAAGAATTGTCCAAAGGAGTAAAATCTCCAAATCATTAGCTATATGCAGCTCCATCGGTACCGAGATAAATAGGCTTGAGAAGTTACTCATCCAGGAGACTCTCCACATGGACAGGCACCACAAGTTTCCTAGTCTGGAAACACACACAGGGCAGCTGCTAGTTCCCAGTGCAAGCCTCAGGGCAAAATCCTCTCCCTCTTCAGTGTCTTTACATCTGAAAAGAAGAAAAGTGACCAAGGGTCAAGGAGAGCTACAATGGTGTCAATATTTAGCTGTAAATCAGAATGTGCCATGTGTTTTGCACAAAATCACCTGTGCCACAGTGATTCTCTTGTTCTCTCTGTCTCTCCCTCCCTCACACACACACACACACACAGAAACACACACAAACACACACTCTCACAGTCACACACATGCACACATCCACAGAGGCACAGGCACAAATGGAGTTATACACATGCGCACTGGACAGCTTCTGCAAGGCAGGGCCCTGGGCTGAACCCTGCTTCGCACTTCCTGGAAGCACGCCCAGCATTTTAAGGTCTGCTCTGAGCTCCCATATTGGGGCTTCCTTACAAAGGTCCACCCACAGTGCGCCAGCCATGCTCTGATAGGCAAGAGGCCTAGACCACGCCCAGAAATCCTGCCATTAATCTCATTGGCCGGTGTGCTTGGACACGTTCAGGAGGGTCCGGGCCCCTAGTCAGTGATTGGCCAGTGGCCTTGATCTCTGCCAACTCGGCCTTGGATCACGCTCATTGGGCAGCCGCTGGAAGGCCCGCCCACCAGCCACATCAGCTCGACTCTGATTGGCCTATTGTCCCAGGGACACGCCCCCAGCCAGCCAGAGAATGTGAGAGTTAGCAAAGGCGAGAAGAGAAATAGATGAGTTGGAAAGAGACCAGAATTCAAAAACCTCCTACACTGTGTTCATTGATGACAGGTTCAAACCCGTCTTGTAGAGATTGTAAGGCAGCAGCTCTCATGCCTACAGACCCCAGACAGTCCCATTCTTCACCATATGCTGTACTACCAGACCTGACAGTAATGTGTGTGTGTGTCTGTCTGTCTGTGTGTGTCTGTGTGTGCTCAGATATCACCTGTAGTAGTCTCAGAGCATGGGTGTCAAGGTAGCCAGCCTCACCTGCAACTTATGTACAGAGAACCTAGCTGGTCAGGGCAAGCCAGCTAGCCAAGTTCTGGCTAAGCAAGAATGCCAGAGAACTATGTGGAAGCCCAAGAACCCATTTTTAGCCTTTGGTCACCACTTATACAATTAGGGAAGAGCTGGGCAAGTGGCAAATCAGAGCTGCAGCTGTCTCTCTGTTTCTCTTCCTGCTTGGGCCCTGCTCTCTCAATTTATGACAGTTTCCTTCTCAATAGGAAAGTTACAAATGATGTACAGAAATACAGGGGAAGTGGTAAAAATTACCCATGTAGTCACTATTACATGTAATTGTTGACTGTAAACCATTCATCCCCCATGAAAGAACAGAATAAATATTTGCGAGGTAAAAACTTTGTAGGTTAAATAGGAAACATCCTTTAGATCCATGCAATACTAGTCCATTGTGCACTGGATGTCACTGTCAAAAACAGTGCAGTAGTAGTTGTAGTAGTGTGTAGTATCTGCAAAAGGAAATGTATTGTGTGTCAAAAATTCCCTTCAATTATAAGAGAAAATCTATCAGGCAGAATAAATGACCCCTCATGTGATATTGGAATAAATATATAAATAAACATGCAAATATATAGGAATGATCTATTAGGATTTGAAAACATAAGAAATAATAAAAACCACAGGAAGACCATAGGTGATAGGTTGACAATTCTAAAAATGACAGATTTATATGTATATTTATATATGTATATGGATGTATATCTTTATTATAAAGTCTGAGAGATACTACCATGGATATGAGGAGACAGAATATGGCTTGTGTCAGAGAGACTTACAAAGCTGAGGCTCCAGTAGCCTAGGTAAAATCACCAACAAAACAAGCCAGAGCTCAGCAGTGCTCTGGCAACTCTCTTTGTATATCTGGGCCAGTCAATAAAATAAGGATATAATTAAAATATTACTGAGTGCAGACAGAGTGAGTGAGAGCCTGTGAGAGTCAGACAGAGAAGGCAAGAAAAGAAATAGAGGAGTTGGTAATAGACCAGAAGTCAAAAACACCCTAGACTGTGTTCATTCATGACAGGTTCAAACCAGGGTTGTAGAGATTGTAAGGCAGCAGCTCTACTGCCCACAGACCCCATACAAACAAAGCCTTCACAATATGTGTGTAGTATTTCTCCCAGGAAATGTATTGTGTGTCAAAATTCCCTTCAATTATAAGAGAAAATATATCAAGCAGAAGAAATGACCCTCATGTGATACCTGACTAAATAAATAAATATGCAAATAAATGGAGATGATTTAGGAGGACTTGAAAAAATAAAAAAAGAATGAAAACAAAAACCACAAGAAGACTGATTACAGCAGAAACATAGAAACCATCTGCTGAGAAACAGAGGGCTGCTTCAAAAATTCCCTAACACTGCAGGGTCCAAAGGAATTAAGATTTCCGGAAAAAGAAAACAAACACATACGTATTGAAGCTTACACTAGAAAAAGGAGGGAAGTTCTGGGCTATGATAATTACAATAAGGATGTTGATAGAAACAGGATTAGAAATGCTACTGGAAGGTTCTATTATTTATAATTGTATTAAATCCTGCTCCAACTATATGGCCAATTATTTCTGAAAAACTAGGCTGTTATAAATGTGGTAATTCTAAATTAAGGTCAAATACATAGGTCGACAATTCAAAAAATGACAGATATATAAATATATCTGTATATATATATGTATCTCTTTATTATAACCTCTGTGTGATACTGGCATGGAAATGAGGAGACAGCATATGGATTGCTTCAGAAAGACTTACAAACTGATGCTCCAGTAGCCTAGATGAAATCGCCAACACAACAAACTAGAGCTCAGAAGTGCTCTGGTAACTCTCTTTGTATATCTGGGCCTGTCAGTAAAATAAGTATATAAGTAAAATATAAATGAGTGAAGACAGAGTGCATGAGAGCATGTGAGAGTTAGAGAAGGCAAGAAGATAAATACATGATTTGGAAAGAGACCAAATTCAAAAACCTCCTACACTGTGTTCATTGATGACAGGTTCAAAGCTGGCTTTTAGATTGTAAGGCAGCAGCTCTCATGCCCACAGACTCCAGACAGCCCCAGCCTTCACCATATGCTGTACTAACAAACCTGACAGTAATGTGTGTGTGTCTGTCTGTCTGTCTATATGTGTGTGTCTGTGTGTGCTCTGAGCTCACCTATAGTAGTCTCAGAGCATGTGTGTCAAGGTCGCCAGCCTCACCTGCAACTTATGTACAGAGAACCTAGCTGGTCACGAGAAGCCAGCTAGCCCATACTCTGGCTAAGCAAGAATGCATATGCAAAGGGGCTCTCATGTCTCGCTCTCCTGAGTTCCCAATTCAATCCCATGCTTCACTATCAATCAAACACTGCCAACGTGGGAAGCTGGGGCACCCCTCTTAATGATCTTAATGATCCTCCAGCCACGATGGAGGCTGGCGAATTGCAGCTCCCTGGTCCAGCCTCAGACTGTCCTGTGTGCAGGGAACTGCACTATGTCTATTTCTTCTTTGATTTACAGTTTTGGGATAGGACTCGGTGGACAAAAAGAGCAAGAGGGAATTAGATGATTTGGCAGCAGTAGTTTGTGTAGAGAGAGATTTGTTGAGTGATAACAGTTATAAGAATGGCTCTGTGAGATGTGTCTCATGACTGTGGCTCACAAGGGCCATGTTTATCCGCATTACTACCCGAATCCAGAGGTGTGCAGGTCTCTAGATAAAAAATATTTTCAGATCTCTACATGTTACATATATATATATATATATATAGAGAGAGAGAGAGAGAGAGAGAGAGAGAGACAAAGAGAGAGAGAGACAGAGAGAGATAGAACGAGACACTGATGTAGTCATTTTCTACAATGGATTCGATATGACATTCAGACAATTGATTGCTAAAACCTGGAGAGAAACTGTGCATCAGGAAAAGAATTGTCCAAAGGAGTAAAATCTCAAAATCATCAGCTATATGCAGCTCCAACGGGACATAGCGAAAAAGGATTGAGAAGGAACTCATCAAGGAGACTCTCCACATGGGCAGGCACCACAAGTTTCCTAGTCTGGCAACAGACACAGTGCATCTGGTAGTTCCCAGTGCAAGACTCAGGGCAAAAACTTCTCCCTCTTCAGTGTTTTTACATCTGAAAAGAAGAAAAGTGACCAAGGGCCAAAGACAGCTACAATGGTGTCAATATTGAGCTGCAAATCAGAATGTACCAAGTATTTTGCAAAAAAAAATCCCTGTATTATAAACTCTGAGTGATACTGGCATGGAAATGAGGAGACAGAATATGGCATGTGTCAGAAAGACTTACAAACTGAGGCTCCAGTAGCCTAGGTGAAATCGCCAAAACAACAAGCCAGAACTCAGCAGTGCTCTGGTAATTCTCTTTGTATATCTGGGCCTGTCAGTAAAATAAGTATATAACAGGTTAAGCGCAGGTGGCGCAAAGCACAAGGACCAGTATAAGGATCACGTTTCAAGCACTGGATCCCCACCTGCAGGGGAGTGGCTTCACAGGTGGTGAAGCAGGTCTGCAAGTGTCTATCTTTCTCTCCCCCTCTCTGTCTTCCCCTCCTCTCTCCATTTCTCTCTGTCCTATCCAACAATGACAATAACAGTAATAACTACAACAATAAAACAACAAGTGCAACAAAAGGGAATTAATAAATAAAATAAAATATAAAAAAATAAAAAAGTATGTAAGTAAAATATTAATGAGTGTAAACAGAGTGTGTGAGAGCATGTGAGAGTTAGAGACAGAGAAGGCGAGAAGAGAAATAGATGAGTTGGAAAGAGACCAGAATTCAAAAGCTTCCTACACTGTGTTGTTCATTGATGACAGGTTCAAACCTGGCTTGTAGAGATTGTAAGGCAGCAGCTCTCATGCCCACAGACCCCAGACAGCCCCAGCCTTCACCATATGCTGTACTACCAGACCTGACATGAATGTGTGTGTGTGTGTGTGTGTCTGTCTCTCTGTCTATCAGTGTGTGTCTGTGTGTGCTCAGAACTCACCTATAGTAGTCTCAGAGCATGGGTGGCAAGGTAGCCAGCCTCACTTGCAACTTATGTACAGAGAACCCAGCTGGTTAGGGAAAGCCAGCTAGCCCAGATTCTGGATAAGCAAGAATGCATATGCAAAGGGTCTCTCATGTCTAGCTCTCCTGAGTTCCCGATTCAATCTCATGCCTCACTATCATCCAAACACTGCCAACGGAGGAAGCTGGGGAACCCCTCAGAATTCAGGGGCAGGCCCCTGTCCAGTCACGTTTGTCTGCATACTCAGCCTCTCCAAATTGGAAGTAGTCTTAGTGATGCTCCAGCCAAGATGCAGCCTGGCGTATTGCATCTCCCTGGTCCAGCCTCAGCCTGTCCTGTGTGCAGGGAACTGCACTATGTCTATTTCTTCTTTGATTTACAGTTTTGGGATAGGACCTGGGGGACAAAATAAGCAAGTGGAAAGTTCATGATTTGGCAGCCATAATTTGTGCTGAGAGAGATTTGTAGAGTTATAAACAATATGGCTCTGTGAGATGTCTCTCATGACTCTGGCTCAGAAGGGCCAGGTGTATCCACTTTACTACCCTGATCCAGAGCTGTGCAGGTCTCTTGCTAAAAAATATTTTCAGACCTCTACATGTTACATATATATAAAGAAAGATAGAGAGAGAGAGAGCGAGACACTGATGTAGTCATATTCTACAATGGATTCGATATGACATTCAGACAATTGATTGCTAAAACCTGGAGAGAAACCTTGCATCAGGAAAAGAATTGTCAAAGGAGTAAAATCTCCAAATCATTAGCTATATGCAGCTCCAACGGGACCTAGCGAAAAAGGATCGAGAAGGAACTCATCCAGGAGACTCTCCACATGGACAGGAACCACAAGTTTCCTAGTCTGCCAACACACACAGGGCAGCGGCTAATTCCCAGTGCAAGCCTCAGGGCAAAAACCTCTCCCTCTTCAGTGTCTTTACATCTGAAAGAAAAACGTGTCCAAGGGCCAAGGAGAGCTACAATGGTGTCAATATTGAGTGGTAAATCACAATGTGCCAAGTGTTTTGCACAAATTCACCTGTGCCACAGTGATTCTGTTGTTCTCTCTCTCTCCCTACCACACACATACACACACACAAACAAACACAAACACACACTCTCACAGCTATGCACGCACACATCCACAGAGGCACAGGCACAAACGGAGTTATACACATGTGCACTTGACAGATTCTGCAAGGCAGGGCCCTGGGATGAACCCTGCTTCGCACTTCTTGGAAGCACGCCCAGACTTTTAAGGCCAGCTCTGAGCTCCTATTGGTGGTCTTCCTTCAAAAGACTCCTCTCTTTGTCCAGCCCTAGCAACTTCTCCTTGTTCTCATTGGCCAGCTCTTGGTTCACGCCCCTGAGGGTGATGTTCTTCTTCTCTAATCGGCTAGCTGTCTCTATGAATACACACTGGGCCCTCCAGTCAGGCTCAGAGGGCACGGTCTCTTAGACCCGCCCCTGGGGACTGTCTACCGTCCTCTGAAGGCCCTGTTTCTGCCAACACGACCCACACAGCTCCTGTCTGGACCCGTCCTTAGGACACTGCCTGCTTGAGCTAGGCTGGCCATGCTCTTGGGGCACACCCAGAAACACTGTCTCCACTCTTGTAGCCCAGTGCCTCAGGGCACTTGCCCCATGGAGCCTTAGTCCCGCACTGGTGCTGCCCTCTTGTGGACACCCAGCAGAATGCAGCTGAGCACAGGGATTCACAAGCTCCCAGTAGAGTAATCCCAGAAAAAGAGAGAAACCCCTTCCACTTGCAAAGCCAAATGGGGAATCCCCAACCCCACAGGAAAGAACAGATGTCTAGGGCACTCTACGTCAATTTCAACCTTGCTATCCATGGGCCACAATTCCCAGAGTTCTCCTCATTCCACAGAATCACTACACTCAACTCTGGGCTTTGCTGCCACCTTGTGGACACACAGCAGAATGCAGCTGAGCTCCCCATGCCACTCCTCTTTGAGTCTACACAGAAAATTACACACAGCATGGGAATAGTAAAGGAAAGAACCCATCTGAGGACCACCTGGGAGAATGCACAACAGTGTCCAGAAAATCCAATTTGCCATTCATATTTGAAAAACCACTTGTGCTGTGGAAATTTTTTTGTCGTAGCACAACCCAGTTCCTAAGAATCTGCATCAGGAATAAAGAAACAACAGTGGTAATCATAACTGAAACACACGTATGTACACTTACACACACACACACACCCTCCGACAGAGACACACACACTTTTCCCTGAAATAACGTGGATTGTGTTTGCTGTTTTGCACTCAAGTAAAAGGTCAAAGTTTCATGGGTGGAGGGGAGAAGTGTTAAGTTTCTGGCATATGAAGGTGAGAAGTGCCTAGAGCAGATCTATAGTTACATGGACAACGAAGGAAGCATGGGTTGGAGGCACAGCTGGTGGAGATGCCAGGGAACTATGTGGAAGCCCAGGACCCCGTTTTGAGCCCCTGCTCACCAAGTACCAGCTCGGGAGAAGGTGGGCTAGTGTCAAATCAGAACTGCAGCTGTTTCTCTGTCTCTCTTCCTGCTTGGGCCCTGCTCTCTCAATTTATGACTGTTTCCTTCTCCTCAGTAAGAAAGTTACAAATGATGTACAGAAATAAAGGGAAAGTGGGAAACTTACCCCTGTGCCCTCTATTACTTGTAACTGTTGACGGTAAACCATTCATCCCCCAAGAAAGAACAGAATAAATATTTGTGAGGTTAAAAACATTGTAGGTTAAATTGTGAACATTCTTTAGAGCCATGCAATATTAATCCATTGTGCATTGGATGTCACTGTCAAAAATAGTGCAATAGTAGTTGTAGTAGTGTGTAGTATCTGGAAAAGGAAATGTATTGTGTGTCAAAAGTTCGCTTCAATTATAAGAGAAAATCTATCAGGCAGAAGAAATGACCAGTCATGTGATATGGGACTAAATAAAAAAATAAATATGCAAATGAATGGGGATGATCTAGGAAGATTTGAAAAAAATAAAAACAAAAACCACAGGAAGACCTGATTACAGCAGAAATATAGAAAACGTCTGCTGAAAAACAGAGGGCTGCTTCAAAACTTCACTGACACTACAGTGTCCAGGGAAATTAAGAATTCCCGAGAATGAAAAGAAAGGCATATGTATTGAAGCTTACACTTGAAAATGGAGGCAAGTTCTGTGCTATGATAATTACAGTGAGGATACTGATAGAAAGGCTATTGGAAATGCTCCTGGAAGGCTTATAATTTATAATTGTAGTGAATCCTGCTCCAACTATTTGACCAATTCTTTATGAATAAGGAGGTTGTTATAAATGTGGTAAATCTGCATTAAAATCAAATAAAAAGGTCAACAATTCTAAAAATGACTGATATATATATATATATGTATATATATATATGTACATATATGTAAGTGTATCTTTATTATAAACTCTGAGGGATACTGGCATGGCTATGAGGAGACAGAGTATGGCTTGTGCCAGAGAGACTGACAAAGCTGAGGCTCCAGAAACCTAGGAGAAATCGCCAACAAAACAAGCCAGAGATCAGCAGTGTCCTGGTGATTCCCTTTGTATATCTGGGCCTGTCAGTAAAATAATGTATAAGTAAAATATTAATGAGTGCCGACAGAGTGAGTGAGAGCCTGTGAGAGTCAGAGATAGAGAAGGCAAGAAGAGAAATAGAAGAGTTGGAAAGATACCAGAAGTAAAAAACATCCCACACTGTGTTCATACATGACACGTTCAAACCTGGGCTGTAGAGATTGTAAGGCAGAAGTCTCAAGTCCACAGAACCCAGACCGCCCCGCCTTCACCATATGTGTGTAGTATTTACCACACGAAATGTATTGTGAGTGTAAACCTCCCTTCAATTATAAGAGAAAAATCTATCAAGCAGTAGAAATTACCCCTCATGTAATATAGGACTAAATAAATAAATAAAGAAATATGCAAATAAATGGGGATGATCTAGGAGGCTTTGAAAAAAATGAAAAATAATAACAAAAAGCACAAGAAGACCTGATTACAGCAGAAAATAAAAACCACCTGCTGAGAAACAGAGGGCTGCTTCAAAAATTCCGAAACACTTTAGAATCCAGGGAAATTAAGATTTTCAGGAGAATGAAAAGAAACTCATATGTACTGAAGCTTACACTATAGAAAGGAGGCAAGTTCTGTACTATGATAATTACAATAAGGTGCTGATAGAAATGCAATTAGAAATGCTACTGGAAGGTTCTATTATTTATAATTGTATTTAATCCTGCTCGAACTAGGTGGCCAATAATTAATGAAAAAGGAAGCTGTTATAAATTTGTTAATTCTGATAAAGATCAATTACATAGGTCGACAATTATAAAAATAACAGATATATATGTATATATATATATGGATGTATATGTTTATTATAAAGTCTGAGAGATACTGCCATGGATATGAAGAGACAGAATATGGCTTGTGTCAGAGAGACTTACAAAGCTGAGGCTCCATTAGCCTAGGTGAAATCACCAACAAAACAAGCCAGAACTCAGCAGTGCTCTGGCAACTCTCTTTGTATATTTGGGCCTGTCAATAAAATAAGGATATAAGTAAAATATTACTTAGTGCAGACAGAGTGAGTGAGAGCCTGTGAGAGTCAGAGACAGAGAAGGAGAGAAATGAAATAGATGAGTTGGAAAGTGACCAGAAGTCAAAAACCTCCTACACTGTATTCATTGATGACAGGTTCAAACCTGGCTTGTAGAGATTGTAAGGCAGCAGCTCTCATGCCCACAGACCCCATACAGCCCCATCCTTGACCATATGCTCTACTACCAGACCGGACTGTAATGTGAGAGTGGGTGACTGTCTGTGTGTGTCTGTGTGTGCTCAGAGCTCACCTATAGTAGTCTCAGACCATGGGTGTCAAGGTAGCCAACCTCACCTGCAACTTATGTACAGAGAACCTAGCTGGACAGGGCAAGCCAGCTAGCCCAGTTTCTGGCTAAGCAAGAATGCACATGCAAAGAGACTTTCATGTATCCCTATCCTGAGATCCCCCTTCAATCCCATGCCTCACTATCATCCAAACACTGACAACAGAGTAAGCTGTGGGCCTGGCTGCTGCGAATAAAGGCAATTGGAAACACCTGTTACCACTTGGGCCCTGAGGACATACTCAGGAATCCCTTCAGGTGCTAGCAGGCTGGCAGACCTCCTGACCCCGAGATAGTTGTGCTCTGAGTTGGGCGGCCCTTTGGCTAGTGGTGAGAATGTTCCCTAGATACAAGAAATAACCTCAGGTTTCAAAAGGATTTTAAAACCCCATGAGGCACTTGGAAAAGACATTTCACAGCCATCAAAACACCCTCTTTAAGAACCCTGGAAGCTTCCATTTTGCATGGAAAATCTGGACACTGGTGTGGCCATCAGTGCCACATATCCCTTACATTCGGCATAATAGAGGGAAAGCACAATGTCTGTGCCAGTGGGATAGAGTTTCACTTCTCTTCACCTGGGCTCTCATGGAATAAGGACAAGTACGCTGTGCAGGAAGGTGAGGAGGGCTGCATTTAGGCTGAGTGTCAGCCTTAGGGCCCTGGAGAATGGTTGTCAAGCACAGAGGGCCTGGACAGCTGCAGCTACAGATGGACATATGCCTGGAACATGCAGCAGCAATGCTGTCTACGCAGTTCCCCTCTGTATTACACCATGTGCAGGAGACTAAATAATCAGTAAATAACAGTAAATAATAAGGGCAAAGAAAGGAAAATTTCAACACCAGGATGACTGAGTTCACGAAGCTTGCACTGATTTTCACTAAGGGACCAGGCAATAAGGCACATAGAAACAGTCAGAGAGAGAGAATGACAGAGACAGAAAAGGACTGAAATTCTGGCACTGTGTTGATCAGTGCCAGAGCACTGAAGACAAACACTTCATGCCTATACATACTTCTTACAAGTGGCATTGCTATTTTATGTTTTTGAGGAAAGGTAACACTTAGAACATCTAGGTCTTAGCCACTCTGAGAAGCAACACTTGGCCGGCAGCCCACTCTCCAAAACTGCCCCTTCCTCTCCAAATTGGAAGTAGTCTTAGTGATGCTCCAGCCAAGATGCAGGCCAGCGTATTGCATCTCCCTGGTCCAGCCTCAGCCAGTCCTGCATACAGGGAACTGCACTATGTCTATTTCTTCTTTGATTTACAGTTTTGGGATAGGACTCGTTGGACAAAATGAGCAAGAGGGAAGTAGATGATTTGGCAGCGGTAGTTTGTGCTGAGAGAGATTTGTAGAGTGATAAATGACATGGCTCTGTGAGATGTCTCTCATAACTGTGGCTCAGAAGGGCCAGGTGTATCCACTTTACTACCCTAATACAGAGCTGTGCAGGTCTCTAGGTAAAAATATTTTTACACCTCTACAAGTTGCATAAATATATATATATATATATATATATATATATATATATATATATATATAGAGAGAGAGAGAGAGAGAGACTGATATAGTCATTGTAGTCATTTTCTACAATGGATTAAATATGACAGTCAGACAATTGATTGCTAAAACCTGGAGAGAAACTGCATTAGGAAAAGAATTGTCCAAAGGAGTAAAATCTCCAAATCATTAGCTATATGCAGCTACAACGGGACAGATCGAAAAAGGCTCGAGAATGAACTCATCCAGGAGACTCTCCACATGGATAGGCACCACAAGTTTTCTAGTCTGGCAACAAACACAGGGCAGCTGCTAGTTCCCAGTGCAAGATTCAGGGCAGAAACCTATCCCTCTTCAGTGTCTCAGAATTCAAAAACCTCCTACACTGTGTACATTGATGACAGGATCAAACCTGGCTTGTAGAGATTGTAAGGCAGCAGCTCTCATGCCCACAGACCACAGACAGCCCCAGTCTTCACCATATGATGTACTACCAGACCTGACAGTAATGTGTGTGTGTGTGTGTCTGTGTGTGCTTAGAGCTCACCTGAAGTAGTCTCAGAGCATGGGTTTCAAGGTATCCAGCCTCACCCGCTACTTATGTACAGAGAACCTAGCTGGTCAGGACAAGACAGCTATCCCAGATTCTAGCTAAGCAAGAATGCATATTCAAAGGGACTTTCATGTCTAAATCTCCTGAGTTCCCTATTCAATCCCATGTCTCACTATCTATCACCCAAACACTGCCAAAGGGGGAAGCTGGTGAACCCCTCAGAATTCAGGGTCATGAGCCTGTCCAGTCAGGTTTGGCAGCGTACTCAGTCTCCAGACTCTCAGTCCACTCCTCAGGGCAGCAGATTACAAGCACAGAAAGAACCCAGAAAGAGCTGTGTTTCAACATAGATAGGAACTGTGACCAAACATTTGTGGATGATCCCGGTCCCTTATACCTACCCTTTGGGTCTGGCTAAGGCAATTGCTCAGGTGGCCTCACATCCCTAATCATGGTGTTCTGGTGTCCACACATCACACTCATAGAGAATCCCAGAAGTAGGCATGCATGAGTGTCCCATACAAAGTCGCTCTGCTTGCAGGAAGCACAAACTCCCTTGGCCCTTGCAATGGAGAGACAAAAGGAAGATGGATGCCTCCATTGGCTGTATTAGGAGCTTCCAGTGGAGATCAATGCCCCGCCCATCACCTGAGGGCCTGGCTGCTGCTAATAAAGGCATTTGGAAACACCTGTTACCACTTAGGGCCTGAGGAAATACTCAGGAATCCCTCCAGGAGCTATCGGGATGGCAGACCTCCTGACCCCTGGATAGGTGTGCTCCTAGTTGGGAGGGCCTTCGGGCCAGAGGTGAGAATATTCCCTAGATACAAGAATGAACTTCAGGTTTCAATAGGATTTGAAACTCCAGGAGGCACTTGGAAAAGACATTTCACAGCCAGCAAAACACCCACTTTCTGAACCCTGGAAGCTTCCATTTTGCAAGGAAAATCTGGACACTGGTGTGGCCATCAGTACCACAGGTCCTTTACATTTGGCCCAATAGAGGGAAAGCACAATGTGTGTGCCAGGGTGGTAGAGTTTCACTTCTCTTGACTTGGGCTCTCATGGAATAAGGACAAGGACGCGGGGCAGGAAATTGAGGAGGGCTGCATTTAGGCTGAGTGTCAGCCACAGGGCCCTGGAGAATGGGAGTCAAGCACAGAGGGCCTGGACAGCTGCAGCTGAAGGTGGACATATGCCTGTTACCTGCAGCAGGAACGCTGTCTCCTCAGTTCCACTCTGTACTATGCCATATGCAATAGACTAAGTATTCCAAAGGGCAAAGAAAGGAAAATTTCAACACAGGAAGACCTAGTTTACGATGCATGCACTGACTTCCACAATGGGTCCAGGGAAGAAGGCATACAGAGATTGTCAGAGAGACAGAATGACAGTGACTGAAAAGGACAGAAATTATGGCCTGTGTTGATCAGTGCCAGGGCACTGAATACAAAGCCTCCATGCTCATGCATACTTCTTACAAGTGGCATGGTTATTTTATCTTTGTGAGGAAAGGTTACACTTAGAACACCTAGGTCTTAGCCCACTCTGAAAAGCAACACTTGTCCTGCGGCCCAGTCTCCAAAACAGCCCTTGCCTCTCCAAATTGGAAGTAGTTTTAGTGATGCTCCAGCCAAATGCAGGCAGGCGTATTTCATCTCCCTGGCCCAGCCTCACCCTGTCCTGCGTGCAGGGAACTGCACTATGTCTATTTCTTCTTTGATTTACAGTTTTGGTATAGGAGTCTGTGGACAAAAAGAGCAAGAGGGAAGTAGATGATTTGGCAGCTGTAGTTTGTGCTGAGAGAGATTTGTAGAGTGACAAGAGGTAAAGGAATGTTCTGTGAGATGTCTCTCATGACTCTGGCTCAGAGGGCCAAGTGTATCCGCATTACTACCCGGATCTAGAGCTGTGCAGGTCTCTAGCTAAAATATATTTTCAGACCTCTACATCTTACATATATACATATATATATATATATACATATATATACATATACATATATATATATATATATATATATATATATATAGAGAGAGAGAGAGAGAGAGAGAGGAAGACACTGATGTAGTCATTTTCTACAATGGATGCGATATGACATTCAGACTATTGATTGCTAAAACCTGGAGAGAAACCGTGCATCTGGAAAAGAATTTCTCCAAAGGAGTAAAATCTCCAAAGCATTAGTTATATGCAGCTCCACCAGGACCTAGCGAAAAAGGATCTGAAGGAACTCATCCAGGAGACTCTCCACATGGACAGGAACCACAAGTTTCCTAGTCTGGCAACACAATCAGGGCAGCTGCTAGTTCCTTGTGCAAGCCTCAGGGCAAAAACCTCTCCCTCTTCAGTGTCTTTACTTCTGAAAAGAAAAATAGTGTCCATGGGCCAAGGGGAGCTACAATGGTGTCAATATTGAGCAGTAAATCACAATGTGCCAAATGTTTTGCACAAAGTCTCCTGTGCCACAGTGATTCTGTTGTTTTCTTTCTCTCCCTCCCACACACATACACACACACACAAACAAACACAAACACACACACTCACAGTCATGCACGCACACATCCATAGAGGCACAGGCACAAATGGAGTTATACGCATGCTTACTGCACAACAGTGTCCAGAATATTTACTGCACAACAGTGTCCAGAATATCCAATGTGCCATTCATATTTGAAAAACCACTTGTGCAGTGGAAACTTCCTTTGTCATAGCACAACCCAGTTTCTAAGAATCTGCATCAGGAATAAAGAAGCAACAGCAGTACTCATAACTGAAACACACTTATGTCCACTTACACACACACACACACACACACACACACCCTCCCACAGAGATGAACACACTTTTCCCTGAAATAACGTGGATTGGGTTTGCTGTTTTGCACTCAAGTAAAAGGTCAAAGTTTCATGGGTGGAGGGGAGAAGTGTTAAGTTTCTGGCATAAGAAGGTGAGAAGTGCCTAGAGCAGATCTATAGTTACATGGACAACAAAGGAGGCACAGGTTGGAGGCACAGCTGGTGGAGATGCCAGGGAACTATGTGGAAGCCTAGGACCCCGTTTTGAGCCCCTGCTCATCACTTACCAAGCTAGGGAAAAGCTGGGCTAGTGTCAAATAAGAACTGCAGCTGTTTCTCTGTCTCTCTTCCTGCTTGGGCCCTGATCTCTCAATTTACAACTGTTTCCTTCTCCTCAGTAAGAAAGTTACAAATGATGTACAGAAATACAGGGAAAGTGGGAAAATTACCCCCGTGCCCACTATTACATGTAACTGTTGACGGTAAACCATTCATCCCACAAGAAAGAACAGAATAAATATTTGTGAGGATAAAAACATTGTAGGTTAAATAGTGAACATTCTTTAGAGCCATGCAATACTTATACATTGTGCATTGGATGTCACTGTCAACAACAGTGCAGTAGTAGTTTTAGTAGTGTGTAGTATCTTCAAAAGGAAATGTATTGTGTGTTAAAAGTTCCCTTCAATTATAAGAGAAAATCTATCAGGCAGAAGAAATGACCCCTCATGTGATATGGGACAAGATAAAAAAATAAATATGCAAAAGAATGGGGATGATCTAGGAGGATTTGAAAAAAATAAAAACAAAAACCACAGGAAGACCTGATTACAGCAGAAATATAGAAAATGTCTGCTGATAAACAGAGGGCTGCTTCAAAACTTCCCTGACACTTCAGGGTCCAGGCAAATTAAGAATTCCCGAGAATGAAAATTAAGCCATATGTATTGAAGCTTACATTAGAAAATGGAGTCAATTTCTGTGCTATAATAATTACAATGAGGATACTGATAGAAAGGCTATTGGAAATGCTCCTGGAAGGCTTATAATTTATAATTGTAGTGATTCCTGCTCCAATTATGTGACCAATTATTTATGAATATGGAGGTTGTTATAAATGTGGTAATTCTGAATTAAGATCTGATAAAAAGGTCAACAATTCTAAAAATGACTGATATATATATGTATATATATGTACATATATGTAAGTGTATCTTTATTATAGACTCTGAGGGATACTGGCATGGCTATGAGGAGACAAAGTATGGCTTGTGCCAGAGAGACTTACCAAGCTGAGGCTCCAGAAACCTAGGTGAAATCACCATAAAATCAGCTAGAGATAAGCAGTGTCCTGGTGATTCTCTTTGTATATCTGGGCGTGTCAGTAAAATAATGTATAAGTAAAATATTAATGAGTGCCGACAGAGTGAGTGAGAGCCTGTGAGAGTCAGAGACAGAGAAGGCAAGAAGAGAAATACAAGAGTGGGAAAGAGACCAATAGAAAAAAACCTCCCACAATGTGTTCATACATGACAGGTTCAAACCTGGGTTGTAGAGATTGTAAGGGACCAGTCTCAAGTCCACAGAACCCAGACCACCCCAGCCTTCATCATATGTGTGTAGTACTTACCACATGAAATGTATTGTGAGTGTAAACTTCCGTTCAATTATAATAGAAAAATCTATCAAGCAGAAGAAATGATCCCTCATGTAATATAGGAGTAAATAAAAACATAAATGTGCAAATAAATGGGGATGATCTAGGAGGATTTGAAAAAAAATGAAAAATAAAAACAAAAAGCACAAGAAGACCTGATTACAGCAGAAAATAAAAACCACCTGCTGAGAAACAGAGGGCTGCTTCAAAAATTCCGAGACACTTGAGAGTCCAGGGAAATTAAGATTTCAGGAGAATGAAAAGAAACTCATATGTACTGAAGCTTACACTAGAGAAAGGAGGCAAGTTCTGTACTATGATAATTACAATAAGGATGCTGATAGAAATGCTATTAGAAATGCTACTGGAAGGTTCTATTATTTATAATTGTATTGAATCCTGCTCCAACTAGGTGGCCAATTATTAATAAAAAGGAAGCTGTTATAAATGTGTTAATTCTGCTAAAGATCAATTACATAGGTCGACAATTCTAAAAATAACAGATATATATATATATATATATATGTATATGTTTATTAAAAAGTCTGAGAGATACTGCCATGGATATGAAGAGAGAGAATATTGCTTGTGTCAGAGAGACTTACAAAGCTGAGGCTCCAGTAGCCTAGGTGAAATCACCAACAGAACAAGCCAGAAATCACCAGTGCTCTGGCAACTCTCTTTGTATATCTGGGCCTGTCAACAAAATAAGGATATAAGTAAAATATTACTGAGTGCAGACAGAGTGAGTGAGAGCCTGTGAGAGTCAGAGACAGAGAAGGATAGAAAAGAAATAAATTAGTTGGAAAGTGACCAGAATTCAAAAATCTCCTACACTGTGTTCATTGATAACAGGTTCAAACCTGGCTTGTAGAGACTGTGAGGCAGCAGCTCTCATGCTCACAGACCCATACAGCCCCATCCTTCACCATATGCTGTACTATCAGACCTGACAGTAATGTGTGTGTGAGTGTCTGTCTGTCTGTCTGTCTGTGTGTGTCTGTGTGTGCTCAGAGCTCTCCTATAGTAGTCTCAGCCAGCCTCACCTGCAACTTATGTACAGAGAACCTAGCTGGAGAGGGCAAGCCAGCTAGCCCAGTTTCTGGCTAAGCAAGAATGCCAATCCCTATTGCACTGTGCAGACCTTTGACTGGCAAAAACACCCCATCTGAGCGTGGGATCTGGCTGGGCTAGTGGCTCTTTCTGTGGACTAGGAGACAGACAGAGTTTTCAGGTTCAAAACCTATACTTCCCGGAAGATGGTCATTCACTTCAGTTAAAAAAAAAAAAAAAAAAAAAGGCTTTTTATTTTTTCCCCTGCCTGGGTAACCTGTCTGCTGCCTGTTTCAAAGTGAAAAAAGGGAAAAATCTTTTTTGGAGGGAAAAGGACCAAAATGCAGGCAGGTGGACTCCGTGGAGGGTGGATGGGTGGTTGCTCCTGCCCTGGCACTAGAGCTCCAGCTGCTGTTCCAGGTACTCTCTGATACCAGAGATCTCCGTGTGTCTTGTCATGACACTGTCTCCAGGACTGACCCTCAGGATAATGAGGATTCAAAACGAGGTAGGTCATATTGCCTTCAAAAGTAAATCCAGGGAGGTTAGGCGGTATGTCAGAGGGTTAAGGCCTTGTGGTGATCACGAAAAGAGGGGACAGGTGGAAGGATCTGGGGTCTGGCCCCCAGACTGCCACCTGCAGGTGATTCGCTTTACAGGGGGTGAAGCAGGTCTTTAGGAGCTCTATCTTTCTCTCCCACTCTGTATTTCCTCTGCTCTCTTATTTTGTGTCTGTCAGATGCACGGTCAGTTACAACAACAACAACAACAATAATAACCACCACAGTGACCAAGCAACAAGGGCAGCGAAAGGGGAACAAATGGAGTGCAGGAGCTGTGGATTATTTGTGGCTCAGGCACTCAGCTGTGGCAATAACCCCTTGAGTCAATCAATCCATAAATGAAGAAGTAATACAGGTAACAGAGACGTATATGTCCCTGTGTGTTTCCACTGAGTTAATGTAAATGGACTTTTATTTACCTCTTCATTTATTTATTAACTTGCCACGAGAATTTCTTTTCATTGCTAGAAAAAAGTGTTCAATCAAGGGTACCAGGTGGTGCCACACCCAGTTAAGCACTCATGTTACAATGCAGGAGGACTGGGCTTCAACACCCTGGTCCCCACCTGCCAGGGGAAATCTTTACAAGTGGTGCAGAAGTGCTGCAGGTGTCTCTGTGTCTCAAACTCTCTCTCCCTCCCTTCCCTCTCAATTCCTATCTATTTATTCCAGTGAATAATCAAGAAAATAGAAAGTAAAAAAAGAAAAAGGAAAAGGAAATATTCCACGACTTCAAATGGGCTACTCGGGAAAATGGTTTCCTTGTTAAGATCCTCACAGCATTCCTTATGCAGAAAGGCAAAGACACCATGAATATTTTAACCCACTTTTTTATATTTATTTATTTATTTATTTAGGTGCTTATTCATTTTTGTTATTGATGAATTAATGTTTTACATTTGACAGTGACTAAGGATCTGACACCAGCGGTCTCCAGAATCCCTAGATGGTACTCTGCCTCTACAAAACCGATCGATTGACCTGTCCATTCATCCGTCCACTCATCCATTTATCCTTCCATGCATTCATCCATCCATCCATCCATAAATCCATCTATAAATCCATCCATCCATCCATCCACGAGTCAAACAAGCTAAGTACAAAAGGAGATCTCTCCTAGAATGGTGAAGACAATCAACGATGCACAGGTAGGTTGAAAAGGGGCCAGTTTGGCTGAATAGGGCTGAGGGGCTGAACCAGGGCGTGTGGGTGTGGGTGGGGTGAGCCGGAGACCCTGTGAGCTGGGTCACGTCAGGGGCAGGCAGGGGGTGGAAGGCAGGCAGGCATACAGGCAGCTCTGGCCTGGGCTTCCTGGATCCCGGGCGCACCTCCACCTGTCTTCTCTTGGCTGCCAGCCCTGAGGTCCCTCGTCGGTCAGCACTGTCTTCCCATCCTTCCGACCCTCTGTGCCAGGGCCCAGGTGTCTTGGTGCGGTTGCCTGGCCTAGTGGCAGGGCTGTTAGGCTGCCCAGTGCCAGTGTGCCCAGCACAGATTGCCAGGGGCTAGGACATCACAGAGGGCTCCTGTGGTTGCTAGGCCACGGGGACCCCGCCCATCCAGTTGACAACCAGCCATGACCCCCAGCCTGAACTTGACCTGAGGGGTGGTGGCCAGCCACCAGAGCCAGAGCCCCAGGGAAAAGCAGGTGCTGGTCGGCCGGGCCAAGGGGCTATGGGCAGATTGGTGTGTGTCTGGGCATGGGGCTGGCATCTGACAGCCCAGGGCTGGGGACCAATGTTCGCCAGGCCCCTGTCCCACCATGTGCACTGACACACAGTCTTGCTGACTGACTGACAGTCCCCGCCCCAGAGATACCCACACCAGGTACCCGGGTACCCTGAGCTGCCCCTGAGGGTTGGTGGGTGCCTGCCTGGAAACATGCCTCCGTAATGGAGGCCTCTATTAATCCTGTTGCCTACTGACAGCTGCCCTCCTGCCCCTCCTCCTCCTCCTCCTCTTCTTCCTCCTCCTCTTCTCCTCCTCCTCCTCCTCCGCCTTGTCCTCCTCCTTCTCCACCTCCTCCTCTTCTACCTCATCCTCTGAGGGACTCAATCAGGGCCCTTGGCCTAGGCAAGCCAGGGCTGCTGCTCTGGCTGCTGCAGCTTCTATCCAGTGGGTGGGTGCAGGAATCTGTTCCTGTCAGTCCCTGATTCCTGGGACCTCCCATGCCTCCAGCTCCCCCTGCTCTCTAGTCCAGACCCCTCCTCAAGGATGCCCCCTTTCCCCTTGCCCTCTGTCCCCGAGCTCCCCAACTAACATCTATTGTGTGCTTCCCTGTGCTACTTTACTGCCACCCTGCTTCTGCCCATCAGCCCTAAGGGCCCAGGGCCAGCCCAGCTGCCATCTCACCATCCAGCAGGGGGACCTGCCTTAACCCCCTGCCACCACAACCACACACACAGCCCTGCACACACTCACGGGCTACCCTGCTTGTAGCCTGCCTCTCAAACAGTCTCCTTCTGCCCCCTAGCCCCCTTACAACCACTGCCACGGACCCCCACAGACACCTGGGCATCAGCAGCACAGACATGCAAACAGCTCCCCTCACCCCCACTCCATTTGCTCCAAGGTTGTCAAGAGTCTTTTTTTCATGCTGTAGGGGAGGGAGTTGAGACAGTCCAATGTCCTGGGGAGCAAGAACTGCAAACAGTCCATCTACAATGTAACATTTGGTTCTCCTGCCGCCCAATCCCTAGTGTGCTGTGCAGACCTTTGACTGGCAAAAACACCCCATCTGAGTGTGAGATCTGGCTGGGCTAGTGGCTCTTTCTTTGGACTAAGAGACAGACAGACAGAGTTTTCAGGTTCAAAACCTATACTTTCCAGGAGATGGTCATTCACTTCGGTTTAAAAAAAAAAAAAAAAAGGCTTCTTATTTTTTTCGCCCTGCCTGGGTAACCTGTCTGCTGCCTGTTTCAAAGTGAAAAAGGGGAAATATCTATTTTGGAGGGAAAAGGACCAAAATGCAGGCAGGTGGACTCCGTGTAGGGTGGATGAGGAGTTGCTCCTGCCCTGGCACTAGAGCCCCAGCTGCTGTTCCAGGTGCTCTCTGATACCAGAGATCTCCGTGTGTCGTGTCATGACACTGTCTCCAGGACTGACACTCAGGATAATGAGGATTCAAAACGAGGCAGGTCATATTGCCTTCAAAAGTAAATCGAGGGAGGTTTGGCGGTATGTCAGAGGGTTAAGGGCTTGTGGCGCTCACAAAAAGGGGACAGGTGGAAGGATCTCAGGTCTGGCCCCCAGACTGCCACCTGCCGGGGAGTCGTTTTACAGGGGGTGAAGCAGGTCTTTAGGAGTTCTATCTTTCTCTCCCACCCTGTATTTCCTCTGCTCTCTCCTTTTGTGTCTGTCAGATGCAAGGTCAGTAACAACAACAACAACAACAACAATAACCACCACAGTGTCCAAACAACAAGGGCAGCGAAAGGGGAACAAATGGAGTGCAGGAGCTGTGGATTATTCGTGGCGCAGGCACTCAGCTGTGGCAATAACCCCTTGAGGCAATCAATCCATAAATGAAGAAGTAATACAGGTAACAGAGACATATATGTCCCTGTGTGTTACCACTGAGTTAATGTAAATGCACTTTTAATTACTTCTTCATTTATTTATTACCTTGCCACGAGAATTTCTTTTCATTGCTAAAAAAAAGTGTCCCATCAAGGGTACCAGGTGTGCCACACCCAGTTAAGCACTCATGTTACAATGCAGGAGGACTGGGCTTCAACACCCTGGTCCCCACCTGCCAGGGAAAATCTTTACAAGTGGTGCAGAAGTGCTACAGGTGTCTCTCTGTGTCTCAAACTCTCTCTCCCTCCCTCCCTCTCAATTCCTGTCTATTTATTCCAGTGAATAATCAAGAAAATAGAAAGTAAAAAAAGAAAAAGGAAAAGGAAATATTCCACGACTTCAAATGGGCTACTCAGGACAATGCTTTCCTTGTGAAGATCCTCACAGCATTCCATATGCAGAAAGGCAAAGACGCTATGTTTTTTTTAACCCAGATTTTATATTTATTTATTTATTTATTAATTTATTTATTTAGGTGCTTACTCATTTTTGTTATTGATGAATTAATGTTTTACATTTGACACTGACTAAGGATCTGACACCAGCGGTCTCCAGTACCCCTAGATGGTAGTCTCCCTCTACAAAACCGATCCATTGACCTGTCCATGCATCCATCCACCCAACCTTCTATCCATCCATCCATCCATCTATCCATCCAGCAGTCAACCAAGCTATGTACAAAAGGAGATCTCTCCTTGAATGGTGAAGAGAATCAACGATGCACAGGTAGGTTGCAAAGGGTCCAGTTTGGCTGAATAGGGCAGAGGGGCTGAACCAGGGAATGTGTTGAGGCCTGTGGGTTTGGGTGGAGTGAGCTGGAGACCCTGTGAGCTGGGTCACATTAGGGGCAGGCAGGGGGTGGAAGGGGTTGCGAAGAGGTGTCACTGGAGAACCATCACAAGTGCTGGAGCTGGTGAGCAGGGCACCTGGAAGACAGGACAGACAAAGGAAGAAGCAAAGTGCAGAGGAGAGAGGAGGGGAGAGGATGGTGAGGACAGAAGAGGACAGGAGAGGACAGGAGGGGAGGGGACCTGAGAAACCTACCTGGACAAAGGCAGCATACAGACATCCAGGAAGGCAGGCAGGCATGCAGGCAGCTCTGGCCTGGGATCCCTGGATCCCGGGCACACCTCCACCGGTCTTCTCTTGGCTGCCAGCCCTGAGGTCCCTCTTCGGTCAGCACTGTCTTCCCATCCTTCCGTCCCTCTGTGCCAGGGCCCAGGCGTCTGGGCGCTGTTGCCTGACCTAGTGGCAGGGCAGTTGGGCTACGCAGTGCCAGTGTGGCCATCACAGATTGCCAGGGGCTAGGACATCAGAGAGGGCTCCTGTGGTTGCTAGAATACAGGGACCCTGCCCATCCAGTTGACCAGCAGCCATGACCCCCACGCTGAACTTGACCTGAGGGGTGGTGGCCAGCCACCAGAGCCAGAGCCCCAGGGAAAAGCAGGTGCTGGTCGGCCGGGCCAAGGGGCTATGGACAGGATTGGTGTGTGTCTAGGCATGGTGCTGGCATCTGACAGCCCATGGCTGGGGACCAAGGTCCGCCAGGCCCCTGTCCCACCATGTGCACTGACACACAGTCTTGCTGACTGACTGACAGTCCACGCCCCAGAGATACCCACACCAGGTCCCTGGGTGCCCTGACCTGACCCTGAGGGTTGGTGGGTGCCTGCCTGGACACATGCCTCCGAAATGGAGGCCTCTATTAATCCCGTTGCCTACTGACAGCTGCCCTCCTGCCCCTCCTCCTCCTCCTCCTCTTCCTCCTCCTCTTCCTCCTCCTCCTTCTCCTCCTCCTCCTCCACCTCCTCTTCTTCTTCCTCATCCTCAGAAGGACTCACTCAGGGCCCTTGGCATAGGCAAGCCAGGGCTGCTTCTCTGGCTGCTGCAGCTTCTATCCAGTGGATGGGTGTAGGAATCTGTTCCTGTCAGTCCCTGATTCCTGGGACCTTCCATGCCTCCAGCTCCCCCCACTCTCTAGTCCAGACCCCTCCTCAAGGATGCCCCCTTTCCCCTTGTCCTCTGTCCCCCAGCTCCCCAACTAACATCTACTGTGTGCTTCCCTGTGCTAGTTTACTGCCACCCTGCTTCTGCCCATCAGTCCTGAGGGCCCAGGGCCAGCCCAGCTGCTATCTCATCATCCAGCAGGGGGACCTGCCCTAACCCCCTGCCACCACAACCACACACACAGTCCTGCACACACTCACAGGCTGCCCTGCCTGTAGCCTGCCTCTCAAACAGTCTCCTACTGCCCCCTAGCCCCCTTACAGCCTCTGCCACGGCCCCCCACAGACACCTGGGCATCAGCAGCACAGACATGCAAACAGCTCCCCTCACCCCCACTCCATTTGCTCCAAGGTTGTCAAGAGTCTTTTTTTCATGCTGTAGGGGAGGGAGTTGAGACAGTCCAATGTCCTGGGGAGCAAGAACTGCAAACAGTCCATCTACAATGTAACATTTGGGTCTCAGGCCGCCCAATCCCTAGTGCAGTGCACTGTGCAGACCTTTGACTGGCAAAAACACCCCATCTGACCGTGAGATCTGGCTGGGCTAGTGGCTCTTTCTGTGGACTAGGAGACAGACAGGCAGAGTTTTCAGGTTCAAAACCTGTACTTTCCAGAAGTTGCTCATTCGCTACGGTTAAAAAAAAAAAAAAAAAGGCTTTTTATTTTTTTTTCCCCTTCCTGGGTAACCTGTCTGCTGGCTGTTTCAAAGTGAAAAAAGGGAAAAATCTTTTTTGGAGGGAAAAAGACCAAAATTCAGGCAGATGGGACTCCATGGAGGGTGGATGGGGAGTTGCTCCTGCCCTGGCAATAGAGCCCCAGCTGCTGTTCCAGGTGCTTCTGATATCAGAGATCTCCGTGTGTCGTGTCATGACACTGTCTCCAGGACTGACCATCAGGATAATGAGGATTCAAAACGAGGCAGGTCATATTGCCTTCAAAAGTAAATCCAGGGAGGTTTGGCGGTATGTCGGAGGGTTAAGGGCTTTTGGCGCTCACGAAAAGAGGGGACAGGTTGAAGGGTCTGGGGTCTGGCGCCCAGAACCCCACCTGCAGGGGAGTCGCTTTACAGGGGGTGAAGCAGGTCTTTAGGGCCTCTATCTTTCTCACCCACTCTGTATTACCCCTGCTCTCTCCTTTTCCCTCTGTTCGCTGCAAGGTCTGTAACAACAACAACAACCGCAACAATAACCACCACAGTGACCAAGCAACAAGGGCAGCGAAAGGGGAACAAATGGAGTGCAGGAGCTGTGGATTATTCATGGCCCATGCACTGAGCTGAGGCAATAACCCCTTGAGGCAATCAATCCATAAATGAAAAAGTAATACAGGTAACAGAGATGTATATGACCCTGTGTGTTTCCACAGAGTTAATGTAAATGCACTTTTATTTATTTCTTCATTTATTTATTACTTTATCACGAGAATTTCTTTTCATTGCCAAAAAAAGTGTCCCATCAAGGGTACCAGGTGGTGCCACACACAGTTAAGCACTCATGTTACAATTCAAGGGGACTAGGCTTCAAGACCCTGGTCCCCACCTGCCGGGGGAAATCTTTACAAGTGGTGCAGAAGTGCTGCAGGTGTCTCTCTCTGTGTCTCAAACTCTCTATCCCTCCCTTCCCTCTCAATTCCTGTCTATTTATTCCAATAAATAATCAAGAAAATAGAAAGTAAAAAAAGAAAAAGGAAAAGGAAATATTCCACTACTTCAATGGGGTTAGGGTCAGGACAATGCTTTCCTTGTTAAGATCCTCACAGCACACCATATGCAGAAAGGCAAAGATGCCATGTATTTTTTAACCCAGTTTTTATATTTATTTATTTATTTAGGTGCTTATTGTTTTCTGTTATTGATGAATTAATGTTCTACATTAGACATAGACTCTGGCTCTGACACCAGCGGTCTCCAGTACCCCTAGATGGTACTCTGCCTCTACAAAACCAATCCATTGACCTGTCCATCCATCCATCCACCCATTAATCTATCCATCCATTCTTCCATCCATCCATCCATCCATCCATCCACCAGTCAACCAAGCTAAGTACAAAAGGAGATCTCTCCTTGAATGGTGAACACAATCAATGATGCCCAGGTAGGTTGCAAAGGGGCCAGTTTGGCTGAATAGGGCCTAGGGGCTGAACTAGGGAATGTGTTGTGGTGGGTGGGTTTGGGTGTGGGTGGGGTGAGCTGGATACCCTGTGAGCTGGGTCACGTCAAGGGCATGCAGGGGGTGGAAGGGGTTGCAAACAGCTGTCACTGGAGAACCATCACAAGTGCTGGAGCTGGTGAGCAGGGCACCTGGAAGAGAGGACAGACAAAGGAGAGAAGCAAAGTGCAGAGGAGAGGAGAGGGGAGAGGATGGTGAGGACAGGAGAGGACAGGATTGGAGGGGACCTGAGAAACCTACCTGGACAAAGGCAGCATACAGACATCCAGGAAGGCAGGCAGGCATGCAGGCAGCTCTGGCCTGGGTTCCCTGGATCCCGGGCGCACCTCCACCTGTCTTCTCTTGGCTGCCAGCCCTTAGGTCCCTCATAGGTCAGCACTGTCTTCCCATCCTTCTGTCCCTCTGTGCCAGGGCCCTGCCGTCTTGGCGCTGTTGCCTGACCTAGTGGCAGGGCAGTTGGGCAGCCCAGTGCCACTGTGGCCAGCACAGATTGCTAGGGGCTAGGACATCACAGAGGGCTCCTGTGGTTGCTAGGCCATAGGGACCCCGCCCATGCTGTTGACCAGCAGCCATGACCCCCACCCTGAACTTGACCTGAGGGGTGGTGGCCAGCCACCAGAGCCAGAGTCCCAGGCCAAAGCAGGTGCTGGTCGGTTGGAAGGGCCAAGGGGCTATGGGCAGATTGATGTTTGTCTTGGCATGGGGCTGGCATCTGACAGCCCATGGCTGGGGACCAAGGTCTGACAGGCCCCTGTCCCACCATGTGCACTGACACACAGTCTTGCTGACTGACTGACAGTCCCCGCCCCAGAGATACCCACACCAGGTCCCTTGGTGCCCTGAGCTGCCCCTGAGGGTTGGTGGGTGCCTGCCTGGAAACATGCCTCCGTAATGGAGGCCTCTATTAATCCCGTTGCCTACTGACAGCTGCCCTCCTGCCCCTCGTCCTCCTCCTCCTCTTCTTCTTCCTCCTCCTCTTCCTCCACCTCCTCCACCTCCTCCTCCTCTTCCTCATCCTCAGATGGACTCACTCAGGGCCCTTGGCCTAGGCAAGCCAGGGCTGCTGCTCTGGCTGCTGCAGCTTCTATCCAGTGGGTGGGTGCAGGAATCTGTTCCTGTCAGTCCCTGATTCCTGGGACCTTCCATGCCTCCAGCTCCCCTCACTCTGTAGTCCAGACACCTCCTCAAGGAATCCCCCTTTCCCCTTGTCCTCTGTCCCCCAGCTCCCCAACTAACATCTACTGTGTGCCTCCCTGTGCTACTTTACTGCCACCCTGCTTCTGCCCTTCAGCCCTTAGGGCGCAGGGCCAGCCCATCTGCCATCTCACCATCCATCAGGGGGACCTGCCCTAACCCCCTGCCACCACACCCTCACACACTGCCCTGCACACACTCACGGGCTCCCCTGCATGCAGCCTGCCTCTCAAACAGTCTCCTTATGCCCCCTAGCCCCTTTACAGCCTCTGCCACGGGCCCCCACAGACACCTGGGCATGAGCAGCGCAGACATGCTACAAGTTCCACGTGCCCCTACTCCATTTGCTTTATGGTTGGTCAAGAACCTTTTTTTCATGCTGTAGGGGAGGGAGTTGAGAAATTCCAATGTCCTGTGGAGCAAGAACTTGCCTTCAAAAGTAAATCCAGGGAGATTTGGCGGTATGTGAGAGGGTTAAGGGCTTGTGATGCTCACGAAAAGAGGGGACAGGTGGAAGGATATGGCTTCTGGCCCTCAGACCGCCACCTGTAGGGGAGTGGCTTTACAGGGATGAAGTAGGTATTTAGGGGCTGTATCTTTCTCTCCCACTCTGTATTTCCCCTGCTCTCTCCTTTTCACTCTGTCTGATGCAAGGTCAAAACAACAACAACAACCACAACAATAACCACCACAGTGACCAAGCAACAAGGGCAGCGAAAGGGGAACAAATGGAGTGCAGGAGCTGTGGATTATTCGTGGCGCAGGCACTGAGCTGTGGCAATAACCCCTTGAGGCACTCATGTTACAATGCAGGAGGACTGGGCTTCAACACCCTGGTCCCCACCTGCCACGGGAAATCTTTACAAGTGGTGCAGAAGTGCTGCAGGTGTCTCTGTGTCTCAAACTCTCTCTCTCTCCCTTCCCTCTCTATTCCTGTCTATTTATTCCAGTGAATAATCAATAAAATAGAAAGTAAAAAAAGAAAAAGGAAAAGGAAATATTCCACTACTTCAAATGGGCTACTCAGGACAATGCTTTCCTTGTTAAGATCCTCAAAGCATTCCTTAGGCAGAAAGGCAAAGACGCCATGTATTTTTTAACCCAGTTTTTATATTTATTTGTTTATTTATTTATTTATTTAGGTGCTTATTCATTTTTGTTATTGATGAATTAATGTTTTACATTTGACATTGACTAAGGATCTGATACCAGCGCTCTCCAGTACACCTAGATGGTACTCTGCCTCTACAAAACCAATCCATTGACCTGACCATCCATCCATCCACCCATTAATCTATCCATCCATCCATCCATCCACCAGTCTACCAAACTAAGTACAAAAGGAGATCTCTCCTTGAATGGTGAAGACAATAAAAGATGCACAGTTAGGTTGCAAATGGGCCAGTTTGGCTGAATAGGGCAGACGGGTTGAACCAGGAAATGTGTTGGGGTGTGTGGGTTTGGGTGTGGGTGGGGTGGGCCGGGGACCCTGTGAGCTGGGTCACGTCAGGAGCAGGCACGGGGTAGAAGGGGTTGCAAACAGCTGTCACTGGAGAACCATCACATGTGCTGGAGCTGGTGAGCAGGGCACTCAGAAGAGAGGACAGACAAAGGAGAGAAGCAAAGTGCAGAGGAAAGGAGAGGGTCGAGGATGGTGAGGACAGGAGAAGACAGGAGAGGACAGGAGTGGAGGGGACCTGAGAAACCTACCTGGACAAAGGCAGCATACAGACATCCAGGAAGGCAGGCAGGCATTCAGGCAGCTATGGCCTGGGCTCCCTGGATCTCGGGCACACCTCCACCTGTCTTCTCTTGTCTGCCAGCCCTGAGGTCCCTCCTCAGTCAGCACTGTCTTCCCATCCTTCCATCCCTCTGTGCCAGGGCACAGGCATCTGAGCGGTGTTGCCTGACCTAATGGCAGGGCAGTGGGCTGCCCAGTGCCAGTGTGGCCAGCACAGATTGCCAGGGGCTAGGAAATCACAGAGGGCTCCTGTGGTTGCTAGGCCACGGGGACCCCGCCCATGCTGTTGACCAGCAGCCATGACCCCCACCCTGAACTTGACCTGAGGGGTGGTAGCCAGCCACCAGAGCCAAAGCTCCAAGCCAAAGCAGGTCCTGGTCGGTCAGCTGTTTCAAGGGTCTATGGGCAGATTGGTGCGTGTCTGGGCATGGGGCTGGCATCTGAAAGCCCATGGCTGGGGACCAAGGTCTGCCAGGCCCCTGTCCCACCATGTGCACTGACACACAGTCTTGCTGACTGACAGTCCCCGCCCCAGAAATACCCACACCAGGTCCCTGGGTGCCCTGAGCTTCCCCTGAGGGTTGGTGGGTGCCTGCATGGACACATGCCTCCGTAATGGAGGCCTCTATTAATCCCGTTGCCTACTGACAGCTGCCCTCCTCCCCCTCCTCCTCCTCCTCTTCTTCCTCCTCCTCTTCCTCTTACTCCTCCTCATTCTCCTCCACCTCCTCCTCCTCTTCCTCATCCTCAGAGGGACTTACTCAGGGCCCTTAGCCTAGGCAAGTCAGGGCTGCTGCTCTGGCTGCTGCAGCTTCTATCCAGTGGGTGGGTGCAGGAATATATCCCTGTCAGTCCTTGATTCCTGGGACCTTCCATGCCTCCAGCTCCCCAATCTCTCTAGTCCAGACCCCTCCTCAAGGATGCCCCATTTCCCCTTGCCCTCTGTCCCCCAGCTCCCCAACTAACATCTACTGTGTGCCTCCTTGCGCTACTTTACTGCCACCCTGCTTCTGCCCTTCAGCCCTGAGGGCCCAGAGCCAGCCCAGCTGCCATCTCACCATCCAGTAGGGGGACCTGTCCTAACCCCCTGCCACCACACCCACAAACACAGCCCTGAACAAACTCATGGGCTCCCCTGCCTGCAGCCTGACTCTCAAACAGTCTCCTTCTGCACCTAGCCCCCTTACAGCCTCTGCCACGGCCCCCCACAGACACCTGGGCATGAGCAGCGCAGACATGCAAACAGCTCCCCTCGCCCCCACTCCATTTACTCCGAGGTTTTCAAGAGTCTCTTTTTCATGCTGTAAGGGAGGGAGTTGAGACAGTCCAATGTCCTGGAGAGCAAGAACTGCAAACAGTCCATCTACAATGTAACATTTGGGTCTCAGGCCGCCCAATCCCTAGTGCACTGTGCAGACCTTTGACTGGCAAAAACACCCCATCTGAACATGAGATCTGGCTGGGCTAGTGGCTCTTTCTGTGGACTAGTAGACCGACAGACAGAGTTATCAGGTTCAAAACCTGTACTTCCCAGAAGATGGTCATTCACTTCTGTAAAAAAAAAAAAAAAAAGAAAAAAGAATTTTTCCCCTGCCTGGGTAACCTGTCTGCTGCCAGTTTCTCAGTGAAAAAAGGGAAAAATATGTTTTGGAGGAAAAGGAACAAAATGCAGGCAGGTGGACTCCGTGGAGGGTGGATTGAGAGTTGCTCCTGCCCTGGCACTAGAGCCCTAGCTGCTGTTCCAGGTGCTCTCAGATACCAGAGATCTCTGTGTGTCATGTCATAACACTGTCTCCAGGACTGACCCTCAGGATAATGAGGATTCAAAACGAGGCAGGTCATATTGCCTTCAAAAGTAAATCCAGGGAGGTTTGGCGGTATGTCAGAGGGTTAGGGGCTTGTGGTACTCACCAAAAGAGGGGACAGGTGGAAGGATCCATGGTCTGGCCCTCAGACCGCCACCTGCAGGGGAGTCGCTTTACAGGGGGTGAAGCAGGTCTTTAGTAGCTCTATCTTTCTCTCCCACTCTGTACTTCCTCTGCTCTCTCCTTTTGGGTCTGTCAGATGCACGGTCCGTAACAACAACAACAACAATAACCACCACAGTGACCAAGCAACAAGGGCAGCGAAAGGGGAACAAATGGAGTGCAGGAGCTGTGGATTATTTGTGGCGCAGGCACTGAGCTGTGATGTTGTTAAAATTTCGGACAGCTCTTGCCAGGCTGGCTGGCTTCAAGGCGGGTAACAGAGACACGGAGACCACGGCTGGGCAGGGAAGCTGTATTTCTTTATTCAGGAACAATGATTCACAAACTAAGACACACTAATCACCAAACAGAACTTGGCTGTCTCTTTGCGGAGGCGCAAGCACTCTCTCTTACTCTCGAACTCAGGAACTCTCCAACTCTGCAACTCTGGAACTCTTGTACTCAGGAACCCTCTCCTGGGGTCCCCTTTGGGTCGGGGCCAAGCGGGCCTGCGAAATTAACTGGACTGATCCAATTCTCTTGGCGGGCGAGGGCTAGAACCAACCAATGTAAAGCATACGACAATTCCCCCTTTTCTTTTTAACTGACTATAGTATCAAGGGTGTGGGGTGAACAGAAACATATATAACAAAAACCAGCATGTTGCCAAGGGAAGGCCTGAGGGGGCCATATCTGAAAAAAAAAAACATTTCTTGCCTCTGGGGGGCTACTTGCCTCGATGGGCAATTGCATGGGGGCGGGGAACGGCCTAGAGTCCCACAGGCAGCTGGCTGCAACTTACTTACTATGAAGCAAAACTTGTTATTAGCATATCTACTGCAAGATCCAAGGTTTCTAATAGAGAAAGAATTTGAGACTTTTACATATCAACAACGTCTTTTAACCTTTTGTTACACCCATTCAAGATGGAGAAACACCCTAGGTGTGGGCGGGAGAGGAAACCTCAGGCATGAGAATAATTAGCATAGCCATTGTGTGATCTACCATTTCTAATAGAGAAGGTAGTGTTTTACATATCAACAAGTCTATTTAACCTTTTGTTTAGACCAACTTAGTTAAAATGTATTGATTGTTAACTAATTTTTACCTCAGACTTTAAATGTAAGTTAATTTTATCTTTATGAGAATTACATTGAAAACCTTTTTCATTTAACTTTGACTAGTAAGAATGTAGCCTTAAAGCTACTGTTTACCAAACTTTAAACATACACATAAACATGGTCATTAATACACAAGGAGAGAAACCTTTGTTACAAAGACATGTCATTTTAAACACAAATTTAAATCTATACTGTCTTAGTTGTTGGGGGGGGGGTTCACCATCCGGAGGTGGCTTCCCGTGCAGCTCCATTCCTGAGCAGCTCCACTTCTAGGAATTGCAGGTTGCGATCTCTGCACAAATCTCTGCGTACTCCAGCTTGTCTGCCTTCAGACCAGACCGGCGGCTGGAGATCTCGTGTGCCCAGTTTCGGCAGGGAGCCCGGGGGTCCGGGAGGCCCGGGATGGTTCCAGAATTTATAGAAAGAGGGCAGGCAGGCCATCTTTGTAGAAGGCGTGAGCCTAGGTGCCCAGGGGTGGTGGTCATGATGGGCCACCGCAGCCCTGCCCCATGGCCCTGCCTTGTCTGTTGCCCTGTTCGCAGTGGCCGAGCAGCATGGAGGGATCACGCGTCCAGTGCCCTGCGCCACGCTGTGGAGAACCGGCTCCTGTGGGCTGGCCTCGGGCTCCTGCGTGTTGGCCTCGGGCTCTAGAGTGGAGGCACCGGGCTCTTGTGTGTTGGCATAGGGCTCCTGGGGCTTTTGTGTGCTGGCGTAGGCCTCCTGCGGGCTGCGGGGCTGCGGGCGCGGTGCACGGGGTTGTCTGGGCGCAGCCGGCTGGCTGGCTGTTTAACCAGGTGGAAACGGCAGCTCCGCACCTCGCCTCCCGCCTTCTGGCTCTTCCCACTGGCTGTTCTGAGTTCGCCCGAGCGAGTGGAAACCACAGAGTGGTCCAGAGATAAATGTTCCAGAAACAGCAAACAGTCTCATGAAGAAAGAGCAGAGGCCTTTGGAGATCTCTTCACAAGCAGAAGAGAAGGCCATAGTGCATAGGTAGCCAAATTGTCTTTACTTATCTGAGAGATGCGCAGGTTAGGTCCACGTGGGCGCCATTTGTTGTTAAAATTTCTGAGGCTCTTGCCGGGCCGGCTAGCTTCACAGAGGGTAACAGAGACGCAGAGACCACGGCTGGGCAGGGAAGCTGTATTTCTTTATTCAGGAACAACGATTCACAAACTAAGACAAACTAATCACCAAACAGAACTCGGCTGTCTCTTTGCGGCGGCGCAAGCACTCTCTCTTACTCTCGAACTCAGGAACTCTCCAACTCTGCAACTCTGGAACTCTTGTACTCAGGAACCCTCTCCCAGCTTCCCCTTTGGGGCGGGGCCAAGCGGGCCCGCGAAATTAACTGGACTGATCCAATTCTCTTGGCGGGGGAGGGCTAGAACCAACCAATGTAAAGCATACGACACTGTGGCAATAACCCCTTCAGGCAATCAATCCATAAATGAAGAAGTAATACAAGTAACAGAGATGTATAAGTCCCTGTGTGTTTCCACTGAGTTAATGTAAATGCCTTTTTATTTACTTCTTCATTTATTTATTACCTTGCCACGAGAATTTCTTTTCATTGCTAAAAAAGTGTCCCATCAAGGGTACCAGCTGGTGCCACACCCAGTTACGCACTCATGTTACAATGCAGGAGGAATGGGCTTCAACACCCTGGTCCCCACCTGCCACAGGAAATCTTTACAAGTGGTGCAGAAGTGCTGCAGGTGTCTCTCTCTGTGTCTCAAACTCTCTCTCCCTCCCTTCCCTCTCAATTCCTGTCTATTTATTCCAGTGAATAATCAAGAAAATAGAAAGTAAAAAAAGAAAAAGGAAATATTCCACTACTTCAAATGGGCTACTCAGGACAATGCTTTCCTTGTTAAGATCCTCACAGCATTCCATTCAGTGTCTCGTTCTCTCTCTCTCTCTCTCTCTGTCTATATATATATAATTATATATATATAATTATATATATATATATATATATGTAACATGTAGAGATCTGAAAATATTTTTATCTAGAGTCCTGCACACCTCTGAATTAGGGTAGTAATGCGGATACACCTGGCCCTACTGAGCCACAGTCTTGAGACACATCTCACAGAGCCATTCGTATACCTCTTATTACTCTACAAATCTCTCTCAACACAAACTACTGCTGCCAAATCATCTACTTCCCTCTTGCTCTTTTTGTCCACCGAGTCCTATTCCAAAACTGTAAATCAAAGAAGAAATAGACATAGTTCAGTTCCCTGCACACAGGACAGTCTGAGCCTGGACTAGGGAGCTGTAATATGCCAGCCTCCATCGTGGCTGGAGCATCATTAAGAATACTTCAAAATTGGAGAGACAAGGGCAGTTTTGGGGAGTGGGATGCAGGCCAAGTGTTGCTTCTCAGAATGGGCTAAGACCTAGATGTACTAAGTATAACCTTTCCTCATAAACATAAAATAACAATGCCCCTTGTAACTAGCATGCATGGGCATGGAGGGTTTGTCTTCAGTGCTCTGGTTCTGATCAACAGAGGGCCAAAATTTCAGTCCTTTTCTGTCTCTGTCATCCTGTCTCTCTGACTGTCTCTACGTGCCTTCTTCACTGGGCCCTTATGGAAGTCAGTGTATGCATCATTAACTCGGACTTCCTGGTGTTGAAATTTTCCTTTCTTTGCCCTTTGGATTATTCAGTCTCCTGCATATGGCGTAGTACATTGGGGAACTGAGGAGACAGCGATCCTGCTGCATTTAACAGGCATATGTCCATCTCCAGCTGCAGCTGTCCAGGCCCTCTGTGCTTGACTCCCATTCTCCAGGGCCCTGAGGCAGAAATTCAGCCTAAATGTAGCCCTCCTCAATTTCCTGCACCACATCCTTGTCCTTATTCCATGAGAGCCCAGGTAAAAAGAAGTGAAACTCTATCCCCCTGGCACACACATTGCGCTTTCCCTCTGTTGGGCCTGTTGGGTAGTTGCCACCTCCCCCTGGCTTCTGCTTAACCATATGCCTATATAGGGATTTTACTGATCCAAATATTTGGTCTATTTACATAAATCACTTTTACATAAAGCACTCCAGGGCATTGGTGGTTCTATGATAGGATTCTCTCCTGCTCCACCCCCTCCTTGTCACACACTGATCCCTTCTTTGTCACACTCTGATTTTCACCAGTCACTTTTCTCTCCACCCTCTCTATATCACATCCTGTTTCCACCCTACTTGGAGAGTATAAAAACAGCTGCTCTTCTGATTAAAGACACTTGGAAATTGCTTTCCGGCTCCGAGAGTTCCAGAGTGTATCTCCTGCGGAAGTTGGTGCAGCACGAGTTCCTGATCCCTCTCCCACACAGCAGCCTAGATCAGCTCCAGTTGAGTTCTCTCCAACCCAGAGAGCACTAGCTCGGGAAGAAGTACCCTCAGGCTATCCCGGCAGGGCCGAGTGTAAAGTGTCTGTGGTACTGATGTCCACACTAGTGTCCAGATTTTCCACGCAAAACAGAAGCTTCCAGGGTTCTGAAGAGGGTGTTTTTATGGCTGTGAAATGTCTTTTCCAAGTGCCTCATGGGGTTTCAAATCCTTTTGAAACCTGAAGTCCTTTCTTGTATCTAGGGAATATTCTCACCTCTGGCCAGAATGCCCTCCCAACTAGGAGCACAGCTATCCTGGTGTCAGGAGGTCTGCCAGCCTGCTAGCTCCTGGAGGGTTTCCTGAGTATTATGTCCTCAGGTCCTAAGTGGTACCAGGTGTTTCCAATAGCTTTTATTAGCAGAAGCCAGGCCCTAAGGTGAGGGGCGGGGCTGTGATCTCCACTTGAAACTCCTAATTCAGCCAATGGAGGCATCCATCTTCCTTTTGTCTCTCCATAACAAGGGCCTGGGGAGTTTCTGCTTCCTGCAAGCATAGCGACTATGTATGGGACACTCATGGATGCCTACTTCGGGGAATCTCTCTGAGTGTGATGTGTGGACACCAGGACACCATGATCAGAGATTGTGAGGCCACAGGAGCAATTGCCTTAGCAGGACTCAAAGGGGAGATGTAAGGGGCCGATTCATCCACTATTGTTTGGTCAAACACAGTTCCCATCTATGTTGAGACACAGCTCTTTCTGGGTTCTTTCTGGCCTTGTAATATGCTGTCCACTGAGAAGTGGACTGAGAGCCTGGAGGCTGAGTATGCAGCCAAACGTGACTGGACAGGGTCCTGCCCATTAATTCTGAGGGGTGCCCCAGATTGCCCCGTTGGCAGTGTTTGGATGATAGTGAGGCATGAGATTGAATTGGGAACTCAGGAGAGCGAGACATGAGAGTCCCTTTGCATATGCATTCTTCCTTAGCCATAATCTGGGCTAGCTGGCTTGCCCTAACCAGCTAGGTTCTCTGTACATAAGTTGAAGGTGAGGCTGGCTCCCTTGCCATCCTTGCTCTGAGAGTACAATAGGTGAGTTCTGAGCACACACAGTCACAAACACACAGACAGACAGACACACACACACACACACACACACACACACACACACAAATTACTGTCAGGTCTGGTAGTACAGCATATGGTTAAAGGTGGGGCTGTCTGGGGTCTGTGGGCATGGGAGATGCTGCCTTACAATCTCTACAAGCCTGGATTGAGCCTGTCATCAATGAACACAGTGTAGGAGGCTTTTGATTCTCGTCTCTTTCTAATTAATCTATTTCTCTTCTCGCCTTCTCTGTCTCTAATTCTCACATGCTCTCACACACTCTTTCTTCACTCATTAATATTTTACTTATATACTTATTTTACTGACAGGCCCAGATATACAAAGAGAGTTACCAGAGCACTGCTGAGCTCTGGCTTGTTGTGTTGACGATTTCACATAGACTACTAGATCCTCATTTTGTAATTCTTTCTGACACAAGCCATATTCTGTCTCCTCATTTCCATGCCAGTATCACTCAGAGTTTATAATAAAGTGATTTTTTTCAAAACACTTGGTACATTCTGATTTACAGCTCAATATTGACACCATTTTAACTGTCTTTGGCCCTTGGTCACTTCTATTTCTCAGATGTAAAAACACTGTAGAGGGAGAGGTTTTTGCCCTCAGGCTTGCACTGGGAACTACCAGATGCACTGTGTCTGTTGCCAGACTAGGAAACATGTGGTGCCTGTACATGTGGAGAGTCTCCTTGTTGAGTTCTTTCTCAAGTCTTTTTCGCTATGTCCCATTGGAGCTGCTTATAGCTAATGATTTTGAGATTCTAATCCTTTGGACAATTCTTTTCCTGATGCACAGTTTCTCTCCAGGTTTTAGCATTCAACTGTCTGAATGTCATATTGAATCCATTGTAGAAAATGACTACATCAGTCTCTCTCTCTCTCTCTCTCTCTCTCTCTCTCTCTCTATATATATATATATATATATATATATATATATATATATATATATATGTAACATGTAGAGTTCTGAAAATATTTTTGCTAGAGACCTGCACAGCTCTGGATTAGGGTAGTAAAGTGGATACACCTGGCCCTTCTGAGCACAGTTATGAAAGACATCTCACAGAGCCATATCGTTTATCACTCTACAAATCGCTCTCAGCACAAACTACGTCTGCCAAGTCATCTACTTCCCTCTTGCTCATTTTGTCCACCGAGTCCTATCCCAAAACTGTAAATCAAAGAAGAAATAGACATAGTGCAGTTCCCTGCACACAAGTCAGGCTGAGGCTGTACCAGGAAGATGCAATGCGCCAGCCTGCATCTTGGCTAGAGCATCACTAAGACTACTTCCAATTTGGAGACGCGGGGACAGTTTTTGAGAGTGGGCTTCAGCCAAGTGTTGCTTCTCAGAGCGGCTAAGACCTAGATGTTCTAAGTGTTACCTTTCCTCAAAAACATAAAATAGCAATGCCACTTGTAAGAAGTATGCATGGGCATGGAGCATTTGTCTTCAGTGCTCTGGCACTGATTAACACAGGGCCAGAATTTCAGTCCTTTTTTGTCTCTGTCATTCTGTCTCTCTGACTGTCTCTATGTGCCTTCTTCCCTGGGCTCTTACTGGAAGTCAGTGCAGGCATCGTGAACTCAGTCATCCTGGTGTTGAAATTTTCGTTTCTTTGCCCTTTGCATTATTTAGTCTCCTGCACATGGTGTAGTACAGAGGGGAACTGCAGAGGCAGTGTTGCTGCTGCAGGTTCCAGGCATATGTCCATTTGGAGCTGCAGTTGTCCAGGCCCTCTGTGCTTGACTTCCATTCTCCAAGGCCTTGAGGCTGACACTCAGCCTAAATGAAGCCCTCCTCACCTTCCTGCACAGCGTCCTTGTCCTTATTTCATGAGAGCCCAGGTGAAGAGAAGTGAAACTCTATCCCCCTGGCAAACACATCGTGCTTTCCCTCTATTAAGCCAAATGTAAAGTATCTGTGGTACGGATGGACACACCAGTGTCCAGACTTTCCACGCAAAACAGAAGCTTCCAGGGTTCAGAAAGAGGGTGTTTTGATGGCTGTGAAATGTGTTTTCCAAGTGCCTCATGGGGTTTCAAATCCTTTTGCAACCTGAAGTTCTTTCTTGTATCTAGGGAATATTCTCACCTCTGGCCAGAAGGGCTGCCCAACTCAGAGCACAGCTATCCCAGTGTGAGGAGGTCTGCCAGCCTGCTAGCTCATGGAGGGATTCCTTAGTATGTCCTTAGGGCCCATGTGGTAACAGGTGTTTCCAATTGCCTTTATTAGCATCAGCCAGGCCCTCAGGTGAGGTGCGGGGCTGTGATCTCCACTGGAAACTCTGAATTCAGCCAATGGAGGCATCCATCATTCTTTTGTCGGTCCATAGCAAGGGCCTGGGGAGTTTGTGATTCCTGCCAGCAGAGCGACTTTGTATGGGACACTCATGCATGCCTACTTCTGGGAATCTCTCTGAGTGTGATGAGTGGACACCAGTAAACCATCATCAGGGATTGTGAGGCCACAGGAGCAATTGCCTTAACCGGACCCAAAGGGTAGGTGTAAGGGACCGGTTCATTCACTATTGTTTGGTCGAACACAGTTCCCATCTATGTTGAAACACATCTATTTCTGGGTACTTTCTGTGCTTGTAATCTGCTGCCATGAGCAGTGGACTGAAAGCCTGGAGGCTGAGTATGCAGACAAACAAGACTGGACAGGGTCCTGCCCCTGAATTCTGAGGGGTGCCCCAGCTTCCCCCATTGGCAGTGTTTGGATGATAGATAGTGAGGCATGGGATTGAATAGGGAACTCAGGAGATTTAGACATGAGAGTCCCTTTGCATATGCATTCTTGCTTAGCCAGAATCTGGGCTAGCTGGCTTGCCTTGACCAGCTAGGTTCTCTGTACATAAGTTGCAGGTGAGGCTGGCTACCTTGCCACCCATTCTCTGAGACTACTACAGGTGAGCTCTGAGCACACACAGACACACACAGTCAGACAGACAGACACACACACATTACTGTCAGGTCGGGTAGTACAGCATATGATGAAGACTGGGGATGTCTCAGGTCTGTGGGCATGAGAGCTGCTGCCTTACAATCTCTACAAGCCAGGTTTGATCCTGTCATCAATGAACACAGTGTAGGAGGTTTTTGAATTCTGAGACACTGAAGAGGGAGAGGTTTTTGCCCTGAGGCTTGCACTGGGAATTAGAAGCTGCCCTGTGTTTGTTGCCAGACTAGGAAACTTGTGGTTCCTGTCGATGTAGAGAGTCTCCTGTATGAGTTCCTTCTGGAGCATTTTTCGATTGGTACCGATGGAGCTGCATATAGCTAATGATTTGGATATTTTACTCCTTTGGACAATTCTTTTCCTAATGCACAGGTTCTCTCCAGGTTTTAGCAATCAATTGTCTGAATGTCATATCGAATCCATTGTAGAAAATGACTACATCAGTCTCTCTCTCTCTCTCTCTCTCTCTCTCTCTCTCTCTCTCTATATATATATATATATATATATATATATAATGTAGAAGTCTGAAAATATTTTTCATGTAGAGACCTGCACAGCTCTGGATTAGGGTAGAAAAGTGGATACACCTGGCACTTCTGAGCCACAGTCATGAGAGACATCTCACAGAGCCATTCGTATACCTCTTATCACTCTAGAAATCTATGTCAGCACAAATTACAGCTGCCTAATCATCTACTTCCCTCTTTCTCTTTTCGTCCACGGAGTCCTATCCCAAAACTGTAAATCAAAGAAGAAATAGACATAGTGCAGTTCCCTGCACACAGGACAGACTGAGGCTGGAACAGGGAGATGAGATACTCCAGCCTGCATCTTGCCTGGAGCATCACTAAGATTACTTCCAATTTGGAGTGGCGAGGGCAGTTTTGGAGAGTGGGTTGCAGCCGTGTTGTTTCTCAGAGTGGGCTAAGACCTAGATGTTCTAAGTGTAACCTTTCCTCACAAGCATAAAATAACAATGTCACTTGTAAGAAGTGTGCATGGGCATGGAGGGTTTGTCTTCAGTGCTCTGGAACTGATCAAAGCGGGCAAGAATTTCAGTCCATTTCTGTCTCTGTCATTCTGTCTCTCTGACTGCCTCTACGTGCCTTCCTCACTGGGCCCTTACTGGAAGTCATTGCATGCATTGTAGACTCAGTCTTCCTGGAGTTGAAATTTTCCATTCTTGGCCATTTTGGATTATTTAATCTCATGGATTTGGCATAGTACAGAGAGGAACTGAGAAGAAAGCGATCCTGCTGCAGGTAACAGGCATATGTCCATCTCCAGCTGCAGCTGTCCAGGCCCTCTGTGCTTGACTCCCATTCTCCAGGGGCCTGAGGCTGACACTTAGCCTAAATATAGCCCTCCTCAATTGCCGGCACCACATTTGTCCTTATTCCATGAAAGCCCAGGTCAAGAGAAGTGAAACTCTATCCACCTGGCACACACATTGTGCTTTCCCTCTATTAAGCCCAATGTAAAGGATCTGTGGTACTGATGCCCACACCAGTGTTCATGCAAAACGGAAGCTTCCAGGGTTCTGAAAGAGGGTGTTTTGATGGCTGTGAAATGTCTTTTCCAAGTGCCTCATGGGGTTTCAAATTCTTTTGAAACCTGAAGTTCTTTCTTGTATCTAGGGAATATTCTCACCTCTGGCCAGAAGGGCCGCCCAACTTGGACCACAGCTATCCCGGGGTCAGGAGGTCTGCCAGCCTGCTAGCTCCTGGAGGGATTCCTCGGTTCATCCACTATTGTTTGGTCGAACAGAGTTCCCATCTATGTTGAAACACAGCTCTTTCTGGGAACTGTATGTGCTTGTAATCTGCTCCCCTGAGCAGTGGACTGAGAGCCTGGAGGCTGAGTAGGCAGCCAAATGTGACTGGACAGGCTCATGCCCCTGAATCCTGAGGGGTGCCCCAGCTTCCCCCTGATTATAGATGTGAGGCATGGGATTGAATAGGGAACTCAGGAGATTTAGACATGAGTGTCCCGTTGCATATGCACTCTTGCTTAGCCAGGATCTGGGCTAGCTGGCTTGCCCTGACCAGCTAGGTTTTCTGTACATAAGTTGCAGGTGAGGCTGGCTACCTTGACACCCATGCTCTGAGAATACTACAGGTGAGCTCTGAGTACACACAGACAAACACATTCAGACAGACAGACAGACACACACACAGACATTACTGTCAGGTCTGGTAGTACAACATATGGTGAAGACTGGTGCTGTCTGGGTTCTGTTGGCATGAGAGCTGCTGCCTTACAATCTCTACAAGCCAGGTTTGAACCTGTCATCAATGAACACAGTATAGGAGGTGTTTGAATTCTGAGATTTTCCGCACAAAATGGAAGCTTCCAGGGTTCTGAAAGAGGGTGTTTTGATCGCTGTGAAATGACATTTACAAGCGCCTCATGGGGTATTCAAATCCTTTTGAATCCTGAAATTCTTTCTTGTATCTAGGGAATATTCTCACCTCTGGCCAGAAGGGCCACCCAACTCAGAGCACAGCTATCCCGGGGTCAGGAGATCTGCCAGCCTGCTAGCTCCTGGAGGGATTCCTGAGTATTATGTCCTCAGGGCCCAAGTGGTAACAGGTTTTTCCAATTGCCTTTATTAGCAGCAGCCAGGCCCTCAGGTGAGGTGCAGGGCTGTGATCTCCACTGGAAGCTCCGAATTCAGCCAATGGAGGCATCCATCTTTCTTTTGTCTGTCCATAGCAAGGGCCAGGTGAGTTTGCGCTTCATGCTAGCAGAGCGACATTGGATGGGAACTCATGCATGGCTACTTCTCGGAATCTCTCTGAGTGTGATGTGTGGACACCAGGACACCATGATCATGGATGTGAGGCCACAGAAGCAATTGCCTTAGCCGGACCCAAAGGGTAGGTGTAAGGGACCGGGTTCATCCACTATTGTTTGGTCAAAAACAGTTCCCACCTATGTTGGAACACAGCTCTTTCTGGGTACTTTCTGTGCTTGTAATCTTCTGCCTTGAGCAGTGGACGGAGAGCCTGGAGGCTGAGTTGGGAGCCAAATGTGACTGGACAGCCTCATGGCCCTGAATTTTGAGGGGTGCCCCAGCTTCACCAGGATGATAGATAGTGAGGCATGGGATTGAATAGGGAACTCAGGAGATTTAGACATGAGAGTCCCTTTGAATATGCATTCTTGCTAAGCTAGAATCTGGGCTAGCTAGCTTGCCCTGACCAGCTAGGTTCTCTGTACATAAGTTGGAGGAGGGGCTGGATACCTTGTCACCCATGCTCTGAGACTATTACAGGTGAGCTGTGAGCACACACAGACACACATTCAGACAGACAGACAGACACACACACACACACACACATTACTGTCAGGTCTGGTAGTACAGCATATGGTAAAGGCTGGGGCTGTCTGGGGTGTGTGGGCATGAGAGCTGCTGCCATACAATCTCTACAAGCCAGGTTTGAACCTGTCATCAATGAACACAGTGTAGGAGGTTTTTGAATTCTGAGACACTGAAGAGGGAGAGGTTTTTTGCCCTGAGGCTTGCACTGGGAACTAGCAGTGGCCCTGTGTGTGTTGCCAGACTAGGAAACTTGTGGTGCCTGTCCATGTGGAGAGTCTCCTGGATGAGTTCCTTCTCGAGCCTTTTTGGATCGGTCCCGTTGGAGCTGCATATAGCTAATGATTTGGAGATTTTACTCCTATGGACAATTCTTTTCCTGATGCACAGATTCTATCCAGGTTTTAGCAATCAATTGTCTGAATGTCATATTGAATCCATTGCAGAAAATGAATACATGAGTGTCTCTCTCTCTGTCTCTCTCTCTTTATATATATATATATATATATATATACTGTCTCTCTCTCTCTCTCTCTCTCTCTCTATATATATATATATATATATATATATGTTTGTGTGTAACATGTAGAGGTCTGAAAATATTTTTAGCTGGAGACCTGCACAGCTCTGGATTAGGGTAGTAAAATGGATACACCTGGCTCTTCTGAGCCAGAGTCATGAGAGACATCTCACAGAGTCATATCGTTTATTTAAGAAGATATAGACATAGTGCAATTCCCTGCACACATGACAGGCTGAGGCTGGACCATTCTGTCTCTGTGATTCTGTCTCTCTGACTGTCTCTACGTGCCTTCTTCCCTGGGCCCTTACTGGAAGTCAGTGCATGCATCGTGAACTCAGTCATCCTGGTGTTGAAATTTTCCTGTCTTTGCCCTTTGTTTTATTTAGTCTCCTGCACATGGTGTAGTACAGAGGGGAACTGCGGAGACAGCGTTGCTGCTGCAGGTTCCAGGCATATGTCCATCTGCAGCTGCAGCTGTCCAGGCCCTCAGTGCTTGACTCCCATTCTGCAGGGCCCTGAGGCTGACACTCAGCCTAAATGCAGCCCTCCTCACCTTCCTGCACAGCGTCCTTGTCCTTATTCCATGAGAGCCCAGGTGAAGAGAAGTGAAACTCTATCCCCTTGGTACACACAATGAGCTTTCCCTCTATTAAGCCAATGTAAAGTATCTGTGGTACTGATGGCCACACCAGTGTCCAGATTTTGAACGCAAAATGGAAGCTTCCAGGGTTCTGAAAGAGGGTGTTTTGATGGCTGTGAAATGTCTTTTCCAAGTGCCTCATGGGGTTTTCAAATCCTTTTGTAACCTTAAGTTCTTTCTTGGATCTAGGGAATATTCTCACCTCTGGCCAGAAGGGCTGCCCAACTCGGAGCACAGCTATCCCAAGGTCAGGAGGTCTGCGAGCATGCTAGCTCCTGGAGGGATGCCTGAGTATGTCTTCAGGGCCCACGTGATAACAGGTGTTTCCAATTGACTTTATTAGCAGCAGCCAGGCCCTCAGGTGAGGTGCGGGGCTGTGATCTCCACTGGAAGCTCCTAATTCAGCCAATGGAGGCATCCATCTTCCTTTTGTTTCTCCATAGCAAGGGCCCGGGGAGTTTGTGCTTCCTGCAAGCAGAGCGACATTGTATGGGAAACTCATGCATGCCTACTTCTGGGAATCTCTCTGAGTGTGATGTGTGGACACCAGGTCACCAGGACACCATGATCAGGGATTGTGAGGCCACAGAAGCAATTCCCTTAGCCGGACCCAAAGGGTAGGTGTAAGGTGCTGGGTTCATCCACTACTGTTTGGTCAAACACAGTTCCCATCTATGTTGAAACACAGCTGTTTCTGGGTTCATTCTGGGCTTGTATTCAGCTGACCTGAGCAGTGGCCTGAGAGTCTGGAGCCTGAGTAGTCAGCCAAACGGGACTGGACAGTCTCCTGCCCTTGAATTCTGAGGGGTGAACGAGCTTACCCAGTTGGCAGTGTGTGTATGATAGTGAGGCATGAGATTGAATCGGGAACTGAGGAGAGGGAGAAATGAGAGTCCCTTTGCATGTGGATTCCTGCTCAGCCAGAATCTGGGCTAGCTGGCTTGCCCTGACCAGCTAGCTTCTCTGTACATAAGTTGCAGGTGAGGCTGGCTACCTTCACACCCATGCTCTGAGACTACTATAGGTGAGCTCTGAGCACACACAGACACAGACAGACAGACGGACACACACACACACACACACACATTACTGTGAGGTCTGGTAGTACAGAATATGGTGAAGGCTGGGGCTGTCTGGGATCTGTGGGCATGAGAGCTGCTGCTTTACAATCTCTACAAGTCAGCTTTGAACCTGTCATCAATGAACACAATGTAGGAGGTTTTTGAATTCTCATCTCTTTCCAGCAGAAGTGGCTGGTGGGCGGGCCTTCCATAGGCTGCCCCATGAACGTGCTGCAGGGCCGTGTGGACTGTGCTCAAGGTAGCTGGCCAATCACTGACTTGGGGCCATGACACTCCTGGGCGTGTCCTAGCACACTGGCCAATAATATTGCTGGCAGGTGTTCTGGGCGTGGCCTAGGCCTCTGGCATATCAGAGCATGGCTGGTGCCCTGTCTGTGGGCCTTCTGAAGTAAGCCCGACAATGGGAGCTCAGAGCCGACCTTAAAAGGCTGGGTGTGCTTGCAGGAAGTGTGAAGCAGGATTCACCCAGGGCCCTGCCTTGCAGTTGCTGTCCTGTGTGCATGTGTATAACTCCGTTTGTGCCTGTGCCTCTGTGGATGTGTGCATGTGTGTAACTGTGAGAGTGTGTGTTTGTTTGTGTGTGTGTGTGTGAGGGAGAGAGAGACAGAGTGAACAACAGAATCAGTGTGGCACAGGTGATTTTGTGCAAAACACTTGGCACATTCTGATTTACAACTCAATATTGACACCATTGTAGCTCTCCTTGGCCCTTGGCCACTTTTCTTATTTTCAGATGTAAAGACACTGAAGAGGGAGAGGTTTTTGCCCTGAGGCTTGCACTGGGAACTAGCAGCGGCCCTGTGTGTGTTTCCAGACTAGGAAACTTGTAGTGGCTGTCCATGTGGAGAGTCTCCTGGATGAGTTCCTTCTGGAGCCTTTTTCGCTCTGTCCCGTTGGAGCTGCATATAGATAATGATTTGGAGATTTTACTCCTTTGGACAATTCTTTTCCTGATGCACAGTTTCTCTCCAGGTTTTACTAATCAATTGTCTGAATGTCATATCATATCCATTGTAGAAAATGACTACATCAGTGTCTTGCTGACTCTCTCTCTATATATACATATTCACATACACATACACATACACATACACATACATATACATATATATATGAGCCATTCGTTTACCTCTTGTCACTCTACAAATCTCTCTTAGCAGAAACTTCAACTGCCAAATCATCTACTTCACTCTTGCACTTTTTGTCCACCTAGTCCTATCCCAAAACTGTAAATCAAAGAAGAAATAGACATAGTTCAGTTCCCTGCACACAGGACAGGCTGAGGCTGGACCAGGGAGATGAAATACGCCAGCCTGCATTTGGCTGGAGAATCCCTAAAACTACTTCAAATTTGGAGAGGCAAGGGCAGGTTGGAGAGTGGGCTTCAGGCCAAGTGTTGCTTCTCAGAGTGGACTAAGACCTAGATGTTCTAAGTGTAACCTTTCCTCACAAACATAAAATAACAATGCCACTTGCAAGCAGTATGCATGGACATGGAGGATTTGTCTTCAGTGATCTGGCACTGATCAAAACAGGGCCAGAATTTCTGTGCTATTCAATCACTGTCATTCTGTCTCTCTGACTGTCTCTACGTGCCTTCTTCCTTGGACCCTTTGTGGAAGTCAGTGCATGCATCGTGAACTCCGTCTTCCTGGTGGTGAAATTTTCCTTTCTTTGCCCTATGGATTACTTTGTCTCGTGCATATGGCATAGTACAGAGGGGAACTGAGGAGACAGCGTTCCTGCTGCAGGTACCAGGCATATGTCCATCTGCAGCTGCAGCTGTCCAGGCCCTCTGTGCTTGACTCCCATTCTCCAGGGCCCTGTGACTGACAGTCAGCCTAAATACAGCTTTCTCAATTTCCTGCACCGCATCCTTGTCCTTATTCCATGAGAACCCAGGTCAAGAGAAGTGAAACTCTACCACACTGGCACACACATTGTGCTTTCACTCTATTGGGCCGAATGTAAAGGCTCTGTGGTACTGTTGGACACACCAGTGTCCACATTTTCCATGCAAAACGGAAGATTCCAGGGTTCAGAAAGAGTGTGTTTTGATGGCTGTGAAATGTCTTTTCCAAGTGCCTCATGGGGTTTTCAAATCCTTTTGAAACCTGAAGTTCGTTCTCGTATCTAGGGAATATTCACAACTCTGGCCAGAAGGCCTTCCCAACTAGGAGCACAGCTATTCCAGGGTCAGGAGGTCTGCCAGCCATCTAGCTCCTGGAGGGATTCCTGAGTATGGCCTTAGGCCCCAAGTGGTAACAGGTGTTTCCAATTGCCTTTATTAGCAGCAGCCAGGCCCTCAGGTGAGGGGTGGGACTGTGATCTCCACTGGAAGCTCCTAATTCAACATCCATCTTCCTTTTGTCTCTCCATAGCAAGGGCCCAGTGAGTTGGTGCTTCCTGCAAGCAGAGCGACTTTGTATGGGAAACTCATGCATGCCTACTTCTGGGATTCTCTCTGAGTGTGATGTGTGGACACCAGGACACCATGATCAGGGATGTGAGGCCACAGGATCAATTGCCTTAGACTGACCCAAAGGGTAGGTGTGAGGTGCCAGGTTCATCCACTATTGTTTGGTCAAACACAGTTCCCATCTATGTTGAAACACAGCTCTTTCTGGGTTCATTCTGTGCTTGTAATCTGCTGCCCTGAGCAGTGGACTGAGAATCTGGAGGCTGAGTAGGCAGCCAAACGTGACTGGACAGTCTCCTGCCCCTGAATTCTGAGGGGTGCCCCAGCTTACACCATTGGCAGTGTTTGGATGATAGTGAGGCATGAGATTGTATCGGGAACTCAGGAGAGGGAGATATGAGTGTCCCTTTGCATGTGCATTCTTGCTCATCCAGAATCTGGGCTAGCTGGCTTGCCCTGACCAGCTAGCTTCTCTGTACATAAGTTGCAGGGGAGGCTGGCGACCTTCACACCCATGCTCTGAGACTACTATAGGTGAGCTCTGAGCACACACAGACACAGACAGACAGACAGACAGACACACACACACACATTACTGTGAGGTCTGGTAGTACAGAATATGGTGAAGGCTGGGGCTGTCTGGGATCTGTGGCCATGAGAGCTGCTGCCTTACAATCTCTACAAGTCAGCTTTGAACCTGTCATCAATGAACACAGTGTAGGAGGTTTTTGAATTCTCATCTCTTTCCAGCAGAAGTGGCTGGTGGGCGGGCCTTCCATAGGATGCCCCATGAGCGTGCTGCAGGGCCGTGTGGACTGTGCTCAAGGTTGCTGGCCAATCACTGACTAGAGGCCATGACACTCCTGGGCGTGTCCTAGCACACTGGCTAATAATATTGCTGGCAGGGGTTCTGGGCGTGGCCTAGGCCTCTGGCATATCAGAGCATGGCTGGTGCCCTGTCTGCTGGCCTTCTGAACTAAGCCCGACAATGGGAGCTCAGAGCTGACCTTAAAAGGCTGGGCGTGCTTGCAGGAAGTGCGAAGCAGGATTCACCCAGGGACCTGCCTTGCAGAAGCTGTCCAGTGTGCATGTGTATAACTCCGTTTGTGCCTGTGCCTCTGTGGATGTGTGCGTGTGTGTAACTGGGAGAGTGTGTGTTTGTTTGTGTGTGTGTGTGTGAGGAAGAGAGAGACAGAGTGAACAACAGAATCAGTGTGGCACAGGTGATTTTGTGCAAAACACTTGGCACATTCTGATTTACAACTCAATATTAACACCATTGTAGCTCTCCTTGGCCCTTGGTCACTTTTCTTATTTTCAGATGTAAAGACACTGAAGAGGGAGAGGTTTTTGCCCTGAGGCTTGCACTGGGAACTAGCAGCGGCCCTGTGTGTGTTTCCAGACTAGGAAACTTGTAGTGGCTGTCCATGTGGAGAGTCTCCTGGATGAGTTCCTTCAGGAGCCTTTTTTGCTCTGTCCCGTTGGAGCTGCATATAGATAATGATTTGGAGATTTTACTCCTTTGGACAATTCTTTTCTGATGCACAGTTTCTCTCCAGGTTTTATTAATCAATTGTCTGAATGTCATATCGTATCCATTGTAGAAAATGACTACATCAGTGTCTTGCTGTCTCTCTCTATATATATACATATACATATACATATACATATACATATACATATACATATACATATACATATACATATACATATACATATACATATACATATACATTATACATATGCATATGCATATGCATATACATATACATATGAGCCATTCGTTTACCTCTTGTCACTCTACAAATCTCTCTTAGCAGAAACTACAACTGCCAAATCATCTACTTCACTCTTGCACTTTTTGTCCACCTAGTCCTATCCCAAAACTGTAAATCAAAGAAGAAATAGACATAGTTCAGTTCCCTGCACACAGGACAGGCTGAGGCTGGACCAGGGAGATGAAATACACCAGCCTGCATTTGGCTGGAGAATCCCTAAAACTACTTCAAATTTGGAGAGGCAAGGGCAGGTTGGAGAGTGGGCTTCAGGCCAAGTGTTGCTTCTCAGAGAGGACTAAGACCTAGATGTTCTAATTGTAACCTTTCCTCACAAACATAAAATAACAATGCCACTTGTAAGAAGTATGCATGGACATGGAGGATTTGTCTTCAGTGATCTGGCACTGATCAAAACAGGGCCAGAATTTCTGTGCTATTCAATCACTGTCATTCTGTCTCTCTGACTGTCTCTACGTGCCTTCTTCCTTGGACCCTTTGTGGAAGTCAGTGCATGCATCGTGAACTCCGTCTTCCTGGTGGTGAAATTTTCCTTTCTTTGCCCTATGGATTACTTTGTCTCGTGCATATGGCATAGTACAGAAGGGAACTGAGGAGACAGCGTTCCTGCTGCAGGTACCAGGCATATGTCCATCTGCAGCTGCAGCTGTCCAGACCCTCTGTGCTTGACTCCCATTCTCCAGGGCCCTGTGACTGACACTCAGCCTAAATACAGCTTTCTCATCCTGCACCGCATCCTTGTCCTTATTCCATGAGAACCCAGGTCAAGAGAAGTGAAACTCTACCACACTGGCACACACATTGTGCTTTCACTCTATTGGGCCGAATGTAAAGGCTCTGTGGTACTGATGGACACACCAGTGTCCACGCAAAACGGAAGATTCCAGGGTTCAGAAAGAGTGTGTTTTGATGGCTGTGAAATGTCTTTTCCAAGTGCCTCATGGGGTTTTCAAATCCTTTTGAAACCTGAAGTTCTTTCTTGTATCTAGGGAATATTCTCACCTCTGGCTGCCACACCTGTCTGGCCAGATAGGCAGGCCAAGACCGCGGTGTGACAAAACAGTGCGGGTGACAAAACAGTGCGGGTGTGACAAAACAGAGCGACATTGTATGGGAAACTCATGCATGCCTACTTCTGGGAATCTCTCTGAGTGTGATGTGTGGACACCAGGACACCAGGATCAGGGATTGTGAGGCCACAGGAGCAATTGCCTTAGGCGGACCCAAAGGGTAGGTCTAATGGGCTGGGTTCATCCACTATTGTTTGGTCAAACACAGTTCCCATCTATGTAGAAACATAGCTCTTTCTGGATTCTTTCAGGGCTTGTAATTTGCTGTCCTGAGCAGTGGACTGAGATTCAGGAAGCTGAGTAGGCAGCCAAACGTGACTGGACAGGCTCATGCCACTGAATTCTGAGGGGTGCCCCTGCTTACCCCGTTGTCAGTTTTTGGATGATAGTGAGGCATGGGATTGAATCGGGAACTCAGGAGAGGGAGACATGAGAGTCCCTTTGCATATGCATTCTTGCTTAGCTAGAATCTGGGCTAGTTGGCTTACCCTTTCCAGCTTGGTTCTCTGTACATAAGTTGCAGGTGAGGCTGGCTACCTTGACACCAATGGTCTGAGACTACTATAGGTGAGCTCTGAGCACACAGAGACACACACAGACAGACAGACAGACACATACTCACACACACATTACTGTCAGGTCTGGAAGTACAGCATATGGTGAAGGACGGGGCTGTATGGGGTCTGTGGGCGTGAGAGCTGCTGGCTTACAATCTCTACAAGCCAGCTTTGAACCTGTCATCAATGAACACAGTGTAGGAGGTTTTTGACTTCTGGTCACATTCCAACTCATCTATTTTTTTTCTCTTCTGTGTCTCTGACTCTCACAGGCTCTCAATCACTCTGTCTGAACTCAGTAATATTTTACTTATATCCTTATTTTATTGACAGGCCCAGATATACAAAGAGAGTTGCCAGATCATTGCTGAGCTCTGGCTTGTTGTGTTGGTGATTTCACCTAGGCTACTGGAGCCTCAGCTTTGTAAGTCTCTCTGACACAAGCCATATTCTGTCTCCTCATATCCATGGCAGTATCTCTCAGACTTTATAATAAACATATACATTTATACATATATATATATATCTGTTATTTTTAGAATTGTCGACCTATGTAATTGATCTTTATCAGAATTAACACATTTATAACAGCTTCCTTTTCATTAATAATTGGCCACCTAGTTGGAGCAGGATTCAATACAATTATAAATAATAGAACCTTCCAGTAGCATTTCTAATATCATTTCTATCAGCATCCTTATTGTAATTATCATAGTACAGAACTTGCCTCCTTTCTCTAGTGTAAGCTTCAGTACATATGAGTTTCTTTTCATTCTCCTGAAATCTTAATTTCCCTGGACTCTGAAGTGTCTTGGAATTTTTGAAGCAGCCTTCTGTTTCTCAGCAGATGGTTTTCATTTTCTGCTGTAATCAGGTCTTCTCGTGCTTTTTGTTTTTATTTTTCATTTTTTTCAAATCCTCCTAGATCATCCCCATTTATTTGCATATTTATTTATTTATTTAGTGTTATATTACATGAGGCGTCATTTCTTCTGCTTGATAGATTTTTCTCTTATACCTTGAAGGGAAGTTTACACTCACAATACATTTCGTGTGGTAAGTACTACACACATATGATGAAGGCTGGGGTGGTCTGGGTTCTGTGGACTTGAGACTGCTGCCTTACAATCTCTACAACACAGGTTTGAAACTGTCATGTATGAACACAGTGTGGGAGGTTTTTGACTTCTGGTCCCTTTCCCACTCTTCTATTTCTCTTCCTGCCTTCTTTGTCTCTGACTCTCACAGGCTCTCACTCACTCTGTCGGCACTCATTAATATTTTACTTATACATTATTTTACTGACACGCCCAGATATACAAAGAGAATCACCAGGACACTGCTGATCTCTAGCTGTTTTTTTTTTTTTTTGGTGATTTCACCTAGGTTTCTGGAGCCTCAGCTTTGTAAGTCTCTCTGGCACAAGCCATACTTTGTCTCCTCATAGCCATGCCAGTATCCCTCAGAGTCTATAATAAAGATACACTTACATATATGTACATATATATACATATCAGTCATTTTTAGAATTGTTGACCTTTTTATCAGATCTTAATGCAGAATTACCACATTTATAACAGCCTCCTTATTCATAAATAATTGGTCACATAATTGGAGCAGGAATCACTACAATTATAAATTATAATCCTTCCAGGAGCATTTCCAATAGCCTTTCTATCAGTATCCTCATTGTAATTATCATAGCACAGAACTTGCCTCCATTTTCTAGTGTAAGCTTCAATATGTATGCCTTTCTTTTCATTCTCAGGAATTCTTAATTTGCCTGGACCCTGAAGTGTCAGGGAATTTTCGAAGCAGCCATCTGTTTCTCAGTAGACGTTTTCTATATTTCTGCTGTAATCAGGTCTTCCTGTGGTTTTTGTTTTTATTTTTTTCAAATCCTCCTAGATCATCCCCATTCATTTACATATTTATTTTTTTATTTTGTCCCATATCACAGGAGGGGTCATTTCTTCTGCCTGATAAATTTTCTCTTATAATTGAAGGGAACTTTTAACACACAATACATTTCCTTTTGCAGATACTACACACTACTAAAACTACTACTGCACTGTTGTTGACAGTGACATCCAATGCACAATGTATAAGTATTGCATGGCTCTAAAGAATGTTCACTATTTAACCTACAATGTTTTTAACCTCACAAATATTTATTCTTTTCTTTCTTGTGGGATGAATGGTTTACCGTCAACAGTTACATGTAATAGTGGGCACGGGGGTAATTTTCCCACTTTCCCTGTATTTCTGTACATCATTTGTAACTTACTTATTGACGAAGTGGAAACAGTCATAAATTGAGAGAGCAGGGCCCTAGCAGGAAGAGAGACAGAGAGACAGCTGCAGTTCTGATTTGACACTAGCCCAGCTTTTCCCGAGCTGGGTAAGTGGTGAGCAGGGGCTCAAAACGGGGTCCTGGGCTTCCACATAGTTCCCTGGCATCTCCACCAGCTGTGTCTCCAACCCATGCTCCCTTCATTGTCCATGTAGCTATAGATCTGCTCTAGGCACTTCTCACCTTCATATGCCAGAAACTTAACACTTCTCCCCTCCACCCATGAAACTTTGACCTGTAACTTGAGTGCAAAACAGCAAACACAATCCACGTTATTTCAGGGAAAAGTATGTGCATCTCTGTTTGAGGGTGTGTGTGTGTGTGTGTAAGTGTACATAAGTGTGTTTCAGTTATGATTACCGCTGTTGTTTCTTTATTCCTGATGCAGACTCTTAGAAACTGGGTTATGCTATGACAAAGGAAGTTTCCACTACACAAGTGGTTTTTCAAATATGAATGGCACATTGGATATTCTGGACACTGTTGTGCATTCTCCCAGGTGGTCCTCAGATGGGTTCTTTCCTGCTATTCCCACGCTGTGTGTAATTTTCTGTGTAGACTCAAAGAGGAGTGGCATGTGGGAGCTCAGCTGCATTCTGCTGTGTGTCCACAAGGTGGCAGCAAAGCCCATATTTGAGTGTAGTGATTCTGTGGAATGAGCAGAACTCTGGGATTTGTGGCCCATGGACAGCAAGGTTGAAATTGATGTAGAGTGCCCTAGACATCTGTTCTTTCCTGTGGGGTGGGGGATCCCCCATTTGGCTTTGCAAGTGGAAGGGGTTTCTCTCTTTGTCTGTGATAACTCTACTGGGAGCTTGTGAATCCCTGTGCTCAGCTGCATTCTGCTGGGTGTCCACAAGAGGGCAGCACCAGTGCGGGACTAAGGCTCCATGGGGCAAGTGCCCTGAGGCACTGGGCTACAAGAGTGGAGACAGTGTTTCTGGGTGTGCCCCAAGAGCATGGCCAGCCTAGCTCAAGCAGGCAGTGTCCTAAGGACGGGTCCAGACAGGAGCTGTTGGGTCGTGTTGGCAGAAACAGGGCCTTCAGAGGTCGACAGACAGTCCCCGGGGGCGGGTCTAAGAGACCATGCTCTCTGAGCCTGACTGGAGGGCCCAGTGTGTATTCATAGAGACAGCTGGCCAATTAGAGAAGAAGAACATCACCCTCAGGGGCGTGAACCAAGAGCTGGCCAATGAGAACAGAGGAGAAATTGCGAGGGTGGGACTCAGAGAGCAGCCTTCTGAAGGAAGCCCGGCAATGGGAGCTCAGAGCTGCCTTTAAAAGGCTGGGCATGCTTCCAGGAAGTGCGAAGCAGGGTTCAGCCCAGGGCCATGCCTTGCAGAAGCTGTCCAGTAAGCATGCGTATAACTCCGTTTGTGCCTGTGCCTCTGTGGATGTTTGCGTGCATGACTGTGAGAGTGTGTGTTTGTGTTTGTTTGTGTGTGTGTGTATGTGTGTGGTAGGGAGAGAAAGAAAACAACAGAATCACTGTGGCACAGGAGATTTTGTGCAAAACACTTGGCACATTGTGATTTACCGCTCAATATTGACATCATTGTAGCTTCCCTTGGCCCGTGGACACTATTTTTCTTTTCAGAAGTAAAGACACTGAAGAGGGAGAGGTTTTTGCCCTGAGGCTTGCACAGGGAACTAGCAGCTGCCCTGTGTGTGTTTCCAGACTAGGAAACTTGTGGTTCCTGTCCATGTGCAGAGTCTCCTGGATGAGTTCCTTGCAATCCTTTTTCGCTAGGTCCTGGTGGAGCTGCATATAACTAATGATTTGGAGATTTTACTCCTTTGGAAAATTCTTTTCCAGATGCACGGTTTCTCTCCAGGTTTTAGCAATCAATTGTCTGAATGTAATATCGCATCCATTGTAGAAAATGACTACATCAGTGTCTTGCTCTCTCTCTCTCTCTCTCTCTCTCTCTCTCTCTCTATATATATATATATATATATATATATATATATATATGATGTAGACGTCTGAAAATATATTTTAGATAGAGACCTGCACAGCTCTGGATTCGGGTAGTAATGCGGATACACTTGGCCCTCTGAGCCAGAGTCATGAGAGACATCTCACAGAACATTTGTTTACCTCTTGTCACTCTACAAATCTCTCTCAGCACAAACTACAGCTGCCAAATCATCTACTTCCCTCTTGCTCTTTTTGTCCACAGAGTCCTATACCAAAATTGTAAATCAAAGAAGAAATAGACATAGTGCAGTTCCCTGCACACAGGACAGGGTGAGGCTGGGCCAGGGAGATGAAATACGCCAGCCTGCATTTGGCTGGAGCATCACTAAAACTACTTCCAATTTGGAGAGGCAAGGGCTGTTTTGGAGACTGGGCTGCAGGCCAAGTGTTGCTTTTCAGAGTGGGCTAAGACCTAGGTGTTCTAAGTGTAACCTTTCCTCACAAAGATAAAATAACCATGCCACTTGTAAGAAGTATGCATGAGCATGGAGGCTTTGTATTCAGTGCCCTGGCACTGATCAACACAGGGCCAGAATTTCTGTCCTTTTCAGTCACTGTCATTCTGTCTCTCTGACAGTCTCTGTGTGCCTTCTTCCCTGGACCCATTGTGGAAGTCAGTGCATGCATCGTAAACTAGGTATTCCAGTGTTGAAATTTTCCTTTCTTTGCCCTTTGGATTACTTAGTCTATTGCATATGGCGTAGTACAGAGTGGAACTGAGGAGACAGCATTCCTGCTGCAGGTAACAGGCATATGTCCACCTTCAGCTGAAGTTGTCCAGGCCCTCTGTGCTTGACTCCCATTCTCCAGGGCCCTGTGGCTGACACTCAGGCTAAATGCAGCCCTCCTCAATTTCCTGCACTGCGTCCTTGTCCTTATTCCATGAGAGCCCAAGTCAAGAGAAGAGAAACTCGACCACCCTGGCACACACATTGTGCTTTACCTCTATTGGGCCAAATGTAAAGGATCTGTGGTACTGATGGCCACACCAGTGTCCAGATTTTCCACGCAAAACAGAAGCTTCCAGGGTTCAGAAAGAGGGTGTTTTGATGGCTGTGAAATGTCTTTTCCAAGTGCCTCATGGGGCTTTCAAATCCTTTTGTAACCTGAAGTTCATTCTTGTATCTAGGGAATATTCTCACCTCTGGCCCGAAGGCCCTCCCAACTAGGAGCACACCTATCCAGGGGTCAGGAGGTCTGCCATCCCGATAGCTCCTGGAGGGATTCCGGAGTATTTCCTCAGGCCCTAAGTGGTAACAGGTGTTTCCAAATGCCTTTATTAGCAGCAGCCAGGCCCTCAGGTGATGGGCGGGGCATTGATCTCCACTGGAAGCTCCTATTTTAGCCAATGGAGGCATCCATCTTCCTTTTGTCTCTCCATTGCAAGGGCCAAGGGAGTTTGTGCTTCCTGCAAGCAGAGTGACTTTGTATGGGACACTCATGCATGCCTACTTCTGGGATTCTCTATGAGTGTGATGTGTGGACACCAGGACACTATGATCAGGGATGTGAGGCCACCTGAGCAATTGCCTTAGCCAGACCCAAACGGTAGGTATAAGGGACCGGGATCATCCACTAATGTTTGGTCAAACACAGTTCCCATCTATGTTGAAACACAGCTCTTTCTGGGTTCTTTCTGTGCTTGTAATCTGCTGCCCTGAGGAGTGGACTGAGAGTCTGGAGGCTGAGTAGGCTGCCAAACCTGACTGGACAGGCTCATGTCCCTGAATTCTGAGGGGTTCCCCAACTTCCCCCGTTGGCAGTGTTTGGATGATAGATAGTGAGACATGGGATTGAATAGGTAACTCAGGAGATTTAGACATGAGAGTCCCTTTGAATATGCATTCTTGCTTAGCTAGAATCTGGGATAGCTGTCTTGTCCTGACTAGCTAGGTTCTCTGTACATAAGTAGCAGGTGAGGCTGGATACCTTGAAACCCATGCTCTGAGACTACTTCCGGTGAGCTCTAAGCACACACAGACACACACACACACACACATTACTGTCAGGTCTGGTAGTACATCATATGGTGAAGACTGGGGCTGTCTGGGGTCTGTGGGCATGAGAGCTGCTGCCTTACAATCTCTAGAAGCCAGGTTTGATCCTGTCATCAATGAACACAGTGTAGGAGGTAATTTGAATTCTGAGACACTGAAGAGGGATAGGTTTCTGCCCTGAATCTTGCACTGGGAACTAGCAGCTGCCCTGTGTGTGTTGCCAGACTAGAAAACTTGTGGTGCCTATCCATGTGGAGAGTCTCCTGGATGAGTTCATTCTCGAGACTTTTTCGATCTGTCCTGTTGGAGCAACATATAGCTAATGATTTGGAGATTTTACTCCTTTGGACAATTCTTTTCCTAATGAACAGTTTCTCTCCAGGTTTTAGCAATCAATTGTCTGAATGTCATATTGAATCCATTGTAGAAAATGACTACAATGACTATATCAGTGTCTCTCTATATATATGTCTCTCTCTATATATATGCAACTTGTAGAGGTGTAAAAATATTTTTACCTAGAGACCTGCACAGCTCTGTATTAGGGTAGTAAAGTGGATTCACCTGGCCCTTCTGAGCCACAGTCATGAGAGATATCTCACAGAGCCATGTCATTTATCACTCTACAAATCTCTCTCAGCACAAACTACCGCTGCCAAATCATCTACTTCCCTCTTGCTCATTTTGTCCAACGAGTCCTATCCCAAAACTGTAAATCAAAGAAGAAATAGACATAGTGCAGTTCCCTGTATGCAGGACAGGCTGAGGCTGGACCAGGGAGATGCAATACGCCAGGCTGCATCTTGGCTGGAGCATCACTAAGACTACTTCCAATTTGGAGAGGAAGGGGTAGTTTTGGAGAGTGGGCTGCCGGCCAAGTCTTGCTTCTCAGAGTGGCTAAGACCTAGATGTTCTAAGTGTTACCTTTCCTCAAAAACATAAAATAGCAATGCCACTTGTAAGAAGTATGTATAGGCATGGAGTGTTTGTCTTCAGTGCTCTGGCACTGATCAACACAGTGCCAGAATTTCAGTCCTTTTCTGTCTCTGTCATTCTCTCTCTCTGACTGTTTCTATGTGCCTTATTGCCTGGTCCCTTAGTGAAAATCAGTGCATGCATCGTGAACTCAGTCATGCTGGTGTTGAAATTTTCCTTTCTTTGCCCTTTGGATTATTTAGTCTCCTGAACATGGTGTAGTACAGAGGGGAACTGCGGAGACAGCATTGCTGCTGCATGTTCCAGGCATATGTCCATCTGCAGCTGCAACTGTCCAGGCCCTCTGTGCTTGACAACCATTCTCCAGGGCCCTAAGGCTGACACTCAGCCTAAATGCAGCTCTCCTCTCTTCCTGCACAGCGTCCTTATCTTTATTCCATGAGAGCCCAGGTGAAGAGAAGTGAAACTCTATCCCGCTGGCACACACATTGTGCTTTCCCTCTATTATGCCGAATGTAAGGGATATGTGGCACTGATGGCCACACCAGTGTCCAGATATTCCACGCAAAATGGAAGCTTCCAGGGTTCTTTAAGAGGGTTTTTTGATGGCTGTGAAATGTCTTTTCCAAGTGCCTCATGGGGTTTTAAAATCCTTTTGAAACCTGAGGTTCTTTCTTGTATCTAGGGAATATTCTCACCACTAGCCAAAGGGTCGCCCAACTCGGAGCACAACTATCCCGGGGTCAGGAGGTCTGCCAGCCTGCTAGCACCTGAAGGGATTCCTGAGTATGTCCTCAGGGCCCAAGTGGTAACAGGTGTTTCCAATTGCCTTTATTAGCAGCAGTCAGGCCCACAGCTTACCCTGTTGTCAGTGTTTGGATGATAGTGAGGCATGGGATTGAAGGGGGAACTCAGGAGAGGGATACATGAAAGTCCCTTTGCATGTGCATTCTTGCTTAGCCAGAATCTGGGCTAGCTGGCTTGCCCTGTCCAGCTAGGTTCTATGTACATAAGTTGCAGGTGAGGTTGGCTACCTTGACACCCATGGTCTGAGACTCCTATAGGTGAGCTCTGAGCACACACAGACACACACAGACAGTCACACACTCACACATTACAGTCAGGTCTGGTAGTAGAGCATATGGTCAAGGATGGGGCTGTCTGGGGTCTGTGGGCATGAGAGCTGCTGGCTTACAATCTCTACAAGCCAGGTTTGAACCTGTCATCAATGAATACAGTGTAGGAGGTTTTTGACTTCTGGTCACTTTCCAACTCATCTATTTCATTTCTCTCCTTCTCTGTCTCTGACTCTCACAGGCTCTCACTCACTCTGTCTGCACTCAGTAATATTTTACTTATATCCTTATTTTATTGACAGGCCCAAATATACAAAGAGAGTTGCCAGAGCACTGCTGAGCTCTGGCTTGTTTTGTTGGTGATTTCACCTAGGCTATTGGAGCCTCAGCTTTGTAAGTCTCTCTGACACAAGCCATATTCTGTCTCTTCATATCCATGGCAGTATCTCTCAGACTTTATAATAAACATATACATCCATATATATATATATATATATATATACATATATATCTGTTATTTTTATAATTGTCGACCTATGTAATTGATCTTTATCAGAATTAACACATTTATAACAGCTTCCTTTTTCATTAATAATTGGCCACCTAGTTGGAGCAGGATTAAATACAATTATAAATAATAGAACCTTCCAGTAGCATTTCTAATTGAATTTCTATCAGCATCCTTATTGTAATTATCATAGTACAGAACTTGCCTCCTTTCTATAGTGTAAGCTTGAGTACATATGAGTTTCTTCTCATTCTCCTGAAAATCTTAATTTCCCTGGATTCTGAAGTGTTTCGGAATTTTTGAAGCAGCCCTCTGTTTCTCAGCAGGTGGTTTTTATTTTCTGCTGTAATCAGGTCTTCTTGTGCTTTTTGTTTTTATTTTTCATTTTTTTCAAAGCCTCCTAGATCATCCTCATTTATTTGCATATTTATTTATTTATTTAGTCCTATATTACATGAGGGTTCATTTCTTCTGCTTGATAGATTTTTCTCTTATAATTGAAGGGAGGTTTACACTCACAATACATTGTGTGTGGTAAATACTACACACATATGGTGAAGGCTGGTGCGGTCTGGTTTCTGTGGACTTGAGACTTCTGCCTTACAATCTCTACAGCCCAGGTTTGAACGTGTCATGTATGAACACAGTGTGGGAGGTTTTTGACTTCTGGTCTCTTTCCAACTCTTCTATTTCTCTTCTTGCCTTCTCTGTCTCTGACTCTTACAGGCTCTCACTCACTCTGTCGGCACTCATTAATATTTTACTTATACATTATTTTACTGACAGGCCCAGATATACAAAGAGAGTCACCAGGACACTGCTGATCTCTGGCTTGTTTTGTTGGCGATTTCTCCTAGGTTTCTGGAGCCTCAGCTTTGTCATTCTCTCTGGCACAAGCCATACTCTGTCTCCTCATAGCCATGCCAGTATCCCTCAGAGTTTATAATAAAGATACACTTACATATATGTACATATATATACATATATATATATCAGTCATTTTTAGAATTGTTGACCTTTTTATTTGATTTTAATGCAGAATTACCACATTTATAACAACCTCCTTATTCATAAATAATGGGTCACATAGTTGGAGCAGGATTCACTACAATTATAAATTATAAGCCTTCCAGGATCATTTCCAATAGCCTTTCTATCAGTATCCTAATTGTAATTATCATAGCACAGAACTTGCTTCCATTTTCAAGTGTAAGCTTCAATACATATGCCTTTCTTTTCATTCTAGGGAATTCTTAATTTCCCTGGACGCTGAAGTGTCAGTGAAGTTTTGAAGCAGCCCTCTGTTTCTCAGCAGACGTTTTCTATATTTCTGCTGTAATCAGGCCTTCCTGTGGTTTTTGTTTTTATTTTTTTCAAATCTTCCTAGATCATCCCCATTCATTTGCATATTTATTTATATATTTAGTCCCATATCACATGACTGGTCATTTCTTCTGCCTGATAGATTTTATCTTATAATTGAAGGGAACTTTTGACACACAATACATTTCCTTTTCCAGATACTACACACTACTACAACTACTACTGCACTATTTTTGACAGTGACATCCAATGCACAATGGATTAGTATTGCATGGCTCTAAAGAATGTTCACAATTTAACCTACAATGTTTTTAACCTCACAAATATTTATTCTGTTCTTTATTGGGGGATGAATGGTTTACAGTCAACAGTTACAAGTAATAGAGGGCACGGGGGTAAGTTTCCCACTTTCCCTGTATTTCTGTACATCATTTGTAACTTTCTTACTGAGGAGAAGGAAACAGTCATAAATTGAGAGAGCAGGGCCCAAGCAGGAAGAGAGACAGAGAGACAGCTGCAGTTCTGATTTGACAGTAGCCCAGCTTTTCCCAAGCTGGGTAAGTGGTGAGCAGGGGCTCAAAACGGGGTCCTGGGCTTCCACATAGTTCCCTGGCATCTCCACTAGCTGTGCCTCCAACCCATGCTTCCTTTGTTGTCCATGTAACTATCGATCTGCTCTAGGCACTTCTCACCTTCATATGCCAGAAACTTAACACTTCTCCCCTCCACCCATGAAACTTTGACCTTTTACTTGAGTGCAAAACAGCAAACCCAATCCATGTTATTTCAGGGAAAAGTGTGTGCGTCTCTGTGGGAGGGTGTGTGTGTGTGTGTGTGTGTGTGTAAGTGTACATAAGTGTATTTCAGTTATGATTACCACTGTTGTTTCTTTATTCCTGATGCAGATTCTTAGAAACTGGGTTGTGCTATGAAAAAAAAGTTTCCACTGCACAAGTGGTTTTTCAAATATGAATGGCACATTGGATATTCTGGACACTGTTGTGCATTCTCCCAGGTTGTCCTCAGATGGGTTCTTTCCTTTACTATTCCATGCTGTGTGTAATTTTCTGTGTAGACTCAAAGAGGAGTGGCATGTGGGAGCTCAGCTGCATTCTGCTGTGTGTCCACAAGGTGGCAGCAAAGCCCATATTTGAGTGTAGTGATTCTGTGGAATGAGCAGAACTCTGGGATTTGTGGCACATGGATAGCAAGGTTGAAATTGACGTAGAGTGCCCTAGACATCTGTTCTTTCCTGTGGGGTGGGGGATTCCCCCATTTGGCTTTGCAAGTGGAAGGGGTTTCTCTCTTTGTCTGGGATGACTCTACTGGGAGCTTGTGAATCCCTGTGCTCAGCTGCATTCTGCTGGGTGTCCACAAGAGGGAAGCACCAGTGCGGGACTAAGGCTCCTTGGGACAAGTGCCCTGAGGCACTGGGCTACAAGAGTGGAGACAGTGTTTCTGGGTGTGCCCCAAGAGCATGGCCAGCCTAGCTCAAGCAGGCAGTGTCCTAAGGACGGGTCCAGACAGGAGCTGTTGGGTCGTGTTGGCAGAAACAGGGCCTTCAGAGGACGGCAGACAGTCCCCAAGGGCGGGTCTAAGAGACCGTGCCCTCTGAGCCTGACTGGAGGGCCCAGTGTGTATTCATAGAGACAGCTGGCCGATTAGAGAAGAAGAACATCACCCTCAGGGGCGTGAACCAAGAGCTGGCCAATGAGAACAGAGGAGAAGTTGCTAGGGCTGGACAAAGAGAGGAGCCTTTTGAAGGAAGACCGCCAATGGGAGCTCAGTGCTCGCCTTAAAAGGCTGGGTGTGCTTCCAGGAAGTGAGAAGCAGGGTTCATCCCAGGGCCCTGGCTTGCAGAAGCTGTCCAGTGCACATGTGTAAGCCTCCGTTTGTGCCGGTGCCTCTGTGGATGTGTGCGTGTGTGGCTGAGAGAGAGTGTGTTTGTGTTGGTGTGTGTGTATGTGTGTGGTAGCGAGAGAGAGAGAGAGAGAGAACAACAGAATCACTGTGGCACAGGTGATTTTGTGCAAAACACTTGGCACATTCTGATTTACCGCTCAATATTGACACCATCGTAGCTCTCCTTGGCCCTTGGACACTGGTTTCTTTTCAGATGTAAAGACACTGAAGAGGGAGAGGTTTTTGCCCTGAGGCTTGCACTGGGAACTAGCAGCTGCCCTGTGTGTGTTTCCAGACTAGGAAACTTGTGGTTCCTGTCCATGTGGAGAGTCTCCTGGATGAGTTCCTTCTTGATCCTTTTTCGCTAGGTCCCGTTGGAGCTGCATATAGCTAATGATTTGGAGATTTTACTCCTTTGGATAATTCTTTTCCTGATGCAAGGTTTCTCTCCAGGTTTTAGCAATCAATTGTCTGAATGTCATATCGCATCCATTGTAGAAAATGACTACATCAGTGTCTTGCTCTCTCTCTCTCTCTCTCTCTCTCTCACTCTCTCTCTCTCTCTCTCTCTCTATATATATATATATATATATATATATACATATATATATATATACATATATGTAAGATGTAGAGGTCTGAAAATATATTTACCTAGAGTCCTGCACAGCTCTGGATTCGGGAAGTAATGCAGATACACCTGGTCCTTCAGAGCCACAGTCATGAGAGATATCTCACAGAGCATTCGTTTACCTCTTGTCACTCTACAAATCTCTCTCAGCACAAACTACATCTACTTCACTCTTGCTCTTTTTGTCCACAGAGTCCTATCACAAAACTGTAAATCAAAGAAGAAAGAGACATAGTGTAGTTCCCTGCACACAGGACAGTCTGATGCTGGACCAGGGAGGTGCAATACGCCAGCCCATATATGTTGAGACACAGCTCTTTATGGGTTCTTTCTGGGCTTGTAATCTGCTGTCCACCAAGAATGAACTGGGAGCCTGGAGGCTGAGTATTCAGCCAAACTTAACTGAACAGGGTCCTGCCCCTGAATTCTGAGGGGTGCCCCAGCTACCCCCATTGGCAGTGTTTGGATGATAGTTAGGCGTGAGATTGAATCAGGAACTCAAGAGAGCAAGACATGAGAGTCCCTTTGCATATGCATTCTTGCTTAGCCAGAATCTGGGTAGCTGGCTTTCCCTAACCAGCTAGGTTCTGTGTACATAAGTTGCAGGTGAGGCTGGCTACCTTGCCAACCATGCTCTGAGACTACTATAGGTGAGTTCTGAGCACACAGAGACAGACAGACACACACACACAAACACATACACATTACTTCAGGTCTGGTAGTACAGCATATGTCCATGTGGAGACTCTCCTTGATGAGTACCTTCTCGAGCCTTTTTCGCTCTGTCCCGTTGGAGCTGCATGTAGCTAATGATTTTGAGATTTTACTGCTTTGGTCAATTCTTTTCCTGATACAGAGTTTCTCTCCAAGTTATAGCAATCAACTGTCTGAATGTCATATCGAATCCATTGTAGAAAATGACTACATCAGTGTCTCTCTCCCCCTCTCTCTCTCTCTCTCTCTCTCTCTCTATATATATATATATATATATATATATATATATATGTAACATGTAGAGATCTGAAAATATTTTTTAGCTAGAGACATGAACAGCTCTGGATTAGGGTAGTAATAGGGATACACCTGGCCCTTCTGAGACACAGTCATGAGAGACATCTCAAAGAGCCATTCATTTACCTCTTATCACTCTACAAATCTCTCTCAGCACAAAGTACCGCTGCCAAATCATCTACTTCCCTATTGCTCTTTTTGTCCAGCGAGTCCTATCCCAAAACTGTAAATAAAAGAAGAAATAGACATATTGCAGTTCCCTGCACACAGGACAGGCTGAGGCTGGACCAGGGAGATGCAATACGCCAGCCTGCATCTTGGCTGGAGCATCACTAAGACTACTTCCAAATTGGAGAGGCGAGGGCAGTTTTGGAGAGTGGGCTGCAGGCCAAGTGTTCCTTCTCAGAGTGGGCTAAACCTAGATTTTCTAAGTGTAACCTTTCCGCACAAACATAAAATAACAATGCCACTTGTAAGAAGTATGCATGGGCATGGAGGGTTTGTCTTCAGTGCTCTGGCACTGATCAACACAGAGCCAGAATTTCAGTCCTTTTCTGTCTCTGTCATCCTGTGTCTCTTTGAATGTCTCTACGTGCCTTCTTCACTGGGCTCTTATGGAAGTCAGTGCATGCATCGTGAAATCGGACTTCCTGGTGTTGAAATTTCCTTTCATTGCCCTTTGGATTATTCTGTCTCCTGCATATGGCGTAGTACATTGGGGAACTGAGGAGACAACGATCCTGCTGCAGGTAACAGGCATATGTCCATCTCCAGCTGCAGCTATCCAGGCCCTCTGTGCTTGACTCCCATTCTCCAGGGCTCTGAGGCTGACAATCAGCCTAAATGCAGCCCTCCTCAATTTCCTGCACCGCATCCTTGTCCTTATTCCATGAGAGCCCAGGTCACGAAAAGTGAAACTCTATCCCACTGGCACAAACATTGTGCTTTCCCTCTGTTGGGCCAAATGTAAAGTATCTGTGGTACTGATGGCCACAACAGTGTCCAGATTTTCCACGCAAAACAGAAGCTTCCAGGGTTCTGAAAGAGGGTGTTTTGATGGCTGTGAAAAGTCTTTTCCAAGTGCCTCATGGGGTTTCAACTCCTTTTGAAACCTGAAGTTCTTTCTTGTATCTAGGGAATATTCTCACCTCTGGCCAGAATTCCCTCCCAACTAGGAGCACAGCTATCCTGGTGTCAGGAGGTCTGCCAGCCTGCTAGCTCCTGGAGGGATTCCTGAGTATGTCCTCAGGTCCCAAGTGGTAACAGGTGTTTCCAATTGCCTTTATTAGCAGCAGCCAGGCCCTCAGGTGAGGGGCGGGGCTGTGATATCCACTGGAAACTCCTAATTCAGCCAATGGAGGCATCCATCTTCCTTTTGTCTCTCCATAGCAAGGGCCCGGGGAGTTTGTGCTTCCTGCAAGCAGAGCGACTTTGTATGAGACACTCATGGATGCCTACTTCTGGGAATCTCTCTGAGTGTGATGTGTGGACAGCTACACAATGATCAGGGATTGTGAGTCCACAGGAGCAATTGCCTTAGCCGTACCCAAAGAAGGGGTGTAAGGTGCCAGGTTCATCCAATATTGTTTGGTCAAACACAGTTTCCATCTATGTCGAGACACAGCCCTTTCTGGGTTCTTTCTGGGCTTGTAATCTGCTGCCCTGAGAAGTGTACTGGGAGCCTGGAGGCTGAGTATGCAGCCAAACGTGACTGGACACGTTCCTGCCCCTGAATTCTGAGGGGTGCCCCAGCTACCCCCGTTGGCAGTGTTTAGATGATAGTGAGGCGTGAGATTGAATCGGGAACTCAGGAGAGCAAGACATGAGAGTCCCTTTGCATATGCATTCTTGCTTAGCCAGAATCTGGGCTAGCTGGCTTTCCCTAACCAGCTATGTTCTCTGTACATAAGTTGCAGGTGAGGCTGGCTACCTTGCCACCCATGCTCTGAGACTACTATAGGTGAGTTCTGAGCACACACAGACACACACACATTACTGTCAGGTCTGGTAGTACAGCATATAGTGAAGGCTGGGGCTGTCTGGGGTCTGTGGGCATGAGATCTGTTGCCTAACAATCTCTCTCTGCAAGCCAGGTTTGAACCTGTCATCAATGAACACAGTGTAGGAGGTTTTTGAATTCTGGTCTCTTTCAAACTCATCTATTTCTCTTCTCGCCTTCTCTGTCTCTAACTCTCACATGCTCTCACACTCTCTTTCTTCTCTCATTAATATTAATATTAATATTTTACATATATGTATTTTACTGACAGGCCCAGATATACAAAGAGAGTTACCAGAGCACTGCTGAGCTCTGGCTTGTTGTTTTGGCGATTTCACCTAGGCTACTGGAGCCTCAGTTCATAAATCTTTCTGACACAAGCCATATTCTGTCTCCTCATTTCCATGCCAGTATCAGAGTTTATATTAAAGATATACATATATATATAAATATATATACATATATATTTATATATCTGTCATTTTTAGAATTGTTTACATACATACTTGACCTTTATACAGAAATACCTTATTTATAACAGCCTAGATTTTCATAAATAATTGGCCATATAGTTGGAGCAGCATTCAATACAAATATAAATAATAGAACCTTCCAGTAGCATTTCTAATAGTGTTTCTATCAGCATCCTTATTGTAATTATCATAGCCCAGAACTTCCCATCTTTTTCTAGTGTAAGCCTCAATATGGATGTGTTTTTTTTTCTTTTTCTGGAAATCTTAAATTCCCTGGATCCTGAAGTGTTAGGGAATTTTTGAAGCAGCCCTCTGTTTCTCAACAGATGGTTTCTATGTTTCTGCTGTAATCAGGTCTTCTTGTGGTTTTTGTTTTCATTTTTTTTAATTTTTTATTTTTTCAAGTCCTCCTAGATCATCCCCATTTATTTGCATATTTTTGTATTTGGTCAGGTATCACATGAGGGGACATTTCTTCTGCTTGATATATTTTCTCTTATAATTGAAGGGAAGTTTTGATGCACAATACATTTCCTGGGGAAAATATTACACACATATGGTGAAGGCATGGGTTGTCTGGGGTCTGTGGGCATTAGAGCTGCTGCCTTACAATCCCTACAACCCAGGTTTGAACCTGTCATGTATGAACACAGTGTGGGAGGTTTTTGATTTCTGGTCTCTTTCCCACTCTTCTATTTCTCTTCTTGCCTTCTCTATCTATGACTCTCACAGGTTCTCACTCACTCTGTCTGCATTCATTAATATTTTACTTATATACTTATTTTACTGACAGGCCCTGATATACAAAGAGAGTCACCAGGGCACTGCTGAGCTCTGGCTTGTTTTGTTGGTGATTTAACCTAGGTTTCTGTAGCATCAGCTTTGTAAGTCTCTCTGCACAATCCATACTCTGTCTCCTCATAGCCATGCCAGTAACCCTCAGAGTCTATAATAAAGAAACACTTACATATATGTACATTTATATACATATATATATAAATATATATGTATATATCAGTCATTTTAAGAATTGTTGAACTTTTTATTTGATCTTAATGAAGAATTACCAAATTTATAACAGCCTCCTTATTCATAAATAATTGGTCACATAGTGGGAGCAGGATTCACTACAACTATAAATTATAAACCTTTAAGGAGCAGTGTAACCTTTCCTCACAAACATAAAATAACTATGACACTTGTAAAAATTATGCATGTGCATGGAGGGTTTGTCTTCCCTGCTCTGGCACTGATCAACACAGGGCCAGAATTTCTGTCCTTTTCAGTCACTGTCATTCTGTCTCTGACTGTCTCTATGTGCCTTCTTCCCTGGGCCCTTAGTGGAAGCAGTGCATGCATCGTGAACTCGGTCTTCCTGGTGTTGAAATTTTCGTTTCTTTGCCCTTTGGATTCTTTACTCTTGTGCATATGGTGTAGTACAGAGGGGAACTGAGGAGACAAAGTTCCTGCTGCAGGTAACAGGCATATGTCCATCTCCAGCTGCAGCTGTCCTGGACCTCTGTGCTTGACTCCCATTCTCCAGGGCCCTGAGGCTGACACTCAGCCTAAATGCAGCCCTCCTCAATTTCCTGCACTGCATCCTGGTCCTCATTCAATGAGTGCCCAGGTCTAGAGAAGTGAAACTCTACCACCCTGGCACACACATTGTGCTTTCCCTCTATTGGGCCGAATGTAAAGGATCTGTGGTACTGATGGCCACACCAGTGTCCAGATTTTCCATGCAAAACGGAAGCTTCTAGCATACAGAAAGAGGGTGTTTTAATGGCTGTGAAATGTCCTTTCCAAGTGCCTCCTGGGGTTTCAAATACTTTTGAAACCTTAATTTGTTTCTTGTATCTAGGGAATATTCTCACCTCTGGCCCGAAGGCCCTCGCAATTAGGAGCACAGCTATCCCGGGGTCAGGAGGTCTGCCAGCCTGCTAGCTCCTGGAGGGATTCCTGAGTATGTCCTCAGGCCCCAAGTGGTAACAGGTGTTTCCAATTGCCTTTATTAGCAGCAGCCAGGCACAAAGGTGAGGGGCGGGGCTGTGATCTCCACTGGAAGCTCCTAATTCAGACATTGGAGGCATCCATATTCCTTTTATTCCTCCATAGCAAGGGCCCTGGGAGTTTGTGCTTCCTGCAAGCAGAGCGGCTTTGTATGGGACACTCATGCATGCCTACTTCTGGGAATCTCTCTGAGTGTGATGTGTGGACACCAGGACACCATGATCAGGGATGTGAGGCTGCAGGAGAAATTGCCTTAGCCAGACCAAAAGGGTAGGTGTAAGGGTCCGGGTTCATCAACTATTGTTTTGTCGAACACAGTTCCCATCAATGTTGAAACACAGCTCTTTCTGGGTACTTTCTGTGCTTGTAATCTGCTGCCCTGAGCAGTGGATTGAGAGCCTGCAGGCTAAGTAGGCAGCCAAACGTGACTGGACAGGCTCATACCCCTGAATTCTGAGGGGTGCCCCAGCTTCCCCCTGATGATAGATAGTGAGGCATGGGGTTGAATAGGGAACTCAGGAGATTTAGACATTAGAGACCCTTTGCATATGCATTCTTGCTTAGTCAGAATCTGGGCTAACTGCCTTGCCCTGACCAGCTAGGTTCTCTGTACATAAGTTGCAGGTGAGGCTGGCTACTTTGACACCCATGCTCTGAGACTACTACAGGTGAGCTCTGAGCACACAGAGACACACAGTCAGAGAGACAGGCAGACATACAGACACACACACACATTACTGTCAGGTCTGGTAGTACAGCATATGGTGAAGGCTGGGGCTGTCTGGGGTCTGTGGGCATGAGAACTGCTGCCTTACAATCTCTACAAGCCAGGTTTGAACCTGTCATCAATGAACACAGTGTAGGAGGAGGTTTTTGAATTCTGAGACACTGAAGAGGGAGAGGTTTTTGCCCTGAGGCTTGCACTGGGAACTAGCAGCTGCCTTGTGTGTGTTGCCATACTAGGAAACTTGTGGTGCCTGTCCATGTGGAGAGTCTCCTGGATGAGTTCCTTCTCGAGCCTTTTTCGATCGGTCCAGGCTGATGCTGGACCAGGGAGATGAAATACACCAGCCTGCATTTGGCTGGAGCATCACTAAAACTACTTCCTTTTTGGAGGGGCAAGGGCAGTTTTTTAGAGTGGGCTGCAGGCCATGTGTTGCTTCTCAGATCGGGCTAAGACCTAGATGTTCTAAGTGTAACCTTTCCTCACAAACATAAAATAACAATGCCACTTGTAAGACGTATGCATGGGCATGGAGGGTTTTTCTTCAGTGCTCTGGCACTGATCAACACAGGGCCAGAATTTGTCCTTTTCAGTCACTGTCATTCTGTCTCTCTGACTGTCTCTAAGTGCCTTCTTCCATGGACCTTTCGTGGAAGTCTGTGCATGCATCCTATACTAGGTCTTCCTGGTGTTGAAATTTTCCTTTCTTTGCCCTTTGGATTACTTAGTCTCCTGCATATGGCGTAGTACAGTGGAGAACTTAGGAGACAGCGTTCCTGCTGCAGGTAACAGGTATATGTCCATCACAAGCTGCAGTTGTCCAGGCCCTCTGTGCTTGACTCCAATTTTCCAGGGCCCTGTGGCTCAGCCTAAATGCAGCCCTCCTCACCTTCATACACAGCATCCTAGTCCTTATTCCAGGAGAGCCCAGGTCAAGAGAAGTGAAACAGTATCCATTTGGCACACACATTGTACTTTCCATCTATTGGGCCGAATGTCAAAGATCTGTGGTCCTGATGGCCACACCAGTGTCCAGATTTTCCATGCAAAACGGAAGTTTCCAGGCTTCAGAAAGAGGGTGTTTTGATGGCTGTGAAATGTCTTTTCCAAGTGCCTCATTGGGTTTCAAATCCTTTTGAAACCTGAAGTTCTTTCTTGTATCTAGTGAATATTCTCACATCTGGTCAGAAGGGCCGCCGAACTAGGAGCACACCTATCCCAGGGTCAGGAGGTCTGCCAGCCTGCAACCTCCTGGAGGGATTCCTGAGTATGTCCTCAGGCCCCAAGTGGTAACAGGTGTTTCCAATTGCCTTTATTAGCAGCAGCCAGGCCCTCAGGTGAGGGGCAGGGCTGTGATCCCTACTGGAAGCTCCTAATTCAGCCAATGGAGGAATCCATCTTCGTTTTGTCTCTCCATAGCAAGGACCCCGGGAGTTTGTGCTTCCTGCAAGCAGGGCGACTTTGTATGGGACACTCATGCATGCCTACTTCTGGGAATCTCTCTGAGTGTCATGAGTGGACACCAGTACACCATGATCAGGGATTGTGAGGCCATAGGAGCAATTGCCTTAGCCGGACCCAAAGGGTAGGTGTAAGGGGCCGGGTTCATCCACTATTTTTTGGTCAAACACAGTTCCCATCTATGTTGAAACACAGCTCTTTCTGGTTTCTTTCTGGGATTGTAATTTTTCCTTGAGCAGTGGAATGAGAGTCTGGATTCTGAGTAGGCAGCCAAACATGACTGGACAGGCTCATGCCCCTGAATTCTAAGGGGTGCCCCAGCTTCCCCCATTGGCAGTGTTTGGATGATAGTAAGGCATGTGATTGTATGGGGAACTCAGGAGAGCGAGACATGAGAGTCCCTTTGCATATGCATTCTTGATTAGCCAGAATCTGGGCTAGCTGGCTTGCCCTGACCAGCTAGGTTCTCTGTATATAAGTGAAGCTGCCCGCCTTGACATCCATGCTCTGAGATTACTATAGGTGAGCTCAGAGACACACAGACACACACAGATAGACAGACAGACACACTCACACACATTAATGTCTGGTTTGTTAGTACAGCATATGGTGAAGGCTGGGGCTGTCTGGGGTCTGTGGGCATGAGAGCTGCTGCCTTACAATCTCTACAAGCCAGGTTTGAACCTGTCATCTATGAACACAGTGTAGGAGGTTTTTGAATTCTGGTCTCTTTCCAACTCATGTATTTCTCTTCTCGCCTTCTCTGTCTCTAACTCTCACATGCTCTCATACCCTCTGTCTTCACTCATTTACATTTTACTTATATACTGATTTTACTGACAGGCCCAGATATACAAAGAGAGTTACCAGAGCACTGCTGAGCTCTGGTTTGTTGTGTTGGCGATTTCACCTAGGCTACTGGAGCATCAGTTTGTAAGTCTTTCTGATACAAGCCATATTCTGTCTCCTCATTTCCATGCCAGTATCACTCAGAGTTTATAATAAAGAGATAAATACATTATATATATATATATATATATATAAACATATATATTTATATATCTGTCATTTTTTGAATTGTCGACCTATGTATTTAACCTTAATTCAGAATTACCACATTGATAAAAGCCTAGTTTTTCAGAAATAATTTTCCATATAGTTGGAGCAGGATTCAATACAATTATAAATAATAGAACCTTCCAGTAGCATTTCTAATCCTGTTTTTATCAGCATCCTTATTGTAATTATCATAGCCCAGAAGTTCCCTCCTTTTTCTAGTGTAAGCTTCAATACGTACGTGTTTTTTTTCTATTTCCAGAAATCTTAATATCTTTGGACCCTGCAGTGTTAGGGAATTTTTGAAGCAGCCCTCTGTTTCTCAGCAGATGGTTTCTATGTTTCTGCTGTAATCAGGTCTTCTTGTGGTTTTTGTTTTCATTAATTTTTATTTTTTCAAGTCCTCCTAAATCATCCCCATTTATTTTCATATTTATTTATTTAGTCAGGTATCACACGAGGGTCATTTCTTCTGCTTGATATATTTTCTCTTATAATTGAAGGGAACTTTTGACGCAGAATACATTTCCTGTTGCAAATAGTACACACTTATGGTGAAGGCTTGGTTTGTCTGGGGTCCGTGGGAATTAGAGCTGCTGCCTTACAATATCTACAATCCAGGTTTGAACCTGTCATGAATGAACACAGTCTAGGGGGTTTTTGACCTCTGGTCTATTTCCAACTCCTCTATTTCTTTTCTCTCCTTCTCTGTGTCTGACTCTCACAGGCTCTCACTCACTCTGTCTGCACTCAGTAATATTTTACTTATATCCTTATTTTATTGACAGGCCCAGATATACAAAGAGAGTTGCCAGAGCACTGCTGAGCTCTGGCTTGTTTTGTTGGTGATTTCACCTAGGCAACTGGAGCCTCAGCTTTGTAAGTCTCTCTGACACAAGCCATATTCTGTCTCCTCATATCTATGGCAGTATCTCTCAGACTCTATAATAAAGAAATACATCCATATACATATATAAATATACATATATATCTGTCATTTTTAGAATTGTTGACCTATGGTCTTCCTGTGGTTTTTATTATTTTTTTATTTTTTCAAATCCTCCTAGATCATCCCCATATATTTGCATATTCATTTATATATTTAGTCCAATATCACATGGGAGGTCATTTCTTCTGCCGGATAGATTTTATCTTATAATTGAAGGGAACTTTGGACACACAATACATTTCCTTCTGCAGATACTACACACTACTACAACTACTACTGCCCTGTTTTTGACAGTGACATCCAATGCACAATGGGTTAATATTGCATGGCTCTAAAGAATGTTCCCTATTTAACCTACAATGTTTTTAACCTCACAAATATTTACTCTGTTCTTTCTTGGGGCATGAACGGTTTACAGTCAACAGTTACATGTAATAGTGGCTATTGGGTTAATTTTTCCAAATTTCCCTGTATTTCTGTACATCATTTTATCTTTCCTATTGAAGAAAAGGAAACAGTCATAAATTGAGAAAGCAGGGCCCAAGCAGGAAGAGAGACAGAGAGACACCTGAACCTCTGATTTGCCACTAGCCCAGCTTTTCCCTAATTGGGTAAGTGGTGACCAGGGGCTCAAAATGTGGACTTGGGTGTCCAAATAGTTCTCTGGAATTCTTGCTTATCCAGAATCTGGGCTAGCTGGCTTGCCCTGACCAGCTAGGTTCTCTGTACATAAGTTGCTGGTGAGGCTGGCTACCTTGACACCCATGTTCTGAGACTACTGCAGGTGAGCTCTGAGCACACACAGACACACACATTCAGACAGACAGACACACACACACATTACTGTCAGGTCTGGTAGTGCAGCATATGGTGAAGAATGGGACTGTCTGGGGTCTGTAGGCATGAGAGCTGCTGCCTTACAATCTCTACAAGCCAGGTTTGAACCTGTAATCAATGAACACAGTGTAGGAGGTTTTTGAATTCTGGTCTCTTTCCAACACATCTATTTCTCTTCTCGCCTTCTCTAACTCTCACATTCTCTGGCTGGCTGGGGGCGTGTCCCTGGGACAAAAGGCCAATCAGAGTTGAGCTGATGTGGCTGGTAGGCGGGCCTTCCCTAGGCTGCCCAATGAGCGTGCTCCAAGACCGTGTTGGCGGTGCACAAGTCCGCTGGCCAATCACTGACTAGGGGCCCAGACCCTCTTGGGCGAATCCAAGAACACTGGCCAATGAGATTGCTGGAAGGGGTTCTGGACTTGGCCTAGGCCTCTTTCCTATCAGAGCATGGCTGGGGCCCTTGGGCAGCCCTTTTGAAGGAAGCCTGACATTGGGAGCTCAGAGCTGGCCTTAAAAGGCTGGGTGTGCTTCCAGGAAGTGCGAAGCAGGGTTCAGCCCAGGGCCCTGCATTGCAGAATCTGTCCAGTGCGCATGTGTATAACTCCGTTTGTGCCTGTGCCTCTGTGGATGTGTGAGTGTGTGACTGTGAGAGTATGTGTTTGTGTGTGTTTTTGTTGGTTTGTGTGTGTGTGTGGGAGGGAGAGACAGAGAACAACAGAATCAATGTGGCACAGGTGATTTTGTGCAAAACACCTGGCAAATTCTGATTTACAACTCAATATTGACACCATTGTAGCTCTCCTTTGCCCTTGGTCAATTTTCTTCATTTCAGATGTAAAGACACTGAAGAGGGAGAGGTTTTTGCCCTGAGGCTTGCACTGAGAACTAGCAGCTGCCCTGTGTGTGTTGCCAGACTAGAAAACTTGTGGTGCCTGTCCATGTAGAGAATCTCCTGGATGAGTTCCTTCTCGAGCCTATTTCACTTCCCCCGTTGGCAGTGTTTGGATGATAGATAGTGAGGCATGAGATTGAATAGGGAACTCAGGAGATTTAGACATGAGAGTCGCTTTGCATATGTATTCTGCCTTAGCCAGAATCTTGGCTAGCTGGCTTGCCCTGACCAGCTAGGTTCTCTGTACATAAGTTGCAGGTGAGGCTGGCTACCTTGCCACCCATGCTCTGAGACTACTACAGGTGAGCTCTGAGCACACACAGACACACACAGTCAGACAGACAGACAGACAGACACACACACACACACACATTGCTGTCAGGTCTGGTAGTACCGCATATGGTGAAGGCTGGAGCTGTCTGGGGTCTGTGGGCATGAAAGCTGCTGCCTTACAATCTCTACAAGCCAGGTTTGATCCTGTCATCAATGAACACAGTGTAGGAAGTTTTTGAATTCTGAGACACTGAAGAGGGAGAGGTTTTTGCCCTGAGGCTTGCACTGGGAACTAGTAGCTGCCCTGTGTGTGTTGACAGACTAGGAAACTTGTGATGCCTGTCCATGTGGGGAGTCTCCTGGATGAGTTCCTTCAGAAGCCTTTTTCGAACGGTCCCATTGGAGCTTCATATAGCTAATGAGTTGGAGATTTTATTCCTTTGGACAATTCTTTTCCTGATGCATAGTTTCTCTCCATGTTTTAGCAGTCAATTTTCTGAATGTCATATCGAAACCATTGTAGAATATGACTACATCAGTGTCTCGCTCTCTCTCTCTCTATCTCTCTTTATATATATGTAGCATGTAGAGGTCTGAAAATATTTTTTAGCTAGAGACCTGCACAGCTCTGGATCAGGGTAGTAAAGTGGATACACCTGGCCCTTCTGAGCCAGAGTCATGAGAGACATCTCACAGAGCCATATTGTTTATAACTCTACAAATCTCTCTCAGCACAAATTATGAAATTCTCTCTTGCTTATTTTGTCCCCCAGGTCCTATCCCAAAACTGTATATCAAAGAAGAAATAGACATAGTGCAGTTCCCTGCACACAGGACAGGCTGAGGCTGGACCAGGGAGATGCAATACGCCAGGCTGCATCTTGGCTGGAGCATCACTAAGACTGAAATTCTCTCTTGCTTATTTTGTCCCCCAGGTCCTATCCCAAAACTGTATATCAAAGAAGAAATAGACATAGTGCAGTTCCCTGCACACAGGACAGGCTGAGGCTGGACCAGGGAGATGCAATACGCCAGGCTGCATCTTGGCTGGAGCATCACTAAGACTACTTCCTTTTTGGAGAGGCTGAGTATGCAGACAAACGTGACTGGACAGGGGCCTGCCCCTGAATTCTGAGGGGTTCCCCAGCTTCTTCCGTTGACAGTGTTTGGATGATAGTGAGGCATGAGATTGAATCGGGAACTCAGGAGAGCTAGACATGAGAGACCCTTTGCATATGCATTCTTGCTTATCCAGAATCTGGGCTAGCTGGGTTTCCCTAACCAGCTAGGTTCTCTGTACATAAGTTGCAAGTGAGGCTGGCTACCTTGCCACCCATGCTCTGAGACTACTATAGGTGAGTTCTGAGCACACACAGACACACACTGATAGAGAGACAGACAGACAGACAGACACACACACATTCATGTCAGGTCTGGTAGTACAGCATATGGTGAAGGCTGGGGCTGTCTGGGGTCTGTGGGCATGAGAGCTGCTGCCTTAGAATCTCTACAAGCCAGGTTTGAACCTGTCATCAATGAACAACACAGTGTAGGAGGTTTTTGAATTCTGGTCTCTTTCCAACTCATCGATTTCTCTTCTCGCCTTCTCTGTCTCTAACTCTCACATGCTCTCACACACTCTGTCTTCAATCATCAATATTTTACTTATATACTTATTTTACTGACAGGCCCAGATATACAAAGAGAGTTACCAGAGCACTGCTGAGCTGTGGCTTGTTGTGTTGGCGATTTCACCTAGGCTACTGGAGCCTCAGTTTGTGAGTCTTTTTGACAAAAGACATATTCTGTCTCCTCATTTCGATGCCAGTATCACTCACAGTTTATAATAAAGTGATTTTTTTTGCAAAACACTTGGTACATTCTGATTTACAGATCAATATTGACACCATTGTAGCTCTCTTTGCCCCTTGGTCACTTTTCTTCTTTTCAGATGTAAAAACCCTAAAGTGGGAGAGGTTTTTGCCCTGAGGATTGCACTGGGAACTACCAGATGCAGTGTCTGTTGCCATACTAGGAAACTTGTGGTGCCTGTACATGTGGAGAGTCTCCTTGATGAGTTCCTTCTCAAGCCTTTTTCGCTCTGTCCAGTTGGAGCTGTATATAGCTAGTGATTTTGAGATTTTACCCCTTTGGACAATTCTTTTCCTGATGCACAGTTTCTCTCCAGGTTTTAGCAATCAATTGTCTGAATGTCATATCGAATCCATTGTAGAAAATGACTACATCAGTCTCTCTCTCTCTGTATATATATATATATATATGTAACATGTAGAGATCTGTAAATATTTTTTAGCTAGATACCTGCACAGATCTGGATTAGGGTAGTAATGAAGATGCACCTGGCCCTTCTGAGCCATAGTCAAGTGTGACATCTCACAGAGCCATTTTTTTTGAATATTTATTTTTTTAACTATAAAGCATATTTTAATTTTTTATTTAAGAAAGGATTCGTGAACAAAAACATAAGGTAGAAGGGGTACAACTCCACACAATTCCCACCACCCAATCCCCATAATCCAACCCTCCCATGGTAGCTTTCCCATTCTATAGCCCTCTGGGAGCATGGACCCAAGGTTGTTGAGGGTTGCAGAAGGTAGAAGGTCTGGCTTCTGTAATTGCTTCCCCTCTGAACATGGGCGTTGACTGGTTGGTCCATACTCCCAGTCTGCCTCTTTCTTTCCCTAGTAAGGTGTGTCTCTGGGGAAGCTGAGCTCCAGGACACATTGGTGGGGTCTTCAATCCAGGGAAGCCTAGCCAGCATCCAGGTGGCATCTGGAACCTGGTGATTGAAAAGAGAGTTAACATATGAGGCCAAACAATTTGTTTAGCAATCATGGATCCCAAGCTTGGAATAGTGGAGAGGAAGGGTTAGGGAGGTACTCACTGCAAACTCTAGTGTATTTCTGCTTTCAGGTATATATTTTGCAGTAGTTTATGGATACATGTGCACATAAGCTCTCTCTCACAGAAACTGGTGTATATCTAGATTATGGGACTTTATTAGAAAGTGACTACCTGAGATGAAATTAGAGTGTACTATAAAAGGAAAGGTCACACCCGAGTAATGAAGTTGAAGGGTTGTCATTCCACACGTGAAGTCTCTGGATACAGTCTGAGGTGAAGCGTATTGAGGTGTCAATTATTGCGTTGGTTAGGTTGTGATCGGCGGATGCAATATTATTTGGTTCGGATTGGGAGATGAATACAGGAAAGTGGGCCCTATCCAAGGGTTCCAGGACTGGGGGAAGTAGGAGCTCTATAGTAAAGATGTGAGGTTCCTGCTGTCTTAGGGTTCAAAAAGACAATCGATAGTTAATATTATCATCACTTTCTTTGTTAATTGGGTTAACTTTGAAAAGTCCCTTTGTTATGATTTGCTGTACAGTACCCAGTATCTTGTATATAGCTGTGCTATTGGATGCTTCTAATCTACTTGGTCTAGGCTTTTGAGAGAGTCCGCATATCAAATACACAGCCTATATATTAAAAAGATTCAGTTTGTCTTTTGAGAAACTTTGAGACATACAATTGATTTCCCCCTCTCATATTAATTAACTACTGATTTATATGTCTACATTTTGCTAGGAGTGTACATAAACACCATTCCCACCACCAAAGGGCTGTGACCCATCCCTCCCGCCCACTCCCACCCCCCACTGGCCCAGGAAGCTACATGTCTACCCCTCACCACTGGGTTTTTACTTTGGTGCCCTACTTACAATTTGATCAGGTTCTGCTTTTAGTTTCCCTTTCAGATCTTCTTAATCAGTTTCTGTTGATGAGTGGGATCATCCCATACTCATCTTTATCTTTCTGACTTAGTTCACTTAACATAATTCCTTCTAGCTCTGTCCAAGATGGGTCAGAGAAGGTGGGTTCATTGTTCTTGATAGCTGCATAGTATTCCATTGTGTATATATACCACAGCCTTCTCAGCCACTCATCTATTCTTGGGCACCTGGGTTGCTTCCAGGTTTTAGCTATTATGAATTGTGCTGCTATGAACATAGGAGTACACACCTCTTTTTGGTTGGGTGTTATGGAGTCCTTGGGGTATAACCCCAGGAGTGGAATTACTGGGTCATATGGAAGGTCCATGTCTAGTCTTCTGAGATTTTTCCAGACTGCTCTCCACAGAGGCTGTACCAATTTACATTCCCACCAGCAATGTAAAAGGGTCCCTCTGTCAGCACATCCTCTCCAGCATTTGTTGATGCTGTCCTTTTTGATGTATGCCATTCTTACAGGAGTGAGGTGATATCTTAGTGTTGTCTTAATTTGCATTTCTCTGATAATCAGTGACCTAGAGCAGTTTTTCATATGTTTGTTAGCCTTTTGGATCTCCTCTGTGGTGAATGTTTTGTTCATTTCCTCTGCCCATTTTTGGATGGGGTCATTTGCTTTTTTGCGGCTAAGTTTGCTGAGCTCTTTATATATTTTGGTGATTAGTTTCTTGTCTGATGTCTGGCATGTGAAGATCTTCTCCCATTCTGTGAGGGGTCTCTCTGTTTGTTTAATAGTTTCTTTGGATGTGCAGAAGCTTTTCAATTGGATGTAGTCCCATTGGTTTGTTTCTGCTTTAGTCTTCCTTGCAATTGGGTTTGTTTCATCAAAGGTGTTCTTGAGGTGTATGTGGGAAAGTGTTTTACCAATGTTTTCCTCTAAGTATTTGATTGTTTCTGGTCTGTTATCTAGGTCTTTGATCCATTTGGAGTTGATTTTTGTTTCTGGTGAGATAAAGTGGTTCAATTTCATTCTTCTGCATGTTTCAAACCAGTTTTCCTAGCACCATTTATTGAAGAGAGCCTCCTTTTTCCATTTAATCCTTTGGGCCCCCTTATCAAAGATTAGATGCCAATAGGTGTTGGGATTTACTTCTGGGCTTTCAATTCTGTTCCACTGGTCTGTGTGCCTATTTTTGTTCCAGTACCATGCTGTTTTGATGATGATGGCTTTATAATATAGTTCAAGGTCTGGGAGTGTGATGCCTCCATTTCTGTTTCTTTTCCTTAAGATGGTTTTGGCAATTCTAGGTGTTTTCAGGTTCCAGATAAATGATTGTAGTGCTTGTTCTATTCTCTTAAAGAAGCTTGGTGGAACTTTGATGGGTATTGCATTAAATTTGTATATGGCTCTGGGGAGAATATTCATTTTGATGATATTTATTCTTCCAATCCATGAGCATGGGATATCTTTCCATTTCTTGGTATCAGTTTCTATTTCCTTGAGTAGCAACTCATAGTTTTCAGTATACAAGTCTTTCACTTCTTTGGTCAACTTTATTCCTAGGTATTTGATTGATTTTGCTGAAACAGTAAATGGGAGTGATTTCTGGATGTCTTCTTCTTCAGATTTAGTGCTTGCATAAAGAAATGCCACTGATTTTTGTACATTGATTTTGTAGCCTGATACCTTGCTATATTGCCTAATAACTTCCAGTAATTTTCTACTGGATTTTTTAGGTCTTTCTATGTATACTATCATATCATCTGCAAATAGTGAGAGCTTGACTTCTTCCCTTCCAATCTGTATCCCTTTGATTTCTTTCTCTTGCTTGATTGCTATGGCAAGAACTTCCAATACTATGTTGAAGAGTAACGGTGACAGTGGACAGCCCTGTCTAGTCCCCGATCTGAGGGGGAATGCTTTCAGCTTCTCCCCATTGAGTATGATGTTGGCTGTAGGTTTCTATATATAGACTCCACTATCTTGAGGAAATTCCCATCTATTCCCATTTTTTGTAGAGTTTTGAGCATGAATGGGTGTTGGATATTGTCAAAGGCTTTCTCTGCATCTATTGAGATAATCATGTGGTTTTTGGCTTTGCTTTTATTGGTGTGGTGAATGGCATTGATTGACTTACGGATGTTGAACCAGCCTTGCATTCCTGGGATGAATCCCACTTGGTCATGATGAATAATCTTTTTGATGTGTTGCTGTATCCGGTTGGCCAAGATCTTGTTTAATATTTTGGCATCTATGTTCATCAGCGATATTGGTCTGTAGTTTTCCTTTTCAGTTCTGTCCCTATCAGCTTTTGGTATCAGGGTGATGCTGGCTTCATAAAAGGTGGAAGGGAGTATTCCTGTTTCTTCAATCTTATGGAATAGCTTAAGAAGTATGGGTATTAACTGTTTCCTGAAAGTTTTGTAGAATTCGTTTGTGAAGCCATCTGGTCCAGGACTTTTGTTGTTGGGGAGATTCTTAATAACGGTTTTAATTTCTTTGTCTGTGATTGGTGCATTTAGATTTTGTAGTTCTTCTTGGTTCAGTTTTGGAAGTGCATAGGTTTCTAGGAATTGTTCCACTTCTTCCAGATTCTCTAGCTTGGTGGCATATAGTTCTTTATAGAAGTTTTGCAGGATTCGCTGGATTTCTGTGGTGTCAGTTCTGATATTTCCTGCATCGTTTACAATTCTATTAATTTGAGTCTTCTCTCTTTTTTGTTTGGTGAGTCTGGCTAGGGGTTTGTCAATTTTGTTTAATCTTTCGAAGAACCAACATTTGGCTTCATTGATCTTTTGTATGGTTCTTTTATTTTCGATGTTGTTTATTTCTGCTCTAACTTTAGTGATTTCTGTCCTTCTCGTTGCTTTAGGGTTCCTTTGTTCCTCTTCCTCTAAGTCCTTGAGGTGTGCAGTAAGGTCGTTCATTTGGGCTTCTTCTTGGTGTTTAATATGTGATTGTATGGCTATAATTTTCCCTCTCAGTACTGCTTTAGCTGTGTCCCAAAAATTTTGATAGGTTGTGTCTTCATTTTCATTAGTTTCCAGGAACATTTGAATTTCCTGTTTGAGTGAGTCTCTGACCCAGTGGTTCTTAAGGAGCATGTTGTTTAGTTTCCAAATTCTATGTCTTTTAATAATTTTCCGTTTGTTGTTAAATGTTATTTTTACTCCACTGTGGTCTGAGAAGATACTTGGGATGATTTCAATGCTCTTGAATTTATTGATGCTGTCTTTGTGGCATAACATGTGATCTATCCTTGAGTATGTGTTATGTGGGTTTGAAAAGAAGGTGTATTCCAGTTTTTTGGGGTGGAGGAGTCTGAAAATGACCAAGAGGTCTAGTCTGTCAATCTCTTCATTCAATTCTCTTGTATCTTTATTGGTTCTTTGCTTTGTTGATCTGTCTAAGTGTGAGAGTGGGGTATTGAAGTCTCCCACTATTATTGTATTACTATTGATGTATTTCTGAAATTCTTTCAGTAGATGCTTAATGTATTTAGATGGTCCCTTGTTGGGTGCATAGATGTTAATAATTGTTAAGTCTTCTTGGCTGATTGATCCTCTAATCATTATGTAATGTCCTTGCCTATCTTTTATTACATTATTTAATTTAAAATCTATCGTATCTGAGATGAGAATGGCTGTTCCTGCCCTTTTTTGTGGACCGTTAGCCTGTATGATAGTTTTCCATCCTTTCACTTTAAGTCTGTGTTTATCTTGTTGTGACAGATGGGATTCTTGCAAGCAGCATATGGTTGGGTTATGTTTTCTGATCCATTCCCTCACCCAGTGCCTTTTGATGGGTGAGTTTAAGCCATTGACATTTATTGATATTATGGATTTAATGTATTGTAGTGCCATTGTTCTAAAAAACTGTTTGTTTGCTCTGATATATTGCAAGTATTATATTGATGTTCTTGTTTATAAGAGGTCTTTTAGTACCTCTTTCAGGGCCGGCTTGGTGATGGTTGCCTCCTTTAACTGTTGTTTGTCGAAGAAGGTTTTGATCCCTCCATCTAGCTTGAATGAAAGTCTAGCAGGATATATTATCCTTGGTTGAAACCCTTTTTCATTCAGGGTTCGATAGATATCTTGCCACTCCCTTCTGGCTTTTAGAGTTTGAGTGGAGAAATCTGCAGATAGTCTTATGGGTTTTCCCTTGTATGTGACTTTTTGTTTCTCTCTTGCAGCCTTTAGGATCCTTTCTTTATCCTTACTTTTTCTCATTGTGACTATGATGTGTCTTGGTGTCTTCAGGTCTGGGTTGATTCTGTTTGGTACTCTCTGGGCCTCTTGAACCTTGATATCCTTTCTGTTATTCATGTCTGGGAAGTTTTCTTGTATTATTTCCTCTAGAATATTTGCTTCCCCTTCCTCTCTTTCTTCCTCTGGCAAGCCAATTATACGAATGTTACTTCTTTGAGATCATCCCATATGTCTCTGTTGTTGTTTTCAGTGTCTCTCAATCTCTTTTTAAGCTCTTTCACCTCTTTCTTAGTTTTCTCTAACTCATCCTCTGTCTGACTAATTCTGTTTTCTGCTTTTGTTAGTCTGCTTTTCCCTGACTCAGCTTCTTTCTTCATTACAGCTATTTCAGATTTAAGTTCTCTAATTGCCTCAAGATAATCAGTATTTTCCTTGGAGGTCTCAACTGTTGTTTCCCTAATACTGCCATTCCTTTCCTCCAATGTTATTTTCATTTCTGTGATTAATAAGTTTATTATTGCTTGCATACTTTTCTTATCTATGGTTACTTCTGACTGATATGTGGTTTCTTCTGGGCTCTTGTCTTCATTCATTGGAGTAGCAGTTTTATTTGTTTTTAACCTACCCATTTTTTTATTTATGTTTTTCTCTTTTTTATGCTCTGTTGTTCCTCAGTTGTTGTGTCTTGAGTACAAGTAACACTGTACTAAATACCTTTATGACAATTGCACTCACCAACCTCCAGAATTACAGTAGCAACTGAAGTAAGTATTGAAGTAGTTTAATCGTTACCAGTTAGCCAAACAATTTCTCCAGTCCGTGAAAAAATAGTAACCAAATCCCAGTGAAGAAAGAGAAAAGAAAGGCAAGAATAGACAGTTATGCAAATCTAGGTCAAGAGAAGTGAAACTCTATCCCACTGGGACACACATTGTGCTTTCACTCTATTGGGCTGAATGTAAAGTATCTGTGGTACTGATGGCCACACAAGTGTCCAGATTTTCCACGCAAAACGGAAGCTTCCAGAGTGCAGAAAGAGGGTTTTTTGATGGCTGTGAAATGTCTTTTCCAAGTGCCTCAGGGGGTTTCAAATACTTTTGAAACCTGAAATTCGTTCTTGTATCTAGGGAATATTCTCACCTCTGGCCAGAATGCCCTCCCAACTAGGAGCACAGCTATCCTGGGGTCAGGAGGTCTGCCAGCCTGCTAGCTCCTGGAGGGATTCCTGAGTATGTCCTCAGGTCCCAAGTGGTAACAGGTGTTTCCAATTGCCTTTATTAGCAACAGCCAGGCCCTCAGGTGAGGGGCCGGGCTGTGATCTCCACTGGAAACTCCTAATTCAGCCAATGGAGGCATCCATCTTCCTTTTGTCTCTCCATAGCAAGGGCCCAGGGTGTTTGTGCTTCCTGCAAGCAAAGCGACTTTGTATGGGACACTCATGGATGCCTACTTCTGGGAATCTCTCTGAGTGTGATGTATGGACAGCAGGACAGAATGATCAGGGATGGTGAGTCCACAGGAGCAATTGCCTTAGCCAGACCCAAAGGGGAGGTGTAAGGGGCTGGGTTCATCCACTATTGTTTGGTCAAACACAGTTCCCATCTATGTTGAGACACAGCCCTTTCTGGGTTCTTTCTGGGCTTGTAATCTCCTGCCCTGAGAAGTGGACTGGGAGCCTGGAGGCTGAGTATGCAGCCAAACGTGACTGGACAGGGTCCTGCCCCTGAATTCTGAGGGGTTCCCCAGTTTCCCCCATTGGCATTGTTTGGATGATTGTGAGGCATGAGATTGAATCAGGAAATCAGGAGAGAAAGACATGAGAGTCCCATTGCATATGCATTCTTGCTTAGCCAGAATCTGGGCTACCTGGCTTTAGGTAACCAGCTAGGTTCTCTGTACATAAGTTGCAGGTGAGGCTGGCTACCTTGCCACCCATACTCTGAGACTACTATAGGTGAGTTCTGAGCACACAGACACACACAGACAGACACACACACACACACACACACACACATTACTGTCAGGTCTGGTAGTACAGCATATGGTGAAGGCTGGGGCTGTCTGTGGTCTGTGTGGACATGAGAGCTGATGCCTAACAATCTCTATAAGCCAGGTTTGAACCTGTCATCAATGAACACAGTGTAGGAGGTTTTTGAATTCTGGTCTCTTTCCAACTCATCTATTTCTCTTCTCGCCTTCTCTGTCTCTAACTCTCACATGCTCTCACACACTCTGTCTTCAATCATTAATATTTTACTTATATACTTATTTTACTGACAGGCCCAAGTATACAAAGAGAGTTACCAGAGCACTGCTGAGCTCTGGCTTGTTGTGTTGGCGATTTCACCTAGGCTACTGGAGCCTCAGTTTGTAAGTCTTTCTGACACAACCCATATTCTGTCTCCTCATTTCCATGCCAGTATCACTCAGAGTTTATAATAAAGTGATATTTTGCAAAACACTTGGTACATTCTGATTTACAGCTCAATATTGACACCATTGTAGCTCTCTAGGCCCTTGGTCACTATGCTTCTTTTCAGATGTAAAAACACTGAAGAGGGAGAGGTTTTTGCCTTGAGGCTTGCACTGGGAACTACCAGCTGCCCTTTGTCTGATGCCAGACTAGGAAACTTGTGGTGCCTGTATATGTGGAGACTCTCCTTGATAAGTTCCTTTCAAGCCTTTTTCGCTCTGTCCCGTTGGAGCTGCATATAGCTAATGATTTTGAGATTTTACTCCTTTGGACAATTCTTTTCCTGATGCACAGTTTCTCTCCAGGTTTTAGCAATCAGTTGTCTGAATGTCATTTGGAATCCTTTGTAGAAAATGACTACATCAGTGTCTCTCTCTCTCTCTCTCTCTCTATATATATATATATATATATATATATGTATATATATATATATATATATGTATGTATATATGTAACATGTAGAGGACTGAAAGTATTTTTAGCTAGGGACCTGCACAGCTCTGGATTATTGTAGTAATGCGGATACACCTGGCCCTTCTGAGCCACAGTCATGAGTGACATCTCACAGAGCAATTCCTATACCTCTTATCACTCTACAAATCTCTCTCAGCACAAACTACTGCTTCCAAATGATCTACTTCCCTGTTGCTCTTTTTCTTGGAGAGTGGGCTGCACTCCAACTGCACTTCCCTGTTGCTCTTTTTTTTGGAGAGTGGGCTGCAGGCCAAGTGTTGCTTCTCAGAGTGGGCTTAGACCTAGATGTTCTAAGTGTAACCTTTCCTCACAAACATAAAATAACAATGCCACTTTTAAGAAGTATGCATGGACATGGAGGATTTGTCTTCAGTGCTCTGGCACTAATCAACACAGGTCCAGAATTTCAGTCCTTTTCTGTCACTGTCATTCTGTCTCTCTGACTGTCTCTACATGCCTTCTTCACTGGGCCCTTACTGGAAGTCAGTGCTTGCATTGTTAACTCGGTCTTCCTGGTGTTGAAATTTTCCATTCTTTGCCCTTTGGATTATTTAATCTCCTGCATATGGAATAGTACAGTGGGGAACTGAGGAGGCAGCGACCCTACTATAGGTAACAGGCATGTGTCCATCTCCAGCTGCAGCTGTCCAGGCCCTCTGTGCTTGACTACCATTCTCTAGGGCCCTGAGGCTGACACTCAGCCTAAATGCAGCCCTCCTCACCTTCCTACACATCATCCTAGTCCTTATTCCATGAGAGCCAGGCCAAGAGAAGTGAAACTCTATCCCCCTGTCACACACATGGTGCTTTTCCTCTATTGGGCCGAATGTAAAGGATCTGTGGTACTGATGGTCACACCAGTGTCCAGATTTTCCATGCAAAACGGAAGCTTCCAGGGTTCAGAAAGAGAGTGTTTTGATGGCTGTGAAATGTCTTTTCCAAGTGCCTCATGGGGTTTAAAATCCTTTTGAAACCTGAAGTTCTTTCTTGTATCTAGGGAATATTCTCACCTCTGGCCAGAAGGCCTTCCCAACTAGGAGCACACCTATCCTGGGGTCAGGAGTTCTGCCAGCCTGCTAGCTCCTTGAGGGATTCCTGAGTATGTCCTCAGGGCCCAAGTTGTAACAGCTATTTCCAATTGCCTTTATTAGCAGCAGCCAGGCCCTCAGGTGAGGGGTGGGACTGTGATCTCCACTGGAAGCTCCTATTTCAGCCAATGGAGGCATCCATCTTCCTTTTGTCTCTCCATAGCAAATGCCCGGGGAGTTTGTGCTTCCAGCAAGCAGAGTGACTTTGTATGGGACACTCATGCATGCCTACTTCTAGGAATCTCTCTGAGTCTCATGAGTGGACACCAGTACACCATGATCAGGGATTGTGAGGCCACAGGAGCAATTGCCTTAGCCGGACCCAAAGGGTAGGTGTAAGGGGCTGGGTTCATCCACTATTATTTGCAACCCTCCACACCTTCCTGCACAGCGTCCTTGTCCTTATTCCATGAAGATAAGTGAAACTCTATCGCCCTGGCACACACATTGTGCTTTCCCTCTATTGGGCCGAATGTAAAGGATATGTGGTACTGATGGCCACAACAGTGTCCAGATTTTCCACGCAAAACGGAAGCTTCCAGGGTTCTGAAAGAGGGTGTTTTGATGGCTGTGAAATGACTTTTCCAAGTGCCTCATGGGGTTTTCAAATCCTTTTGAAACCTGAAGTTCTTTCTTGTATCTAGGGAATATTCTCACCTCTGGGCAGAATGGCTTCCCAACTCGGAGCACAGCTATCCCGGGGTCTGGAGGTCTGCCAGCCTGCTAGCTCCTGGAGGGACTCCTGAATATTATGTCCTCAGGGCAAAAGTGGTAACAGGTGATTCCAATTGCCTTTATTAGCAGCAGCGAGGCGCTCAGGTGAGGGGCAGGGCTGTGATCTCCACTGTAAGCTCCGAATTCAGCCAATGGAGGCATCCATCTTTCTTTTGTCTGTCCATAGCAAGGTCCCGGGGAGTTTGTGCTTCCTGCAAGCAGAACGACTTTGTATGGGACACTCATGCATGCCTCCTTCTGGGAATCTCTATGAGTGTGATGTGTGGATACCTGGAAACCATGATCAGGGATATGAGGCCACAGGAGCAATTGCCTTAGCCAGACCCAAAGGGTAGGTGTAAGGGACCATGTTCATCCACTATTGTTTGGTCAAACACAGTTCCTATCTATGTTGAAACACAGCTCTTTCTGGGTACTGTCTGTGCTTGTAATCTGCTACCCTGAGCAGTGGACTGAGATCCTGGAGGCTAAGTAGGCAGCCAAATGTGACTGGACAGGCTCATGCCCCTGAATCCTGAGGGGTGTCCCAGCTTCCCCTTGATGATAGATAGTGAGGCATGGGATTGAATAGAGAACTCAGGAGATTTAGACATGAGAGTCCCTTTGCATATGTATTCTTGCTTAGCCAGAATCTGGGCTAGCTGGCTTGTCCTGACCAGCTAGGTTCTCCATACATAAGTTGCAGGTGAGGCTGGCTACCTTGACACCCATGCTCTGAGACTACTACAGGTGAGCTCTGAGCACACACAGACACAGACATCAGACAGACAGACAGACACACACACATTACTCTCAGGTCTGGTAGTACAGCATATGGTGAAGGCTGGGGCTGTCTGTGGTCTGTGGGCATTAGAGCTGCTGCCTTACAATCTCTACAAGCCAGGTTTGATCCTGTCATCAATGAACACAGTGTAGAAGGTTTTTGAATTGTGAGACACTGAAGAGGGAGAGGTTTTTGCACTGAGGCTTGCACTGGGAACTAGCAGCTGCCCTGTGTGTGTTGCCAGACTAGGAAACTTGTGGTACCTTTCCATGTGGAGAGTCTCCTGGATGAGTTCCTTCTCGAGCCTTTTTAGATCGGTCCTGATGGAGCTGCATATACCTAATGATTTGGAGATTTTACTAGTTTGGAAAATACTTTTCCTGATGCACAGTTTCTCTCCAGGTTTAAGCAATTAATTGTCTGAATGTAATATCGAATCCATTGTAGAAAATGACTACATCAGTGTCTAACTCTCTCTCTCGCTCTCTCTCTCTATATATATAACATGTAGAGGTATGGAATTATTTTTTAGCTAGAGACCTGCAGAGCTCTGGATTAGGGTATTAAAGTGCATAAACCTTGCCCTTCTGAGCCACAGTCATGAGAGACCTCTCACAGAGCCATATCGTTTATCACTCTACAAATCTCTCTCAGCACAGACTACCGCTGCCAAATCATCTACTTCCCTCTTGCTCTTTTTGTCCACAGAGTCCTATCCCAAAACTGTATATCAAAGAAGAAATAGACATAGTGCAGTTCCATGCACACAGGACAGGCTGAGGCTGGACCAGGGAGATGCAATGTGCCAGCCTGCATCTTGGCTGGAGCATCACTAAGACTACTTCCAAATTGGAGAGGCGGGGGCAGTTTTGGAGAGTGGGCTGCCGGTCAAGTGTTGCTTCTCAGAGTGGCTAAGACCTAGATGTTCTAAGTGTTACCTTTCCTCAAAAACATAAAATAGCAATGCCACTTGTAAGAACTATGCATGGGCATGTTGGGCTTGTCTTCAGTGCGCTGGCACTGATCAACGCAGGGCCAGAATTTCAGTTGTTTTCTGTCTCTGACATTCTGTCTCTCTGACTGTCTCTATGTGCCTTCTTGCCTGGGCCCTTACTGGAAGTCAGTGCATGCATAGTGAACCCAGTCATCCTAGTGTTGAAATTTTCCTTTCTTTTTCCTTTGGATTATTTAGTCTCCTGCACATGGTTTAGTACAGAGGTGAACTGCGGAGACAGCGTTGCTGCTGCAGGTTCCAGGCATATGTCCATCTGCAGCTGCAGCTGTCCAGATCCTCTGTGATTGACTCCCATTATCCATGGCCCTGAGGCTGACACTCAGCCTAAATGCAGCCCTCCTCACCTTCCTGCACAGCGTCCTTGTCCTTATTCCATGAGAGCCCAGTTGAAGAGAAGTGAAACTCTATCCCCCTGGCACACACAGTGAGCTTTTCCTCTATTAAGCCGAAGGTAAAGGATCTGTGGTACTGATGGCAACAACAGTGTCCAGATTTTCCACGCAAAACAGAAGCTTCCAGGGTTCTGAAAGAGGGCGTTTTGATGACTGTGAAATGTCTTTTCCAAGTGCCTCATGGGGTTTTCAAATCCTTTTGAAACCTGAAGTTCTTTCTTGTATCTAGGGAATATTCTCACCTCTGTCCAGAAGGGCTGCTCAACTCAGAGCACAGCTATCCTGGGGTCAGGAGATCTGCCAGCCTGCTAGCTCCTTGAGGGATTCCTGAGTATGTCCTCAGGGTCCAAGTGGTAACAGGTGTTTCCAATTGCCTTAATTAGCAGCAGCCAGGCCCTCAGGTGAGGTGCGGGGCTGTGATCTCCACTGGAAGCTCCGAATTCAGCCAATGGAGGCATCCATCTTTCTTTTGTCTGTCCATAGCAAGGGCCCGGGGAGTTTGTTCTTCCTGCAAGCAGAGCGACTTTGTACGGGACACTCATCATGCCTAATTCTGGGAATCTCTCTGAGTGTGATGTGTGGACACCAGGACACCATGATCAGGTATGTGAGGCCACAGGAGCAATTGCCTTAGCCGGACCAAAGGGTAGGTGTAAGGGACCAGGTTCATCCACTATTGTTTGGTCAAACACAGTTCCCATCTATGTTGAAACACAGCTCTTTCTGGGTACTGTCTGTGCTTGTGATCTGCTACCCTGAGCAGTGGACTGAGATCCTGGAGGCTGAGTAGGCAGCCAAATGTGACTGGACAGGCTCATGCCCCTGAATTCTGAGGGGTGCCCCAGCTTCCCCTGATGATAGATAGTGTGGCATGGGATTGAATAGGGAACTCAGGAGATTTAGACATGAGAGTCCCTTTGCATATGCATTCTTGCTTAGCCAGAATCTGGGTTAGCTGGCTTGCCCTGACCAGCTAGGTTCTCCATACATAAGTTGCAGGTGAGGCTGGCTACCTTGAAACCCATGATCTGAGACTACTACAGGTGAGCTCTGAGCACAAACAGAAACACACAGTCAGACAGACAGACAGACAGACACACACACATTACTGTCAGGTAGATGCATCCCTCCTCAATTTCTTGCACCACAACCTTGTCCTTATTCCATGAGAGCCCAGGTCAAGAGAAGTGAAACTCTACCACCCTGGCACACACATTGTGCTTTCCTTCTATTGGGCCGAATGTAAAGGATCTGTGGTACTGTTGGCCACACCAGTGTCCAGATTTTCCATGCAAAACGTACCTTCCAGGGTTCTGAAAGAGGGTGTTTTGATGGCTGTGAAAAGTCTTTTCCAAGTGCCTCATGGGGTATATATGTCCCAAAGAGAACTGCTCTCAGACGAGCTCTTTTAAAATTTTTAGCTTATCCCTAGGTAAAGGCCACTGTTCCACCCAGACAGGCTTATTAGAAAGCCAGCTTAAGCGTTGTGTTTGGCTACGAACAGTGGCATTTAGTATTGGGGGTGCTGAATAGACCTGGTATCAAGGGAATGAGTTTTACGCTCTGCAGAGACGTCTGTGGATATCCTAACATCAAGACATTCCAGAAGATCCCTGCCCAGTAAGTTGGTGTGAATATTAGCTACCAAAGGGCAGAAGTGTCTGGTAGAACCTTCTGGGTCTTCCCACATGAGCGAGTCTCGTGTGCAAAATGCTCTGGTCATCCCTCCTATTCCATGTAAACTGGGTCCAGGGATAAGTTCTCAATCTTGGGGAACCTCTTATTACCTTTAATTCGTCTTTTCTGCCCCCGTGTCAATCAAAAATTTTAAAGGAATATTGCCAATCTTTACTGTCATAGAAGGGTGGCCCCATTCTAAAACAGGAGTGGTCCACAATATCTCATGCCCCGAATTTGTACCATTCAGGGGTGAACCATCTTTATGAAATTGGGACCAACAATCTCTCTTCCAATGAAACCCCTTACGACATTTTGGACAAACAGTACATGATCTCTGGCTCCCTGACTAAAAGCAGGGTTGCTCTGGCTGGAGGCATGGTTTCCTTGACTGGAGGCGTTGTCGCAACTTATCAGGACATTGGTTACGCCAATATCCTTGGCGACTGCACTGAAAGCAGACCCCGTTTTGCTTACGTGGGGCAACTCCATAGACATGTGTCATAGCGGGTGCCCCATAATTGCCTGATGTAAGTTCCTGTGTCGCTAGAATCCAATTATCTGGGTGTAGGTGTTTAAGATTAAGGCATACCTGACGGAATTGTGGTGTCATGCCTTCCCAGATAATAGAGCGCAGGAGTAGTTTGTGGACATCAGGATTATAAACCTTTTTCTAAGCTGCTCTTCACCCTTGAGATGAAGCTCGCCAATGATTCATCTAAGCCTTCCTGAAAAGAGTTAATGGGAGCTGACAGATCTACATCAGGTGTGGTCACACATTCTCATGTTTGTGTTGCACAGATGTGTACCTGTTAAAAATAACCGGTTGGAAACCTGGCTTCTGCCTGCTGAGCTCCAGATTCATAAGCTCCTGCTCCAAACAAGGCATCAGAATTCCATTCTACCTGTTTGTTACTATTTTCCTGCGATTGTCTAGAGCACTCATCATGGAAGCATGCCTGCCACTGAAGATAGTGTGGGTCTGGGAGTGCAGCACGAGGCAGATCTTGAAACCCCATGAGGCACTACTTATATAGGTATTTTAATGACAGGCCCAGATATACAAAGAGAGATACTAGTGCACTGCTGAGCTCTGGCTTGTTGTGTTGGCGATTTCACCTAGGCTACAGGAGCCTCAGTTTGTAAGTCTTTTTGACACAAGCCATATTCTGTCTCCACATTTCCATGCCAGTATCACTCAGAGTTTAAAATAAAGTGATTTTTTGGCAAAACACTTGGTACATTCTGATTTACAGATCAATATTGACACCATTGTAGCTCTCTTTGGCCCTTGGTCACTTTTCTTCTTTTCAGACTTAAAAACACTGGAGGGAGAGGTTTTTGCCCTGAGGCTTGCACTGGGAACTACCAGATGCACTGTGTCTGTTGCCAGACTAGGAATCTTGTGGTGCATGTCCATGTGGAGAGTCTCCTTGATGAGTTCCTACTCAAGCCTTTTTTGTTCTGTCCAGTTGGAGCTGCATATAGCTAATGATTTTGAGATTTTACTACTTTGGACAATTCTTTTCCTGATGCACAGTTTCTCTCCAGGTTTTAGCAATCAATTGTCTGAATGTCATATCAAATCCATTGTAGAAAATGACTACATCATTCTCCCTCTCTCTCTCTCTGTCTCTCTCTCTCATATATATATATATATATATATATATATATATATATATATATAATATATGTAACATGTAGAGGTCTGAAAATATTTTTTTAGCTAGAGACCTGCACAACTCTGGATTAGGGTAGAAATGAGAATACACTTGGCCCTTCTGAGCCACAGTCATGGGAGACATCTTACAGAGGCATCGTATACCTCTTATTCTACAAATCTCTCTCAGCACAAACTACATCTGCCAAGTCATCTACTTCCCTCTCGCTCTTTTTGTCCACTGAGTCCTATCCAAAACTATAAATCAAAGAAGAAATAGACATAGTTCAGTTCTCTGCACACAGCACAGTCTGTGGCAGGAGAAGGGAGATGCAATACACCAGCCTGCATCTTGGCTGGAGCATCACTAAGACTACTTCCAAATGGAGAGGCAAGGGCAGTTTTGGAGAGTGGGCTGCAGGCCAAGTGTTGCTTCTCAGAGTGGGCTAAGACCTAGATGTTCTAAGTGTTACCTTTCCTCACAAACATAAAATAACAATGCCACTTGTAAGAAATATGCATGGGCATGGAGAGTTTGTCTTCAGTGCTCTGGCACTGATCAACACAGGGCCAGAATTTCAGTCCTTTCTGTCGCTGTCATTCTCTCTCTGACTGCCTCTACTTGCCTTCTTCACTGGGCCCTTATTGGAAGTCAGTGCATGAATCGTGATCTCGAAATTCCTGGTGTTTAAACTTTCCTTTCTTTGTTCTTTGGATTATTTAGTCTCCTGCATATGGCATAGTACATTGGGGAACTGAGGAGACAGCGATCCTGCTGCAGGTAACAGGCATATGTCCATCTCCAGCTGCATCTGTCCAGGCCCTCTGTGCTTGACTCCCATTCTCCAGGGCCCTGAGGCTGACACTCAGCCTAAATGCAGCCCTCCTCAATTTCCTGCACCGCAACCTTGTCCTTATTCCATGAGATCCCAGGTCAAGAGAAGTTAACTCTTTCTGGGTTCTTTCTGGGCTTGTAATCGGTTTTTCTGAGAAGTGGACTGAGAGCCTGGAGGCTGAGTAGACAGCCAAACGTGACTGGACAGGCTCATGCCCCTTAATTCTGAGGGGTGCCCCAGCTTACCCCATTGGCAGTTTTTGGATGATAGTGAGTCATGAGATTGAATACGGAACTCAGGAGAGGGAGACATGAGAGTCCCTTTGCATATGCATTCCTGCTTAGCCAGAATCTGGGCTAGCTGGCTTGCCCTGACCTGCTAGGTTCTCTGTATATAAGTTGTAGGTGAGGCTGGCTACCTTGCCATCTATGCTCTGAGACTACTATAGGTGAGCTCTGAGCACACACAGACACAGACAGACAGACAGACACATACACACAAACACACACATTACTGTCAGGTCTGGTAGTACAGCATATGGTGAAGGCTGGGGCTGTCTGGGGTTGTGGGCATGAGAGCTGCTGCCTTACAGTCTCTACAAGCCAGCTTTGAACCTGTCATCAATGAACACAGTGTAGGAGGTTTTTGACTTCTGGTCTCTTTCCAACTCATCTATTTCTCTTCTTGCCTTCTCTGTCTCTAACTCTCACATGCTATCACACACTCTGTCTTCACTCATTGATATTATACTTATATACTTATTTTACTGACAGGCCCAGATATACAAAGAGAGTTACCAGAGCACTGCTGAGCTCTGGCTTGTTTTGTTGGTGATATCACCTAGGCTACTGGAGCCACAGCTTTGTAAGTCTCTCTGACACAAGCCATATTCTGTCTCCTCATTTCCATGGCAGTATCTCTCAAACATTATAATAAACATTTGTATCCATATATATCTCTGTCATTTTTAGAATTGTCGACCTATGTTGATCTTTATCAGAATTAACACATAACAGCTTCCTTTCATTAATAATTGGCCACCTAGTTGGAGCAGGATTCAATACAATTATAAATAATAGCACCTTCCAGTAGCATTTCTAATAGCATTTCTATCAGCATCCTTATTGTAATTATCATAGTACAGAACTTGCCTCCTTTCTCTAGTGTAATCTTCAGTACATATGAGTTTCTTTTCTTTAACCTGAAATCTTAATTTCCCTGGACTCTGAAGTGTCTTGGAATTTTTGAAGCAGCCCTCTGTTTCTCAGCAGATGGTTTCCATTTTCTGCTGTAAGCAGGTCTTGTGCTTTTTGTTTTTATTTTTCATTTTTTTCAAATCCTCCTAGATCATCCCCATTTATTTGCATATTTATTTATTTATTTATTTATTTTTTTATTTATTTAGTCCTATATTACAGGAGGGGACATTTCTTCTGCTGGATAGATTTTTCTTTTATAATTGAAGAGAAGTTTACACTCACAATACATTTCCTGTCGTAAATACTACACACATATGGTGAAGGCTGGGGTTGTCGGGGGTCTGTGGATATGAGACTGCTGCCTTACAATCTCTACAACCCAGGTTTGAACCTGTCATGAATGAACACAGTCTAGGGGGTTTTTGACTTCTGGTATTTTTCCAAATCTTCTATTTCTCTTCTTGCCTTCTGTCTCTGACTCTCACCAGCTCGCACTCACTCTGTCTGCACTCATTAATATTTTACTTATATATCATTTTACTGACAGGCCCAGATATATAAAGTGTTGTTTTCAATGGGTTATGTTGTTTTCACCGGGCTGGCTTCACGGGTGGGTAACAGACGACCAGGGACTCATGGTTGAGCTGTAGGCAGTATCTCCTTATTAATGCAGGACGCAGCACAATCTAAGACAAGCTAAGCTAAACTCAAGTTATAGTACAGTACAACTCACAATGCTGTCTTTATATATACTTGCCAGTAGGGTAGAAACAGGATGTGACATAGAGAGGGTGGAGAGAAAAGTGACTGGTGAAAATCAGAGTGTGACAAATAGGGGATCAGGGTGTGACAAGGAGGGGGGGTGGAGCAAAAACATATCATGAAACAGTGGGGATTGAACCAATGCCCTGGAGGGAGGTGCTTGTTAACAGCTGTTATGTAAATTGAATGAAGTGGTTATGTAAATAGAATAGTGTTAAGCAGGGGGGATTTAAACCAAATGAAACAGAAGGGGTCTCATGCATACCAACAATTCCCCCTTTCTTTTTAACTAATGGCCATTGCGGGGTGAACAGAAACGTATATCGTACAGGCGTTTTCAAAAGAACTGGCATATGGCATGGAAAACAAAATAGGCAAGCAGCAATAACCAGTGTGATGCCAAGTGGAGCTTTTCTTGCCTCAAAGGGGAAGGCCTAGCAGGCGAAAGGGCATTTCTTGCCTCTGGGAATGCTTCATGCCTCTGGGGGCATCTCTTGCCTCAAAGGGCTTTTCCTGCTTCTGTGGGCATCTCTTGCCTCTTGGGGCGCTTCATGCCTCTGTGGGCATAACCTAATAAGGAGGGGGGGGGTTTCTGCCTCTGGGACAGAGCCTGCAGGTGAGGGGACATGGTCTATAAAGTCTCAAGGCAATTGGCTGAAGTTAGTCTTTGAGAAACACAGCAGCATGTACCAGTAAGTCCGATGGAGGTGTCAGTCCAAAGTAGCTGACCACAGAAGAAAATGCCAGAGTATGAAACGCTGCACGTCTGTCTCGATGGGGAATGTCGGCCACCAGAATTCTGCTTTTCTATAGAGAGTGAGCTTTGGAGTCTGTGAATCTGTTTCTTCAGGACGTGCCAGGTCTCATCATTAGTTTTCGGGGCGATGTCAGAGAACAGGATCCAAATGGATTTCCAGGAATTCCATTTGAGTAGATGCTTTTTCATGTGAAGACTTTGACAGCTGAAATTCACTTACTTGTCAAACAAAACTTGTAGCAGATTAGAAGTTTACTATAATTGATAACTCCATTATAATTGGAAGTCCTTTCTAGTATGATTTTAAGGTTGTTTAAACAGTTTAAACTCAATAAAATGTGGAAAGGTAAACAGAAGAACCACAGTTAAAAGCCTCAGGCATGAGAATTATTAACATAATCATTGCACTATCTGCCCCACTCATAACTCATATCATTTTGAGGATTAAACATTTCAGATTCATGTCAAGACATAAAAGAGAAATCAAAGGAGGGAAAAAGCAATTTTTTGGATTGTTTCTGGATGTCTCTAGAAATCATGGCTGAGTCCAGCTTTTTTTTTAAGTCAATGTCAAACAAAAATTCAGTCATTCAAATCATTCTCTTATGAAACGCAACTTGAACCAGATTATCAAGATCTCATAATGTAGGATTAAGAATCCCCGGAGGGCGTCCTAGTCCAAAAAGGTCCTCGAAATTCCATTTAGGGTGCTTCTGACTGTTCTGGCTGGATTGCTTCAGGCACCCATTTTTAAAAGTGTCTTCCCACTGAAGAAAGAATCCAATCAGGAGAGTAGAACTAGCCACGTGTCTCCATACTTGGGGACTGCCAGGGTACCGGAGAATGCTCCTCAAATTAGAGTAGTCCTTCTCCATGGGAAACATGGGAGAAGAAGTCCAGAAAGTCCCAGGGGAAATCCCCATGCATATCCCAAGGTCTACGATCACGGTCATAAAGAACCAAACTGTGGCCCGGAGCAAAATGTAGTCCTTTTCCTCAGGAAACATGGGAGAGGGAATCCAGAAAGTCCAAGGAGAAATCTCCATGCATCTCCTAAGCTCTATAATCCCGGTCATAAGAAACCAAAGTTCCCGGTCATGGAACCGAAATGTGGCCCAGAGTAAAATGTTCCAGAGACAGACTAACTGTCTCATGATGAAACTGTAGAGGCTTTGGCAAACCTCTTCATAAGTAGAAAGGCAACCCATGGTGGATGGGTAGCCAAGTTTACTTATCTGGACGATGGGTGGGTAGGGTCCCACGTTGATGCCGGTCCATGTTTCAGGTCTTATTTCAGTCCCTGTTCAGGCGCCATATGTTGTTTTCTACGGGTTATGTTGTTTTCACCGGGCTGGCTTCATGGGCGGGTAACAGACGACCAGGGACTCATGGTTGAGCAGTAGTCAGTATCTCTTTATTCATGCAGGATGCAGCACAATCTAAGACAAGCTAAGCTAAACTCAAGTTACAGTACAGTACAACTCACAATGCAGTCTTTATATATACTTGCCAAGTAGGGTGGAAACAGGATGTGACATAGAGTGGGTGGAGAGAAAAGTGACTAGCGAAAATCAGAGTGTGACAAAGAGGGGATCAGGGTCTGACAAGGAGGCGGGGTGGAGCAAAAACATATCATGAAACAGTGGGGATTGATCCAATGCCCTGGAGGGAGGTGCTTGTTAACAGCTGTTATGTAAATAGAATGAAGTGGTTATGTAAATAGAATAGTGTTAAGCAGGGGGGATTTAAACCAAATGAAACAGAAGGGGTCTCATGCATACCAACACAAAGAGAGTCACCAGGGCACTGCTGAGCTCTGGCTTGTTTTGTTGGTGATTTCACCTAGATTTCTGGAGCCTCAGCTTTGTAAGTCTCTCTGGCACAAGCCATACTCTGTCTCCTCATAGCCATGCCACTATCCCTCAGAGTTTATAATAAAGAAACACATACATATATGTACATATATACATATATATATATATATATCAGTCATTTTTAGAATTGTTGACCTTTTTATTGATCTTAATGCAGAATTACCACATTTATAACAGCCTCCTTATTCATAAATAATTGGTCACATAGATGGAGCAGGATTCACTACAATTATAAATTATAAACCTTCCAGGAGCATTTCCAACAGCCTATCAGTATCCTTATTGTAATTATCATAGCACAGAACCTGCCTCCATTTTCTAGTGTAAGCTTCAATATGTATGTGTTTCTTTTCATTCTTGGGGATTCTTCATTTGCCTGGAGCCTGAAGTGTCAGGGAATTTTTCAAGCAGCCCTCTGTTTCTCAGCAGACGTTTTCTATATTTCTGCTGTAATCAGGTCTTCCTGTGGTTTTTGTTTTTATATTTTATTTTTTTCAAATCCTCCTAGATCATCCCCATATATTTGCATATTTATTTAAACATTTAGTCCGATATCACATGAGGGGTCATTTCTTCTGCCTGATGGGTTTCTCTTATAATTGAAGGGAACTTTTGACACACAATACATTTCCTTTTGCAGATAACCACACTACTACAACTACTACTGTACTGTATTTGACAGTGACATCCAATACACAATGGATTAGTATTGCATGGCTCTAAAGAATGTTCCCTATTTAACCTACAATGTTTTTTTAAATATTTTATTTATTTATTCCCTTTTGTTGCCCTTGTTGTTTTTTTATTGTTGTAGTTATTATTGTTGTTGTCGTTGTTGGATAGGACAGAGAGAAATGGAGAGAGGAGGGGAAGAAAGAGAGGGGGAGAGAAAGATAGACACCAGCAGACCTGCTTCACCGCCTGTGAAGCGACTCCCCTGCAGGTGGGGAGCCGGGGTTCGAACCGGGATCCTTATGCCGGTCCTTGTGCTTTGCGCCACCTGCGCTTAACCCGCTGCGCTACAGCCCGACTCCCAACCTACAATGTTTTTAACCACACAAATATTTATTCTGTTCTTTCTTGGGGGAGGAATGATTTACAGTCAACATTTACATGTAATAGTGGCTATGGGGTGATTTTTCCCGCTTTCCCTGTATTTCTGTACATCATTTGTAACTTTCTTATTGAGGAGAAGGAAACAGTCATAAATTGAGAGAGCAGGGACAAAGCAGGAAGAGAGACAGAGAGACAGCTGCAGCTCTGATTTTCCACTAGCCCAGCTTTTCCCTAGCTGGGTAAGTGGTGAAAAGGGGCTCAAAATGGGGTCCAGGGCATCCACAGAGTTCTCTGGCATTCTTACTTAGCCAGAATCTGGGCTAGCTGGCTTGCCCTGACCAGCTAGGTTCTCTGTACATAAGTTTCAGGTGAGGTTGGCTACCTAGACACCCATGCTCTGAGACTACTACAGGTGAGTTCTAAGCACACAGACACACACAGACAGACACACACACACACACATTACTGTCAGATCTGATAGTACAGCATATGGTGAAGACTAGGGATTTCTGTGGTCTGTGGGCATGAGATCTGCTGCCTTACAATCACTACAAGCCAGATTTGAACCTGTCATCAATGAACACAGTGTAGGAGGTTTTTGAATTCTGGTCTCTTTCCAACTCACCTATTTCTCTTTTGCCTTCTCTGTCTCTATCTCTCACATGCTCTCACACACTCTGTCTTCACTCATTAATATCGTACTTATATACGTATTTTACTGACAGGCCCAGATATACAAAGAGAGTTACCAGAGCACTGCTGAGCTCTGGCTTGTTGTGTTGGTGATTTCACCTAGGCTACTGGAGCCTCAGTTTGTAAGTCTTTCTGACACAAGCCATATTCTGTCTCCTCATATCCATGGTTGTATCTCTCAGGCTTTAGAATAAAGATATACTTCCATATACATATATATACATATATAAATATACATATATAAATATACATATATATGTCATTATTGGAATTGTCAACCTATGTAATTGAACTTAATCATAATTAACACATTTATAACAGCTTCCTTTTTCATTAATAATTGGCCACATAGCTTGAGCAGGATTCAATACAATTATAAATAATAGAACCTTCCAGTAGCATTTCTAAAAGCATTTCTATCAGCATCCTTATTGTAATTATCATAGTACAGAACCTGCCTCCTTTATCTAGTGTATGCTTCAGTACATATGAGTTTCTTTTCATTCTCCTGAAATCTTAATTTCCCTGGACTCTGAAGTGTCTCGGAATTTTTGAAGCAGCCCTCTGTTTCTCAGCAGATGGTTTCTATTTTCTGTTGTAAGCAGGTCTTCTTCTGCTTTTTGTTTTTATTTTTCATTTTTTTCAAATCCTCCTAGATCATCCCCATTTATTTGCATATTTATTTATTTATTTAGTCCTATATTACATGAGGGGTCATTTCTTCTGCTTGATAGATTTTTCTCTTATAATTGAAGGGGAGTTTACACTCACAATACATTTCCTGTCGTAAATACTACACACAAATGGTGAAGGATGGGGTGGTCTGGGGTCTGTGGACGTGAGACTGCTGCCTTACAATCTCTACAACCAAGGTTTGAACCTGTCATGTATGAAGTGTGGGAGGTTTTTGACTTCTGGTCTCTTTCCCACTCTTCTATTTCTCTTCTTGCGTTCTCTGTCTCTGACTCTCACAGGCTCTCACTCACTCTGTCTGCACTTATTAATATTTTACTTATATACTTATTTTACTGACAGGCCCAGATATACAAAGAGAGTCACCAGGGCACTGCTGAGCTCGAGATTATTTTGTTGGCGATTTCACCTAGGTTTCTGTAGCATCAGCTTTGTAAGTCTCTTTGGCACAAGCCATACTCTGTCTCCTCATAGCCATGCCAGTATCCCTCGGAGTCTATAATAAAGAAACAATTACATATATGTACATATATATACATATATATATATATATGTCATTTTTAGAATTGTTGACCTTTTTATTTGATCTTAATGAAGAATCACCACATTTATAACAGCCTCCTTATTCATAAATAATTGGTCACATAGTTGGAGCAGGATTCACTACAATTATAAATTATAATCCTTCCAGGAGCATTTCCAATAGCCTTTCTATCAGTATCCTCATTGTAATTATCATAGCACAGAACTTGCCTACATTTTCTAGTGTAAGCTTCAATACGTATGTCTTTCTTTTCATTCTGGGAATTCTTAATTTGCCTGGACCCTGAAGTGTCAGGGAAGTTTTGAAGCAGCCCTCTGTTTCTCAGCAGACATTTTCTATATTTCTGCTGTAATCAGGTCTTCCTGTGGTTTTTGTTTTTATTTTTTTCAAATCCTCCTAGATCATCCCCATTTATTTGCATATTTATTTATTTACTTAGTCCCATATCACATGAGGGGTCATTTCTTCTGCCTGATAGATTTTCTCTTATAATTGAAGGGACCTTCGGACACACAATACATTTCCTTTTGCAGATACTACACACTACTACAACTATTAATGCACTGTTTTTGACAGTGACATCCAATGCACAATGGATTAGTATTGCATGGCTCTAAAGAATGTTCACTATTTAACCTACAATGTTTTTAACCTCACAAATATTTATTATGTTCTTTCTTGGGGGATGAATTCTTTACAGTCAACAGTTACAGGTAATAGTGGGTACGGGGGTAATATTTACCACTTTCCCTGTATTTCTGTACATCATTTGTAACTTTCTTATTGAGGAGAAGGAAACAGTCATACATTGATAGAGCAGTGTCCAAACAGGAAGAGAGACAGACAGACAGCTGCAGTTCTCATTTGACACTAGCCCATCTTTTCCCTAGCTGGGTAAGTGGTGAGCAGGGGCTCAAAACGGGGTCCTCGGCTTCCCCATAGTTCCCTGTCAGCTCCACCAGCTGTGCCTCCAACCCATGCTCCCTTCATTGTCCATGTAACTATCGATCTGCTCTAGGCACTTCTCACCTTCAAATGCCAGAAACATAACACTTCTCCCCACCACCCATGAAACTTTGACCTTTTACTTGAGTGTTCTTTTCCTGATACAGTTTCTCTCCAGGTTTTAGGAATCAATTGTCTGACCTTCATATCGCATCCATTGTAGAAAATGACTACATCAGTGTCTTGTTTTTATCTCTCTCTCTCTCTTTATATATATATATATATATATATATTACATGTAGAGGTTTGAAAATATATTTAGCTAGAGACCTGCACAGCTCTGGATTAGGGTAGTAATGCAGATACACCTGGCCCTTCTGAGCCAATGTCATGAGAGACATCTCACAGAGCCATTCGTTTACCTCCTGTCACTCTACAAATCTCTCTCAGCGCAAACTACCGCTGCCAAATCATCTACTTTCCTCTTGCTCTTTTTGTCCACTGAGTCCTATCCCAAAACTGTAAATCAAAGAAGAAATAGACATAGTGCAGTTCCCTGCACACAGGACAGTCTGAGGCTGGACCAGGGAGATGCAATATGCCAGCCTGCATCTTGGCTGGTGCATCACTAAAACTACTTCCAATTTGGAGAGGAAAGGGAAGTTTTGGAGAGTGGGCTGCAGACCAAGAGTTGCTTCTCAGAGTGCGGTAAGACCTAGATGTTCTAAGTGTAACCTTTCCTCACAAACATAAAATAACAATGCCACTTGTAAGAAGTATGCATGGGCATGGAGGGTTTGTCTTCAGTGGTCTGGCACTGATCAACACAGGGCCAGAATTTCTGTCCTTTTCAGTCACTGTCATTCTGTCTCTCTGAATGTCTGTACGTGCTTTATTCACTGGGCCCTTACTGGAAGCAGTGCATGCATCGTGAACTCAGTCTTCCTGGAGTTGAAATTTTGGTTTCTTTGCCCTTTGGATTATTTAATCTTGTGCATATGGCATAGTACAGAGGGGAACAGAGGAAACAGCGTTCCTGCTGCAGGTAACAGGCATATGTCCATCTCCAGCTGCAGCTGTCCATGCCCTCTGTGCTTGAGTCCCATTCTCCAGGGCCCTGTGGCTGACACTCAGCCTAAATGCAGCCATCCTCAATTTCCTGCACGGCATCCTTGTCCTTATTCCATGAGAGCCCAGGTCAAGAGAAGTGAAACTCTACCACCCTGGCACACACATTGTGCTTTCCCTCTATTGGGCCGAATGTAAAGGATCTGTGGTACTGATGGCCACACCAGTGTCCAGATTTTCCATGCAAAATGGAAGCTTCCAGGGTTCAGAAAGAGGGTGTTTTGTTGGCTGTGAAATGTCTTTTCCAAGTGCCTCCTGGGGTTTCAAATCCTTTTGAAACCTGAATTTCTTATATGTAGGGAATATTCTTACCTCTGGCCCGAAGGCCCTCCCAACTAGGAGCACAGGTATCCCAGGGTCAGGAGGTCTGCCAGCCTACTAGCTCCTGGAGGGATTCCTGAGTATGGCCTCCGGCCCCAAGTGGTAACAGGAGTTTCCAATTGCCTTTATTAGCAGCAGCCAGGCCCGAAGGTTAGTGGCGGGGCTGTGATCTCCACTGGAAGCTCCTAATTCAGCCATTGGAGGCATCCATCTTCCTTTTATTCCTCCATAGCAAGGGCCCTGGGAGTTTGTGCTTCCTGCAAACAGAGGGACTTTGTATGGGACACTCATGCCTGCCTACTTCTGGGAATCTCTACGAGTGTGATGTGTGGACACCAGGACACCATGATCAGGGATGTGAGGCCACAGGAGCAATTGCCTTAGCCAGACCCAAAGGGTAGGTGTAAGGGTCCGGGTTCATACACTATTGTTTGTTCGAACACAGTTCCCATCTATGTTGAAACACAGCTCTTTCTGGTTACTTTCTGTGCTTGTAATCTGCTGCCCTGAGCAGTGGACTGAGAGCCTGCAGGCTGAGCAGGCAGCCAAACATGACTGGACAGGCTCATGCCCCTGAATTCTGAGGGGTTCTCCAGCTTCCCCCGGATGATAGTGAGGCATGGGATTGAATAGGGAACTCAGGAGATTTAGATATGAGAGTCCCTTTGCATATGCATTCTTGCTTAGCCAGAATCTGGGCTAGCTGGCTTGCCCTGACCATCTTGGTTCTCTGTACATAAGTTGCAGGTGAGGCTGGCACCCTTGACACCCATGCTCTGAGACTACTACAGGTGAACTCTGAGCACAAACAGACACACAGTCAGACAGAGAGACAGACAGACAGACAGACACACACACACACACACACACACACACACACACACACACACACATTACTGTCAGGTCTGGTAGTACAGCATATGGTGAAGGCTGGGGCTGTCTGGGGTCTGTGGGCATGAGAGCTGCTACCTTACAATCTCTACAGGACAGGTTTGAACCTGTCATAATGAACACAGTGTAGGAGGTTTTTGAATTCTGAGACACTGAAGAGGGAGAGGTTTTTGCCCTGAGGCTTGCACTCGGAACTAGCACCTGCCCTGTGTGTGTTGCCAGACTAGGAAACATGTGGTGCCTGTCCATGTGGAGAGTCTCCTGGATGAGTTCCTTCTCGAGCCTTTTTCGATCGGTCCCGTTGGAGCTGCATATAGCTAATGATTTTGAGATTTTACTCCTTTGGACAATTCTTTTCCTGATGCACAATTTCTCTCCAGGTTTTAGCAATCAATTGTCTGAATGTCATATCGAATCCATTGTAGAAAATGACTTGATCAGTGTCTCTCTCTCTCTCTGTGTATATATATATATGTAACATGTACAGGTCTGAAAATATTTTTACCTAGAGAACTGCACAGCTCTGGATTAGGGTAGTAAAGTGGATTCACCTGGCCCTTCTGAGCCACAGTCATGAGAGAAATCTCACAGAGCCATATCGTTTATCACTCTACAAATCTCTCTCAGCACAGACTACAGCTGCCAAATCATCTACTTCCCTCTTGCTCTTTTTGTCCACCGATTCCTATCCCAAAACTGTAAATCAAAGAATAAATAGACATAGTCCAGTTCCCTGCACACAGGACAGGCTGAGTCTGGATCAGGGAGATGCAATACGCCAGGCTGCATATTGCCTGGAACATCACTAAGACTACTTCCAATTTGGAGAGGCGGGGGCAGTTTTGGAGATTGGTCAGTCGGCCAAGTGTTGCTTCTCAGAGTGGCTAAGACCTAGATGTTCTAAGTGTTACCTTTCCTCAAAAACATAAAATAGCAATGCCACTTGTAAGAAGTATGCATGGGCATGGAGGGTTTGTCTTCAGTGCTCTGGCACTGATCAACACTGGGCCAGAATTTCAGTCATTTTATGTCTCTGTCATTCTGTCTCTCTGACTGTCTCTATGTGCCTTCTTCCCTGGGCCCTTACTGGAAGTCAGTGCATGCATCATGAACTCAGTCATCCTGGTGGTGAAATTTTCCTGTCTTTGCCCTTTGGGTTATTTAGTCTCCTGCACATGGTGTAGTACAGAGGGGAACTGCAGAGACAGCGTTGCTGCTGCAGGTTCCAGGCATATGTCCATCTGCAGCTGCAGCTGTCCAGGCCCTCTGTACTTGACTCCCATTCTCCAGCGCCCAGAGGCTGACACTCAGCCTAAATGCAGCCCTCCTCACCTTCCTGAACAGAGTCCTTGTCCTTATTCCATGAGAGCCAAGGTCAAGTAAAACTCTATCCCCCTGTCACACACATTGTGCTTTCCCTCTATTAAGCCGAATGTAAAGGATCTGTGGTACTGATGTCCACACCAGTTTCCAGATTTTCCACGAAAAAGGGACGCTTCCAGTGTTCTGAAAGAGGGTGTTTTGATGGCTGTGAAATGTCTTTTCCAAGTGCCGCATGGGGTTTTCAAATCCTTTTGAAACTGAAGTTCTTTCTTGTATCTATGGAATATTCTCACCTCTGGCCAGAAGGGCCGCCCAACTCAGAGCACAGCTATCCCGGGGTCAGGAGGTCTACCAGCCTGCTAGCTCCTGGAGGGATTCCTGAGTATGTCCTCAGGTCCCAAGTGGTAACAATGTTTCCAATTGCCTTTATTAGCAGCAGCAGGCCCTCCGGTGAAGTGTGGGGCTGTGATCTCCACTGGAAGCACTGTATTCAGCCAATGGAGGCATCCATCTTTCTTTTGTGTGTCCATAGCAAGGGCCCTGGGAGTTTGTGCTTCCTGTAAGCAGAGCGACTTTGTATGGGACACTCGTGCATGCATACTTCTGGTAATCTCTCTGAGTGTGATGTGTGGACACCAGGACACCATGATCAGGGATTTTGAGGCCACAGGAGCAATTGCCTTACCCGGAACCAATGTGTAGGTGTAAGGGACCGGGTTCATCCACTATTGTTTGTTCGAACACAGTTCCCATCTATGTTGAAACACAGCTATTTCTGGGTACTGTCTGTGTTTGTAATCTGCTGCCCTGATCACTGGACTGAGAGCCTGGAGAATGAGTAGGCAGTCAAACGTGACTGGACAGGCTCATGCCCCTGAATTATGAGGGGTTCCCCAGCTTCCCCCATTGGCAGTGTTTAGATGATAGATAATGAGGCATGGGATTGAATAGGGAACTCAGCAGATTTAGACATGAGAGTCCCTTTGCATATGCATTCTTGCTTAGCCAGAATCTGGGCTAGCTGGCTTTCCCCAACCAGCTAGGTTCTCTGTACATAAGTTGCAGGTGAGGCTGGCTGCCTTTCCACCCATGCTCTAGACTACTATAGGTGAGTTCTGAGCACACACAGACACACACAGACAGACAGGCACACACACACACACACATACACATTACTGTCAAGTCTGGTTGTACAACATATGGTGAAGGCTGGGGCTGTCTTGAGTCTGTGGGCATGAGAGTTGCTGCCTTACAATCTCTACAAGCTAGGTTTGAACCTGTCATCAATGAACACAGTGTAGGAGGTTTTGAATTCTGGTCTCTTTCCAACTCATCTATTTATCTTCTCGCCTTCTCTGTCTCTAACTCACACATGCTCTCACACAGTCTGTCTTCAATCATTAATATTTTACTTATATACTTATTTTACTGACAGGCCCTGATATACAAAGAGAGTTACCAGAGCACTGCTGAGCTCTGGCTTGTTGTATTGGCGATTTCACCTAGGCTACTGGAGCCTCAGTTTGTAAGTCTTTCTGACACAAGCCATATTCTGTCTCATTTCCATGCCAGTATCACTCAGAGTTCGTAATAAAGTGATTTTTTTTGTAAAACACTTGGTACATTCTGATTTACAGCTCAATATTGACACCATTACAGCTCTCTTTGGCCCTTGGTCACTTTTCTTCTTTTCAGATGTAAAAACACTGAAGAGGGAGAGGTTTTTGCCCTGAGGCTTGCACTGGGAACTACCAGATGGACTGTGTTTGTTGCCAGACTTGGAAACTTGTGGTGCCTGTCCATGTGGAGAGTCTCCTTGATGAATTCCTTCTCAAGCCTTTTTCGCTCTGTCCCGTTGGAGCTGCATATAGCTAATGATTTTGAGATTTTACTCCTTTGGAAAATGAATACATCAGTGTCTCTCTCTCTCTCTCTCTCTCTCTCTCTCTATATATATATATATATATATATATATATGTAACATGTAGAGATCTGAAAATATTTTTTAGCTAGAGACCTGCACAGCTCTGGATAAGGGTAGTAATGAGGATACGCCTGGCCCTTCTGAGCCACCGTCATGAGAGACATCTCACAGAGCCATTCGTATACCTCTTATCAATCTACAAATCTCTCTCAGCACAAACTACCGCTGCGAAATCATCTACTTCCCTCTTGCTCTTTTTGTCCACCGAGTCCTATCCCAAAACTGTAAATCAAAGAAGAAATAGACATAGTGCAGTTCCCTGTACACAGGACAGTCTGATGCTGAACCTGGGAGATGCAATAAGCCAGCCTGCATCTTGGCTGGAGCATCACTAAGTCTACTTCCAAATTGGAGAGGCGAGGGAAGTTTTGGAGAGTGGGCTGCAGGCCAAGTGTTGCTTCTCAGAGTGGGCTAAGACCTAGATGTTCTAAGTGTAACCTTTCCTCACAAACATAAAATAACAATGCCACTTGTTAGAAGTATGCATGGGCATGGAGGGTTTGTCTTCAGTGCTCTGGCACTGATCATCACAGGGCCAGAATTTCAGTCCTTTTCTGTCTCTGTCATCCTGTCTCTCTGACTGTCTCTATGTGCCTTCTTCGCTGGTCCCTTATTGTAAGTCAGTGCATGCATCGTGATCTTGGACTTCCTGGTGTTGAAATTTTCCTTTCTTTGCCCTTTGGATTATTTAGTCTCCTGCATATGGCATAATACATTGGGTAACTGAGGAGACTGCGATCCTGCTGCAGGTAACAGGCATATGTCCATCTCCAGCTGCAGCTGTCCGTGCCCTCTGTGCTTGATTCCCATTCTCCAGGGCCCTGAGGCTGACACTCAGCCTAAATGCAGCCCTCCTCAATTTCCTGCACTGCATCCTTGTCCTTATTCCATGAGAGCCCAGGTCAAGAAAAGTGAAACTCTATCCCCCTGGCACACACATTGTGCTTTCAGTCTATTGGGCCAAATGTAGAGGATCTGTGGTACTGATGACCACACCAGAGTCCAGATTTTCCATGCAAAATGGAAGCTTCCAGGGTTCAGAAAGAGGGTTTTTTGATGGCTGTGAAATGTATTTTCCAAGTGCCTCATGGGGTTTCAAATCCTTTGAAACCTGAAATTCTTTCTTGTATCTAGGGAATATTCTCACCTCTGGCCAGAATGCCCTCCCAACTAGGAGCACAGCTATCCTGGGGTCAGGAGGTCTGCCAGCCTGCTAACTCCTGGAGGGATTCCTGAGAATGTCCTCAGGTCCCAAGAGGTAACAGGTGTTTCCATTTGCCTGTAGTATCATCAGCCAGGCTCTCAGGTGAGGGGCGGCACTGTGATCTCTACTGGAAGCTCCTTATTCAGCCAATGGAGGCATCCATCTTCCTTTTGTCTCTCCATAGCAAGGGCCCAGGAGTTTGTGCTTTCTGCAAGCAGAGCGACTTTGTATGGGACACTCATGGATGCCAACTTCTGGGAATCTCTCTGAGTGTGATGTGTGGACACCAGGACACCATGATAAGGTATTGTGAGGCCACAGGAGCATTTGCCTTAGCAGCACCAAAAGGGGAGGTGTAAGGGGCAGGGTTCATCCTCTATTTTTTGGTCAAACACAGTTCCCATGCATGTTGAGACATAGCTCTTTCTGGGTTCTTTCTGGGCTTGTAATCTGCTGTCCACTTAGAAGTGGACTGGGAGCTTGGAGGCTGAGTATGCAGCCAAATGTGACTGGACAGGGTCCTGCCCCTGAATTCTGAGGGGTGCCCCAGCTTCCTCCGTTGGCAGTGTTTGGATGATAGTGAGGCATGAGATTGAATTGGGAACTCAGGAGAGCGAGACATGAGAATCCCTTTGTATATGGATTCTCGCTTAGCCAGAATCTGGGCTACCTGGATTTCCCTAAACAGCTATGTTCTCTGTACATAAGTTGCTGGTGAGGCTGGCTGCCTTGCCACCCATGCTCTAGACTAATATAGGTGAGTTATGAGCACACACAGACACACACAGACAGACAGACAGTCAGACAGACACACACACACACACATTACTGACAGGTCTGGTAGTACAGCATATGGTGAAGGCTGGGGCTGTCTGGGTCTGTGGGCATGAGACTTGCTGCATTACAATCTCTACAAGCCAGGTTAGAACTTGCCATCAATGAACACAGTGTTGGAGGTTTTTGAATTCTGGTCACTTTCCAAATCATCTATTTCTCTTCTTGCCTTCTCTGTCTCTCTCACATGCTCTCACACACTCTGTCTTCAGTCATTAATATTTTACTTATATACTTATTTTACTGACAGTCCCTGATATACAAAGAGAGTTACCAGAGCACTGCTGAGCTCTGACTTGTTGTATTGGCGATTTCACCTAGGCTACTGGAGCCTCAGTTTGTAAGTATTTCTAACACAAGCCATATTCTGTCTCCTCATTACCATGCTAGTATCACTCAGAGTTTATAATAAAGTAGTTTTTTTCAAATACTTGGTACATTCTGATTTACAGCTCAATATTGACACACAAAACATTTGGTACATTCTGATTTACAGCTCAATATTGACACCATTACAGCTCTCTTTGGCCCTTGGTCACATTTCTACTTTTCAGATGTAAAAACACTGAAGAGGGAGAGGTTTTTGCCCTGAGGCTTGCACTGGGAACTACCAGATGGACTGTGTCTGTTGCCAGACTAGGAAACTTGTGGTGCCTGGGCATGTGGAGAGTCTCCTTGATGAGTTCCTTCTCAAGCCTTTTTCGCTCTATCCCGTTGGAGCTGCATATAGCTAATGATTTTGAGATTTTACTCCTTTGGAAAATTCTTTTCCCGATGCACAGTTTCTCTCCAGGTTTTAGCAATCAATTGTCTGAATGTCATATCAAATCCATTGTAGAAAATGACTACATCAGTGTTTCTCTCTCTCCCTCTCTCCCTCTCTCTCTCTCTCTCTCTCTCTCTCTATATATATATATATATATATATATATATATATATATATATATATATATATGTAACATGTAGATATCTGAAAATATTTTTTAGCTAGAGACCATAACAGCTCTGGATTAGGGTAGTAATGAGGATACACCTGGCCCTTCTGAGCCACAGTCATGAGAGACATCTCACAGAGCCATTCGTATACCACTTATCACTCTACAAATCACTCTCAGCACAAACTACAGCTGCCAAATCATCTATTTCCCTCTTGCTCTTTTTGTCCACCGAATCCTATCCCAAAATTGTAAATCAAAGAAGAAATAGACATAGTGCAGTTCCCTGCACACAGGACAGTCTGATGCTGGACCAGGGAGATGCAATAAGCCAGCTTGCATCTTGGCTAGAGCATCACTATGACTACTTCCAAATTGGAGAGGAAAGGGCAGTTTTGGAGAGTGGGCTGCAGGCCAAGTGTTGCTTCTCAGAGTGGGCTAAGACCTAGATGTTCTAAGTGTAACCTTTCCTCACAAACATAAAATAACAATGCCACTTGTTAGAAGTATGCATGGTCATGGAGGATTTGTGTTCAGTGCTCTGGCACGGATCAACACAGGGCCAGAATTTCAGTCCTGTTCTGTCTCTGTCATCCTGTCTCTCTGACTGTCTATACATGCCTTCTTCACTGGGCCCTTATGGAAGTCAGTGCATGCATTATGAACTCGGACTTCCTGGTGTTGAAATTTTCCTTTCTTTGCTCTTTGGATTATTCAGTCTCCAGCATATGGTGTAGTACATTGGGGAACTGAGGAGACTGCGATCCTGCTACAGGTAACAGGCATATGTCCATCTCCAGCTGCAGCTGTCCAGGCCCTCTGTGCTTGACTCCCATTCTCCAGGGCCCTGAGGCTGACACTCAGCCTAAATGCAGCCCTCCTCAATATCCTGCACCGCATCCTTGTCCTTATTCCATGAGAGCCCAGGTCAAGAGAAGTGAAACTCTATCCCACTGGCATACACATTTTGCTTTTCCTCTATTGGGCTGAATGTAAAGGATCTGTGGTACTGATGGCTACACCAGTGTCCAGATTTTCCACACAAAACGGAAGCTTCCAGGGTTCAGAAAGAGGGTTTTTTGATGGCTGTGAAATGTCTTTTCCAAGTGCCTCATGGGGTTTCAAATCCTTTTGAAATCTGAATTTCTTTCTTGTATCTAGGGAATATTCTCACCTCTGGCCAGAATGCCCTCCCAACTAGGAGCACAGCTATCCTGAGGTCAGGACGTCTGCCAGCCTGCTAGCTCCTGGAGGGATTCCTGAGTATGTCCTCAGGTCCCAAGTGGTAACAGGTGTTTCCAATTGCCTGTATTAGCAGCAGCCAGGCTGTCAGGTGAGGGGCGGAGCTGTGATCTCCACTGGAAACTCATAATTCATCCAATGGAGGCATCCATCTTCTTTTTGTCTCTCCGTAGCAAGGGCCCGGGGAGTTTGTGCTTCCTGCAAGCAGAGCGACTTTGTATGGGACACTCATGCATGCCTACTTCTGGGAATCTCTCTGAGTGTGATGTTTGGACACCAGGACACCGTGATCAGGGATTGTGAGGCGACAGGAGCAATTGCCTTAGCTGGACCCAAAGGGTAGGTATAAGGGGACATGTTCATCCACTATTGTTTGGTCAAACACTGTTCCCATCTATGTTGAAGCACAACTCTTTCTGGGTTCATTCTGGGCTTGTAATCTGCTGCCCTGAGCAGTGGACTGAGAGTCTGGAGGCTGAGTAGGCGGCCAAATGTGACCGGACAGGCTCCTGCCCCTGAATTCTAAGGCGTGCCCCAGCTTACCCTGTTGACAGTGTTTGGATGATAGTGAGGCATGACATTGAATCGGGAACTCAGGAGAGGGAGACATGAGAGTCCCTTTTCATGTGCCTTCTTGCTTATCCAGAATCTGGGCTAGCTGGCTTGCCTGACCAGCTAGGTTCTCTATACATAAGTTGCAGGTGAGGCTGGCTACCTTCCCACCCATGCTCTGAGACTACTATAGCTGAGCTCTGATAACACACAGACACAGACAGACAGACAGACAGACAGACACACACATTACTGTCAGGTCTGATAGTACAGACAGACACACACACACACACACACACACATTACTGTGAGGTCTGGTAGTACAGAATATGGTGAAGGCTGGGGCTGTGTGGGGTCTGTGGGCATGAGAGCTGCTGCCTTACAATCTCTACAAGCCAGCTTTGAACCTGTCATCAATGAACACAGTATAGGAGGTTTTTGAATTCTGATCTATTTCCAGCAGAAGTGGCTGGTGAGCGGGCCTTCCAGAGGCTGCCAATGAGCGTGCTGCAGGGCCTTGTGGGCGGTGCTCAAGGTTGCTGGCCAATCACTGACTAGGGGCCTTGACACTCCTGGTCGTGTCCTAGCACACTGGCCAATGATATTGCTGGCAGGGGTTCTGGGCGTGGCCTAGGCCTCTGGCATATCAGAGCATGGCTGGTGCCCTGCCTGCAGGCCTTCTGCAGGAAGCCCAACAATCGGAGCTCAGAGCTGGCCTTAAAAGGCTGTTCGTGCTTCCAGAAAGTGCGAAGCAGGGTTCACCCAGGGCCCTGCCTTGCAGAAGCTGTCCAGTGTGCATGTGTATAACTCCGTTTGTGCCTATGCCTCTGTGGATGTGTGCGTGTAACTGTGAGAGTGTGTGTTTGTGTGTGTTTGTTTGTGTGTGTGTGAGTGAGGGAGAGAGAGAGAGAACAACAGAATCACTGTGGCACAGGTGATTTTGTGCAAAACACTTGGCACATTCTGATTTACAGCTCAATATTGACACCATTGTAGCTCTCCTTGGCCCTTGGTCACTTTTCTTCTTTTCAGATGTAAAGACATTGAATAGGGAGAGGTTTTTGCCCTGAGGCTTGCACTGTGAACTAGCAGCTGCCCTGTGTGTGTTGCCAAACTAGGAAACTTGTGGTGCGTGTCCATGTGGAGCGTCTCCTTGATGAGTTCCTTCTCGAGCCTTTTTAGCTAGTTCCCGTTGGATCTGCATATAGCTAATGATTTGGAGATTTTACTCCTTTGGACAATTCTTTTCCTGATGCACAATTTCTCTCCAGGTTTTAGCAATCAATTGTCTGAATGTCATATTGCATCCATTGTAGAAAACGACTACATCAGTGTCTTGCTCTCTCTCTCTCTCTCTCTCTATATATATATATATATACACAGACAGACAGACACACACACACACACACACACACACACATTACTGTCAGGTCTGGTAGTACAGAATATGGTGAAGGCTGGGGCTGTCTGGGGTCTGTGCGCATGAGAGCTGCTGCCTTACAATCTCTACAAGCCAGCTTTAAACTTGTCATCAATGAACACAATGTAGGAGGTTTTTGAATTCTGGTGTCTTTCCAAATCATCTATTTCTCTTCTTGCCTTCTCTGTCTCTAACTCTCACATGCTCTCACACACTCTGTCTTCAATCATTAATATTTTTCTTATATACTTATTTTACTGACTTCTGGATGAAGTCCGCCGTGGCACCCCCGGACCCTGGACACTGATGGGGGGAGAAGGAAAGGGGGGCAGGGGTGGGGGTTTGGTTTATACAAAAGAAGTTGTATAACCTTTGGTTATACAAAAGACCTTAACTTTTTCCCCTGAGGCCTCAAAGTGCCAGCCAGATTCATTCCACAATAGGCCACAAACCAGAGCTGAGTAGTGCTCTGGTTGGTCTCTGTATGTAGATTTCTCTCTCTCTCTCTCTCTCTCAATCTCTCTCTGTCACCAGATGGTGGTTGGGGGGGATATGGTTTCCAGTCATTGAACCTGAAACTTTTGAAACCTCTGGCATGAGAGTCTCTTTCTATAACCATTATGCTATTTATCCCCACCCAGGCCCTGTAGCTTTCTCCTTTCTCACAAATACATAATTTCTTAATGCCAGGAGCCATTTCTCTGCTTTATAGATGATAAGCTTTGAGACAATGGAACACCTCAAGACAAATGTTGTTGTTTTCGATGGGTTATGTTGTTTTTGCCGGGCTGGCTTCACGGGCAGGTAACAGACGACCAGGGACTCATAGTTGAGCTGTAGGCAGTATCTCTTTATTCATGCAGGACGCAGCACAATCTAAGACGAGCTAAGCTAAACTCAAGGTAAAGTACTCTAAAACTCACAATGCTGTCTTTATATATACTTCCCAAGTAGGGTGGAAACAGGATGTGACATAGAGAGGGTGGAGAGAAAAGTGACTGGTGAAAATCAGAGTGTGACAAAGAAGGGATCAGGGTGTGACAAGGAGGGGGGGTGGAGCAAAAACATATCATGAAACAGTGGGGATTGAACCAATGCCCTGGAGGGAGGTGCTTGTTAACAGCTGTTATGTAAATAGAATGAAGTGGTTATGTAAATAGAATAGTGTTAAGCAGGGGGGATTTAAGCCAAATGAAACAGAAGGGGTCTCATGCATACCAACAAAATGTTAATTCCCCCCTGGGCAGGCCATTTCCCCTTAGGTAAACCATTTATCAGTAATCAAGTGAGTCAACACAAGTGAGTCAACACACAGTTTGGTTACTGCCATTTGTTGCAAGGAACATTCTGCTTTGAAGTTTGCTCCCCCTTCCCCTCCTCCAGCATTCCCTCTCCTTCCCCAAAGCCTTATAATGCCTGTATTCTCAATAAAAATTTACAGCTTGATCAGAAACTTGACTTGCTGTCGTTCTTCATGTCTCTTCATGTCTCTTGTCCCTATCATTTCAGGTCTCATTGGGTTCCTAGCCCCTGTTCACTGCCCTGCTGGTCGGGGCATTCTGGCACCCGGAACGTGGGGCGAAGAAGCCTTCTGGACCTAGAAACTCCGCTGATATAGAGGGTAGGCCTACCCGAATTCACTGAGTCACCGTGGCCCGAGGGGGGTAACACAAAGACACGCAGAGATCTCCATGGAAATATCCGACCGTGAGACGCATCTGGAGGAGAGTGTCACAGCGGCTGAGGTAAGCAATACCATGTGACATGAATTCAGCAAACTATTTATTCATTAAAGGACTCAAGGAGTCACTCAAGACACGAAGAAATAGGGTTAAAAAAAGAATTAATGTTATTCTTGTCAATGCTGTCTCAGCTCTTGTTGTTTTATGGAAAAAACAAGACCCTGATGGGGGGGGAGAAAAGGGGGGCAGGGGTGAGGGTTTGGTTTATACAAAATAAGTTGTATAATCTTTGGTTATACAAAAGACCTTCACTTTTTCCCCTGAGGCCTCAAAGTGCCAGCCAGATTCATTCCACAACAGGCCACAAACCAGAGCTGAGTAGTGCTCTAGTTGGTCTCTGTGTGTAGATTTCTCTCTCTCTCTCTATCTCTCTCTGTCACCAGTTGGTGGCTGGGGGGTATGGTGTCGAGTGATTGAACCTGAGACTTTTGAAACCTCAGGCATGAGAGTCTCTTTCTATAACCATTATGCTATTTACCCCCACCCCAGCCCTGTAGATTTCTCCTTTCTCACAAATACATAATTTATTAATTTTTATTTATAAAATGGAATAAATACAATTTCTAAAAGCATTTATTTTTGATTGATTGACTGAATTTTCTATTTTAAATATATATAAACGAGGGCAACAAAACTGAGAGGGGGAAGAAAAAAAAGGCCTCCAGGAGCAGTGGAATCCTGGTGCAGGCACCGAGCCCCAGCAATAACTTGGGAGGGGAATATGTATGTGTGTGTGTATTTTTTTTCCATTGCATACTATGTGTGCCTAACCCAGTGTGCCACGCCACCACCCAACCCCCGACTCTATCTATCTATCTATCTATCATGTATTTTCATTTGAGAGAGGGAGCTGAGGTCTCAGGTGGGATCCCCACAGACCAAGACCAGTTGCCAGAACTCAGCAATATTCTGGACTGTCCCTCCTGCCTTCCCCCCTCCTTTTTTTTTAAATCTACTCTTCAATATAAGAATCAGATACATTGTAAGGGGTTCAGCATAAACTGTAACTTTTCCTTTAAAAGAAAGAAATCCAATAAACCATAGGGAACTCCAAAGGTGTCCTTCCCACACCCCTCTTCTCTCTCTTTCTCTCTCTCTCTCTCTCAATAGAGGGACTAACTACCTCGACCCCCCCAACACTTACTGTTCCCTCTCCCCCAAACACACTTAAGGGGTCGGGATGTACAGTTTTCTAAATACACCTCCACCTAGTTCAGAAAGAAAGATTGGGGGGCTGGGTGTCGGTGCACCCGGTTAAGCACAGAGAGAAAAAAATGCAAGGAGCCGGGTTCCTGCCTGGGTCCTGCCACCACTGCCCACACTGCTGCTTCAGTCACTAACCTTTGCTCATGGACTCCCTCCCACCTGGCTCCCTCCCTCTCTCCTCCCCCGTTTCCCTGCCCTCCATGCACTCCCTCCCTCCGTCACTCAGTCACGCACTCAGGAATGCATGTCCGGCTTGCCCACTGGCCGTGTGTGTGTGTGTGTGTGTGTGTGTGTGTGTGTGTGTGTGTGTGTGTGCGCGCGCGCGCGCGCGCGCGCGTGCGCCCTGATCCTGCCGGGGGCCGCCGTCTCAGCGATCCTCCCGGGGTCCACGGGCGTCCGCTGCCGCCTCTGCTGCCACGGTCCTGCCAGGGTCCGCCGCCGCTGCCGCCCGCCTGCCGCCGCGTTCCTGCCAGGGTCCGCTGCCGCCGCCGCCGCCACCATCGGCGGCGGCCTTTCACTTTCTCGGCTCAAGGGGATGAGTGTAAAGTGCCCCCTGGCGGCCGCTTCTATATTGCCGCCGCCTCCTCCCGAGTTCCGGCTGCAGAGGCAGAAGGGAGAGATCTGGCTGCGCTTGGCCGGGCGAGAGTTCCAGGAGCCCGGCTGTCGAGCCGGTCTGTCGCGCCCCTGGTGGCCTGTGCGCACACCACTCTCTGGACACATGCCGTAGCTGCAGTTTACTAGGGGAGTGAGTGTTGCGGCCGGGCGACACCGCCGCGGCGCTGCCCGGGCAGGCGCGGGGGTGGGCGCCTTGATGCCACCCGGTCTGGCCGGCCGGAGCCTCTGCCCGCAGAAGTGGGTCTGGTCTGGTCTGGGCCGGGCCGGGCCGGTCCGAGCCGCCGCGCTGCCCGGGAGGCGGGTGTGGGGGGGTGGAAAAGCGCCTCGAGGCGTCGGCGCGGTGCTCGCGCCCGTCCTCCTTGACCGGCCGTGGGGTCGACCAGCAGCCCGCTCCCGACTCCAGATGGCGGTAGAGTCCGCCGTCGCAGTGCGGCCACAGGATGGATCATCGGGCTGCGGTTGTGGAAGCGGCGAGTCGACCAGCAGTCCCTTGGGACTTGGTCGCTGGCGGAGCGGCTCGCTGGTCGACCAGCAGTCCCTTGGGACTTGGTCGCTGGCGCAGCGGCTTGAGGGTCGACCGTGCGTCTGGATGAAGTCCGCCGTGGCACCCACGGACACCGTACCCCGTACCCCGGACCGCCTTCTTTGTGGAGCCGGTGGGTCGACCATCAGTCCCTTGGGACTTGGTCGCTGGCAGAGCGGCTCGCGGGTCGACCAGCACTCCCTTGGGACTTGGTCGCTGGTGGAGCGGCTCGCGGGCCGACAGTGCGTCTGGATGAAGTCCGCCGTGGCACCCCCGGATCCCGAATCTCAGACTGCCTTCGTTGTGGAGCCGGCGGGTCGACCAGCACTCCCTTGGGACTTAATCGCTGGATGAAGTCCGCCTTAGGATCCCAGGATCCTGCCACCGCGCCACCCTGCCACCCTGCCACCAGTTTCCTGTACGGCCTCCTTGTGGAGCCGGCGGGTCGACCAGCACTCCCCTGGGACTTAGTCTCTGGCAGAAGAATTTGCGAGTTGGAACGGAAGTCTGAATGATGTTGCACTCTGGCTCCTTGAATCGCCGCAGGCTTCCTGGCCTTGGTTGTGGAGCCTCAGGAATGAGGGTCTCTTAGCATAACCATTATCCTCTCTACCCCTGCTAGGCAACACTTTGTATCTTTCTGGCCAGAAATTTGCATTGTAAATGAGTGGGTGGGTTGGGTAGAGTGGAGTGGAGTGAAGTGAAGGGTGAAGGGTGGTGGTGAGCAGAGTGTTGGGGATTCCTCAGAGAAAGGGTACCTGGTAGGTACCCACCGCCCCCAATTTCCTTTCCCTCACCCCCCCGCCATTTTTTATTCACTGGATTTATATATCTATATATTTTTATATATGAGCAGAAAAGAAATGTCTGTATATAATATGTATCATGTCTGTCCAAGACCACACACACATTCCTTTAGAAAATAAAACTGGGGGAGGAGAACAACACACAATGCTTGCTTGCTTGCTTGCTGAATGTATGAATGAATAAAGCTGGGGGTTGTGTGTCACAAAGCCTTATTTCTGCTGTTGTTCATCTCAAGAGCTACTGAGGAACAGGATTCCCTGTCTTGCACCTACAGGTTTTGTGAAGGCAACAGGGACTGACTGAAGTTGTAACCTCAGAGGAGTCCAATACATGAAAGTCTTTTGCATAATCTTGGTATCACTGGGGTCCCTTTCTCTCGTGTCTGATTCTATTTTAGTATATTCATTGTCTATTACATGCCTGAGAGAGCTTAACAGATTGTGTGTGTTGGGGGTGTGGGGCGTCAGAGGAGAAGAGAAGGCTGTGCATCTCTCTCTCTCTCTCTCAAGATAAACAAATTATCTTTTAAAAATATTTTATTTATTTACTTATTTATTCCCTTTTGTTGTCTTTGGTTTATTTTCGTCGCCATTGTTGGATAGGACAGAGAGGAGGGGAAGACAGAGAGAAAGATAGACATCTGCAGACAGACCTGCTTCACTACTGCTTGCTTGTGAATCAACTAACTCCCCTGCAGGTGGGGAGCTGGGTGCTTGAACCGGGATCCTCACACCCGTGGTCCTTGCCATTTGTGCCACCTGCACACTTGACCTGCTGTGCTCACACCCGACTGACTCCCTTATTTATTTATTTATTTATTTATTAGAAAGACAGGAGGAGACAGAAAGAACCAGACATCACACTGGTACATATGTTACCGGGGGGGGGTTGAACTCGGGGGCCTCATGCTCTATCCATCAGGCCACCTCCCGGATCACTAAATTATCTTTACGTCTTGGATAGGGATAGCCAGAAATTGAGAGGGAAGGGGTGGGGGTAGTGGGGGAGAGAAAGAGAGACACCTGCAGCCTTGCTTCACTACTTGTGAAAGAAGAGGAAAGAATACAGAAAGCAGGGTGTGTCCTTCTCCTCCTCCCCCTCCTCCTCCTCCTTTCCTCCTCCCTCCCTCCTTCTCCTTCTCCTTCTCTTTCTCCTTCTCCTTCTCCCAACAGCACTGCTCAGCTGTGGCTTATGGTGGTGTGGGGGCTGGAACCTGGGAGCTTGGAGTCTCAGTGCTTGAGTCTGTTTGCATAAACATTATGCTCTTTCACTCACCCTTCTTTCCTTGCTTGCTTGCTTGCTCTTTTAATTTTTCCTTCTCCTCCCTCTACAAACACCCACCCCCCCACTAATTTCATGCTGGACTAGTTTTGCCTCAGGAAAACAGTTCGAGCTACCTCAAACTTGAAAACAACAACAAAACAAACAAACAAACAAAAAACCAAAAAACAAAAAAGAAAGAAAGAAAAGAAAAAAGAAAGCACATTTCATTCCCCCCCTCCCCCCTCTCTCTGCAGCTTGGAAACAACAACAACAACAACAACAACAGTTGAGTGTTGAGGGAAGATAAAAAAGACCATCCCACCCCAAAGCTGGGACTATCTGCATCTGAATGAAGCCTTTGAAAGGATGGTCCACACTGGAGAGATCCAGTTCATTCATTCATTCATTCATTCATTCATTCTCCTTACAAAAACACTATCTGTTTCTAGAAAGGACACACCTCCTGCTCTCCATCTCCCCAACTTGTGGTCAGTGGTCATTTCCCCATGAAAAATAAAATAAATGAATAAAAGAAATTTATTCTGCGGGAGAGGGGGAACCCAAGGCTACAGATGCAGGTGGAGGCTGAGGCGGAGGAGGCGGAGCCATGAACAAGCTCTTTGCTTCCAGCATTGAAATACTAATGAGAGAAAGATGTCAGTCTGTCATCTATGGCATGGAAGTAACAGACTCTGGGGTGGGGGTTGGGGTGGGGGGGAGTGTTCAGCTCTTGGGACATGATGGAAGAGGAGAACCTAGAGGGGGTTGAAGAGTTATGTAGAAAGATGAGACATGTAGCGCATGTACAAACTGTTGTATTTTTCTGTCGACTGTAAACCATTAACAACACCCCCCATGAAGGAAGGAAGGAAGGGAGGAAGGAAGGAAACAGAGAAAGAGAGAGAGAGAGAGAGAGAGAGAGAGAGAGAGAGAGAGAAAGGTCTCCTGTGAGCCTGCTGCATACCACCATGCCTTTTCTGGCTAGAGGCCCCAGATGTCCCAAGGCAAAGCACACCACTGTCAAACCAGAAAAGATAAGTGTTCCCATCTGCCTATTTCAGTGCCTCCGTTCCTATGATTGAAATGAAATATATATATATATATATATATATATATATATATATATATATATATATATATATATATATATTATATCTATTTATCTTTCTCCTCCTTCTCCTTCTCCTTCTCCTTCTCCTCCTTCTCCTTCTCCTTCTTATCCCTCCAGGGTTATTGCTGGACTCCGTGCCTGCACCATGAATCCACCGCACCCGGGGTCCATTTTTCCCCCTTTTGTTGCCCTTGTTTATCCTCCTTCTTGCCCCCCACCCCAGCACTGTTCAACTCTCCTTTATGTTGGGGGTGGGGTGGAGAATCGAACCTGGTACTTGGGAGACTCAGGCATGAGAGTCTCTGTGATAAACCTATTCCTTTGTTAATGGTGAAAAGTGTGGAAGACAGGCATATACACAACTCTCTCCTCTCTCTCTCTCTCTCTCTCACACACACACACACACACACTTTTTTGTTCTAAGTCCCATCTCTAATAAAATACTTTGGAGGGGGCAGGGAGGGAGGGAGGGAGAGAAAGAGAGATGGATGAGAGTAACCCAGAAAAATGCCATTTCTTTGCATGTGATCAGAAAAGGTTCAGACTAAAACATCATTTTACATTTAAAATGAGAACATCTAAGAGTGTACGAGACAGCAACAAAGATGAAAATAGGTGGAATTCCACAGATGTTGGTGCTTGTGTATGCTTCTGTGTGTGTGCATGTGTGTATAAAGGCCATTTACACATTGACATCCCCCCCCCAAACACAGGCATACACACACAGAAAAGGTGGAGGGATTAGGCCTCTCCTTTCTTTTCTAAGAATTCACCCCTCTCCCCTTTGGGAGGGGTATATAGTTTCCTAAATACACCTACCCCGAGCCCAGAAAAAAATTGATTTTTGAGTAATTAATTAATTGACTGCCTCACTTTAATTCATTGACTGGGCCCCCCGCCTTCCTCCTCCTCCTACTCTACCACCACCACTACCATCCCTTTTTAAATTATATATTTTCTCACTCTCTCCCTTCTTGCCTTCAGTCCCCTCACCACGTGACACATGCCCTCTGATGGAGGCATCACTAAAACTATCCATTTACATGGTGATAGGGTTCAGGACACAAAGGTTTGTCACTTTATTTTCATTTAATTTTATTTTATTTAAGATTGTACTTATTTCTGAAGCAGAAAGATACGACGGGAGGCATAGAAAGAGCCAGACATCACTCTGGTACATGTGCTGCCAGGGGTCAAACTCAGGACCTCCTCTTCGTTGAAAGTCCAATACTTTATTTATCCACCGCACAACCTTCTGGACCGCCACAATGTAACTTTTCATTTCATAGGAAGAAATCTAAGAAACCACAGTGAGAACCACTGAGGATGAAAAGAGATGGAACTGGGAGTTGGGGTGTAGCGCAGTGGGTTAAGCGCAGGTGGCGCAAAGCACAAGGACTGGCATCAGGATCCCGGTTCGAACCCCGGCTCTCCACCTGCAGGGGAGTCGCTTCACAGCAGGTGAAGCAGGTCTGCAGGTGTCTATCTTTCTCTCCTCCTCTCTGTCTTCCCCTCCTCTCTCCATTTCCCTCTGTCCTATCCAACAACGACAACAACAATAATAACAACAACAACAATAAAACAACAAGGGCAACAAAAGGGAATAAATAAATAAAATAAATATTAAAAAAAAGAAAAGAGGTGGAACTCCAAAGGCAGTGGTGTGTTGTTTTCATGTCTTTCTCACACCCTGTACTCTGTCTCTGTCTCTCTCTCTCTCTCTGGAAAGAATGGAGGGACTGGGGAGGCCCGGGTGGTAGTGCAGAGGGTTAAGTACACATGGCAGGGAGCAGACCTGCAGACCAGCTTCACTGCTTCTTCTAGCCTCCCCCCACCGCCACCGCCATGCCAGAGGCTCTCGACCTGGGATGCCCACCCTGGTCCTTTCACTTTGTACCATGTGCTCCCAAAACACAGCGCTACAGTCAAGCCCCCTCCCAACCCCCACCCCAAGGTGTCTATCTTTCTCTCCCCCTCTCTGTCTTCCCCTCCTCTCCGGATTTCTCTCTGTCCTATCCGACAACAACGACAGCAATAATAACAACGGTAATGATGAACAACCAGGGCCATACAAAGCGGGGGGGGTTCGGGGATGGCCTCTAGGAGCAGTGGATTCATACTGTAGGCACGGAACCACAGACATAAACCTGGGTGGGGGGCGGGGGGGGAGAGGAAGGAGCTTAGGTCTACTTTTCCTTTCCTAGAACACTCCCCCTGCACTGCTGTTGCTGTTGCTGTAGCTGTTGCTGTTGTTGCCATTCTAGGAGGGTGTTCACCACCTGTGAAGCGACTCCCCTGCAGGTGGGGATCCGGGGGCTCAAACCCGGATCCTTCCTCCCATCCTTGAGCTTTGCATCAAGTGCGCTTAACGTGCTGCGCTATTGCCAGACTCCCACTAATGTTATGTTTTAATTTTTACCAGAGCACTGCTCAGCTCTTGTTTTCTTTACTTTTCTCTTTCTTCTTTTTTTTTTCTTCTTTTTTTGCCTGTTTGATTGTATTATGGCTGGCACTCAGTGCCTGCTTGCACTACAAATCCACTGCTCCTGGAAGTTGTTTTTCCCATTTTTTTGCCCTTGTTGTTACAGTTGTTGTTGTTAATGTTATTCTTGTCAATGCTGTCTCAGCTCTTGTTGTTTTATGGAAAAAACAAGACCTTGATGGGGGGGGGGAAGGAAAGGGGGGACAGGGGTGGGGGTTTGGAATATACAAAAGAAGTTGTATAACCTTTGGTTATACAAAAGACCTTCACTTTTTCCCCTGAGGCCTCAAAGTGCCAGCCAGATTCATTCCACAATAGGCCACAAACCAGAGATGAGTAGTGCTCTGGTTGGTCTCTGTGTGTAGATTTCTCTCTCTCTCTCTCTCTGTCAAATTCTCTCTGTCACCAGATGGTGGTTGGGGGGGGATATGATGTCAAGTGATTGAACCTGAGACTTTTGAAACCTCAGGCATGAGAGTCTCTTTCTATAACCATTATGCTATTTACCCCCACCACGGCCATGTAGATTTCTCCTTTTTCGGTGGTGCCACACCCAGTTAAGCACTCATGTTACAAAGCTGGAGGACTGGGCTTCAAGACCCTGGTCCACACCTGCGGGGGGAAATCTTTACAAGTGGTGCAGACATGCTGCAGGTGTCTCTCTCTGTGTCTCAAACTCTCTATCCCTCCCTTCCCTCTCAATTCCTGTCTATTTATTCCAATAAATAATCAAGAAAATAGAAAGTCAAAAAAGAAAAAGGAAAAGGAAATATTCCACTACTTCCAATGGGCTACTCAGGACAATGCTTTCCTTGTTAAGATCCTCACAGCATTCCATATGCAGAAAGGCAAAGACGCCATGTATTTTTTAACCCAGTTTTTATATTTATTTACTTATTTAGGTGCTTATTCATTTTTGTCATTGATGAATTGTTTTACATTTGACATTGACTACGGATCTGACACCAGCGGTCTCCAGTACCCCTAGATGGTACTCTGCCTCTACAAAACCGATCCATTGACCTGTCCATCCATCCATCCATCCACCCATACATCTATCCCTCCATCCATCCATCCATCCATCCACCAGTCAACCAAGCTAAGTACAAAAGGAGATCTCTCCTTGAATGGTGAGGAGAAACAACGATGCATAGGTAGGTTGCAAAGGCCCAGTTTGGCTGAATAGGGCAGAGGGGCTGAACCACTGAATGTGTTGGGGCGTGTGGGTTTGGGTGGGGTGAGCCGGAGACCCTGTGAGCTGGGTCACATTAGGGGCAGGCAGGGGGTGGAAGGGGTTGCGAACAGCTGTCACTGGAGAACCATCACAAGTGCTGGAGCTGGTGAACAGGGCACCTGGGAGAGAGGACAGACAAAGGAGAGAAGCAAAGTGCGGAGGAGAGGAGAGGGGAGAGGATGGTGAGTAAAAGGAGAGGACAGGAGAGGACAGGATTGGAGGGGACCTGAGAAACCTACCTGGACAAAGGCAGCATACAGACATCCAGGAAGGCAGGCAGGCATGCAGGCAGCTGTGGCCTGGGCTCCCTGGATCCCGGGCGCACCTCCACCTGTCTTCTCTTGGCTGCCAGCTCTGAGGTCCCTCGTCGGTCAGCACTGTCTTCCCATCCTTCCGTCCCTCTGTGCCAGGGCCCAGGCATCTGGGCGCTGTTGCCTGACCTAGAGTCAGGGCAGTTAGGCTGCCCAGTGCCAGTGTGGCCATCACAGATTGCCAGGGGCTAGGACATCACAGAGGGCTCCTGTGGTTGCTAGGCCACAGGGACCCCGCCCATGCAGTTGACCAGCAGCCATGACCCCCACGCTGAACTTGACCAGAGGGGTGGTGGTCAGCCACCAGAGCCAGAGCCCCAGGCCAAAGCAGGTGCTGGTCGGCCTGGCCAAGGGGCTATGGGCAGATTGGTGTGTGTCTGGGCATGGGGCTGGCATCTGACAGTCCAGGGCGGGGGACCAAGGTCCGCCAGGCCGCTGTCCCACCATGTGCACTGACACACAGTCTTGCTGACTGACTGACAGTCCCCGCCCCAGAGACACCCACACCAAGTCCCTGGGTGCCCTGAGCTGCCCCTTAGGATTGGTGGGTGCCTGCCTGGACACATGCCTCCGTAATGGAGGCCTCTATTAATCCCGTTGCCTACTGACAGCTGCCCTCCTGCCCCTCCTCCTCCTCCTCCGCCTCCTCCTCCTCCTCTTATTCCTGCTCTTCCTCCTCCACCTCTTCCTCCTCCTCCTCCTCCAACCCCTCCTCCTCTTCCTCATCCTCAGAGGGACTCACTCAGGGCCCTTGGCCTAGTCAAGCCAGGGCTGCTGCTCTGGCTGCTGCAGCTTCTATCCAGTGGGTGGGTGCAGGAATCTGATCCTGTCAGTCCCTGATTCCTGGGACCTTCCATGCCTCCAGGTACCCCCACTCTCTAGTCCAGACCCCTCCTAAAGGATGCCCCCTTTCCCCTTGCCCTCTGTCCCCCAGCTCCCAAACTAACATCTACTGTGTGCCTCCCTGCACTACTTTACTGCCACCCTGCTTCTGCCCTTCAGCCCTGAGGGCCCAGGGCCAGCCCAGCTGCCATCTCACCATCCAGCATGGGTACCTGCCCTAACCCCCTGCCACCACAGCCACACACACAGCCCTGCACACACTCACGGGCTCCCCTGCCTGCAGCCTGCCTCTAAAACAGGCTCCTTCTGCCCCCTAGCCCCCTTACAGCCTCTGCCACGGCCCCCCACAGACACCCGGGCATGAGCAGTGCAGACATGCAAACAGCTCCCCTAGCCCCCACTCCATTTGCTCCAAGGTTGTCAAGAGTCTTGTTTTCATGCTGTAGGGGAGGGAGTTGAGATAGTCCAATGTACTGGGGAGCAAGAAATGCAAACAGTCCATCTACAATGTAACATTTGGGTCTCAGGCCGCCCAATCCCTAGTGCGCTGTGCAGACCTTTGACTGGCAAAAACACCCCATCTGAGCGTGAGATCTGGCTGGGCTAGTGGCTCTTTCTGTGGACTAAGAGACAGACAGACAGAGTTTTCAGTTTCAAAACCTATACTTCCCAGAAGATGGTAATTCACTTCGGTAAAAAAAAAAAAAAAAAAAAGGCTTTTTATTTTTTTCCCCTGCCTGGGTAACCTGTCTGCTGCCTGTTTCAAAGTGAAAAAAGGGAAATATCTTTTTTGGAGGGAAAAGGACCAAAATGCAGGCAGGTGGACTCCGTGGAGGGGGGATGGGGAGTTACTCCTGCCCTGGCACTAGAGCCTCAGCTGCTGTTCCAGGTGCTCTCTGATACCAGAGATCTCCGTGTGTCGTGTCATGACACGGTCTTCAGTACTGACCCTCAGGATAATGAGGATTCAAAACGAGGCAGGTGATACTGCCTTCAAAAGTAAATCCAGGGAGGTTTGGAGGTATGTCAGAGGGTTAAGGGCTTGTGGTGCTCATGAAAAGAGGGGACAGGTGGAAGGATCTGGGGTCTGGCCCCCAGACCGCCACCTGCAGGGGAGTCGCTTTACAGGGGGTGAAGCAGGTATTTAGGAGCTCTAACTTTCTCTCCCACCCTGTATTTCCTCTGCTCTCTCCTTTTATGTCTGTCAGATGCAAGTTCAGTAACAACAACAACAACAATAACCACCACAGTGACCAAGAAACAAGGGTAGCGAAAGGGGAACAAATGGAGTGCAGGAGCTGTGGATTATTCGTGGTGCAGGCACTCAGCTGTGGCAATAACCCCTTGAGGCAATCAATCCATACATGAAGAAATAATACAGGTAACAGAGACATATATGTCCCTGTGTATTTCCATCCATCCATCCATTCATCCATCCATCCATACATCCACCAGTCAACCAAGCTAAGTACAAAAGGATATCTCTCCTTGAATGGTAAAGACAATCAACGATGCACAGGTAGGTTGCAAAGGGGCCAATTTGGCTGAATATCGCAGAGGGGCTGAACCTGGGAATGTGTTCGCGGTGTGTGGGTGTGGGTGGGGTGAGCCGGAGTCGCTGTGAGCTCGGACACGTTAGGGGCAGGCAGGGGGTGGAAGGGGTTGCGAAAAGCTGTCACTGGAGAACCATCACAGGTGCTGGAGCGGGTGAGCAGGGCTCCTGGAAGAGAGGACAAAGGAGAGAAGCAAAGTGCGGAGGAGAGGAGAGGGGAGAGGATGTTGAGGACAGGAGAGGACAGGAGTGGAGGGGACCTGAGAAACCTACCTGGAAAAAGGCAGCATACAGACATCCAGGAAGGCAGGCAGGCATGCAGGCAGCTGTGGCCTGGGCTCCCTGGATCCCGGGCGCACCTCCACGTGTCTTCTCTTGGCTGCCAGCCCTGAGGTCCCTCGTCGGTCAGCACTGTCTTCCCATCCTTCCGTCCCTCTGTGCCAGGGCCCAGGCGTCTGGGCGCTGTTGCCTGACCTAGTGGCAGGGAAATTGGGCTGCCCAGTGCCAGTGTGGCCAGCACAGATTGCCAGGGACTAGGACGTCACAGAGGGCTCCTGTGGTTGCTAGGCCACGGTGACCCCGCACATCCAGTTGACCAGCAGCCATGACCCCCACCCTGAACTTGACCTGAGGGGTGGTGGACAGCCACCAGAGCCAGAGCCCCAGGCCAAAGCAGGTGCTGGTCGGCTGGGCCAATGGGCTATGGGCATATTGGTGTGTGTCTGGGCATGGGGCTGGCATCTGACAGCCCAGGGCTGGGGACCAAGTTCCGCCAGGCCCCTGTCCCACCATGTGCACTGAAACACAGTCTTGATGACTGATAATCTCCGCCCCAGAGATACCCACACCAGGTCCCTGGGTGCCCTAAGCTGCCCCTGAGTGTTGGTGGGTGCCTGCCTGGACACATGCCTCCATAATGGAGGGCTCTATTTATCCCTTTGCCTACTGACAGCTGTCCTCCTGCCCCTCCTCCTCCTCCTCTTCTTCTTCCTCCTCTTCCTCCTCTTCCTTCTCCTCCTACTTCTCCTCCTCCTCCACCCCTCCTCATCTTCCTCATCCTCAGAGGGACTCACTCAGGGCCCTTGACCTAGGCAAGCCAGGGCTGCTGCTCTGGCTGCTGCAGCTTCTGTCCATTGGGTGAGTGCAGGAATCTGATCCTGTCAGTCCCTGATTCCTGGGACCTTCCATGCCTCCAGCTCCCCCCACTCTCTAGTCCAGACTCCTCCTCAAGGATGCCCCTTTCCCCTTGCCCTCTGTCCCCCAGCTCCCCAACTAACATCTGTGTGCCTCCCTGCGCTACTTTACTGCCACCCTGCTTCTGCACTTCAGCCCTGAGGGCCCAGGGCCAGCCCAGCTGCCATGTCACCATCCAGCAGGGGGACCTGCCCTAACCCCCTGCCACCACCCCCACACACACTGCCCTGCACACACTCCTGGGCTCCCCTGCCTGCAGCCTGCCTCTCAAACAGTCTCCTTCTGCCCCCTAGCCCCCTTACATCCTCTGCCACGGCCCCCCACAGACTCCTGGGCATGAGCAGCGCAGACATGCAAACAGCTCCCCTCACCGCTACTCCATTTGCTCCAAGGTTGTCAAGAGTCTATTTTTCATGCTGTAGGGGAGGGAGTTGAGACAGTCCAATGTCCTTTGGAGGAAGAAATGCAAACAGTCCATCTACAATGTAACATTTGGGTCTCAGGCCACCCAATCCATAGTGCGCTGTGCAGACCTTTGACTGGCAAAAACTCCCATACAAAGCTCTCACTATTTGCAGATGATATGATAGTATACATAGAAAGACCTAAAGGATCCAGTAGAAAATTACTGGAAGTTGTTAGGCAATATAGCAAGGTATCAGGCTACAAAATCAATGTACAAAAATCAGTGGCATTTCTTTATGCAAACACTAAATCTGAAGAAGAAGACATCCAGAAATCACTCCCATTTACTGTTTCAGCAAAATCAATCAAATACCTAGGAATAAAGTTTACCAAAGAATCAAAGACTTGTATACTGAAAACTATGAGTCGCTACTCAAGGAGATAGAAACTGATACCAAGAAATGGAAAGATATCCCATGCTCATGGATTGGAAGAATAAATATCATCAAAATGAATATTCTCCCCAGAGCCATATACAAATTTAATGCAATACCCATCAAAGTTCCACCAGTCTTCTTTAAGAGAATAGAACAAACACTACAATCATTTATCTGGAACCTGAAAACACCTAGAATTGCCAAAACCATCTTAAGGAAAAGAAACAGAAATGGAGGCATCACACTCCCAGACCTTAAACTATATTATAAAGCCATCATCATCAAAACAGCATGGTACTGGAACAAAAATAGGCATACAGACCAGTGGAACAGAATTGAAAGCCCAGAAGTAAATCCCAACACCTATGGGCATCTTATCTTTGATAAGGGGGCCCAAAGGATTAAATGGAAACAGGAGGCTCTCTTTAATAAATGGTGCTGGGAAAACTGGGTTGAAACATGCAGAAGAATGAAATTGAACCACTTTATCTCACCAGAAACAAAAATCAACTCCAAATGGATCAAAGACCTAGATTTCAGACCAGAAACAATCAAATACTTAGAGGAAAACATTGGTAAAACACTTTCCCACATACACCTCAAGGACATCTTTGATGAATCAAACCCAATTGCAATGAAGAACAAAGCAGAAACAAACCAATGGGACTACATCAAACTGAAAAGCTTCTGCACATCCAAAGAAACTATTAAACAAACAGAGAGACTCCTCACAGAATGTGAAAAGATCTTCTCATGCCAGACATCAGACAAGAAACTAATCACCAAAATATATAAAGAGCTCAGCAAACTTAGCCGCAAAAAAGCAAATGACCCCATCCAAAAATGGGCAGAGGAAATGAACAAAACATTCACCTCAGAGGAGATCCAAAAGGCTAACAAACATATGAAAAACTGCTCTAGGTCACTGATTATCAGAGAAATGCAAATCAAGACAACACTAAGATACCACCTCACTCCTGTAAGAATGGCATACATCAAAAAGGACAGCAGCAACAAATGCTGGAGAGGATGTGGGGACAGAGGAACCCTTTTACATTGCTGGTGGGAATGTAAATTGGTACAGCCTCTGTGGAGAGCAGTCTGGAAAACTCTCAGAAGGCTAGACATGGACCTTCCATATGACCCAATAATTCCTCTCCTGGGGTTATACCCCAAGGACTCCATAACACCCAACCAAAAAGAGGTGTGTATTCCTATGTTCATAGCAGCACAATTCATAATAGCTAAAACCTGGAAGCAACCCAGGTGTCCAACACCAGATGAGTGGCTGAGAAAGCTGTGGTATATATACACAATGGAATACTATGCAGCTATCAAGAACAATGAACCCACCTTCTCTGACCCATCTTGGACAGAGCTAGAAGGAATTATGTTAAGTGAACTAAGTCAGAAAGATAAAGATGAGTATGGGATGATCCCATTCATCAACAGAAGCTGACTAAGAAGATCTGAAAGGGAAACTAAAAGCAGGACCTGATCAAATTGTAAGTAGGGCACCAAAGTATAAACCCAGTGGTGAGGGGTAGGAATGTAGCTTCCTGGGCCAGTGGGGGGTGGGAGAGGGCGGGAGGGATGGGTCACAGTCCTTTGGTGATGGGAATGGTGTTTATGTACACTCCTAGCAAAATGTAGACATATAAATCAGTAGCTAATTAATATGAGAGGGGGAAATCAATTGTATGTCTCAAAGTTTCTCAAAAGACAAACTGAATCTTTTTAATATATAGGCTATGTATTTGATATGCGGACTCTCTCAAAAGCCTAGACCAAGTAGATTAGAAGCTTCCAATAGCACAGCTATATACAAGATACTGGATACTGTACAGCAAACCATAACAAAGGGACTTTTCAAAGTTAACCCAATTAACAAATAATGTGATGATAATATTAAGTATTGATTGTCTTTTTGAACCCTAAGACAGCAGGAACCTCACATCTTCACTATAGAGCCCCTACTGCCCCCAGTCCTAGAAGCCTTGGATAGGGCCCACTTTCCCGTATGCATCTCCCAATCCAAACCAAATAACATTGCATCTGCCGATCACAACCTAACCAGAGCAACGATTGCTACCTCAACATGCTTCACCTCAGAATGTATCCAGAGACTTAACGTGTGGAATGACAACCCTTCAGCTTCATTAATCGGGTGAGACCTTTCCTTTAATAGTACACTCTAATTTCATCTCAGGTGGCTCACTTTCCAACAAAGTCCCATAACCTAGATATACACCATTTTCTGTGAGAGAGAGCTTATGTGAACACGTATCCATAAACTACTGCAAAATATATACCTGAAAGCAGGACTACACTAGAGTTTGCAGTGAGTACCTCCCTAACACTTCCTCTCCACTATTCCAAGCTTGGGATCCATGATTGCTCAACAAATTGTTTGGCTTCATATGTTGACTCTCTTTTCAATCACCAGGTTCCAGATGCCACCAGGATGCTGGCTAGGCTTCCCTGGATTGAATACCCCACCAATGTGTCCTGGAGCTCAGCTTCCCCAGAGTCACACCCTACTAGGGAAAGAGAGAGGCAGACTGGGGGTATGGACCGACCAGTCAACGCCCATGTTCAGCGGGGAAGCAATTACAGAAGCCAGACCTTCTACCTTCTGCAACCCTCAACGACCCTGGATCCATGCTCCCAGAGGGATAGAGAATGGGAAAGCTACCATGGGAGGGGGTGGGTTATGGGGATTGGGTGTTGGGAATTGTGTGGAGTTGTACCCCTCCTACCTTATGCTTTTGTTCACTAATCCTTTCTTAAATAAAAAATTAAAAAAAAAGAAATACAGGGAAAGTGGGAAAAATTACCCCCTTAGCCACTATTAAATGTAACTGTTGACTGTAAACCATTCATCCCCCAAGAAAGAGCAGAATAAATATTTTTGAGGTTAAAAACATTGTAGGTTGAATAGGGAACATTCTTTAGAGTCTTGCAATTCTAATCCATTGTGCATTGGATGTCACTTTCAAAAACAGTGCAGTAGTAGTTGTAGTAGTGTGCAGTATCTGTAAAAGGAAATGTATCGTGTGTCCAAAGTTCCCTTCAATTATAAGAGAAAATCTATCAGGCAGAAGAAATGACCCCTCATGTGATATCGGACTAAATATATAAATAAATATGCAAATATATGGGGATGATCTAGGAGGATTAGAAAAAAATTAAAAATAATAAAAACCACAGGTAGACCATAGGTCGACAATTCTAAAAATGACAGATATATATGTGTATTTATACATGTATATGGATGTATATCTTTATTATAAAGTCTGAGAGATACTGCCATGGATATGAGGAGACAGAATATGGCTAGTGTCAGAGAGACTTACGAAGCTGAGGCTCCAGTAGCCGAGGTGAAATCACCAACAAAACAATCCAGAGCTCAACAGTACTCTGGCAACTCTCTTTGTATATCTGGGCCTGTCAGTAAAATATGGATATAAGTAAAATATTACTGAGTGCAGACAGAGTGAGTGAGAGCCTGTGAGAGTCAGCGACAGAGGAGAGAAAAGAAATAGAGGAGTTGGAAATAGACCAGAAGTCAAAACCCCTCTAGACTGTGTTCATTCATGACAGCTTCAAACCTGTGCTGTAGAGATTGTAAGGCAGCAGCTCTAATGCCCACAGACCCCAGACATCCCAAGCCTTCACTATATGTGTGTAGTATTTGCCCCAGGAAATGCATTGGGCGTCAAGAGTTCCCTTCAATTATAAGAGAAAATATATCAAACAGAAGAAAGGACACTCATGTGATACCTGACTGAATAAATAAATATGCAAATAAATGGTGATGATTTAGGAGGACTTGAAAAAATAAAAATAATGAAAATAAAAACCACAAGAAGACCTGATTACAGCAGAAACATAGAAACCATATGCTGAGAAACAGAGGGCTGCATCAAAAATTCCCTAAATCTTCAGGGTCCAAGAAATTAATATTTCCGGAAAAAGAAAACAAACACATACGTACTGAAGCTTACACTAGAAAAAGTAGGGAAGTTCTGGGCTATGATAATTACAATAAGGATGCTGATAGAAACACGATTAGAAATGCTACTGGAAGGTTCTATTATTTATAATTGTATTGAATAATGCTCCAGCTACATGGCCAATTATTTCTGAAAAACTAGGCTGTTATAAATGTGGTAATTCTGATTTAAGGTCAAATACATAGTTAGAAAATTCAAAAAATGACATATATATAAATATATGTATATATATATGTATGTATCTCTTTATTATAAACTCTGAGTGATACTGGTATGGAAATGAGCTGAGAGAATATGTCTTGTGTCAGAAAGACTTACAAACTGATGCTACAGTAGCCTAGGTGAAATTGCCAACACAACAAGCCAGAGCTCAGCAGTGCTCTGGTAACTCTCTTTGTATATCTGGGCCTGTCGGCAAAATAAGTATATAAGTAAAATATAAATGAGTGAAGACAGAGTGTATGAGAGCATGTGAGAGTTAGAGACAGAGAAGGCAAGAAGAGAAATACATGAGTTGGAAAGAGACCAGAATTCAAAAACCTCCTACACTGTGTTCATTGATGACAGGTTCAAAGCTGGCTTTTACAGATTGTAAGGCAGCAGCTCTCATGCCCACAGACCCCAGACAGCCCCAGCCTTCACAATAAGCTGTACTACCAGACCTGACAGTAAAGTGTGTGTGTCTGTCTGTCTGTCTGTCTTGCTGTGTCTGTGTGTGCTCTGAGCTCACCTAAAGTAGTCTCAGAGTGTGGGTGTCAAGGTAGCCAGCCTCACGTGCAACTTATGTACAGAGAACCTAGCTGGTCAGGGCCAGCCAGCTAGCCCAGATTCTGGCTAAGCTAGAATGCATATGCAAAGGGACTCTCATGTCTAGCGCTCCTGAGTTTCCCATTCAATCCCATGCCTCACTATCATCCAAACAATGCCAATGAGGGAAGCTGGCACATCCCTTAGAATTCAGGGGCATGAGCCTGGCCAGTCATGTTTGGCTGCCTACTCAGCCTCCAGGCTCTCAGTCCACTGCTCAGGGCAGCAGATTACAAGCCCAGAAAGAACCCAGAGAGAGCTGTGTTTCAATATAGATGGGAACTGTTTTTGACCAAACAATAATGGATGAACCCGGCCCCTTACACCTACCCTTTGGGTCCGGCTAAGGCAATTGCTCCTGTGGCCTCACAAGCTTTGATCATAGTGTACTGGTGACTACTCATGACACTCAGAGAGATTCCCAGAAGTAGGCATGCATGAGTGTCCCATACAAAATCGCTCTGCTTACAGGAAGCACAAACTCCCTGGGCCCTTGCTATGGAGAGACAAAAGGAAGATGGATGCCTCCATTGGCTGAATTAGGAGCTTCCAGTGGAGATCACAGTCCCGCCCCTCATATGAGGGCCTGGGTGATGCTAATAAAGGCAATTGGAAACAGCTGTTACCACTTGGGACCTGAGTACATACTCAGGAATCCCTCCAGGAGCTAGCAGGCTGGCAGACCTCCTGACCCCGGGATAGGTGTGCTCTTAGTTGGGAAGGCCTTCTGGCCAGAGGTGAGAATATTCCCTAGATAAAAGACAGAACTTCAGGTTTCAAAAGGATTTGAAACCCCATGAGGCACTTGGAAAAGACATTTCACAGACATCAAAAAACCCTCTTTCTGAACCCTGGAAGCTTCCGTTTTGCATGGAAAATCTGGACACTGGTGTGGCCATCAGTACCACAGATCCTTTACATTCGGCCCAATAGAGGGAAAGCACAATGTGTGTGCCAGGGGGATAGAGTTTCACTTCTCTTGACTTGGGCTTTCACAGAATAAGGACTAGGATGCTGTGCCGGAAGGTGAGGAGGGCTGCATTTAGGCTGAGTGTCAGCCTCAGGGCCCTGGAGAATGGGATTCAAGCACAGAGGGCCTGGATAGCTGCAGCTGGTGATGGACACATGCCTGTTACCTGCAGTAGGATCGCTGCCTCCACAGTTCCCCACTGTACTAAGCCATATGCACGAGATTAAATAATCCAAAGGGCAAAGAAAGGAAAATTTCAACACCAGGAAGACCGAGTTAAAGATGCATGCACTGACTTCCAGTAAGGGCCCAGTGAAGAACGCATGTAGAGACAGTCAGAGAGACAGAATGACAGTAACATAAAAGTACAGGAATTCTGGACCTGTGTTGATCAGTGCCAGAGCACTGAAGACAAATCCTCCATGCCCATGCTTACTTCTTACAAGTGGCATTGTTATTTTATGTTTGTGTGGAAAGGTTACACTTAGAACATCTAGGTCTTACCCCACTCTGAGAAGCAACATTTGGTCTGCAGGCAACTCTCCAAAACTGCCCTCACCTCTCCAAATTGGAAATAGTCTTAGTGAGGCTCCATCCAAGAAGCAGGCTGGCATATTGCATCTCCCTGGTCCAGCCTCAGCCTGTCCTGTGTGCAGGGAAATGCACTATGTCTATTTCTTATTTGATTTACAGTTTTGGGATAGGACTTGGTGGACAAAAAGAGCAAGAGGGAAGTAGATCATTTGGCAGCGGTAGTTTGTGCTGAGAGAGATTTGTAGACTGATAAGACGTATAGGAATGGCTCTGTGAGATGTCTCTCATGACTGTGGCTCAGAAGGGACAGGTGTATCCTAATACTTACAATAATCCAGAGCTTTTCAGGTCTCTAGCTAAAAATATTTTCATACCTCTACATATATATATATATATATATATATACACACACACACACATATACATATATATATATATATATATATATATATATGGAGAGAGAGAGAGAGAGCGAGACTGATGTATTCATTTTCTATAATGGATTCGATATGACATTCAAACAATTGATTGCTAAAACATGGAGAGAAACTGTGCATCAGGAAAAGAATTGTCCAAAGGAGTAAAATCTCCAAATCATTAGCTATATGCAGTTCCAAGTGTACCGAGTGAAATAGGCTCGAGAAAGTACTCATCCAGGAGACTCTCCACAAGGACAGGCACCACAAGTTTCCTAGTCTGGCACACACATAGGGCAGCTGATAGTTCCCAGTGCAAGCCTCAGGGCAAAATTTCTCCCTCTTCAGTGTCTTTACATCTGAAAAGAAGAAAAGTGACCAAGGTCCAAGGAGAGCTACAATGGTGTCAATATTGAGCTGTAAATCAGAATGTGCCAAGTGTTTTGCATAAAATCACCTGTGCCACAGTGATTCTGTTGTTCTCTGTCTCTCCCTCCCTCACACACACACACACACAAACACACATTCTCACAGTCACACACACGCATACATCCACAGATGCACAGGCACAAACGGAGTTATACACATGCACACTGGACAGCTTCTGCAAGGCAGGGCCCTGGGCTGAATCCTGCTTCGCACTTCCTGGAAACATGCCCAGCCTTTTAAGGCCAGCTCTGAGCTCCCTGTTGGGAACATGTGTGAGCCTGATTGAGCTTAGGGAGAACCACCCCCATCTTTGGATGGAGGTCTGAGAAGATAACCTCTTGGTAAGTCTCTCTCAACCGAGGTGAGCATAAGGGGGGAAACTCAGACTTGGTTCTTTCCTTCTTGACTCTCAGGCCCACAGATACCCCAGTACTCCCTCCATTAACTGCAGGCCACATAGCCACAGATTCACTCATTCAAAGTCACCTTCTGATCACAGAAGAACACACCTTATCACACACTTCAGACCCCAGACAAGAGAAATGCCAAACTATATGGCCTTTTGATATCCATCTTCTCTCTGTCTCACCCTATGGGTTTAACCCCTATGCTTCTCTCAAATACCTTTGGATAATTAAGTTGCTTGTGTTATGGAAAATAACTGTCTTGTATCTCATCAATTCCTGTCATACCAACCCCCTACCTTAGGGGCATGCTGACTGTTAAGAAACCTGTAATTTCTGTCATATTGCAACAATAATTACCTCCATTGCTTTTCTATTTAACTCATGTCCACTTTGCCAATAAACGGACTCTAGGATTCTGGGACTCTAAGGACTCAGATTCTAGATTCACACTAAGAGTCCCCTGGTGTCTTTTACTTCGTGTCACCCCTGTCGTGAGCGAGAAAGAACCAGCTCATTACCTTTCACCTGGAGGACACCCTGACGGAGAAGGAGAGAGACACCCCGAAAGCTCCCATAGTCGGGCTTCCTTCAAAAGGCCCGCCCACAGGGCGCCAGCCATGCTCTGATAGGCCAGAGGCCTAGGACACACCCAGAACCCCTGCCAGCAATCTCATTGGCCAGTGTGCTTGGACATGCCCAGGAGGGTCTGCTCTCCTAGTGTTTGATTGGCCAGCGGCCTTGAGCACCACCACCACTGCCTTGGGGTATGCTCATTGGGCAGCCTCTAGAAGGTCCGCCCACCAGCCACATCAGCTCGACTCTGATTGGCCTGTTGTCCAGGAGACACGCCCCCAGACAGCCAGAGAATGTGAGAGTTATAGAAGGTGAGAAGAGAAGTAGATGAATAGGAAAGAGACCAGAATTCTAAAACCTCCTACACTGTGTTCATTGATGACAGGTTCCAACCTGGCTTGTAGAGATTGTAAGGCAGCATCTGTCATGCCTACAGATACCAGACAGCTCCAGTCTTCACCATATACTGTACTACCAGACCTGACAGTAATGTGTGTGTGTGTTTGTGTCTGTCTGTGTGTGTCTGTGTGTGCTCAGAGCTCACCTGTAGTAGTCTCAGAGCATGGGTGTCAAGGTAGCCAGCCTCACCTGCAACTTATGTACAGAAAACCTCGCTGGTCAGGGCAAGCCACCTAGCCCATTTTATGGCTAAGCAAGAATGCCAGAGAACTATGTGGAAGCCCAAGAACCCATTTTGAGCCCCTGGTCACCACTTACCCAATTAGGGAAAAGCTGGGCTAGTGGCAAATCAGAGCTGCAGCTGTCTCTCTATCTCTTTTCCGGCTTGGGCCCTGCTCTCTAAATTTATGACTGTTTCCTCCTGCTCAATAGGAAAGTTACAAATGACGTACAGAAATACAGGGAAAGTGTGAAAAATTACCCCCATCGCCACTAATACATGTAACTGTTGACTGTAAACCATTAATCCCCCAAGAAAGAACAGAATAATTATTTGTGACGTTAAAAACATTGTAGGTTAAATAGGGAACATTATTTGAGCCATGCAATACTAATCCATTGTGCATTGGATGTCACTGTCAAAAAGAATGCAGTAGTAGTTGTAGTAGTGTGTAGTATTTGCAAAAGGAAATGTATTGTGTGTCCAAAGTTCCCTTCAATTATAAAAGAAAATCTATCAGGCAGAAGAAATGACCCCTTATGTGATATCGGACTAAATATATATGTGATATCGGACTAAATAAATTATATTTGTGGTGGTCTGTTTTCCTGCTGCACCACAGAGAAGAGAGCGGACGTCCAGAGCAAATGGGTACACAAATCTTTATTATAGGATGGGGGGGTTTGGTTCAGACCACGTGTAGCCAGCCAACAATGGCCGTCCCCACTATCTGACCACGGGGGGAGACCTCAGAGAGGGAGAGCTGAGAGCTCAGAGAGAGGGGGGGTGAGGGGGCTTTTTATTGGGCGACAACCAGGGGTGATGTGTAGGGCCAGGATTGGTTGAAAGGGGGCACTCTATGAGTTTGCGGGGCGTAGAAAAACCTGGGGGACGAGACTGCATCAGAATATCTCCTCAGCAACATCTCCTCCTATCCCTTTATATCTAAATGGACACAGTAAAGAAAAATGGAATGGAGCAGGCTTAAATGTTTTAGAGGAATGCCATGCTTAGGTGGGAAGATGTAGGACTTCCTGTGGAGGAGGGAAGGCTTAAATGGCTGCGAACCTTGTGAGATTTATGCGTCCTCCTGTGTTCAACCCCTCTTTAGAGAGAGAGACTTACCTGGGGAGACTCATCTCATAGGTTTAAGCGCAGCCTGCTCAACCATCTCTTCACAATATCTCTACATCTTTTCTATCTTTCTATCTAGTAATTGCATAAGATGTACAAAGTCTGTAAAAGACTAGCATGGGGCAGAAACCTTTTGGGCATAAGCCTAATATAACAAAATAGGAAGGGACAAGTAGGGGTCTTGTAAAAGCCAGTGTGGTGTGAAGGGGAGTATTGGTGTGTAAAGGAACATTCCCTGCTTGGGTGGGGAAAGGGGCAAGGGTACATAATGAGGGGGAGGCGGGAGGCATGACCCACCAAACAGAGGGGCTATTTGGCATTGTATAGTCCTCAAGGCAATAGTCAGTAAAGTCTATGAATTATTCAGGATCAGTCTATGAAAAACCAGCAGCGTGAAGGGAAATAAGCTGCTTCAAAATTGTGTAAAACATATATAGGGTATGTCAGAATGTCCGATACAAGTCTCAGTCCGAAGTAGATGGCTAGGGGAAGAATTGGCAGGGGATGCAACACTGCATGAGGGAGGTCAGCCGCTGGAATGTTGCTTTTCTGTAGATAGCCAGCTGGAACTGCCAACACGTGACAAGCAGGTCAGAAGCAGGTACGGTAACCAGGCATGAAGAAAGTTCTGTCCTTGGAGTCTGTGTATCAGGTTCTTCAGATCGTGTTGCGTGACATCTAGGGTTTCGGGGGTGTGCCACAGTAGTCGTGCCATCTAGTGGGTGACGTCAGGGTGTGCAGGGGTTCAGATGGTTTTTTCGGGATTCCTGTGAAAGAAACACAAACAATCTGCTTCTCATGGCTAATTTGAACTTGTAACAAGTTATAGGTTTGTTATAGTTGATACCTCGATGATTATAATTGGTTTAGAATCTCTTTATGATTTTATTTAAAGGTCATCTAATGTGACCTCCTGTAGCAGCCTCTACCGCAGGATCTTGAGACCAATTTTAGCTAAAATATGTATTTTAAACAGACTCAAATTGCTTAGAGAGTTAACGCATATTCATGACAATGATTTTAACGTTTACAGTGCCAGATTGATGCCAGATCTGTTGTGGATTAATATCCAAATGATAGTTTGCAGGGCACCTTTGGGGGCCCTTCAAAGGTGTCCTGTATATAAAATTTATATAGTTTAGTTTTGGGAATGAATAGTCACATTGAACATTTAGACTTTTACCTAAATAGTAAGTTACTTAACAAATTAATTTTTACCTTGTCTGGTAAAAGTGTAGCTGTAGGGTTACACTTTTGTCCGTGAATTTAGTGTTACCAAACTTGAGACATACCCATAAACATTTAGTTATAACAAACTGGAGGAAAAAAAAAACTTTTGTTATAAAAACACATTATATAAAAACAAATTTAAATCTGTCATTAGTCACACAGTTTAAGACTAAACACTTACATATATACCAAAACTATACATAAAATTCAAAAAGGGAGAAAGAAAAAAAATTTTTGGAATGTTTCTGGACGTCTCCAGAAACTTTGGCTGCGTCCAGCATTTTTATATAAAGCCAATTACCTTTTAGAGTACTCCAAGCAGATGGGTCATGCAAAAAAAAGTGGTTTTTTTTTTGTCATTCAACACACTCACTCACAAAAACAACTGGCCAGTAATAACATAAGACATACAGGGAAAGGGTAGGAGAGAGGTCTCTGTGAGCCAGATTTTGTAGGTTCTGCCATGTCGTATTACGGGTCCTGGGATTTATCCTGCATCTGGTCCTCTTGTAGTATTTCTTGTTCTTCAGGAATAACAGCGCCATCCTGCGGGTATTGTCGGACATGGCGGGCAGGAACCCAGATAGGTTTAGAGAAATTTTGAGGAAAAATGCATGCAAAACCCCTTCCGATGGTCAATGAAGGGTCAGGCCCTTTCCAAATTTTATCGAGTGGGTCTCTCCATTTGACCTTAATAGATGGGAGGGTAGATGGTGTTTGCCAGTGAAGAATAATAGGGGGTAAGGCCGAGTTATTGTAAATATTAAAGAGATTTAACGTAGTTAAGGCTTTTGCTAGCTGGATATTGGGGGGATATGTTCATCCTTTATCTTTCTTTAGTTGAGCCTTCAGAGTTTGATGGGCCCTCTTGACAATGCCTTGTCCCTGTGGATTGTAGGGAATGCCCGTGGTATGAGTGATATTCCAGAGGGAACAAAAATCTTTAAATTGTTTGCTTGTAAACATAGGTGCATTGTCTGTTTTCAAAAATAATGGGACCCCCATAAAGGCAAAACAAGAGAGCATATGGCTTACAAGCTTTTTAGCACTTTCTCCTGTCTGAGCTGTAGCCCACATAAATTTAGAAAAGGTATCAATTGAGACAAACACATATTTTTGTTTGCCAAAGTTTGGTATGTGGGTGACATCAATTTGCCAAATAGCATTAGCTTTTAAACCTCGGGGGTTAACCCAAAGGGTCTGGATAGCAGGTGTCTTTATGAGACTTGCACAAGAAGAGCATGTAGTGAGGATATGTTTTAACTGTGGTACAGGAACATCAGGGAATCGAGCTCGAAGGCCTTGAAGATTAACATGGATTAGAGAATGAAAATTAGCAGGATCAGAGACAGAGACTGGGAAAGTTCCCATGAAGGCAAGGCGGTCAACTGCCGCATTCCCTTCAGACAGGGAACCAGGAAGAGGGAACGAAGGTGTTGAATATACGGTGGTTGGGTTCGAGAACAGAGTACAGAGGCGATTTGAATCAAGAGAGGGGAAAGTGGGTTGTCATCAATTTTCACATAAGAACGAGCAAGCCATGGAAGTAAGTTAACAGTATACACACTGTCAGAAAAAAGGTTGAAGGATTCTGGTACAGCTTTTAGTGCAAGAAAAACAGCATAAAGTTCTTTGTACTGAGGAGAATTATCAGGAAGCTCAGTAAAGAGAGGCTTAGGAGATTGTTTGTCTGGGTAATATATAAGGGCAGCAGCTCCCCTTTTTCCGCCATCAGTAAAGATTGTAGGAGTAACGGGAATGGAATCCTGAGAGAAAAGTTTAGGTGCTAGTAGAGGCAGAAGAGGTAAAGAAGCTATCAATTTATTAGAAGGAAAATGGTTATCTATTTGTCCTGGAAACCCCACGAAGCTTATGGCAAAGCGGGAATGATGGCGTATAAGCCACTCTTTATCTGTGAGAGAAAAGGGCAGAATGATTAAATCCGGTTCTTTCCTTAAGACCTGCACAGACCTATTTCTCCCTTGGTGAACCATGAATGCTAATGCGTCTATCTCAGTGAGGAGTCTTGGAGCTCCTCCTACTGGCGTGTGAAGCCATTCGAGAACCCCATGGTCTTGCCACAGTGCCCCTACAATTGTGGGGGTGGAGTTGAAGATTAGAAGGTTTACCGGAGAGGAGGGGGAGAATAGAACAAGGTGCATGTCCTGGAGGGCCTGGTTAACCCTTTCCAGTGCCAAGGAGGCCTCAGGAGTTAGCTTATGTTTTGAAGAGGGCTGTTTGTTCCCTTTCAACAGGTCAAACAGTGGTTGGAGGCAGCTTGTGGGCAGATAGAGATACTGCCTAAGCCAATTTAAATTTCCTAGAAAACTTTGTAAAGAAGCAAGAGTAAGGTTAGAAGGGAAGGTAACATTAGGTTTTAAGGGACGAATTTGCGTTAGAGAAATCTCTGAACCTAGGAAGGATATTGGAGGGATTAGCTGTATCTTCTCAGGGGCTACATTAAGGCTGCTTTTCTTTAATGCAGGAGTGAGAAAATCACATAAGGCATAGAGATCTGTATCTGATTTTCCCCATATTAAAATATCATCTGTATAATGAAAAATATTAAGGTCCTTATGAATATATGGGACAAGGGCAGATTTAACAGCCTCCTGAAAAATTGTAGGACTATTGGCCATACCCCGGGGCAGCACCACCCATTCAAATCTATCAGCAGGGCTGGTGTTATTAATAGACGGAACAGAGAAGGCAAAACATTTACAATCTCGCGGATGCAAGGGGATAGAGAAAAAAAATCTTGTATATAAATAGCTATGACTGGAATTCCCGTGGGAATTGCAGAAGCAAGAGGCAAACCCCTTTGGGGGGAGCCCCGGACCTGCATGGTTTTATTTACTGCACAGAGATCTTGAAGTAGGCACCATTTTTCCGAGTGCTTTTTAATCACAAAGACAGGAGTATTCCATGGGCTTCGTCTTTGCTGACCCCATGTCAATCAAAAATTTTAAAAGAATATTGCCAATCTTTACTGTCATATAAGGGTGTCCTTGTTCTAAAACAGGAGTGGTCCACAAAATCTCAGGCCCCGAATTTGTACCATTCAGGGGCCAACCATCTTTATGAAATTGGGACCAACAATCTCTCTTCCAATGAAACCCCTTACGACATTTTGGACAAACAGTACGTGGTCTCTGGCTCCCTGACTGAAAGCGGGGTTGCTCTTGCTGGAGGCATGGTTTCCCTGACTAGTGGCGTGGTTGCAACTTATCAGGACATTGGTTAAGCCAATGTCCTTGGCGACCGCCCTGAAAGCAGGCCCCGTTTTGCTTACGTGGGACAACTGCATAGACCTGCGTCATAGCAGGTGCCCCATAATTGCCTGATGTATGTTCCTGTATCGCTATAATCCAATTATCTGGGTGTAGGTGTTTAAGATTAAGGCAAACCTGATGGAACTGTGGTGTCATGCCTTCCCAGACGATAGAGTGCAGCAGTAGTATGCGGACGTCAGGATTATAAACCTTTCTCTCTAAGCTTCTCTTCACCCTTGAGATGAAGCTCGCCGATGATTCATCAGAGCCTTGGTGAAAAGAGTTAAGGGGAGCTGACGGATCTACATCGGGTGTGGAAACCCTTTCCCATGCTTGTGTTGCACAGATGTGTACCTGTTCAAAATAACCGGTTGGAAACCTGGCTTCTGCCTGCTGAGCTCCAGATTCATAAGCTCCTGCTCGAAACAAAGCATCAGAATTCCATTCTACCTGTTTGTTACTATTTTGCTGCGATTGCCTAGATCACTCATCCCAGAAGCATGCCTGCCACTGAAGATAGAGTGGGTCTGGGAGTGCGGCACGAGCCAGATATTTCCAGTCTTGTGGTGTATTTAAATGCTGGTAAAAACTACTCAAGACGGACTTGGTCCATGGAGATTGCATTCCATCCTCCCTGACTGCTTGTCTGATTGTTCCAAGTTTTTAGAGGAATATGGCTGCCATGGCTGAGAGTTTTGTTTAGAAGGGGCCAAGTTTACCTGGAATGTGTGGATTTGGTCCGATGGCACGGGCGAGGGAGCTGCTACAGAAGTGGAAAGTGCCAGGATTGGTTGAAAGGGGGCACTCTAGGATTTTTCTGGGTATAGAAAAACCTGGGGGCGGAGACTGCATCAGAATAACTCCTCAGCAACAATATATAAATAAATATGCATATATATGGTGATGGTCTAGGAGGATTTGAAAAAAATAAAAAAATAATAAAAACCACAGGAAGACCATAGGTAGACAATTCTAAAAATGACAGATATATATGTATATTTATATATGTATGGATGTATATCTTTATTATAAAGTCTGAGAGATACTGCCATGGATATGAGGAGACAGAATATGGCTTGTGTCAGAGAGACTTACAAAGCTGAGGCTCCAGTAGCCTAGGTAAAATCACTAACAAAACAAGCCAGAGCTCAGCAGTGCTCAGGCAACTCTCTTTGTATATCGGGGCCTGTCAATAAAATAAGAATATAAGTAAAATATTACTGAGTGCAGACAGAGTGAGTGAGAGCCTGTGAGATTCAGAGACAGAGAAGATGAGAAAAGAAATAGAGGAGTTGGAAATAGACCAGAAGTCAAAAACCCCCTAGACTGTCTTCTTTCATGACAGCTTCAAACGTGGGTTGTAGAGATTGTAAGGCAGCAGCTCTAATGCCCACAGACCCCAGACAACCCAAGCCTTCACCATATGTGTATAGTATTTGCCCCAGGAAATGCATTGTGCGTCAAGAGTTCCCTTCAATTATAAGAGAAAATCTATCAAGCAGAAGAAATGACCCTCATGTGATACCTGACTAAATAAATAAATATGAAAATAATTGGGGATGATTTAGGAGGACTTGAAAAAATAAAAAAATGAAAACAAAAACCACAAGACCTCATTAGAGCAGAAACATAGAAACCATCTGCTGAGAAACAGAGGGCTGCTTCAAAAATTCCCTAACCCTTCAGGGTCCAAGGAAATTAAGATTTCCGGAAAAAGAAAACAAACACATACGTATTGTAGCTTACACTAGAAAAAGGAGGGAAGTTCTGGGCTATGATAATTACAATAAAGATGCTGATAGAAACACGATTAGAGGGAGTTGGGCTGTAGCACAGCGGGTTAAGCGCAGGTGGCGCAAAGCACAAGGACCGGCATAAGGATCCCGGTTCGAGCCCTGGCTCCCCACCTGCAGGGGAGTCGCTTCACAGGTGGTGAAGCAGGTCTGCAGGTGTCTATCTTTCTCTCCTTCTCTCTGTCTTCCTCTACTCTCTCCATTTCTCTCTGTCCTATCCAACAATGACAACTTACAACAATAATAAAACAACAAGGGCAACAAAGGGACTAAATAAATAAAATAAATAGTTAAAAAAAAGTTAAAAAAAACACGATTAGAAATGCTACTGGAAGCTTCTATTATTTATAATTGTATTGAATCCTGCTCCAACTATATGGCCAATTATTTCTGAAAAACTAGGCTGTTAAATGTGTAATTCTGAATTAAGGTCAAATACATAGGTCAACAATTCTAAAAATGACATATATATAAATATATATGTATATATAGGTATGTATATCTTTATTATAAACTCTGAGTGATACTGACATGGAAATGAGGAGACATAATATGGCTTGTGTCAGAAAGACTTACAAACTGAGGCTCCAGTAGCCTAGGAGAAATCGCCAACACAACAAACCAGAGCTCAGCAGTGCTCTGGTAACTCTCTTTGTATATCTGGGCCTGTCAGTAAAATAAGTATATAAGTAAAATATAAATGAGTGAAGACAGAGTGTATGAGAGCATGTGAGAGTTAGAGACAGAGAAGGCGAGAAGAGAAATGCATGAATTGGAAAGAGACCAGAATTCAAAAACCTCCTACACTGTGTTCATTGATGACAGGTTCAAAGCTGGCTTGTAGAGATTGTAATGCAGCAGCTCTCATGGCCACAGAACCCAGACAGCCCCACCTTCACCATATGCTGTACTACCAGACCTGACATTAATGTGTGTGTGTGTGTGTGTGTGTGTCTCTCTCTGTCTGTCAGTGTGTATCTGTGTGTGCTCTGAGATCAACTATAGTAGTTTCACAGCATGGGTGTCAAGGTAGCCAGCCTCACCTGCAACTTATGTGCAGAGAACCTAGCTGGTCAGGGCAAGCCAGCTAGCCCAGATTCTGGCTAAGCAAGAATGCATATGCAAAGGGACTCTCATGTCTCACTCTCCTGAGTTCCCCATTCAATCCCATGCCTCACTATCATCCAAACACTGCCAATGGGGTAGCTGGGGCACCTTTAGAATTCAGGGGCATGAGCCTGTCCAGTCATATTTGGCTGCCTACTCAGCCTCCAGGCTCTCAGTCCACTGCTCAGGGCAGCAGATTACTAGCCTGGAAAGAACCCAGAGACAGCTGTGTTTCAACATAGATGGGAAATGTGTTTGACCAAACAATAGAGGATGAACCCGGCCCCTTAAACCTACCATTTGGGTCCGGCTAAGGAAATTGCTGCTGTGGCCTCACAATCCCTGATCATGGTGTACTGCTGTCCACTCATCACAATCAGAGAGATTCCCAGAGGTAGGCATGCATGAGTGTCCCATACAATGTCGCTCTGCTTGCAGGAAGCACAAACTCCCTGGGCCCTTGCTATGGAGAGACAAAAGGAAGATGGATGCCTCCATTGGCTGAATTCAGAGCTTCCAGTGGAGATCACAGCCCCGCACCTCACCTGAGGCCCTGTCTGCTGCTAATAAAGGCAATTGGAAACAACTGTTACCACTTGGGGCCTGAGGACATACTCAGGAATCCCTCCAGGAGCTAGCAGGCTGGCAGACCTCCTGACCCAGGGATAGCTGTGCTCCTAGTTGGGAGGGCCTTCAGGCCAGAGGTGAGAATATTCCCTAGATATAAGAACGAACTTCAGGTTTCAAAAGGATTTGAAACCCCATGAGGCACTTGGAAAAGACATTTCTCAGCCGTCAAAACACCCTCTTTCAGAACCCTGGAAGCTTCCGTTTTGCGTGGAAAATCTGGGCACTGGTTTGGCCATCCGTACCACAGATCCTTTACATTCGGCCCAATAGAGGGAAAGCACAATGTGTGTGCCAGGGGGATAGAGTTTCACTTCTCTTGACCTGGGCTCACATGGAATAAGGACAAGGATGCAGTGCAGGAAATTGAGGAGGGCTTCATTGAGTGTCAGCCACAGGGCCCTGGAGAATGGGAGTCAAGCACAGAGGGCCTGGAAAGCTGCAGCTGGAGATGGACATATGCCTGTTAACTGCAGCAGGAGCACTGTCTCCTCAGTTCCCCTCTGTACTACGCCATATGCAAGAGACTAAATAATCCAATGGGCAAAGAAAGGAAAATTTCAACACCAGGAAGACCGAATTCACGATGCATGCACTGACTTCCAAGAAGTGTCTAGGGAAGAAGGCACGCAGAGACAGTCAGAGAGACAGAATGACAGTGACTGAAAAGGACAGAAATTCTGGCCCTAGGTTGATCAGTGCCAGAGCACTGAAGACAAACCCTCCTTGCCCATGCATACTTCTTACAAGTAGCATTGCTATTTTATGTTTGTGAGGAAAGGTTACACTTAGAACATCTAGGTCTTAGCCCACTCTGAGAAGCAACACTTGGCCTGCAGCCCACTCTCCAAAACGTCCCTTGCCTCTCCAAATTGGAAGTAATTTTAGTGATGCTCCAGCCAAGATGCAGGCTGTCGTATTGCATCTCCCTGGTCCAGCCTCAGCCTGTCCTGTGTGCAGGGAACTGAACTATGTCTATTTCTTATTTTATTTAAAGTTTTGGGATAGGATCTGTGGACAAAAAGAGCAAGAGGGAAGTACATATTTGGCAGCTGTAGTTACTGCTGAGAGAGATTTGTAGAGTGACAAGAGGTATACGAATGGCTATGTGAGATGTCTCTCATGACTGTGGATCAGAAGGGCCAGGTGTATCTGCATTACTACCCTAATCCAGAGCTGTGCAGGTCTCTACTTAAAATATATTTTCAGACCTCTACATGTTACATATATACATACATACATATATGTATATATATATATATATATATATATAGAGAGAGAGAGAGAGAGAGAGAGAAAGAGAGAGAAAGACACTGATGTAGTCATTTTATATAATGGATTAGATATGACATTCAGACAATTGATGGCTAAAACCTGGAGAGAAACTGTGCAGAAGGAAAAGAATTGTCCAAAGGAGTAAAATCTGCAAATCATTAGCTAGATGCAGTGTTGTTGAGGTGGTCTGGTGTCGGGCTGCACCACGGAGAAGAGAGCGGACGTCCAGAGCAAAGGGGTACACAGATCTTTATTATAGGATTGGGGGGGAGGTTTGGTTCAGACCACGTGGAGCCAGCCAGCAATGGCCGACCACGGGGGGAGAGCAGGGAGCGAGACCTCAGAGAGGGAGAGCCGAGAGCCCAGAGAGAGAGAAGAGAGGGGTGAGGGGGCTTTTTATTGGGCGACAACCAGGGGTGACGTGTAGGGCCAGGATTGGTTGAAAGGGGGCACTCTAGGATTTAGCGGGGCATATAAAAACCTGGGGGCGGAGCCAGGATTGGTTGAAAGGGGGCACTCTAGGATTTAGCGGAGCATAGAAAAACCTGGGGGCGGAGACTGCATCAGAATAAGTCCTCAGCAACATCTCCTCCTATCCCATTATATCTAAATGGACACAGTAAAGAAAAATGGAGCAGGCTTAAATGTTTTAGAGGAATGCCATGCTCGGGTGGGAAGATGTAGGACTTTCTGTGGAGGAGGGAAGGCTTAAATGGCTGCCAACCTTGTGAGATTTATGCGTCCTCCTGTGCTCAACCCTTCTTTAGAGAGAGAGACTTACCTGGAGAGACTCATCTCATAGGTTTAAGCGCAGCCTGCTCAACCATCTCTTCACAATATCTCTACATCTTTTCTATCTTTCTACCTAGTAATAGCATAAGATGTACAAAGTCTATAAAAGACTATCATGGGGCAGAAACCTTTTGGGCATAAGCCTACATGACATAACAAAATAGGAAGGGACACGAAGGGGAGAAGTAAAAGCCAGTGTGGTGTGAAGGGAAGGATTGGTGTGTAAAGGAGCATTCCCTGTTTGGGTGGGGAAAGGGGCAAGGGTACATAATGAGGGGGAGGCGGGAGGCATGACCCATCAAACAGAGGGGCTATTTGGCATTGTATAGTCCTCAAGGCAACAGTCTGTAAAGTCTATGAATTACTCAGGATCAGTCTATGAAAAACCAGCAACGTGAAGGGAAGGAAGCTGCTGTAAAATTGTAAAAGCGTCCAAAGGGTATACCAGCAAGTCCGATAGAAGTCTCAGTCCAAAGTAGGCGACTGGGGGAGAAATGGCAGGGGATGAAATGCTGCATGAGGAAGGTCAGCCTCTGGAATTCTGCTTTTCTGTAGATTGTGAGCTGGAACCGCCAAAACGTGACAGGTCAAAGCAAAAGCAGGAAAGGCAGACAAGCAGTAAAAGGGTTTTGTCCTTGGAGTCTGCGAATCAGATTTTTCAGATCGCGTTGAGTGACATCTAGGGTTTTGGGGGGTGTGCCACGGTAGTCGTGCCATCTAGTGAGTGACGTCAGGGTGTGCAGGGGTTCAGATGGTTTTTCCGGGATTTCTGTAAAGAAACACAATCTGCTTTTCGTGGTTAGCAGGGCATCTGATTTGAATGTTTTATAGAAGAAGAGGTTTGGTGCCTTGACCAACTGAGTATTGGGGGATGTATCTTTCCTATTCATTTATGATTACATTTTATATTATTTGTCATGGTAGTCAGCCGTTTATCTGGAAGGTCCTGGGTGATTCATGGGGAAAAAGACCTTATCTTTTAACAAAGACTCTAAGGTGTAGGGAAGAGGGAACTACCTTATCCCTTTTTTTTTGTATCTTGTATCTTGCCTTTGTTGCCCTAGTTGTTCTTGTTGTAATTATATTGTTGTTATTGCTGATATTGTGGTTGTTGGGTAGAACAGAGAGAAATGGAGAGAGGAGGGAAAGACAGAGGGAGATAAAGATACCTGTAGACCTGCTTCACCGCCTGTGAAGTGATTCCCCTGCAGGTGAGGAGCCGGGGGCTCAAACTGGGATCCTCAAGCCAGTTCTTGCTAAACTCGCTGCGCCACCACCCGATTCCCAGGAACTATCTTTTAACATAAACTCTATGGCCATGCCAATAGCAACCTTGAGGGCACATGTGGCTCCCCACATGTCCCCCTGTCTTATATCATGTTTTGATGTTTGGCGGACTTTGTTTTGTGGCAGGGTGGACTGTGCCTGTCTTAGGTTGGGGATCAGCCTTCCGTCTTACCCGTCATTGGAACACCTGGTCATTTTTGCCCAGTAGTACCAGATGTCCTGTCTTAGGTTGACTGGATAGCGCTAGTTTCCACTTACCCGTCATTGGCTAGCCAGCCCTCTACATGTTGGACGTTCTGATGGAGGGGGGCAAATCCTCCACAGCAACTCAATATTCTGCCATGTCCAGCCTATGATAGTGACTTTGTATAGGTTGCATCTTTATGGCATCAATCTGTTGCTGCAAAAGGCCATGAGCTTGTTAAGAATTATAGGACTGTGGTCCGGGAGGTGATGCAGTGACTAAAGCCTTGGACTCTTAAGCAGGGTACGGAACACGATGGGCGCCAGATGTTGTTGAGGTGGTCTGGTGTCGGGCTGCACCACGGAGAAGAGAGCGGACGTCCAGAGCAAAGGGGTACACAGATCTTTATTATAGGATGGGGGGGGAGGTTTGGTTCAGACCACGTGGAGCCAGCCAGCAATGGCCGACCACGGGGGGAGAGCAGGGAGCGAGACCTCAGAGAGGGAGAGCCGAGAGCCCAGAGAGAGAGAAGAGAGGGGTGAGGGGGCTTTTTATTGGGCGACAACCAGGGGTGACGTGTAGGGCCAGGATTGGTTGAAAGGGGGCACTCTAGGATTTAGCGGGGCATAGAAAAACCTGGGGGCAGAGCCAAGATTGGTTGAAAGGGGGCACTCTAGGATTTAGCGGAGCAGAGAAAAACCTGGGGGCGGAGACTGCATCAAAATAAGTCCTCAGCAACATCGCAGCTCCAGCGGGACCAAGCGAAAAAGGCTTGAGAAGGAACTCATCCAGGAGACTCTCCACATGGACAGGCACCACAAGTTTCCTAGTCTGGCAACACACACAGGGCAGCTGCTAGTTCATTTTGGAAGCCTCAGGGCAAAAACTTCTCCCTCTTCAGTGTCTTCACATCTGAAAAGAAAAAAAGTGACCAAGGGCCAAGGAGAGCTACAATGGTGTCAATATTGAGATGTAAATCAGAATGTGCCAAGTGTTTTGCACAAAATCACCTTTGCCACAGTGATTCTGTTGTTCCCTCTATCTCCCTCCCATACACACACACACACACAAACACACACAAACACACACTCTCACAGTGACACACAATTCCACAGAGGCACAGGCACAAACGGTGTTATACACATGCGCACTGGACAACTTCTGCAAGGCAGGGCCCTGGGCTGAACCCTGCTTCGCACTTCCTGGAAGCATGCCCAGCCTTTTAAGGCCAGCTCTGAGCTCCCATTGGTGGGCTTTCTTCAGAAGGCTGCTTTCTGAGTCCTGCCCTCGCAACTCCTCCTCTGTTCTCATTGGCCAGCTCTTGGTTCACGCCCCTGAGTGTGATGTTCTCTATGAATACACACTTGGTTCACGCCCCTGAGGGTGATGTTCTCTATGAATACACACTGGGCCCTTCCCTCAGGCTCAGTGGGCACGGGCTCTTAGACTTGCCCCCTGGGACTGTCTGTCTTCCTCTGAAGGCCCTGTTTCTGCCAACACGACCCACACAGCTCCTGTCTGGACATGTCCTTAGGACACTGCCTGCTTGCGCTAGGCTGGCCATGCTCTTGGGGAACACCCAGAAACACTGTCTCCACTCTAGTAGCCCAGTGCTTCAGGGCACGTGACCCATGGAGCCTTAGTCCCACACTGGTGCTTCCCTCTTTTGGACACCCAGAAGAATGCAGCTGAGCACAGGGATTCACAAGCTCACAGTAGAGTCATCCCAGACAAAGAGAGAAACCCCTTCCACTTGCAAAGCCAAATGGGGCATCCCCCCACCCCACAGGAAAGAACAGATGTCTAGGGCACTCTAAGTCAATTTCAACCTTGCTGTCCATGGGCCACAAATCCCAGAGTTCTCCTCATTCCACAGAATCACTACACTCAACTATGGGCTTTGCTGCCACCTTGTGGACACACAGCAGAATGCAGCTGAGCTCCCCCATGCCAGTCCTCTTTGAGTCTATGCAGAAAATTACACACAGCATGGGAATAGCAAAGGAAAGAACCCATCTGAGGACCACCTTGGAGAATGCACAACAGTGTCCAGAATATCCAATGTGCCGTTCATATTTTAAAAACCACTTGTGCAGTGGAAACTTCCTTTGTCATAGCACAACCCAGTTCCTAAGACACTGCTTCAGGAATAAAGAAACAACAGTGGTAATCATAACTGAAACACACTTATGTACACATACACACACACATACCCTCCCACAGAGACGCACACACTTTTCCCTGAAATAACGTGGACTGGGGTTGCTGTTTTGCACTCAAGTAAAAGGTCAAAGTTTCATGGGTGGAGGGGAGAAGTGATAAGTTTCTGGCATATGAATGTGAGAAGTTCCTAGAGCAGATCGATAGTTACATGGACAACGAAGGGAGCTTGGGTTGGAGGCACAGTTGGTCGAGATGCCAGGGAACTATGTGGAAGCCCAGGACCCCGTTTTGAGCCCCTGCTCACCACTTACCCAGCTAGGGAAAAGCTGGGCTAGTGTCAAATCAGAACTGCAGCTGTCTCTCTGTCTCTCTTCCTACTTGGGCCCTGCTCTCTCAATTTATGACTGTTTCCACTTCCTCAATAAGAAAGTTACAAATGATGTACAGAAATACAGGGAAAGTGGGAATAATTACCCCCCTGCCCACTATTACATGTAACAGTTGACTGTAAAGCATTCATCCCCCAAGAAAGAACAGATTAAATATTTGTGAAGTTAAAAACATTGTAGTTTAAATAGTGAACATTCTTTAGAGCCATGCAATAGTAATCCATTGTGCATTGGATGTCACTGTCAAAAACAGTGCAGTAGGAGTTGTAGTAGTGTGTAGTATCTGCAAAAGGAAATGTATTGTGTGTCAAAAGTTCCCTTCAATTATAAGAGAAAATCTATCAGGCAGAAGAAATGACCCCTCATGTGATATGGGACTAAATAAATAAATAAATATGCAAATAAATGGGGATGATCAAGGAGTATTTGAAAAAAATAAAAATAAAAACCACAGGAAGACCTGATTACAGCAGAAATATAGAAAATGTCTGCTGAGAAACAGAGGGCTGCTTCAAAACTTTCCTGACACTTCAGGGTCCAGGCAAATTAAGAATTCCCAAGAATGAAAAGAAAGCCATACGTATTGAAGCTTACACAAGAAAATGGAGGCAAGTTCTGTGCTATAATAATTACAATGAGGATACTGATAGAAAAGATATTGGAAATGCTCCTGGAAAGCTTATAATTTATAATTGTAGTGAATCCTGCTCTGACTATGTGACCAATTATTTATGAATAAGTAGGCTGTTATAAATGTGGTAATTCTGCATTAAGATCAAATAAAAAGGTCAATTCTAAAAATGACTGATATATATGTATATATATATGTACATATATGTATGTGTATATTATAAACTCTGAGGGATACTGGTGGGCTATGCAGAGACAAAGTACGGCTTGTGTCAGAGAGACTTATAAAGCTGAGGCTCCAGAAACCTAGGTGAAATCGCCAACAAAACAAGCGACTTTCTTTGTATATCAGGCCCTGTCAGTAAAATAAGTATATAAGTAAAAATATTAATGAGTAAAGACAGAGAGAGTGAGAGCCTGTGAGGGTCAGAGACAGAGAAGGCAAGAAGAGAAATAAAAGAGTGGGAAAGAGACCAGAATTCAAAAACCTCCCACACTGTGTTCATACATGACAGGTTCAAACCTGGGTTATCTAGATTGTAAGGCAGAAGTCTCACATCCACAGACCCCAGACCACCCCAGCCTTCACGATATGTGTGTAGTATTTATGACATGAAATGTATTGTGAGTGTAAACTTCACTTCAATTATAAGAGAAAATCAATCAAGCAGAAGAAATGACCCCTCATGTCATATAGGACTAAATAAATAAATAAATATGCAAATAAATGGGGATGATCTAGGAGGATTTGAAAAAAATGAAAAATAAAAACAAAAAGCACAAGAAGACCTGATTACAGTAGAAAATGGAAACCGTCTGCTGAGAAACAGAGGGCTGCTTCAAAAATTCCGAGACACTTCAGAGTCCAGGGAAATTAATATGTCAGGAGAATAAAAAGAAACTCATATGTACTGAAGCTTACACTAGAGAAAGGAGGCAAGTTCTATACTATGATAATTACAACAAGGATGCTGATAGAAATGCTATTAGAAATGCTACTGGAAGGTTCTATTATTTATAATTTTATTGCATCCTGCTCCAACTAGGTGGCCAATTATTAATGAAAAGGAAGCTGTTATAAATATGTGAATTCTGATAAAGATCAATTACATAGGACGGGGAGTCGGGCTGTAGCGCAGCAGGTTAAGCGCAGGTGGCACAAAGCACAAGGACCGGCATGAGGATCCCGGTTCGAACCCCGGCTCCCCACCTGCAGGGGAGTCGCTTCACAGGAGGTGAAGCAGGTCTGCAGGTGTCTATCTTTCTCTCCCCCTCTCTATCTTCCCCTCCTCTCTCCATTTCTCTCTGTCCTATCCAACAACAACGACAACAACAATAATAACTACAACAATAAAACAACAAGGGCAACAAAAGGGAATAAATAAAATAAAATATTAAAAAAATTTTAAAAAACAATTACATAGGACGACAATTCTAAAAATGACAGATATATATATGTATATTTATATATACATATATGGATGTATATATTTATTATAAAGTCTGAGAGATACTGCCAAGGATATGAGGAGACAGAATATGGCTTGTGTCAGAGAGACTTACAAAGCTGTGGCTCCAGTAGACTAGGTAATATCACCAACAAAACAAGCCAGAGCTCAGCAGTGCTCTGGTAACTCTCTTTGTATATCTGGGCCTGTCAGTAAAATAAGTATATAAGTAAAATATCAATGAGTGAATACAGAGTGTGTGAGAACATGTGAGAATTAGAGACAGAGAAGGCGAGAAGAGAAGTAGATGAGTTGGAAAGTGACCAGAAGTCAAAAACCTCCTACACTGTGTTCGTGCCCAGAGACCCCATACAGCCCCAGCCTTCACCGTATGCTGACCTGAGGACATAATACTAAGGAATCCCTCCAGGAGCTACCAGGCTGGCAGACCTCCTGACCCCGGGATAGCTGTGCTCCTAGTTGGGCGGCCCTTCTGGCCAGAGGTGAGAATATTCCCTAGATACAAGAAAGAACTTCAGGTTTCAAAAGGATTTGAAACCCCATGAGGAAATTGGAAAAGACATTGCACAGCCATCAAAACACCGTTTTTCAGAACCCTACTCAGCCTCCAAGCTCTCAGTACACTGCTCAGGGCAGCAGATTACAAGCACAGAAAGTACCCAGAAAGAGCTGTGTTTCAACATAGATGGGAACTGTGTTCAACCAAACAATAGTGGATTAACCCGGTCTCTTAGACCTACCCTTTGGGTCCAGCTAAGACAATTGCTCCTGTGGCCTCACATCCCTGATCATGGTGTCCTGGTGTCCACACATCACACTCAGAGAGATTCCCAGAGTAGGCATGCATGCATGTCCCATACAAAATCGCACTGCTTTCAGGAAGCACAAACTCCCTGGGCCCTTGCTATGGACAGACAAAAGAAAGATGTATGCCTCCATTGGCTGAATTCGGAGCTTCCAGTGGAGATCACAGCCCTGCACCTCACCTGAGGGCCTGGCTTCTGCTAAGAAAGGCAATTGGAAACACCTGTTCCCACTTGGGCCCTAAGCACATACTCGAAGAATTGCTCCAGGAGCTAGCTGGCTGGTAGACCTCCTGACCCCGGGATAGCTGTGCTCCTAGTTGGGCGGTCCTTCTGGCCAGAGGTGAGAATATTACCTAGATACAAGAAAAAACTTCAGGTTTCAAAAGGATTTGAAAACCCCATGAGACACTAGGAAAAGACATTTCACAGCCATCAAAACACCGTTTTTCAGAACCCTGGAAGCTTCTGTTATGTGTGGAAAATCTGGAAACTGTTGTGGCCATCAATACCACACATCCTTTACATTCGGCTTAATAGAGGGAAAGCACAATGTGTGTGCCAATGGGATAGATTTTCACTTCTCTTCACCTGGGCTCTCATGGAATAAGGACAAGGACATTGTGCAGGAAGGTGAGGAGGGCTGCATTTAGGCTGAGTGTCAGCCTCAGGGCCCTGGAGAATGGGAGTCAAGCACAGAGGGCCTGGACAGCTGCAGCTGCAGATGAACATATTCCTGGAACCTGCAGCAGCAACGCTGTCTCTGCAGTTCCCCTCTGTACTACACCATGTGTAGGAGACTAAATAATCCAAAGGGCAAAAAAAGGAAAATTTCAACACCAGGATGACTGAGTTCACGATGCATGCACTGACTTCCAGTAAGGGCCCAGGGAAGAAGGCACGTAGAGAAAGTCAGAGAGACAGAATGACAGAGACAGAAAAGGACTAAAATTCTGGCCCTGTGTTGATCAGTGCCAGAGCACTGAAGACAAACCCTCCATGCCCATGCATACTTCTTACAAGTGGCATTGCTATTTTATGTTTTTGAGGAAAGGTAACACTTAGAACATCTAGGTCTTAGCCACTCTGTGAAGCAACACTTGGCCTGCAGCCCACTCTACAAAACATCCCACGCCTCTCCAAATTGGAAGTAGTCTTAGTGATGCTCTATCCAAGATGCAGGCTGGCGTATTTCATCTCCCTGGTCCAGCCTCAGCCTATCCTGTGTGCAGGGAACTGCACTATGTCTATTTCTTCTTTGATTTACAGTTTTGGGATAGGACTCTGTGGACAAAATGAGCAAGAGGGAAGTAGATGATTTGGCAGCGGTAGTTTGTGCTGAGAGAGATTTGTAGAGTGGTAAATGATATGGCTCTGTGAGATGTCTCTCATGACTGTGGCTCAGAAGGGCCAGGTGTATCCACTTTACTACCCTAATCCAGAGCTGTGCAGGTCTCTAGCTAAAAATATTTTCAGACCTCTACATGATATATATATATATATATATATATATACATATATATATATATATATATATGGAGAGAGAGAGAGAGAGAGACACTGATGTAGACATTTTCTACAATGGATTCGATATGACATTCAGACAATTGATTGCTAAATCCTGGAGAGAAACTGTGCATCAGGAAAAGAATTGTTCAAAGGAGTAAAATCTCCAAATCATTAGCTATATGCAGCTCCAACGGGACCGATCGAAAAAGGCTTGAGAAGGAACTCATCCAGGAGACTCTCCACATGGACAGGCACCACAAGTTTCCTAGTCTGGCAACACACACAGGGCAGCTGCTAGTTCCCAGTGCAAGCCTCAGGGCAAAAACCTCTCCCTCTTCAGTGTCTCAGAATTCAAAAACCTCCTACACTGTGTTCATGGATGACAGGTTCAAACCTCGCTTGTAGAGATTGTAAGGCAGCAGCTCTCATTCCCACAGACCCCAGACAGCCCCAGCCTTCACCATATGCTGTACTAACAGACCTGACAGTAATGTGTGTGTGTGTGTGTGTGTGTGTCTGTCTGTCTGTCTGTGTGTGTCTGTGTGTGCTCAGAACTCACCTATAGTAGTCTAAGACCATGGCTGGCAAGGTAGCCAGCCTCACCTGCAACTTATGTACAGAGAACCCAGCTGGTTAGGGAAAGCCAGCTAGCCCAGATTCTGGCTAAGCAAGAATGCATATGCAAAGGGACTCTCATGTCTAAATCTCCTGAGTTCCCTATTCAATCTCATGCCTCACTATCTATCATCTAAACACTGCCAATGGGGGAAGCTGGGGCCCCCATCAGAATTCAAGGGCAGGACCCTGTCCAGTCACCTTTGGCTGCATACTCAGACTCCAGGCTCCCAGTCCACTTCTCAGTGGACAGCAGATTACAAGCCCAGAAAGAGCTGTGTCTCAACATAGATGGGGACTGTGTTTGACCAAACAATAGTGGATGAACCCAGCCACTTACACCTCCCCTTTGGGTCCTGCTAAGGCAATTGCTCTTATGGCCTCACAATCCCTGATCACGGTGTCCTGGTGTCCACACATAACACTCAGAGAGATTCCCAGAAGTAGGCATCCATGAGTGTCCCATACAAAGTTGCTCTGCTTGCAGGAAGAACAAACTCGCGGGGCCCTTGCTAAGGAAAGACAAAAGGAAGATGGATGCCTCCATTGGCTGAATTAGGAGTTTCCAGTGGAGATCACATCCCCGCCCCTCACCTGAGGGCCTGGCTTCTGCTAATACAGGCAATTGGAAACACCTGTTACCACTTGAGACCTGAGGACATAATATTCAGGAATCCCTCCAGGAGCTAGCAGGCTGGCAGACCTCCTGACCCCAGGATAGCTGTGCTCCTAGTTGGGAGGGCATTCTGGCCAGAGGTGAGAATATTCCCTAGATACAAGAAAAGAACTTCAGGTTTCAAAAGGATTTGAAACCCCATGAGGCACTTGGAAAAGACATTTCACAGCCATCAAAAAACCCTCTTTCTGAACCCTGGAAGCTTCCGTTTTGCCTGGAAAATCTGGACACTGGTGTGGCCATCAGTACCACAGATCCATTACATTCGGCCCAATAGAGGGAAAGCACAATGTGTGTGCCAGGGGGATAGAGTTTCACTTCTCTTGACCTGGGCTCTCATGTAATAGGGACAAGGATGCAGTGCAGGAAATTGAGGAGGGCTGCATTTAGGCTGAGTGTCAGCCTCAGGGCCCTGGACATTGGGAGGCAAGCACAGAGGGCCTGGACAGCTGCAGCTGGAGATGGACATATGCCTGTTACCTGCAGCAGGATCGCTGTCTCCTCAGTTCCCCAATGTACTACGCCATATGCAGGAGACTGAATAATCCAAAGGGCAAAGAAAGGAAAATTTCAACACGAGGAAGTCCGAGTTCACGATGCATTCAATGACTTCCATAAGGTCCCAGTGAAGAAGGCACATAGAGAGAGTCAGAGAGACAGGATGACAGACACAGAAAAGGACTAAAATTCTGGCCCTGTGCTGATCAGTGCCAGAGCACTGAAGACAAAACCTTCATGCACATGCATACTTCTTACGAGTGGCATTGCTATTTTAGGTTTTTGAGGAAAGGTAACACTTCGAACATCTAGGTCTTAGGCACTCTGAGAAGCAACACTTGGCCGGCAGCCCAGTCTCCAAAACTGCCCCCGCCTCTCCAAATTGGAATTAGTCTTAGTGATGCTCCAGCCAAGATGCAGGCTAGCTTATTGCATCTCCCGGGGCCAGCCTCAGCCTGTCCTGTGTGCAGGCAACTGCGCTATGTCTATTTCTTCTTTGATTTACAGTTTTGGGATAGGACTCGGTAAACAAAATGAGCAAGAGGGAAGTAGATGATTTGGCAGCGTTAGTTTGTGCTGAGAGATATTTGTAGAGTGATAAACGATATGGCTCTGTGAGATGTCTCTCATGACTGTGACTCAGAAGGGCCAGGTGTATCCACTTTACTACCCTAATCCAGAGCTGTGCAGGTCTCTAGCTAAAAAATATTTTCAGACCTCTACATGTTACATATATATATAGAGAGAGAGATAGAAAGAGAGAGATTGAGAGAGAGACACTGATGTAGACATTTTCTACAATGGATTCGATATGACATTCAGACAATTGATTGCTAAATCCTGGAGAGAAACTGTGCATCAGGAAAAGAATTGTCCAAAGGAGTAAAATCTCCAAATCATTAGCTATATACAGCTCCAACGGGACCGATCGAAAAAGGCTTGAGAAGGAACTCATCCAGGAGACTCTCCACATGGACAGGCACCACAAGTTTCCTAGTCTGGCAACACACACAGGGCAGCTGCTAGTTCCCAGTGCAAGCCTCAGGGCAAAAACCTCTCCCTCTTCTGTGTCTCAGAATTCAAAAACCTCCTACACTGTGTTCATGGATGACAGGTTCAAACCTCACTTGTAGAGATTGTAAGGCAGCAGCTCTCATTCCCACAGACCCCAGACAGCCCCAGCCTTCACCATATGCTGTACTAACAGACCTGACAGTAATGTGTGTGTGTGTGTGTGTGTGTGTGTGTGTGTGTCTATCTGTCTGTGTGTGTCTGTGTGTGCTCAGAACTCACCTATATTAGTCGAAGACCATGGCTGGCAAGGTAGCCAGCCTCACCTGCAACTTATGTACAGAGAAACTAGCTGGTTAGGGAAAGCCAGCTAGCCCAGATTCTGGCTAAGCAAGAATGCATATGCAAAGGGACTCTCATGTCTAAATCTCCTGAGTTCCCTATTCAATCTCATGCCTCACTATCTATCATCCAAACACTGCCAATGGGGGAAGCTGGGGCACCCCTCAGAATTCAGGGGCAGGACCCTGTCCAGTCACCTTTGGCTGCATACTCAGACTCCAGGCTCCCAGTCCACTTCTCAGTGGACAGCAGATTACAAGCCCAGAAAGAACCCAGAAAGAGTTGTGTCTCAACATAGATGTGGACTGTGTTTGACCAAACAATAGTGGATGAACCCATCCACTTACACCTCCCCTTTGGGTCCTGCTAAGGCAATTGCTCTTATGGCCTCACAATCCCTGATCACGGTGTCCTGTTGTCCACACATCACAATCAGAGAGATTCCCAGAAATAGGCATCCATGAGTGTCCCATACAAAGTCGCTCTGCTTGCAGGAAGCACAAACTCCCCGGGCCCTTGCTATGGAGAGACAAAAGGAAGATAGATGACGCCATTGGTTGAATTGGGAGTTTACAGTGTAGATCACATCCCCGCCCCTCACCTGAGGGCCTGGCTGCTGCTAATACAGGCAATTGGAAACACCTGTTACCACTTGGGACCTGAGGACATAATTTTCAGGAATCTTTCCAGGAGCTAGCAAGCTGGCAGACCTCCTGACCCCAGGATAGCTGTGCTCCTAGTTGGGAGGGTATCTGGCCAGAGGTGAGAATATTCCCTAGATACAATAAAGGAACTTCAGGTTTCAAAAGGATTTGAAACCCCATGAGGCACTTGGAAAAGACATTTCACAGCCATCAAAAAACCCTCTTTCTGAACCCTGGAAGCTTCCGTTTTGCCTGGAAAATCTGGACACTGTTGTGGCTATCAGTACCACAAATCCTTTACATTCGGCCCAATAGAGGGAAAGCACAATGTGTGTGCCAGGGGGATAGAGTTTCACTTCTCTTGACCTGGGCTCTCATGGAATAAGGACAAGGATGCAGTGCAGGAAATTGAGGAGGGCTGCATTTAGGCTGAGTGTCAGCCTCAGGGCCCTGGACAATGGGAGGCAAGCACAGAGGGCCTGGACAGCTGCAGCTGGAGATGGACATAAGCCTGTTACCTGCAGCAGGATTGCTGTCTCCTCAGTTCCCCAATGTACTACGCCATATGTAGGAGGGAAGTAGATGATTTGGCAGCCTTAGTTTGTGCTGAGAGAGATTTGTAGAGTGAGAAGAGGTAAACGAATGGCTCTGTGAGATGTCTCTCATGACTATGGCTCTGAAGGGCCAGGTGTATCCGCATTACTACCTGAATCCAGAGCTGTGCAGCTCTCTAGCTAAAATATATTTTCAGATCTCTACATGTCACATACACACAAAAACGCACACAAACACACACTCTCACAGTTACACACGCACACATCCACAGAGGCACAGGCACTAACGGAGTTATACAAATGCACACTGGACAGCTTCTGCAAGGCAGGTCCTTGGGTGAACTCTGCTTCACACTTCCTGGAAGCACGCCCAGCCTTTTAAGGCCAGCCCTGAGCTCATAATGTCAGGCTTACTTCAGAAGGCCCGCAGACAGGGCAACAACCATGCTCTGATATGCCAGATGCCTAGGCCACGTCCAGAACCCCTGCAAGCAATATCATTGGGCAGTGTGCTAGGACACGCCCAGGAGCGTCAAGGCCCCTAGTCAGTGCAACTCCAACGGGACCAATCGAAAAAGGCTCAAGAAGGAACTCATCCAGGAGACTCCCCACATGGACAGGCACCACAAGTCTCCTTGTCTGGCAACACACACAGGGCAGCTGCTAGTTCCCAGTGCAAGCCTCAGTGCAAAAACCTCTCCCTCTTCAGTGTCTCAGAATTCAAAAACCTCCTACACTGTGTTCATTGATGACAGGTTCAAACCTGGCTTGTAGAGATTGTAAGGCAGCAGCTCTCATGTCCACAGAAAGAACTTCAGGTTTCAAAAGGATTTGAAACACCATGAGGCACTTGGAAAAGACATTTCACAGCCATCAAAACACCCTCTTTCTGAATACTGGAAGCTTCCGTTTTGCATGGAAAATCTGGAAACTGGTGTGGCTATCAGTACCACAGATCCTTTACATTCGGACCAATAGAGGGAAAGCACAAAGTGTGTACCAGGGGGATAGAGTTTCACTTCTCTTGACCTGGGCTCTCATGGAATAAGGACTAGGATGCTGTGCAGGAAGGTGAGGAGGGCTGCATTTAGGCTGAATGTCAGTCTTAGGGCCCTGAATAATGGAAGTCATGCACACAGGGTCTGGACAGCTGCAGCTGGAAATGCACACATGACTGTTAACTGCAGTAGGATCTCTACCTCCTCAGTTCCCCACTGTACTACACCTTATGCACGAGATTAAATAATCCAAAGGGCAAGAAAGGAAAATTTCAACACCAGGAAGACCGAGTTAATGATGCATGCACTGACTTCCAGTAAGGGCCCAGTGAAGAAGGCACATAGAGACAGTCAGAGAGACAGAATGACAGTGACAGAAAAGTACAGAAATTCTGGACCTGTGTTGATCAGTGCCAGAGCACTGAAGACAAATCCTCCATGCCCATGCATACTTCTTACAAGTGGCATTGTTATTTTATGTTTGTGAGGAAAGGTTACACTTAGAAAATCTAGGTCTTACCCCACTCTGAGAAGCAACACTCGACCTGCAGCCCACTCTCCAAAACTGCCCTTGCTTCACCAAATTGGAATTAGTATTAGTGATGCTCCAGCCAAGATGCAGGGTGGCGTATTGCATCTCCCTGGTCCAGCCTCAGCCTGTCCTGTGTGCATGGAACTGCACTATGTTTATTTCTTCTTTGATTTATAGTTTTTGGATAGGACTCGGTGAGAAAAATAGCAAGAGGGAAGTAGATCATTTGGCAGCAGTAGTTTGTGCTGAGAGAGATTTGTACACTGATAATGGTATAGGAATGGCTCTGTGAGAAGTCTCTCATGACTCTGGCTCAGAAGGGCCAGGTGTATCCACATTACTACCATAATCCAGAGCTGTGCAGGTCTCTAGCTTAAATATTTTCAGACCTCTACATGTTACATATATATATATATATATATATATATATATAGAGAGAGAGAGAGAGAGAGAGAGAGAGATAGCGAGACACTGATGTAGTCATTTTCTACAATGGATTCGATATGACATTCAAACAATTGATTGCTAAAACCTGGAGAGAAACTGTGCATCAGGAAAAGAATTGTCCAAAGGAATTAAATCTCCAAATCATTAGCTATATGCAGCTCCAACGGTATCGAGAGAAATAGGCTGGAGAAGGAACTCATCCAGGAGACTCTCCACATGGACAGGCACCACAAGTTTCCTTGTCTGGCAACACACACAGGGCAGCTGGTAGTTCCCAGTGGAAGCCTTAGGGCAAAAACCTCTCCCTCTTCAGTGTCTTCACATCTGAAAAGAAGAAAAGTGACCAAGGGCCAAGGAGAGCTACAATGGTGTCAATATTGAGCGATAATCAGAATGTGCCAAGTGATTTGCACAAAATCACCTGTGCCACAGTGATTCTGTTGTTCTCTCTGTCTCTACCTCCTTCACACACACACACAAACACATACAAACACACATTCTCACAGTCACACACACGCACACATTCACAGAGGAACAGGCACAAACGGAGTTATACACTTGCACACTGGACAGCTTCTGCAAGACAGGGCCCTTGGCTGAACCCTGCTTCGCACTTCCTGGAAGCACGCCCAGCCTTTAAAGGCCAGCTCTGAGCTCCCATATTCGGGCTTCCCTCAAAAGTCCCGCCCACAGGGTGCCAGCCATGCTCTGATAGGCCAGACGCCTAGGCTACTCCCAGAAACCCTGCCAGCAATATCATTGGCCAGTGTGCTTGGACACGCCCAGGAGGGTCAGGGCCCTTAGTCAGTGATTGGCCAGCGGCCTTGAGCACCGCCAACAAGGCATTGGAGCACGCTCATTGGGCCGCCTCTGGAAGGCCCGCCCACCAGCCACATCAGCTCGACTCTGATTGGCCTGTTGTCCCAGGGACACGCCCCCAGCCAGCAGAGAATGTGAGAGTTAGAGAAGGCGAGTAGAGAAATCATGAGTTGGAAAGAGACCAGAATTCAAAAACCTCCTACACTGTGTTCATTGATCACAGGTTGAAAGCTGGCTTGTAGATATTGTAAGGCAGCAGCTCTCATGCCCACAGACGCCAGACAGCCCAAGTCTTCATCATATGCTGTATTACCAGACCTGACAGTAATGTGTGTGTGTGTGTCTGTCTGTCTGTCTGTCTGTGTTTGTCTGTGTGTGCTCTGAGCTCACCTATAGTAGTCTCAGAGCATGGGTGTCAAGGTAGCCAGCCTCACCTGCAACTTATGTACAGAGAACCTAGCTGGTCAGGGCAAGACAGATAGCCCAGATTCTGGCCAAGCAAGAATGCCAGAGAACTATGTGGAAGCCCAAGACCCCATTTTGAGCCCCTGGTCATCACTTACCCAATTAAGGAAAAGGTGGGCTAGTGGCAAATCAGAGCTGCAGCTGTCTCACTGACTCTCTTCCTGCTTGGGCCCTGCTCTCTCAATTTATGACTGCTTCCTTCTCCTCAATAGGAAAGTTACAAATGATGTACAGAAATATAGGGAAGGTGGGAAATATTACCCCCATAGCCACTATTACATGTAACTATTGACTGTAAAATTTCATCCACCAAGAAAGAACAGAATAAATATTTGTGAGGTTAAAAACATTGTAGGTTAAATAGGCAACATTCTTTAGAGCCATGCAATACTAATCCATTGTGCACTGGACGTCACTCTCAAAAACAGTGCAGTAGTAGATGTAGTAGTGTGTAGTATCTGCAAAAGGAAATGTATTGTGTGTCCAAAGTTCCCTTCAATTATAAGAGAAAATCTATAAGACAGAAGAAATGACCCTCATCTGATATCGGACTAAATATATAAATAAATATGCAAATATATGGGGATGATCTAGGAGGATTTGAAAAAATAAAAAAATAATAAAAACACAGGAAGACCATAACTCGACAATTCTAAAAATGACAGATAGATATGTATATTTATATATGTATATGGATGTATATCTTTATTATAAAGTCTGAGAGATAATGCCATGGATATGAGGAGACAGAATATGGCTTGTGGCAGAGAGACTTACAAAGCTGAGGCTCAAAAAGCCTACGTGAAACCAGCAACAAAACAAGCCAGAGCTCAGCAGTGCTCTGGCAACTCTCTTTGTATATCTGGGCCTGTCAATAAAATAAGGATATAAGTAAAATATTACTGAGTGCAGACAGAGTGAGTGAGAGCCTGTGAGAGTCAGAGACAGAGAAGGAGAGAAAATAAATAGAGGAGTTGGAAATAGACCAGAAGTCAAAAACACCATAGAATCTGTTCATTCATGACAGGTTCTAACCTGGGTTATAGAGATTGTAAGGCAGAAGCTCTAATGCCCACAGACCCAAGACAACCCAAGCCTTCACCATACGTGTGTAGTATTTGCCCCAGGAAATGCATTGTGAGTCAAGAGTTCCCTTCAATTATAGATTAAATCTATCAAGCAGAAGAAATGACCCTCATGTGATACCTGACTAAATAAATAAATATGCAAATAAATGCCGATGATTTAGGAGGACTTGAAAAAATTAAAAATAATGAAAACAAAAACGACAAGAAGACCTGATTACAGCAGAAACAAAGAAACCATCTGCTGAGAAACAGAGGGCTGCTTCAAAAATTCCCTAACACTTTAGGGTCCAAGGAAATTAAGATTACCGGAAAAAGAAAACAAACACATACGTATTGAAGCTTTCACTAGAAAAAGGAGGGAAGTTCTGGGCTATGATAATTACAATAAGGATGCTGATAGAAACATGATTAGAAATGCTACTGGAAGGTTCTATTATTTATAACTGTATTGAATCCTTCTCCAACTATATGTCCAATTATTTCTGAAAAACTAGGCTGTTATAAATGTGGTAATTCTGAATTAAGGTCAAATACATAGGTCGACAACTGAAAAATTGACAGATATATAAATAAATATGTTTATATATATGTATGTATCTCTTTATTATAAACTCTGAGTGATACTGGCATGGAAATGAGGAGACAGAATATGGGTTCTGTCAGAAAGACTTACAAACTGATGCTCCAGTAGCCTGGGTGAAATCGCCAACACAACAAACCAGAGCTCAGCAGTGCTCTGGTAACTCTCTTTGTATATCTGGGCCTGTCAGTAAAATAAGTATATAAGTAAAATATAAATGAGTGAAGACATAGTGTATGAGAGCATGTGAGAGTTAGAGACAGAGAAGGCGAGAAGAGAAATGCATGAGTTGGAAAGAGACCAGAATTCAAAAACCTCCTACATGTGGTCATTGATGACAGGTTCAAACCTGGCTTGTAGAGATTGTAAGGCAGCAGCTCTCATGCCCACAGACCCCAGACAGCCCCAGCCTTCACCATATGCTGTACTACAAGACCTGACAGTAATATGTGTGTTTGTGTGTGTGTGTCTGTCTGTCTGTGTCTGTGTGTTCTGAGAGCTCACCTATAGTAGTCTCAGAGCATGGGTGGGAAGGTAGCCAACCTCACCTGCAACTTACGTACAGAGAACCTAGCTGTTCAGGGGAAGCCAGCTAGCCCAGATTCTGGCTAAGCAAGAATGCATATGCAAAGGGACTCTCATATCTCGCTCTCCTGAGTTCCCCATTCAATCCCATGCCTCACTATAATCCAAACATTGCCAATGGGGGAAATTGGCGACCCCTCAGAATTCAGGGGCATGAGACTGTCCATTCATGTTTGGCTGCCTACTCAGCCTCGAGGATCACAGTACACTGCTCAGGGCAGCAGATTACAAGCACAGAATGTACCCAGAAAGAGCTCTGTTTCAACATAGATGGGAACTGTGTTTGACCAAACAATAGTGAATGAACCCAGCCCCTTACAACTACCCTTTGGGTCCAGCTAAGGCAATTGCTCCTGTGGCCTCACAATCCCTGATCATGGTGTACTGGTGTCCCCTCATCACACTCAGAGAGATTCCCAGAAGTAGGCATGCATGAGTGTCCCATACAAAGTCTCTCTGCTTGCAGTAAACACAAACTCCCCGGGGCCTTGCTATGGAGAGACAAAAGGAAGATGGATGCCTCCATTGGCTGAATTAGGAGCTTCCAGTGGAGATCACAGTCCCACCCCTCACCTAAGGGCCTGGCTGCTGCTAAAAAAGGCAATTAGAAACACCTGTTACCACTTGGGGCCTGAGGACATACTGAGGAATCCCTCCAGGAGCTAGCAGACTGGCAGACCTCCTGGCCCCGGGATAGATGTGCTCCTAGGTGGGAAGGCCTTCTGGCCAGAGGTGAGAATATTCCCTAGATACAAGAAAGAACTTCAGGTTTCAAAAGGATTTGAATCCCCATGAGGCACTTGTAAAGACAATGCACAGCCATCAAAACACCCTCTTTCTGAACCCTGGAAGCTTCCGTTTTCCATGGAAAATCTGGACACTGGTGTGACCATCAGTACCACAGATCCTTTACATTCGGCCCAATAGAGGGAAAGCACAATGTGTGTGCCAGGGGGATAGAGTTTCACTTCTCTTTACCTGGGCTCTCATAGAATAAGGGCTAGGATGCTGTGCAGGAAGGTGAGGAGGGCTGCATTTAGGCTGAGTGTCAGCCACAGGGCCCTGGAGAATGGGAGTCAAGCACAGAGGGCCTGGACAGCTGCAGCTGGAGATGGACATATGCATGTTACCTGCAGTAGGATCGCTGCCTCCTCAGTTCCCCACTGTACTATGCCATATGCACGAGATTAAATAATCCAACGGGCAAAGAAAGGAAAATTTCACACCAGGAAGCCCAAGTTAAGGATGCATGCACTGACTTCCAGTAAGGGCCCAGTGAAGAAGGCACGTAGAGACAGTCAGATAGACAGAATGACAGTGACCGTAAAGTACAGAAATTTTGGACGTGTGTTGATCAGTGCCAGAGCACTGAAGACAAATCCTCCATGCCCATGCATACTTCTTACAAGTGGCATTGTTATTTTATGTTTGTGAGGAAAGGTTAAACTTAGAACATCTAGGTCTTACACCACTCTGAGAAGCACCACTTGGCCAGCAGCCCACTCTCCAAAAATGCCCTTGCCTCTCCAAATGGGAAGTAGTCTTAGTGATGCTCCAGCCAAGATGCAGGCTGGCGTATTGCATCTCCCTGGTCCAGCCTCAGCCTGCCCTGTGTGCAGGGAACTGCAGTATGTTTATTTCTTCTTTGATTTACAGTTTTGGGATAGGACTCCATGGAGAAAAAGAGCGAGAGGGAAGTAGATCATTTGGCAGCGGTAGTTTGTGCTGAGAGAGATTTGTAGAGTGACAAGAGGTATAGGAATGGCTTTGTGAAATGTATCTCATAACTGTGGCTCAGAAGGGCCAGGTGTATCCGCATTACTACAATAATCCAGAGCTGTGCAGGTCTACAGCTAAAAAAATATTTTCAGAACTCTACATGTTACATATATATATATATATATATATATATATATAGAGAGAGAGAGAGAGAGAGAGAGAGAGAGAGAGAGGGAGAGAGGGAGAGAGAGAGACACTGATGTAGTCATTTTCTACAATGGATTCAATATGACTTTCAAATAATTGATTGCTAAAACCTGGAGAGGAACTGTGCATCAGGAAAAGAATTGTCCAAAGGAGTAAAATCTCCAAATCATCAGCTATATGCAGTTCCAACTGTACTGAGCGAAATAGGCTCTAGAATGAATTCAACCAGGAGACTCTCCACATGGACAGGCACCACACGTTTCCTCGTCTGGCAACACACACAGGGCAGCTGCTAGTTCCCAGTGCAATCATCAGGGCAAAAACCTCTCCCTCTTCAGTGTCTTTACACCTGAATATAAGATAAGTGACCAAGGGCCAAGGAGAGCTACAATGGTGTCAATATTGAGCTGTAAATCAGAATGTGCCAAGTGTTTTGCACAAAATCACCTGTGCCACAGTGATTCTGTTGTTCTCTCTGTCTCTCCCTCCCTCACACACACACACACAAACACACACTCTCACAGTCACACACATGCACACATCCACAGAGGCACAGGCACAAATAGAGTTATACCCATGCTCACTGGACAGCTTCTGCAAAGCAGGGCCCTGGGCTGAATCCTGCTTCACACTTCCTCAAGCACACCCAGCCTTTTAAGACCAGCTCTGAGCTCCCATAGTCTGGCTTCCCTCAAATGGCCCACCCACAGGGCGCAAGCTGTGCACTGATAGGCCAGAAGCCTAGGCCTCGTCCAGAACCCCCTCATTGGCCAGTGTGCTTGGACATGCCTAGCAGGGTCTGGGCCCCTAGTCAGTGATTGGCCAGCGGCCTTGAACACCGCCAACACGGCCTTGGAGCACGCTCATTGGGCAGTCTCTGGAAGGCCCGCCCAGAAGCCACATCAGCTCGACGCTGATTGTACTGTTGTCCCAGGGAAATGCCCCCAGCCAGGCAGAGAATGTGAGAGTTAGAGAAGGCGAGAAGAGAAATAGATGAGTTGGAAAGAGACCAGAATTCAAAAATCTCCTACACTGTGTTCATTGATGATAGGTTCAAAGCTGGCTTGTAGAGATTGTAAGGCAGCAGCTCTCATGCCCACAGACTCCAGACAGCCCCAGTCTTCACCATATGCTGTACTATCAGACCTGACAGTAATGTGTGTGTGTGTCTGTGGGTCTGTCTGTGTGTGTCTATGTGTGCTCAAAGCTCACCTAAAGTAGTCTCAGAGCATGAGTGTCAAGGTAGCCAGCCTCACCTGCAACTTATGTACAGAGAACCTAGCTGGTCAGGGCAAGCCAGCTAGCCCAGACTCTGGCTAAGCAAGAATGCCAGAGAACTATGTGGAAGCCCAAGACCCCGTTTTGAGCCCCTGGTCACCACTTACCGAATTAGGGAAAAGCTGGGCTAGTGGCAAATCAGAGGTTCAGCTATCTCTCTGTCTCTCTTCCTGCTGAGCACAGGGATTCACAAACTCCAAGTAGAGTCATCCCAGACAAAGAGAGAAACCCCTTCCACTTGCAAAGCCAAATGGGGGATCCCCCACCCCACAGGAAAGAACAGATGTCTAGGGCAATCTAAGTCAATTTCAACCTTGCTGTCCATGGGCCACAAATCCCAGAGTTCTCCTCATTCCACAGAATCACTACACTCAACTATGGGCTTTGATGCCACACAGCAGAATGCAGCTGAGCTCCCCCATGCCACTCCTCTTTGAGTCTACACAGAAAATTACACACAGCATGGGAATAGCAAAGGAAAGAACCCATCTGAGGACCACCTGGGAGAATGCACAACAGTGTCCAGAATATCCAATGTGAAACTTATATTTGAACAACCACTTGTGCAGTGGAAACTTCCTTTGTCATAGCACAACCCAGTTCCTAAGACCCTGCGTCAGGAATAAAGAAACAACAGCGGTAATCATAACTGAAACACACTTATGTACACTTACACACAATCACACACACACCCTCCCACAGAGACGCACACACTTTTCCTTGAAATAACGTGGATTGGGGTTGCTATTTTGCACTCAAGTAAAAGGTCAAAGTTTCATGGGTGGAGGGGAGAGGTGTTAAGTTTCTGGAATATGAAGGTGAGAAGTGCCTAGAGAAGATTGATAGTTACTTGGACAACGAAGGGAGCATGGGTTGGAGACACAGCTGGTGGAGATGGCAGTGAACTATGTGGAAGCCCAGCAACCCGTTTTAAGCCCCTGATCACCACTTGCCCAGCTAGGGAAAAGCTGGGCTAGTGTCAAATCAGAACTGCAGCTGTCTCTTGGTCTCTCTTCCTGCTTGGGCCCTGCTCTCTCAATTTATGACTGTTTCCTTCTCCTCAATAAGAAAGTTACAAATGATGTACAGAAATACAGGGAAAGTGGAAAAAATTACCCCCGTGCCCACTATTACATGTAACTGTTGACTATAAACCATTCATCCCCCAAGAAAGAACAGAATAAATATTTGTGAGGTTAAAATCATTGTAGGTTAAATAGGGAACATTCTTTAGAGCCATGCAATAGTAATCCATTGTGCATTGGATATCACTGTCAAAAACAGTACAGTAATAGTTGTAGTAGTGTGTAGTATCTGCAAAAGGAAATGTATTGTGTGTCAAAGTTCCAGTCAATTATAAGAGAAAATCTACCAGGCAGAAGAAATGACCCCTCATATGATATGGGACTAAATAAATAAATAAATATGCAAATAAATGGGGATGATATAGGAGGATTTGAAAAAAATAAAAACAAAAACCACAGGAAGACCTGATTACAGCAGAAATATAGAAAACGTCTGCTGAGAAACTGAGGGCTGCTTCAAAAATACCCTGACACCTCAGGGTCCAGGCAAATTAAGAATTCTGGAGAATGAAAAGAAACACATACTTATTGAAGCTTACACTAGAGAAAGGAGGCAAGTTCTGTACTATGATAATTACAATAAGGATGCTGATAGAAAGGCTATTGGAAATGCTCCTGGAAGGTTTATAATTTATAATTGTAGTGAATCCTGCTCCAACTATGAGACCAATTATTTGTGAATAAGGAGGCTGTTATAAATGTGGTAATTCTGCATTAAGATCAAATAAAAAGGTCAAAAATTCTAGAAAAGACTGATATCTATATATGTGTATATATATGTACATATATGTATGTGTTTCTTTATTATAAACTATGAGGTATACTGGCATGGCTATGAGGAGACAGAGTATGTTTTGTGACATAGAGACTTACAAAGCTGATGCTCCAGAAACATAGGTGAAATCGCCAAAAAAAAAAACAAGCTAGAGCTCATCAGTGCCCTGGTGACTCTTTTTGTATATCTGGGCCTGTCAGTAAAATAATATATAAGTAAAATATTAATGAGTGCAGACAGAGTGAGTGAGAGCATGTGAGAGTCAGAGACAGAGAAGGCAAGAAGAGAAATAGAAGAGTTGGAAAGACACCAGAAGACAAAAATCTCCCACACTGTGTTCATTGATGACAGGTTCAAACCTGCGTTGTTGAGATTGTAATGCAGCAGTCTCATGTCCACAGACCCCAGACAACCCCAGCCTTCACCATATGTGTGTAGTATTTATGACAGGAAATGTATTGTGAGTGTAAACTTCCCTTCAATTATAAGAGAAAAATCTATCAAGCAGAAGAAATGACCCCTCATGTAATATAGGACTAAATAAATAAATAAATATGTAAATAAATGGGGATGATCTAGGAGGATTTGAAAAGAATGAAAAATAAAAACAAAAAGCACAAGAAGACCTGATTACAGCAGAAACATAGAAACCATCTGCTGAGAATCAGAGGGCTGCTTCAAAAATTCCAAGACACTTCAGAGTCCAGGGAAATTAAGATTTCAGGAGAATGAAAAGAAACTCATATGTATTGAAGCTTACGCTAGAGAAAGGAGGTGAGTTCTGTACTATGTTAATTACAATAAGGATGCTGATAGAAATTCTATTAGAATTGCTACTGGAAGGTTCTATTATTTATAATTGTATTGAGTCCTGCTCCAGCTATGTGGCCAATTATTAATGAAAAAGGAAGCTGTTATAAATGTGTTAATTCTGATTTAGATCAATTACATAGGTTGATAATTCCAAAAATGGCAGATATAATGTCTTTATTATAATGTCTGTGAGATACTGCCATGGATATAAGGAGACAGAATATGGCTTGTGTCAGAGAGAATTACTAAGCTGAGGCTCAAGTAGCCTTGATGAAAACACCAACAAAAAAAACCAGAGCTCAGCAGGGCTCTGGTAACTCTCTTTGTATATATGAGCCTGTCAATAAAATAAGGATATAAGTAAAATATTACTGAGTGCAGACAGAATGAGTGAGAGCCTGTGAGAGTCAGATACAGAGAAGGCTAGAAGGTAAATTGAAGAGTTGGAAATAGACCAGAAGTCAAAACCCCCTAGTCTGTGTTCATTCATGACAGGTTCAAACCTGGCTTGTAGAAATTGTAAGGCAGCAGCTCTAATGCCCACAGACCCAAGACAACCCAAGCCTTCACCATCTTTTTGTAGTATTTGCCCCAGGAAATGTATTGTGTGTCAAAAGTTCCCTTCAATTATGAGATAAAATCTATGAAGCAGAAGAAATGACCCCTCATGTGATACCTGACTAAATAAATAAATATGCAAATAAATGGGGATGATCTAGGAGGACTTGAAAAAATAAAAAAAATTAAAACAAACACCACAAAAAGACCTGATTACAGCAGAAACATAGAAACCATCTGCTGAGAAAAAGAGGGCTGCTTCAAAAATTCCCTAACACTTCAGTGTCCAAGGATATTAAGATTTCCGGAAAAAGAAAACAAACACATACGTATTGAAGCTTATACTAGAAAAAGGAGGGAAGTTCTGGGCTATGATAATTACAATAAGGATGCTGAGAGAAACACGATTAGAAACTCTACTGGAAAGTTCTATTATTTATATTGCAATTAAATGCTGCGCCATCTATATGGCTAATTATTTCTAAAAACTAGGCTGTTATAAATGTGGTAATTCTGAATTAAGGTCAAATACATAGGTCGACAATTCAAAAAATGACAGATATATAAATATATGTATATATATGCATGTATATCTTTATTAAAAAATCTGAGTGATACTGGCATAGAATGAGGAGACAGAATATGGCTTGTGTCAGAAATACTTACAAACTGAGGATCCTGTAGCCTAGGTGAAATAGCCAACACAACAAACCAGAGCTCAGCAGTGCTCTGGTAACTCTCTTTGTATATCTGGGCCTGTTAGTAAAATAAGTATATAAGTAAAATATTAATGATTGAAGACAGAGTGTGTGAGAGCATGTGAGAGTTAGGGACAAAGAAGGCGAGAAGAGAAATAGAGGAGTTGGAAAGAGACCAGAATTCAAAAACCTCCTACACTGTGTTCATTCATGACAGGTTCAAACCTGGCTTGTAGAGATTGTAAGGCAGCAGCTCTCATGCCCACAGACCCCAGACAACCCAAACCTTCACCATATGTGTGTAGTATTTCCCCAGGAAATGCATTGTGCGTCAAAAGTTCCCTTCAATTATAAGAGAAAATCTATCAAGCAGAAGAAATGACCACTCATGTGATACCTGACTAAATAAATAAATATGCAAATAAATGGGGATGATCTAGGAGGACTTGAAAAAATAAAACAAAAATAAAAACAAAAACCACAAGATGACCTGATTACAGCAGAAACATAGAAACCATCTGCTGAGAAACAGAGGGCTGCTTCAAAAATTCCCTAACACTTCAGGGTTCAGGGAAATTAAGATTTATGGAAAAAGAAAACAAACACATACTTATTGAAGCTTACACTAGAAAAAGGAGGGAAGTTCTGGGCTAAGATAATTACAATAAGCATGCTGATAGAAACACGATTAGAAATGCTACTGGAATGTTCTTTTATTTATAATTGTATTGAATTCTGCTCCAACTATATGGCCAATTATTTATGAAAAACTAGGCTGTTAAAAATGTGGTAATTCTGAATTATGGTCAAATACATAGGTAGACAATTCTAAAAATGACAGATATATAAATATATATGTATATATATATGTATATCTTTATTATAATCTCTGAGTGATACTGGCATGGAATCAAGGAGAATATGGCTTGTGTCAGAAAGACTTACAAACTGAGGCTTCAGTAGCCTCGGTGAAATCGCCAACACAACAAGCCAGAGCTCAGCAGTGCTCTGGTAAATCTATTTGTATATCAGGGACTGTCAGTAAAATAAGTATATAATTAAAATATTAATGAGTGAAGACAGAGTGTGTGAGAGCATGTGAGAGTTAGGGACAGAGAAGGTGATAAGAGAAAAAGATGAGTTGCAAAGAGACCATAATTCAAAAACCTCCTAAACTGTGTTTATTGATGACAGGTTCAAACCTGGCTTTTAGAGATTGTAAGGCAGCAGCTCTCATGCCCACAGACCCCAGACAGCCCCAGCCTTCACCATATGCTGTACTACCAGACCAAACAGTAATGTGTTGTCGTTTTCGACGGGTTAGGTTGTTTTCGCTGGGCTGGCTTCACGGGCAGGTAACAGACGACCAGGGACTCATAGTTGAGCTGTAGGCAGTATCTCTTTATTCATGCAGGACGCAGCACAATCTAAGCCGAGCTAAGCTAAACTAAAGGTAAAGTACTCTAAAACTCACAATGCTGTCTTTATATATACTTGACAAGTAGGGTGGAAACAGGGTGTGACATAGAGAGGGTGGAGAGAAAAGTGACTGGTGACAATCAGAGTGTGACAAGGAGGGGGGGTGGAGCAAAAACATATCATGAAACAGTGGGGATTGAACCAATGCCCTGGAGGGAGGTGCTTGTTAACAGCGGTTATATAAATAGAATGAAGTGGTTATGTAAATAGAATAGTGTTAAGCAGGGGGGATTTAAACCAAATGAAACAGAAGGGGTCTCATGCATACCAACAATGTGTGTGTGTGTGTGTGTGTGTGTGTGTGTTTGTGTGTCTGTGTGTGTCTGTGTGTGCTCAGAGCTCAGCTGTAGTAGTCTCGGAGCATGGGTGTCAAGGTAGGCAGCCTCACCTGCAACTTGTTTACAGACAACCTAGCTGGTCAGGGCAAGCCAGCTACCCTGATTCTGGCTAAGCAAGAATGCCATAGAACTATGTGGAAGCCCAGGACCCCATTTTGAGCCCCTGGTCACCACTTACCCAGCTAGGGAAAAGCTGGGCTACTGGTAAATCAGAGCTGCATCTATCTCTCTGTCTCTCTTCCTGCTTGGGCCCTGCTCTCTCAATTTATGACTGTTTCTTTCTCCTCAATAAGAAAGTTACAAATGATGTACAGAAATACAGGGAAAGTGGCAAAAATTACCCCCGTGCAAACTATTACATGTAACTGTGGACTGTAAACCATTAACCCCCCAAGAAATAACAGAATAAATATTTGTGACGTTAAAAACATTGTAGGTTACATAGGGAACATTCTTTAGAGCCATGCAATACTAATCCATTGTGCATTGGATGTCACTGTCAAAAACAGTGCAGTAGTAGTTGTAGTAGTGTGTAGTATCTGGAAAAGTAAATGTATTGTGTGTCAAAACTTCCCTTCAACTATAAGAGAAAATCTATCAGGCAGAAGAAATGACCCCTCATGTGATTTCGGACTAAATATATACATAATATGCAAATATATGGGGATGATCTAGGAGGATTTGAAAAAATAAAAAAATAATAATAACCACAGGAAGACCATAGGTCGACAATTCTAAAAATGACAGGTATATATGTACATGGATGTATATCTTTATTATAAAGTCTGAGAGATACTTCATGGATATGAGGAGACAGAATATGGCTTGTGTCACAGAGACTTACAAAGCTGAGACTCCAGTAGCCTAGGTAAAATTACCAACAAAACAAGCCAGAAATCAGCAGTGCTCTGGCAACTCTCTTTGTATATCTGGGCCTGTCAATAAAATAAGGATATAAGTAAAATATTACTGAGTGCAGACAGAGTGAGTGAGAGCCTGTGAGAGTCAGAGACAGAGAAGGCGAGAAAATAAATAGAGAAGTTGGAAATAGACCAGAAGTCAAAAACTCCCTAGACTGTGTTCATTCATGACAGGTTCTAACCTGGGTTTAGAGATTGTAAGGCAGCAGCTCTAATGTCCACAGACCCCAGACAACCCAAGCATTCACCATATGTGTGTAATATTTGCCCCAGGAAATGTATTGTGCGTCAACAGTTCCCTTCAATTACAAGAGAAAATATATCAAACAGAAGAAATGACCCTCATGTAATACCTGACTAAATATATAAATATGCCAGCAATCTCATTGGCCAGTGTGCTTGGACACGCCCAGGAGAGTCCGGGCACCTAGTCAGTGATTGGCCAGCGGCCTTGAGCACCTCCAACACGGCCTTGAAGCATGCACATTGGGCAGCCTCTGGAAGGCCCGCCCACCAGCCACATCAGCTCGACTCTGATTGGCCTGTTGTCCCAGGGACACGCCCCCATCCAGCCCGAGAATGTGAGAGTTAGAGAAGGCGAGAAGAGAAATAGATGAGTTGGAAAGAGACCAGAATTCAAAAACCTCCTACATTGTGTTCATTGATGACAGGTTCAAAGCTGGCTTTTAGAGACTGTAAGGCACCAACTCTCATGCCCACAGACCCCAGACAGCACCAGTCTTCACCATATGCTGTACTACCAGACCTGACAGTAATGAATGTGTGTGTGTGTCTGTCTGTGTGTGTCTCTGTGTGCTCAGAGTTCACCTGTAATGGAGTCAGAGCATGGGTGTCAAGGTAGTCAGCCTTACCTGCAACTTATGTACATAGAACCTAGCTGGTCTGGGAAAGCCACCTAGCCCAGATTCTGGCTAAGCAAGCATTCCAGAGAACTATGTGGAAGCCCAAGACCGCATTTTGAGCCCCTGGTCACCACTTACCCAATTAGGGAAAAGCTGGGCTTGTGGCAAAGCAGAGCTAGAGCTGCAGCTGTCTCTCTGTCTCTCTTCCTGCTTCGGCCCTGCTCTCTCAATTTATGACGGTTTCCTTCTCCTCAATAGGAAAGTTACAAAAATGTACAGAAATACAGGGAATGTGGGAAAAATTACCCCCGTAGCCACTATTACATGTAACTGTTGACTGTAAAACATTCCTCCCCCAAGAAAGAAGAGAATAAATATTTGTGAGGTTAAAAACATTGTAGGTTAAATAGGGAACATTCTTTAGAGCCATGTAATACTAATCCATTGTGCATTGGATGTCACTATCAAAAACAGTGCAGTAGTAGCTGTAGTAGTGTGTAGTATCTGCAAAAGGAAATGTATTGTGTGTCCAAAGTTCCCTTCAATTATAAGAGAAAATCTATCAGGCAGAAGAAATGACCCCTCTTGTGATATCGGACTAAATATATAAATAAATATGCGAATATGTGGGGATGATCTAGGAGGATTTGAAAAAAATAAAAAATAAAAACAAAAACCACAGGAAGACCTGATTACAGCAGAAATATATAAAACATCTGCTGAGAAACAGAGGGCTGCTTCTAAAATTCCCTGACAATTCAGGGTCCAGGCAAATTAAGAATTCCTGTGAATGAAAAGAACACATACATATTGAAACTTACACTAGAAATTGGAGGCAAGTTCTGTGCTATGATAATTACAATAAGGATACTGATAGAAAGGCTATTGGAAATGCTCCTGGAAGGTTTATAATTTATAATTGTATTGAAACCTGCTCCAACTATGTGACCAATTATTTATGAATAAAGAGGCTGTTATAAATGTGGAAATTCTGCATTAAGATCAAATAAAAAGGTCAACAATTCTAAAAATGACTGATATATATATATATATATATGTACATATATGTATGTGTTTCTTTATTATAAACTATGAGGTATACTGGCATGTCTATGAGGAGACAGAGTATGGCTTGTGCCAGAGAGACTTACAAACCTGAGGCTCCAGAAACCTAGGTGAAATCGCCAACAAAACAAGCCAGAGCTCAGCAGTGCTCTGGTGACTCACTTTGTATATCTGGGCCTGTAAGTAAAATAATATATAAGTAAAATATTAAGGAGTGGAGACATAGTGAGTGAGATCCTGTGAGAGTCAGAGACAGAGAAGGCAAGAAGAGAAATAGAAGATTTGGAAAAAGACCAGAAGTCAAAAACCTCCCACACTGTGTTCATACATGACAGGTTAAAACCTGGGTTGTAGAGATTGTAAGGCAGCAGTCTCATGTCCACAGACCACAGACAACCCCAGCCTTCACCATATGTGTGTACTATTTACGACAGGAAATGTCTTGTGAGTGTAAACATACGTATTGAGGTTACATTAGAAAAAGGAGGGAAGTTCTGGTCTATGATATTACAATAAGGATGCTGATAGAAACACGATTAGAAATGCTACTGGAAGGTTCTATTATTTATAATTGTATTGATTCCAGCTCCAACTATATGGCCAATTATTTCTGAAAAACTAGGCTGTTATAAATGTGGTAATTCTGAATTAAGGTCAAGTACATAGGTAGACAATTCAAAAAATGACAGATGTATAAATATATATGTATATATATATGTATATCTGTATTATAAACTCTGAGTGATACTGGCATGGAAATGAGGAGACAGAATATGGCTTGTGTCAGAAAGAATTAAAAACTGAGGCTCCAGTAGCCTAGGTGAAATCGCCAACACAACAAACCAAAGCTCAGCAGTGCTCTGGTAACTCTCTTTATTATCTGGGCCAGTCACTAACAGTTTTGGGATAGGACTCGGTGGACAAAAAGATCAAGAGGGAAGTAGATGATTTGGCAACTGTAGTTTGTGTTGAGAAAAATTTGTAGAGTGACAAGAGGTAAACGAATGGCTCTGTGAGATGTCTCTCATGACTATGGCTCAGAAGGGCCAGGTGTATCCACATTACTACCCGAATCCAGAGCTGTGCACGTTTCTAGCCAAAATATATTTTCAGACCTGAACATGCTACATATATATATATATATATATATATATATATATATATATATATATATATAGAGAGAGAGAGAGAGAGAGAGAGAGAGACAGCAAGAAACTGATGTAGTCATTTTCTAAAATGGATGCGATGTGACATTCAAACAATTGATTGCTAAATCTGGAGAGAAACTGTGCATCAGGAAAAGAATTGTCCAAAGGAGTAAAATCTCCAAATCATTAGCTATATGCAGCTCCAACGGGACCAATCGAAAAAGGCTCGAGAAGGAACTCATCCAGGAGACTCTCCACATGGACAGGCACCACAAGTTTCCTAGTCTGGAAACACACACAGGGCAGCTGCTAGTTCCCAGTGCAAGCCTCAGGGCAAAAACCTCTCCCTCTTCAGTGTCTTTACATATGAAAATAAGAAAGTGACCAAGGGCCAAGGAGAGCTACAATGGTGTCAATATTGAGCTGTAAATCAGAATGTGCCAAGTGTTTTGCACAAAATTACCTGTGCCACAGTGATTCTGTTGTTCTCTCTCTCTCCCTCCCTCACACAAAGACACACAAACACACACTCTCACACTTACACACACGCACACATCCACAGAGGCACAGGCACACACGGAGTTATACACATGCACACTGGACAGCTTTTGCAAGGCAGGGCCCTGAGCTGAACACTGCTTCGTACTTCCTGGAAGCATGCCCAGCCTTTTAAGGCCAGCACTGAGCTCACATTGTCGGGTTTACTTCAGAAGGCCTGCAGACAGGGCACCAGCCATGTTCTGATAGGCCAGAGGCCTTGGCCATGCCCAGAACCCCTGCCAGCAATATCATTGGCCAGTGTGCTATGACATGCCCAGGAGTGTCAAGGCCCCTAGTCAGTGATTGGCCAGCAATGTTGACCACCACCCACACGGCCCTGTAGCACGCTCATTGGGCAGCCTCTGGAAGGCCAGCCCACCAGCCACTTCTGCTGGAAAGAGATGAGAATTCAAAAACCACCTACACTGTGTTCATTGATGGCAGGTTCAAACCTGGAATATAGAGATTGTAAGGCAGCAGGTCTCATGCCCACAGACCCCATACAACCCCAGCCTTCACCAAGTCCGTGCTATGATAATTACAATGAGGATACTGATAGAAAGGCTATTGGAAATGGTCCTAGAAGGTTTATAATTTATAATTGTAGTGAATCCTGCTCCAACTATGTGACCAGTTATTTATGAATAAGATGGCTGTTATAAATGTGGTAATTCTGCATTAAGATCAAATAAAAGGTCAACAATTCTAAAAATGACTGATATATATATATATGTACATATATCTAAGTGTATCTTTATTATAGACTCTGAGGGATACTGGCATGGCTATGAGGAGACAGAGTATGGCTTGTGCCAGAGAGAGACTTACAAAGCTGAGGCTCCAGAAACCTAGGTGAAATCGCCAACACAACAAGCCAGAGCTCAGCAGTGCCCTGGTGACTCTCTTGTATATCAGGGCCTGTCAGTAAAATAAGTATATAAGTAAAATATTAATGAGTGCAGAGTGAGTGAGAGCCTGTGAGAGTCAGAGACAGAGAAGGCAAGAAGAGAAATAGAAGAGTGGGAAAGAGACCAGAAGTCAAAGCCTCCCACACTGTGTTCATACATGACAGGTTCAATCCTGGGTTGTAGAGATTGTAAGGCAGCAGTCTCATGTCCACAGACTCCAGAACACCCGAGCCTTCACCATATGATGTACTACCTAACCTGACAGTAAACACATGTATAACAGCTTCCTTTTTCATTAATAATTGTCCACCTAGTTGGAGCAGGATTCAATACAATTATAAATAATAGAACCTTCCAGTAGCATTTCTAATAGCATTTCTATCAGCATCCTTATTGTAAATATCATAGTACAGAACTTGCCTCCTTTCTCTAGTGTAAGCTTCAGTACATATGAGTTTCTTTTCATTCTCCTGAAATCTTAATTTCCCTGGAATCTGAAGTCTCTTGGAATTTTTGAAGCAGCCCTCTGTTTCTCAGCAGATGGTTTCCATTTTCTGCTGTAATCAGGTCTTCTTGTTCTTTTTGATTTTATTTTTCATTTTTTTCAAATCCTCCTATATCTTCCCCATTTATTTGCATATTTATTTAGTCTTATATTACATGAGGGGTAATTTCTGATAAAGATCAATTACATAGGTGGACAATTCTATAAATGAGATATATATGTATATTTATATATATATGGATATATGTTTATTATAATGTCTGAGATATACTGCCATGGAAAAGAGGAGACAGAATATGGCTTGTGTCATAGAGACTTACAAAGCTGTGGCTCCAGTAGCCTACGTGATATCACCAAAGAAACAAGTCAGAGCTCAACAGTGCTCTGGTAACTCTCTTTGTATATCTGGGCCTGTCAATAAAATAAGTTTATAAGTAAAATATCAATCGGTGAAGACAGAGTGTGTGAAAGCATGTGAGAGTTAGAGACAGAGAAGGCGAGAAGAGAAATAGATGAGTTTGAAAGACCAGAAGTCAAAAACTCCTACACTGTGTTCATTGATGGCATGTTCAAACCTGGCTTGTAGAGATTGTAAGGCAGCAGCTCTCATGCACACAGACCCCATACAACCCCAGGCTTCACCATATGATGTACTACCAGACCTGACAGTAATGTGTGTCTGTGTCTGTCTGTCTGTCTGTCTGTGTGTGTCTGTGTGTGCTCAGAGCTCACCTATAGTAGTCTCAGACATGGGTGGCAAGGTAGCCAGCCTCACCTGCAACTTATGTACAGAGAACCTAGCTGGTCAGGGCAAGCCAGCTAGCCCAGATTCTGGCTAAGCAAGAATGCACAGGCAAAGGGACTCTCATGTCTCCCTCTCCTGAGTTCCCAATTCAATCTCTTGCCTCACTATCATCCAAACACTGCCAACAGGGTAAGCTGGGGCACCCCTCAGAATTCAGGGGCATGAGGCTGAGTAGGCAGTCACGTTTGGCTGCCTACTCAGCCTCCAGACTCTCAGTCCACTGCTCAGGGCAGCAGATTACAAGCCCTGAAAGAACCCAGAAAGAGCTGTGTTTCAACATAGATGGGAACTGTGTTTGACCAAACAATAGAGTGAACCCGGCCCCTCACACCTACCATTTGGGTCCGGCTAAAGCAATTGCTCCTGTGGCCTCACAATCCATGATCATGGTGTCCTGGTGTCCACACATCACACTCAGAGAGATTCCCAGAAGTAGGCATGCATGAGTGCTCCATACAAAGTCACTTTGTTTGCAGGAAGCACAAACTTCCCAGGCCCTTGCTATGGAGAGACAAAAGGAAGATGGATGCCTCCATTGGCTGAATTAGGAGTTTCCAGTGGAGATCACAGCCCCACCCCTCACCTGAGTGCCTGGCTGCTGCTAATAAAGGCAATTGGAAACATCTGTTACCACTTGGGACCTGAGGACATAATACTCAGAAAACCCTCCAGGAGCTAGCAGACTGGCAGACCTCCTGACCCCGGGATAGGTGTGCTCCTAGTTGGGAAGGCCTTCTGGCCAGAGGTTAGAGTATTACCTAGATACAAGAAAGAACTTCAGGTTTCAAAGGGATTTGAAACCCCATGAGGCACTTGGAAAAGACATTTCACAGCCATCAAAACACCCTCTTTCTGAACACTGGAAGCTTCCGTTTTGCGTGGAAAATCTGGACACTGGTTTGGCCATCAGTACCACAGATCCTTTACATTCGGACCAATAGAGGGAAAGCACAATGTGTGTGCCAGGGTGGTAGATTTACACTTCGCTTGACCTGTACTCTCATGGAATAATGACAAGAATGCGGTGCAGGAAATTGAGGAGTGCTTCATTTAGGCAGATTGTCTGCCTCAGGGCCCTGGAGAATGGGGGTCAAGCACAATGGCCTGGACAGCTTCAGCTGGAGATGGACATATGCCTGTTACCTGCAGCATGATCGTTGTCTCCTCAGTTCCGCAATGTACTAAGCCATATGCAGGAGACTGAATAATCCTAAGGACAAAGAAAGGAAAATTTCAACACCAGGAAGTCCGAGTTCATGATGCATGCACTGACTTACACGAAGGGTCCAGGAAAGAAGGCACGTAGAGACAGTCAGAGATACAGGATGACAGAGACAGAAAAGGACTGAAATTCTGGCACTGTGTTGATCATTGCCAGAGCACTGAAGTCAATCCCTCCATGACCATGCATAATTCTTACAATTGGCATTGTTATTTTATGTTTGTGAGGAAAGGTTACACTTAGAACATCTAGGTCTTAGCCCACTCTGAGAAGCAACACTTGGCCTGCATCCCACTCTCCAAAACTGCCCTCACCTCTCCAATTTGGAACTAGTCTTAGTGATGCTCCAGCCAAGATGCAGGCTGGCTTATTGCATCTCCCTGCTCCAGCCTCAGACTGTCCTGTGTGCAGGGAACAGCACTATGTCTATTTATTCATGATTTACAATTTTGGGATAGGACTCAGTGGACAAAAAGAGCAAGAGGGAAGTAGATGATTTCCCAGCGGTAGTTTGTGCTGAGAAAGATTAGTAGAGTGATAAGAGGTATATCTATGGCTCTGTGAGATGTCTCTCATGACTGCGGCTCAGCAGAGCCAGGTGTATCCTCAACTACCCTAATCCTGAGCTGTGCAGGTCTCTATCTAAAAAAAATTTTCAGATCTCTACATGTTACATATATATATATATATATATATATATATATAGAGAGAGAGAGAGAGAGAGAGAGAGAGAGAGAGAGAGACACTGATGTAGTCATTTTCTACAATGGATTCGATGTGACATTCAGACAATTGATTGCTAAAACCTGGACAGAAACTGTGCATCAGGAAAAGAATTGTCTAAAGTAGTAAAATCTCAAAATCATTAGCTATATGCAGCTCCAACTGGACAGAGCGAAAAAGGCTTGAGAAGGAACTCATCAAGGAGACTCTCCACATGGACAGGCACCACAAGATTCCTAGTCTGACAACAGACACAGGGCAGCTGGTAGTTCCCAGTGGAAACCTCAGGGCAAATACCTCTCCCTCTTCAGTGTTTTTAAATTTGAAAAGAAGCAAAGTGACCAAGGGCCAAAGAGAGCTACGATGGTGTCAATATTGAGCTGTAAATCATAATGTACCATTTTTTTTTTGCAAAAAAAACACTTTATTATAAACTCTGAGTGATACTGGCATGGAAATGAGGAGACAGAATATGGCTTGTTTCAGAAACTTACAAACTGAGGCTCAAGTAGCCTAGGTGAAATCGCCAACACAACAAGCCAGAGCTCAGCAGTGCTCTGGTAACTCTCTTTGTATATCTGGGCCTGTGATTAAAATAATTATATAAGTAAATTATTAATGAGAGAAGACAGAGTGTGTGAGAGCATGTGAGAGTTAGAGACAGAGAAGGCGAGAAGAGGAATAGATGAGTTGGAAAGAGACCAGAATTCAAAAACCTCCTACATTGTGTTCATTGATGACAGGTTCAAACCTGGCTTGTAGAAATTGTAAGGCAGCAGCTCTCATGCCCACAGACCCTAGACTGCCCCAGCCTTCACCATATGCTGTACTACCAGACCTGACAGTAATGTGTGTGTGGTTTGTGTTTGTGTGTCTGTCTGTGGGTGTCTCTGTGTGGTCAGAACTCACCTATAGTAGTCTCAGAGCATGGGTGGAAATGTAGTCAGTCTCACCTGCCACTTATGTACAGAAACCTAGATGCTCAGGGCAAGCCACATAGCCCATTCTGGCTAAGCAAGAATGCATATGAGAAGGGACTCTCTTGTGTCGCTCTCCTGAGTTCCCCATTCAATCCCCTGCCTCACTATCATCCAATCACTGCCAATGGGGGAAGCTGGGGCACCCCTCAGAATTCAGGGGCAGGACCCTGTCCGGTCACTTTTGGCTGCCTACTCAGACTCCATCCTCTCAGTCCACAGATCAGGGCAGCAGATTACAAGCCCAGAAAGAACCCAGAAAGAGCTGTGTCTCCACATAGATGGGAAATGTGTTCGACCAAACAATAGTGGACGAACCCGGCCCCTTACACCTACCCTTTGGGTCTGGCTAAGGCAACTGTTTCTCTGGCCTCACAAACCCTGATAATGGTGTCCTGGTGTCCACACATCACACTCAGAGAGATTCCCAGAAGTAGGCATGCATGAGTGTCCCATACAAAGTCGCTCTGCTTGAAGGAAGCACAAACTCCCTGGGCCCTTGCTATGGAGAGACAAAAGGAACATGGATGCTCCTTTGGATTAATTAGGAGCTTCCAGTGGAGATCACAGCCCCGCACCTCACCTGAGGGCCCGGCTGCTGCTAATAAAGGCAATTGGAAACACCTGTTACCATTTGGGACCTGAGGACATACTCAAGAATCTCTCCAGGAGCTAGCAGGCTGGCAGACCGCCAGACCCCAGGATAGCTGTGCTCCTAGTTGGGAGGGCATTCTGGCCATAGGTGAGAATATTCCCTAGATACAAGAAGTAACTTCAGGTTTCAAAAAGATTTGAAACCCCATGAGGCACTTGGAAAATACATTTCACAGCCATCAAAACACCCTCTTTCTGAACACTGGAAGCTTCCATTTTGCGTGGAAAATCTGGACACTTGTGTGGCCATCAGTACCACAAATCCTTTACATTCAGCCCAATAGAGGGAAAGCACAATGTGTGTGCCAGGGGGATAGAATTTCACTTCTCTTGACCTGGGCTCTCATGGAATAAGGACACGATGCGGTGCAGGAAATTGAGGAGGGCTGCATTTAGGCTGAGTGTCAGCCTCAGGGCCCTGGAGAATGGGAGTCAAGCACAGAGGGCCTGAACAGCTGCACCTGGAGATGGACACATGCCTGTTAATGGCAGCAGGATCGCTATCTCCTCAGTTCCCCAATGTACTACGCCATATGCACGAGACTAACTAAACCAAAGGGCAAAGAAAGATAAATTTCAACACCAGGAAGTCCGAGTTCAGGATGCATGCAATGACTTCCATAAGGGCCCAATGAAGAAGGCACGTACAGACAGTCAGAGAGACAGGATGACAGAGACAGAAAAGCAATGAAATAATTGCCCTGTGTTGATCAGTGCCAGAGCACTGAAGACAAACCCTCCATGTCCATGTGTACTTCTTACAAGAGGCATTGTTATTTGATGTTTTTGAGGAAAGGTTACACTTAGAACATCTAGGTCTTAGCCCACTCTGAGAAGCAACACTTGGCCTGCAGCCCACTCTCCAAAACTGCCCTCGCCTCTCCAATTTGGAAGTAGTCTTAGTGATGCTCCAGCCAAGATTCAGACTGGCGTATTGCATCTCCCTGGTCCAGCCTCAGACTGTCCTGTGTGCAGGGAACAGCACTATGTCTATTTCTTCTTTGATTTACAGTTTTGGGATAGGACTCGGTGGACAAAAAGAGCAAGAGGGAAGTAGATGATAGGGTAGCAGTAGTTTGTGCTTAGAGAGATTTGTAGAGTGATAAGATGTATACGAATGGCTCTGTGAGATATCTCTCATGACTGTGGCTCAGAAGGGCCAGGTGTATCCACATTAATACCCTAATCCAGAGCTGTGCAGGTCTATACCTAAAAATATTTTCAGAACTCTACATGTTACATATATATATATATATATATATATATATATATAGAGAGAGAGAGAGAGAGAGAGAGAGAGAGGGAGGGAGAGAGAGAGCGAGACACTGATGTAGTCATTTTCTATAATGGATTCGATATGAAATTCAGACAATTGATTGCTAAAACTTGGAGAGAAAATGTGCATCAGGAAAAGAATTGTCCAAAGGAGTAAAATCTCAAAATCATTAGCTATATGCACCTCCAACGTGACATAGCGAAAAAGGCTTGAGAAGGAACTCATCAAGGAGACTCTCCACATGGACAGGCACCAGAAGTTTCCTAGTCTGGCAAGAGACACAGTGCATCTGGAAGTTCCCAGTGCAAGCCTCAGGGCAAAAACTTCTCCCTCTTCAGTGTTTTTACCTCTGAAAAGTAGAAAGGTGTCCAAGGGACAAAGAGAGCTAGAATGGTGTCAATATTGATCTGTAAATCAGAATGTACCAAGTGTTTTGCAAAAAAAATCACTTAATTATAAACTCTGAGTGATACTGGCATGGAAATGAGGAGACAAAATATGGCTTGTGTCAGAAAGACTTACAAACTGAGGCTCCAGTAAGCTAGGTGAAATCGACAACACAACAAGCCAGAGCTCAGCAGTGCTCTGGTAACTCTATTTGGATATCTGGGCCAGTCAATAAAATAAGTATATAAGTAAAACATTAATGAGTGAAGACAGAGTGTGTGAGAGCATGTGAGAGTTAGAGTCAGAGAAGGTGAGAAGAGAAATAGATGATTTGGAAAGAGAACAGAATTCAAAAACCTCCTACACTGTGTTCATTGATGACAGGTTTAAACCTGGCTTGCAAAGATTGTAAGGCAGCAACTCTCATGCCCACAGACCCCAGAGAGCCCCAGTCTTCACCATATGCTGTACTACAAGACCTGACAGTAATGTTTGTATGTGTGTGTGTCTGTCTGTCAGTTTGTGTCTGTGTGTGCTCAGAACTCACCTATGATAGTCTCAGAGCATGGGTGGCAAGGTAGCCAGCCTCAACTGCAACTTATGTACAGAGAACCTTGCTGCATAGGGAAAGCCAGCAGGCCCTGATTCTGGCTAAGCAAGAATGCATAAGCAAAGGGACTCTCATGTCTCGCTCTCCTGAGTTCCAGATTCAATCTCATGCCTCACTATCATGCAAACACTGCCAATGGGGAAAGCTGGGGCACCCATCAAAATTCAGGGGCAAGACCCTGTCCAGTGTTTCCAGTGGAAACACCTGTTACCACATGGGGCCGGAGGACATACTCAGAAATCCCTCCAGAATCTAGCAGGCTGGCAGACCTCCTGACCCCAGGATAGCTGTGCTCCTAGTTAGGAGGGCATTCTGGACAGAGGTGAGAATATTCCCTAGATACAAGAATGAACTTCAGGTTTCAAAAGGATTTGAAACCCAGGAGGCACTTGGAAAAGACATTTCACAGCCATCAAGACACCCTCTTTCTGAACCCTGGAAGCTTCCGTTTTGCATGGAAAATCTGGACACTGGTGTGGCCATCAGTACCACAGATCCTTTACATTCGGCCCAATAGAGGGAAAGCACAATGTGTGTGCCAGGGTGGTAGAGTTACACTTCTTTGACCTGGGCTCTCATGGAATAAGGACAAGGATGTGCTGCAGGAAATTGAGGAGGGCTGCATTTAGGCTGAGTGTCAGCCTCAGGGCCCTGGAGAATGGGAGTCAAGCACAGAGGGCCTGGACAGCTGTACCTGGAGATGGACAAATGCCTGTTACCTGCAGCAGGATCGCTGTCTCCTCAGTTCCCCAATGTACTACGCCATATGCAGGGGACTGAATAATCCAAAGGGCAAAGAAATGAAAAATTCAACACCAGGAAGTCCGAGTTCATGATGCATGCACTGACTTCCATAAGGGTCTAGTGAAGAAGGCACATAGAGACAGTCAGAGAGACAGGATGACAGAGACAGAAAAGGACTGAAATTCTAGCACCGTGTTGATCAGTGCCAGAGAAATGAAGACAAATCCTCCATGCCCATGCATACTTCTTACAAGTGGCATTATTATTTTATGTTTGTGAGGAAAGGTTACACTTAAAACATATAGGTCTTATCCCACTCAGGGAAGCAATACTTGGCCTGCAGTCCACTTTCCAAAACTGCCCTCGCCTCTCCAATTTGGAACTAGTCTTAGTGGTGCTCCAGCCAAGATGCTGGCTTTCGTATTGCATCTCCCTGGTCCAGCCTCAGACTGTCCTGTGTGCAGGGAACAGCACTATGTCTATTTCTTCTTTGATTTACAGTTTTGGGATAGGACTCTGTGGACAAAAAGAGCTAGAGGGAAGTAGATAATTTCCCAGCTGTAGTTTGTGCTGAGAAAGATTTGTAGAGTGATAAGAGGTATATGTATGGCTCTGTGAGATGTCTCTCATGACTGCGGCTCAGCAGAGCCAGGTGTATCCTCATTACTATCCTAATCCTGAGCTGTGCAGGTCTCTATCTAAAAAATTTTTTAAGATCTCTACATGTTACATATATATATATATATATATATATATATATATATATATATATATAGAGAGAGAGAGAGAGAGAGAGAGAGAGAGAGACACTGATGTAGTCATTTTCTACAATGGATTCGATATGACATTCAGACAATTGATTACTAAAACCTGGAGAGAAACTGTGCATCAGGAAAACAATTGTCTAAAGTAGTAAAATCTCAAAATCATTAGCTATATGCAGCTCCAACTGGACAGAGTGAAAAAGGCTTGAGAAGGAACTCATCAAGGAGACTCTCCACATGGACAGGCACCACAAGATTCCTAGTCTGGCAACAGACACAGGGCAGCTGGTAGTTCCCAGTGGAAGCCTTAGGGCAAACACCTCTCCCTCTTCAGTGTTTCTAAATCTGAAAAGAAGCAAAGTGACCAAGAGGCAAAGAGAGCTACGATGGTGTCAATATTGAGCTGTAAATCATAATGTACCATTTTTTTTGCAAAAAAAACACTTTATTATAAACTCTGAGTGATACTGGCATGGAAATGAGGAGACAGAATATGGCTTGTTTCAGAAACTTACAAACTGAGGCTCAAGTAGCCTAGGTGAAATCGCCAACACAACAAGCCAGAGCTCAGCAGTGCTCTGGTAACTCTCTTTGTATATCTGGGCTTGTGATTAAAATAATTATATAAGTAAATTATTAATGAGAGAAGACAGAGTGTGTGAGAGCATGTAAGAGTTAGAGACAGAGAAGGCGAGAAGAGAAATAGATGAGTTGGAAAAAGACCAGAATTCAAAAACCTGCTACACTGTGTTCATTGATGACAGGTTCAAACCTGGCTTGTAGAAATTGTAAGGCAGCAGCTCTCATGCCCACAGACCCTAGACTGCCCCAGCCTTCACCATATGCTGTACTACCAGACCTGACAGTAATGTGTGTGTGTGTTTGTGTTTGTGTGTCTGTCTGTGTGTGTCTCTGTGTGGTCAGATATCACCTATAGTAGTCTCAGAGCATGGGTGGAAAGGTATCCAGCCTCACCTGCAACTTATATACAGAGAACCTAGCTGTTTAGGGAAAGCAAGCTAGCCCAGATTCTGGCTAAGCAAGAATGCATATGCAAAGGGACTCTCATGTCTCGCTCTCCTGAGTTCCAGATTCAATCTCATGCCTCACTATCATGCAAACACTGCCAATGGGGAAAGCTGGGGCACCCGTCAAAATTCAGGGGCAGGACCCTGTCCAGTGTTTCCAGTGGAAACACCTGTTACCACTTGGGGCCTGAGGACATACTCAGAAATCCCTCCAGAAGCTAGCAGGCTGGCAGACCTCCTGACCCCAGGATAGCTGTGCTCCTAGTTGGGAGGGCACTCTGGCCAGAGGTGAGAATATTCCCTAGATACAAGAATGAACTTCAGGTTTCAAAAGGATTTGAAACCCAGGAGGCACTTGGAAAAGACATTTCACAGCCATCAAGACACCCTCTTTCTGAACCCTGGAAGCTTCCGTTTTGCATAGAAAATCTGGACACTGGTGTGGCCATCAGTACCACAGATCTTTTACATTCGGCCCAATAGAGGGAAAGCACAATATGTGTGCCAGGGTGGTTGAGTTACACTTCTTTGACCTGGGCTCTCATGGAATAAGGACAAGGATGTGGTGCAGGAAATTGAGGAGGGCTGCATTTAGGCTGAGTGTCAGCCTCAGGGCCCTGGAGAATGGGAGTCAAGCACAGAGGGCCTGGACAGCTGCACCTGGAGATGGACAAATGCCTGTTACCTGCAGCAGGATCGCTGTCTCCTCAGTTCCTCAATGTACTACGCCATATGCAGGGGACTGAATAATCCAAAGGGCAAAGAAATGAAAAATTCAACACCAGGAAGTCCGAGTTCATGATGCATGCACTGACTTCCATAAGGGTCTAGTGAAGAAGGCACATAGAGACAGTCAGAGAGACAGGATGACAGAGACAGAAAAGGACTGAAATTCTGGCACCGTGTTGATCAGTGCCAGAGAAATGAAGACAAATCCTCCATGCCCATGCATACTTCTTACAAGTGGCATTATTATTTTATGTTTGTGAGGAAAGGTTACACTTAAAACATATAGGTCTTATCCCACTCAGGGAAGCAACACTTGGCCTGCAGTCCACTTTCCAAAACTGCCCTCGCCTCTCCAATTTGGAACTAGTCTTAGTGGTGCTCCAGCCAAGATGCTGGCTTTCGTATTGCATCTCCCTGGTCCAGCCTCAGACTGTCCTGTGTGCAGGGAACAGCACTATGTCTATTTCTTCTTTGATTTACAGTTTTAGGATAGGACTCGGTGGACAAAAAGAGCTAGAGGGAAGTAGATAATTTCCCAGCGGTAGTTTGTGCTGAGAAAGATTTGTAGAGTGATAAGAGGTATATGTATGGCTCTGTGAGATGTCTCTCATGACTTCGGCTCAGCAGAGCCAGGTGTATCCTCATTACTATCCTCATCCTGAGCTGTTCAGGTCTCTATCTAAAAAATTTTTTAAGATCTCTACATGTTATATATATATATATATATATATATATATATATATATATAGAGAGAGAGAGAGAGAGAGAGAGAGAGAGAGAGACTGATGTAGTCATTTTCTATAATGGATTCGATATGACATTCAGACAATTGATTACTAAAACCTGGAGAGAAACTGTGCATCAGGAAAACAATTGTCTAAAGTAGTAAAATCTCAAAATCATTAGCTATATGCAGCTCCAACTGGACAGAGTGAAAAAGGCTTGAGAAGGAACTCATCAAGGAGACTCTCCACATGGACAGGCACCACAAGATTCCTAGTCTGGCAACAGACACAGGGCAGCTGGTAGTTCCCAGTGGAAGCCTTAGGGCAAACACCTCTCCTTCTTCAGTGTTTTTAAATCTGAAAAGAAGCAAAGTGACCAAGAGGCAAAGAGAGCTACGATGGTGTCAATATTGAGCTGTAAATCATAATGTACCATTTTTTTTGCAAAAAAAAACACTTTATTATAAACTCTGAGTGATACTGGCATGGAAATGAGGAGACAGAATATGGCTTGTTTCAGAAACTTACAAACTGAGGCTCAAGTAGCCTAGGTGAAATCGCCAACACAACAAGCCAGAGCTCAGCAGTGCTCTGGTAACTCTCTTTGTATATCTGGGCTTGTGATTAAAATAATTATATAAGTAAATTATTAATGAGAGAAGACAGAGTGTGTGAGAGCATATAAGAGTTAGAGACAGAGAAGGCGAGAAGAGAAATAGATGAGTTGGAAAAAGACCAGAATTCAAAAACCTGCTACACTGTGTTCATTGATGACAGGTTCAAACCTGGCTTGTAGAAATTGTAAGGCAGCAGCTCTCATGCCCACAGACCCTAGACTGCCCCAGCCTTCACCATATGCTGTACTACCAGACCTGACAGTAATGTGTGTGTGTGTTTGTGTTTGTGTGTCTGTCTGTGTGTGTCTCTGTGTGGTCAGATATCACCTATAGTAGTCTCAGAGCATGGGTGGAAAGGTATCCAGCCTCACCTGCAACTTATATACAGAGAACCTAGCTGTTTAGGGAAAGCAAGCTAGCCCAGATTCTGGCTAAGCAAGAATGAATATGCAAAGGGACTCTCATGTCTTGCTCTCCTGAGTTCCAGATTCAATCTCATGCCTCACTATCATGCAAACACTGCCAATGGGGAAAGCTGGGGCACCCGTCAAAATTCAGGGGCAGGACCCTGTCCAGTGTTTCCAGTGGAAACACCTGTTACCACTTGGGGCCTGAGGACATACTCAGAAATCCCTCCAGAAGCTAGCAGGCTGGCAGACCTCCTGACCCCAGGATAGCTGTGCTCCTAGTTGGGAGGGCACTCTGGACAGAGGTGAGAATATTCCCTAGATACAAGAATGAACTTCAGGTTTCAAAAGGATTTGAAACCCAGGAGGCACTTGGAAAAGACATTTCACAGCCATCAAGACACCCTCTTTCTGAACCCTGGAAGCTTCCGTTTTGCATAGAAAATCTGGACACTGGTGTGGCCATCAGTACCACAGATCTTTTACATTCGGCCCAATAGAGGGAAAGCACAATATGTGTGCCAGGGTGGTAGAGTTACACTTCTTTGACCTGGGCTCTCATGGAATAAGGACAAGGATGTGGTGCAGGAAATTGAGGAGGGCTGCATTTAGGCTGAGTGTCAGCCTCAGGGCCCTGGAGAATGGGAGTCAAGCACAGAGGGCCTGGACAGCTGCACCTGGAGATGGACAAATGCCTGTTACCTGCAGCAGGATCGCTGTCTCCTCAGTTCCTCAATGTACTACGCCATATGCAGGGGACTGAATAATCCAAAGGGCAAAGAAATGAAAAATTCAACACCAGGAAGTCCGAGTTCATGATGCATGCACTGACTTCCATAAGGGTCTAGTGAAGAAGGCACATAGAGACAGTCAGAGAGACAGGATGACAGAGACAGAAAAGGACTGAAATTCTGGCACCGTGTTGATCAGTGCCAGAGAAATGAAGACAAATCCTCCATGCCCATGCATACTTCTTACAAGTGGCATTATTATTTTATGTTTGTGAGGAAAGGTTACACTTAAAACATATAGGTCTTATCCCACTCAGGGAAGCAACACTTGGCCTGCAGTCCACTTTCCAAAACTGCCCTCGCCTCTCCAATTTGGAACTAGTCTTAGTGGTGCTCCAGCCAAGATGCTGGCTTTCGTATTGCATCTCCCTGGTCCAGCCTCAGACTGTCCTGTGTGCAGGGAACAGCACTATGTCTATTTCTTCTTTGATTTACAGTTTTGGGATAGGACTCGGTGGACAAAAAGAGCTAGAGGGAAGTAGATAATTTCCCAGCGGTAGTTTGTGCTGAGAAAGATTTGTAGAGTGATAAGAGGTATATGTATGGCTCTGTGAGATGTCTCTCATGACTTCGGCTCAGC